>NW_028270167.1:8965677-9587193 GCF_037043375.1 Chiloscyllium plagiosum
TTCAAACCATCCATTTGGAAAATGTGAATCGAAAATCATAATATCCAAGTCAAACAGGAATATTTTATTCACAGAAAATTCCCAGACTTAATAGAGGATGACAGCGTCAATGAATTTCAGCTTCATTGCTGCAACTGTAAACACAGATGGGATACGCCACTTCCATGTAGCTACTAATTAAAGCCAACAGTATTATTTGTTCACAGTGCAGCATGTAGGTCTCTGTCACATTGGTCACAGAGGAAAACTCCAAGAAGCTATCTTTACCCATGCCTCAATAAACTTGTCATTCATTTACCAGAGATCTTGACCACTAATTAAGCTTTGGAAAGACCATAAAACAGTAAATTCTGGAGTTGAGTTTCCCAGGAGTAACTAATACCAGGACCCTAAGGAAATTTGGATCCATTTGATTAAAATGAATTGATTGTGGCAAGATCCTGGGATCTGAAACCAAAAGAACTTAACTTCCTTTGTATATTCAAACCTAATAACCTTACCCAGTCAAGAGTGTGGTGCTGGAAAAGCACAGCAGGTCAGGCAGCATTCAAGAAGCAGGAGAATCGACGTTTCGGGTAAATGCCCTTCATCATTCCTGATGAAGTGCTTATGCCCGAAATGTTGATTCTCCTGCTTCTCGGATGCTGCCTGACCTGCTGTGCTTTTCCAGCACCACACTCTTGACTCTGATCTCCACCATCTGCAGTCCTCACTTTCTTTTAAAAACTTTACCCAGCCCTTTTCACCTCTTCCACTTTTATTTGAATTCAATACAAACCAATGAAGAGAGGAGGAAAAATCTCCTACTGAGTGCCACGCTTTCAGATGAAATCTGAATCCAACCGGATCATTCAGGAAAAACAGAATGACCATAGTTTGATGATATCTTCCTGGAAGAAGGGGAGGAGATTTGCCTGGCCAAGTGTTGGAAAATGGTATTTGAATAGTTAGTTGCTTGTTTTTGACTAGCTGTTTCCTTGCTGTAGATCTCTATGACTCTATGGAAAATGGTGCCGTCATTGGAAAATTCACACGGATGCTGCAGATGTTGCTCTTTGTTGAATAGGTTGTAGTGTGGAAGAAATTTCAGGAACTCAGTAAGCATGAAAGGTGTTTTGAACTACATGTAAATTAGATGCTTCACTTAGGTGCTTTGAACCCAGGAGTCGGTGATGTCTCATGAGCAATCAACCAAGACCATCTGCTTGGTCCTTGTGCAATGATTACAAGAGAATCGAAGGAATTTTAGTGCTTTAATCTTGGCCATTTGCAAACACTTAACTTCCAAGCGTTCGTGTGCAGTTCAACCTGAGAGCCAAGTGAAAGCAAGGAATCAGAGCTATCTATTTCCCTTTATTCCAAAACGAATTATTGCATGACTCAACCCCCCCATAAAGGGGATACCATATATTTGCAGTTAATGATAGATCTTGTCTAAAAAGCAATCTCCAACTGTTGACCAATAAAATCTCTCTGTATTAGTAAACCTAGTTGTTGAAGGACATTGGCAGCCAATCAGGTCAGAAATATGAACTACTGTGGTCAGGATGAAACTCAAAACCCTGGACTAGAACTGGGGCTGAATGAGCTTCAAATGAAGATGATTATTATGCAGCAATAATATGACTAACAACAAATTTGAGAATTTGCATTGAAGTCCAGCCACAGAAATGGAATGTGCTTCACACGATTAAAATTGTAAATAACAGCATGAAAAGAAAACATCAGCGACAGAGAGACAACCCAGATATGAAACATGACTTCTAAAAAATAACTTCTGTCCATGTAATGGTAATGAAAATCTGCAATACTCAGACTGCCATTGTATTTCCCACAGGCCTCCTCTGTCCTGCTTCTGTCTTCCACTCTGGAACTAGCCTTTGGAGGGCCTTGGACTACTTGAATGATCCTGGAAAGACAGAGCTTCTGTCAGCAGCAGGGAGAATGGCCAGGGTGCTGAGGGAGAGGGGGTCTGGGTGCTGAGGGGGAGGGGTCACGATACTGTGGTGGAGGGGTCAGGATGCTGTGTGACAGAGGGGTCAGGGTGCAATGGGGGAGTGGTCAGGGTGCAATGGGGGAGGGGTCAGGGTGCTGAAAGAGAGGAGGTCAGGGTGCTGTGGGGGAGGGGTCACGGTGCTGAAGGGGAGGAGGTCAGGGTGCTGTGAGGGAGGAGGTCAGTGTGCAATGTAGGAGGGGATCAGGGTGCTGAAGGGGAGGAGGTCAGGGTGCTGTGGGGGAGGAGGTCAGTGTGCAATGGGGGAGATGGTCAGGTTGCTGTGAGGGAGGGAGGTCAGTGTGCAATGTAGGAGGGGATCAGGGTGCTGAAGGGGAGGAGGTCAGGGTGCTGTGGGGGAGGAGGTCAGTGTGCAATGGGGGAGATGGTCAGGTTGCTGTGAGGGAAGGAGGTCAGTGTGCAATGTAGGAGGGGATCAGGGTGCTGAAGGGGAGGAGGTCAGGGTGCTGTGGGGGAGGAGGTCAGTGTGCAATGGGGGAGATGGTCAGGTTGCTGTGAGGGAGGGAGGTCAGTGTGCAATGTAGGAGGGGATCAGGGTGCTGAAGGGGAGGAGGTCAGAGTGCTGTGGGGGAGGAGGTCAGTGTGCAATGGGGGAGATGGTCAGGTTGCTGTGAGGGAGGGAGGTCAGTGTGCAATGTAGGAGGGGATCAGTGTGCTGTGGGGGAGGAGGTCAGTGTGCAATGGGGGAGATGGTCAGGTTGCTATGAGGGAGGAGGTCAGTGTGCATTGTGGAAGGGGTAGAGATTCAGGAAGCATTGAGTCATAGAGATGTACAGCATGGAAACAGACCCTTCAGTCCAATCCGTCCATGCTGACCAGATATCCCAACCCAATCTAGTCTCACCTGCCAGCACCCGGCTCATATCCCTCCAAACCCTTCCTATCCATATACCCATCCAAATGCCTTCAAATGTTGCAATTGTACCAGCCTCCACCACTTCCTCTGGCAGCTCATTCCATACACGTACCACCTTCTGTGTGAAAAAGTTGCGCTTAGGTCTCTTTTATACCTTTCCCCTCTCACACTAAACCTATGCCCCTCTAGCTCTGGACTCCCTGATCCCAGGGAAAAGATTTTGCCTATTTAACCTATCCATTCCCCTCATAATTTTGTAAGCCTCTATAAGGTCACCCCTCAGCCTCCAGCGCTCCAGGGAAAACAGCCCCAGCCTGTTCAGCCTCTCTCTATAGCTCAAATCCTCCAACCCTGGCAACATCCTTATAAATCTCTTCTGAACTCTTTCAAGTTTTACAACATCTTTCTGATAGGAAGGAGACCTGAATTGCACGCAATATTCCAACAGCGGCCCTAACCAATGTCCTGTACAGCCACAACACAAGCCAAACAAGGGCGGCACAGTGGTTAGCACCGCTGCCTCATAGCACTAGGGCCCCAGGTTCGATTCCAGCCTCGAGTGACTGTCTCTGTGGAGTTGCACATTCTCCCTGCATTCTCCGGGTGCTCCGGTTCCTTCCCACAGTCAAAAGATGTGCTGGTGAATTGGCCACGCTAAATTCTTCCATAGTGTTAGGTGCATTGGTCAGAGGGAAATGGGTCCTAGGAGGGTTACTCTTCAGATGGTTGGTGTGGACTGGTTTCCACACTGTAGGGAATTTAATCTAAACATGACCTCCCAACTCCTGTACTCAATACTCTGACAAATAAAAGAAAGCATACCAAACCATCGGTAGAGTTGCAGGGCACGTTGTAGTTTCAGGGAGCAGTAGAGATTCTAGGGTCACTAGTATGAATCTCTGGGCACAGGGGACGGTCTCAATGTGTGGGGGTAGAGTTCAGATACAGTGGAGATTCTTGGAGGTTTGGGGAGATTCCCGGGGGTGGGGTTGTGGGTGAGTCTCTCGGGGTGAGGGAGGATCTCTGTACGCAGCGGAGTGTCTCAGGCAGTGGGGCAGAGGGTTGGGTGCAGGACAGGCCAATGCAGTGATCACACACATTCACTTGGCCCCTGATGGCGAGACTGAAATTTCCAAAGTGTGTCCTTGTGCCTAACATACATTAGTTTCAACCCCTTTGGAAATATTACTTGTGTAAAAGTCAATCCCTAAACCTTTGTGGGAATATTTGGTCTCAAAACTTGTATTTTGCCGAAGTATGTAGGTTACATTAGCATCTTGTGAATTTATTCTAATTTTGGGACTGAACCTTTAAAGCATTTGCCAACGGTGCATGATTTTATCAGCAATTCAATACAAGGAGTTTTTGTCGTCTCTATACGGTGGTCATAGTGACAGGGTGTTTTCTGCTGTTTGAGGTGACAAGATAATACAGTGAACATCCTACAGAATTGGTGGGATGCAATATTCTGCAATTAATATTAATTGTTAGACTTAGGCTGTCACAGAGAGAATAAACATAAAGCACTTTAACTCCGTGGAGATGCAGACTGCTTATGAAAATTGTTTTTAAGTCATTTACACACAAAAAAAAGGATGAACTATTGCAATTAGATCCTATTGAATTGCTTGAAAGCTCCCCCGCCACCTACAAAAAGTATTTAATTTAGCTTCCAATTGCAGAAGCAGAATCTGGTGCAGTTTATATGGATAATAGTAGACAAGATACTTGCATGATGATCAGAGACACAGCCTTGTCAGTCACTTGCTTTCTTTCTTTGGCAACTTGCTGTGTGAAAAATCAGTGCATTTGGAATCCACACATCCCATGGTTTGAAGTAGAATTTAGCCTCATTCATTAGCTATGGAGAAAGGTCGGGTCAACTTCAGTTCCTCCCTTTGGAACAGACCACAGCTGGAGGACTGCGTCTAGATTAGAGTGGTGCTGGAAAAGCACAGCAGGCCAGGCAGCATCTGAGGAGCGGGAAAATCGAAGCCTCAGGCAAAAGTCCTTCATCAGGAATGGAACTGGAGGACTGTCTGCAGTCCGTATTTAAGGAAGGACGGATTTGCTCTGTGGAGACTCACTAAGCAGATTTGAAAGGTCTGTCACCGTTGATCACAGGATTTGTGTATTGGTTCTTGTGCTGATCAGAATGATGCGTCTCAGTGATGCTTCCATCGGTTCTCAAGAGGCACACAGTAGCTGGTTCACTGATTTAAAAGTCTCTGACTTATTGCCTACAAGCAGTTTACAGCATTTTCTGAATAAAAGATAAATTGCTGTTCTTTAGGCTTAAAGTGGCTTTTTCTGCAGAGAGCTCCTGGCCTGGTGGTGATCTGAACTGACTCTCTGTTCTTATGATGCGGAGTAGCTGCCGTTGGGCTGGGATGGACAAAGTTAAAAATCACACAACACCAGGTTATAGTCCAACTGGTTTATTTGGAAGCACTTGCTTTCAGAGCGCTGCTCCTTCATCAGGTAGCTGTGGAGGAGGATGATAAAACACAGAATTTATAGCAAAATATCATTGTGTGATATATCACTGATGTCATATATTGAACAAACCTAGATTGTTGTTAAATCTTTCATCTTTTAGAATGGGTTGCAGGTTTCGGTTCATTAGCATGTAAATCCCAGAACTTGCATATTAATGAACGAAAACCTGAAACCCATTCTCTAAGACAAAAGATTTAACACCAATCTCGGTTTGTTCAAAATATCATTTCAGTTGCATGACACTGTGATCTTTTGATATAAATTCTGTGTCTTATGATCCTGTTCCACAGCTACGTGATGAAGGAGCAGTGCTCTGAAGGCTAGTGCTTCCAAATAAACCAGTTGGACTGTAACCTGATGTTGTGTGATTTATATCTGAGTACCTAATTCAGAAACCCAAGCTGTTCATCTACCTGAGAACAAAATCACTGAATTGTTGGCAGGTAACAGGCCTTTGTTATTAGTAACTGGTCACTAGTCCACAACTAATTCACTGCTTGTTTCCACTCAAAGCTCCATTTATACACAACCCCTCAGCTCCAGTTTGTCTACAACAAATGTAATGATCTGCCAAATGAAGTGATGTAGGCGGCTATTTGCAACATTGAAAAGGCATCTGGATGGATACATGAATAAAAAAGGTTCGGAGGGATATGGGCCAAGTGCTGGAAAATGGGATAGATTAATTTACGATATCTGGTTGGCATAAACAAGTTGGAGCGAAAGGTCTGTTTCCGTGCTGTAAATCTCTATGACTCTAAGCACTTTATTGGCTTAAAAGTTCTTTTGGACATCCTGAGATTTAAAAAGTCACTGCAAAAACACTGAATTCTGATTTGGGTTATTTTTCTCGGTGACTGAGAGCTATTTACTACAGGCAAAGTCCTTTCATTCATCTAGTTAAAGGAACAGTATAATCACATTCAAAACTTAAAACCAATTTGCACGTTTCTTTTGTATAACCCATAATTTATCAAAAAAGATATCACATTTACGTAGTGCCTTTAATGTGGTGACATATTCCATCAGGCTCATAGAAAATCGATGGAAATAAGAGTTGACACTGTAACACACAATGGAATGGAATATTACGGTAGCTGATGGGGGATAGGTTTCAAGGAACAGCTTAGGAGGAGAAATAGAGGTGAAGCAGCTTTCGCAGGGAAATTCCAGAGCTCTGAACTATGGCAGCTGGAAGTACAGTTGTTAATTGAGACACTACTGAAGTTGACAAAGTGCAGGAGCCCAGAATCAGAGAAATAAAACCAACTAATGCTGGAGAAACTCAACAGAAATTACCCAGACAGAAGCAATGTGATTCAAGTCTAATAAATTCCTTTTCAGAATCGAATCTCAGAGATCTGTAGGGCTGGAGGAGATTCCAGAGATCTGGAGGAATCAGGTGATAGGGGATTTGAAAATAAGGATGAGATTTTTTTTAAATTGAGGCATTGCTCGACCCAGAACCAATGTGGCTCAATAAGCAAGAGCGTGAGGGATGGACAGGACCCGAATTCACTCACGTCCTTTAGGGAAGGAAGCTGCCATCTTTACCTGGTCTGGTCTGATGTGACTCCAGACCCACAGTAATGTGGTTGACTCTTAACTTCCCACTTGGCAATCGGGGATGGGCAATAAATGCTGGCCTAGCCAGTGACACCCACATCCCGTGAGTGAATAAAACAAAATAAGGGCAGTAGAGTTTTTGATGATCTTAAAGTTTTGGAGTTGGAAGCTGCGTAACTGGCTAGAAGATTATTGAAAAGTCAAAGCAAAAGGTAACAAAAGCACAGATTTTGGTTTCAGCAGCAAGTGTATTCAGACAGCAACAGAGAAGAAACATTGGTGGAAATAAGCATTCTTAGTGTTGACATGAGTAACATACAGACCATGACAATGCAGAATAAGTACATAGAGAGTAATGAACACATAAATATTCAACTGTAGAAATGATCAGCTAGTGCTTGGCATGCTACTTACTCCATGTTGAATAAGGCAAGTAGTGAGGTAGGGTTAATGCTAATAAACACACACACACGCTTTTCACATTATAGAATCAATTAGGATAAGAGCACAACCTTGCTATTCAGTCCACTTTGCTGAGCAGCTCTTTGATGTTGGAATGTTTGTATTGATTGGCTGTAAACTCAGGGTGACAGGAACAGTGGTTAAAATGGTCTTATTTTCAAACCTGCTGATTAGAGATGAATGGTGCATGTCAGCTTAAGACAGATGTCTAAAAGAAAACACCATGCCGAGCAAACACGGTAGATCCATTAGTTTACTAATTGAATTAAAATCCTTGTAAATCCAAAACCCAGCATGGGGTTGGACAAAGGTGAGAAACATTCATTAAACAAAACTATGAGAAACAGAGAAAGGCACTATGATGGTTTGCTGAATGAAATGTCATAGGCATTGGTGTTTAGACCTCTTTTGTTCCCTAGCTACATTAAAGGAGTAAACCTCTGAAACCAATCAGAAGACGATCTTACCTTTATTTAGCACCTATGTCTACCTTAGAATATGCCAAAATGCCATCCAGTCAATGAGGTACTTCTGAAATATGGTTGCTTTGTAGTGCAGGAAATGCAGCAGGCAATTTGCGTACAGCAAGCCCCAACGATGCTGATAGTGACCAGGTAGAAATACTTTAATGATTTTTGGTATTCACACCAGGAAGACTCCTCTGTTCTTCATCAGAGCAGTACCAGCATGTGCCAGGTCAGTGAGATACCACCTGGTTTCCCTGGAACCAGTGGGTGCCCATATCAAACTGAACATGTCTTTGGCTCTCGTCAATCCCTTGCAAATGGAATATCCTTGTGTTATCTACCATGGATGGTCGAGTGAGGGGTTCGATCAAGCTTTAATGGTGTCTTTTCTGCGAGTTAGATTTCCCCATCTGAAAGTGAGGATTTCTCACCTGTGCCAGCGAAGCAGCCTCCAGTGGAATTTGGAACCAACAGGAAGTTCCCACCCCTACTCTCTCACTCTGCCTCATTCTGATTCTTTCCTGTTAGGGTAACAGGCAGAGGTCCCAGGCCATACAAGGTACAACTCCCAGAAATGACAGGGAAGCAATACAAATCATTCCCAACTGGAATCTTCCAGTCGGTCATAGCAGAAGGGAAGCAGAATCTATGGATCTCCAGGAGGTATATTGTTTGACCATCATATATCACACATAAGGAAGGTGTACGCAAAAAGTCAGTGACGCATGCCTAGCTGTCTGACTGAACTGTTTGCAAGACATCAGTTATTTTCTCAATTATTAAAAAGGAGAGTCTAAGTGCACGCTTTCTCACCAATGGGAGAGTTTTACTTTGGTCATTTGCGCTGTTACATTATAAATGTAGTCATGAAAACGACTGCTGGCAGGAAAATCAATTCAAGTGCTCATGCTGTCATGATAGTTGAGCTAATATAACTGAGCACAGACCCAAGGTTTGAATTTGGGACTTTCCTTTCTATCCCTAACTCTGTGCTGATAGACATTACCGCTCCTGTTATTACTAGCTGAATTGTCAAGACAAATAGTGGTGCAATCAATTCTGGTTAGCAAGTCAATAACTAGTGGTGAGCCTCTGGGAGTACTTTCTAGCCTTTGGGTAATAATGTGGCTGAAGTCCAAGCTCTCCCGTGAGTGCATTTGCATTAGAACGGCAGTCATATACGTCAGTCTGTATTAGAATATTCTGTGTCACTGTGAGTTCAAGTCAAGTGCAACACACTTATTTTACTCTTTCTTCAGGATACAGTGGAATCAAATGAAAATGTAACATAAAAGTTCAACAGTTGAGAGTATAGTGCTGGAAAAGCACAGCAGGTCAGGCAGCATCCGAAGAGCAGGAGAATTGACATTTCGAGCATAAGCCCTTCATTAGGAATGAGGCTTGTGGGCTGGGGCTGAGAGATAAATGGGAGGGGGTGGGGCTTGGGGAAAGGTAGCTGAGAAAGCGATAGATAGATGAAGGTGAGGGAAAAGATGATGGTTCAGAGGTTGAGAGTGATGGACAGGTCCGGAGGGTGGTGTCAAGTTGGAGGGGATAATGTGGGGGGAGGGGAAATGAGGAAGCTGCTGAAATCCACATTTATCCCGGGTGGTTGTAGGGTCTCAAGGCGGAATATGAGGCGTTTCTCATAGTTTGGCGGTGGAGGAGACCCAGGACCTCCATGTCCTTGACGGAGTGAGAAGGGGAGTTGACGTGTTCGGTCATGGGGCGGTGGGATTGGTGGGTGGGGGCGTCTCAGAGATGTTTTCTGAAACAATCCGTAAGAAGGCGTCCTGTCTCCCTGATGTACAGGAGACCACACCGAGTGCATTGGATGCAGTAGATGAGATTGAAGACCACACCTGGAGGAGGAACGCCTCATGTTCCGCCTTGGGACCCTGCAACCACACGGGATAAAGGTGGATTTCAACAGCTCCCTCATTTCCCCTCCTCCTACATTGTCCCAGTCCCAAGCCTCCAAATTAATACCGCCCTCCGGATCCATCCATTACAGCCCCCTCTGACCTATCACCTTCTCCCTCGCCTCCCTTGACCTGCTGTGTTTTTCCAGCACTATACTCTCGACTCTGATCTTCAACATCTGCGGTCCTTACTTTCTCCTTATAAAGGTTCAACAGTGAGATTGACAAGTCCAATAGCACAGAATAGGTTTTACTGTCTGTGAAATCAGGGATTGTGGTAGACCAGCACCTTTAAATGTCCCAGCCAATGCTCAGGCCCCTAGTTAAAGGCCATGTTTAAGTATTGCAGTTTGTCAATCAACTATTAATTCTTCTTTAAGTTCAAGAGAGTTTTAGTTATGAAGAGTGATTGGAAAGACTTCAGTCACTTTCTTTGGATCAAAGTAGACTGAAGAGTGACATGATTGAAATGTATAAAATTAGAGGAGCATGGATAGACTAGACAGGAAAAAAACTTACCCCTAGGTAGAGGGATCAAAGGTCAGGGGTTAGATTTAAATAAGGGGCAGGAGGCTTTGAAAGGTTGTGAGGAATTGGATTTTCAGCCAGAGAATGATGGAATCTGGAACTCACTGCCTGAAAGGATGGTAGAGGCAGAAACCTTCATTTAAGACGTATTTACATGTGCATACGTGATGCCAAGGTATACAAGGGTATGGGCCAAGTGCTGGAAGACGGATTAGAACAGTTAGGTGGTTATTTTTGGCCTTTTTCTGTGCTGCAGAATAATATTCTGCTTCTAGGAATTTGATTATCTGTGTACATATATTACAGAACATTAACATGTAATTGTGGCATGCATTTTCTCCTGCCCTCGTTTCTGAAGGTTAGGCCATGGATTTCCATTGGATTAATCCACATTATGGGCAAAGTCCAGCAGGGAATTGACACTGCCTTCTGCATGTTTGCTGCCTTGTGGACTCTCCTACTTTTACCATCTGCCATCCTGTGTATTGGTAGTTTTATAGGCTGACAATGAATTGGCTCACCTGCATTACAAATACACCTTCATGACCGTCATGGTGAGGGACTTGAACTTGGACCTTCTGACCCAGAGGCATGGACATTACCCACAGCAAGGTAGGCAATTAGAAAAGCAAATAGTGTATTCACCTTATTACAAAGGGGTTAAATAAATCTTGCTGTGATATAGAGAACTTTGGATAAACCGTACTTGGAGTACTCTGTACAAGTTTGGCTTCCTGATATAAGACATATCCATTTGCCTTTCAGACACGCAATGAGGATTGATTCCTGCAATAAGGGAATTATTCAGTGCAGAGATATTGAGTAGAATAAACCAATATTCCTTAGAAATGGGAAAAATGAGAGATGATTGCACTGAAACAGGGCAAATGCTAGGAGGATGTTTCCCCTCACTCATCAGTTAGGACTGAGAGGAGATTACATTTCTCAGTCAGTTGAGAAGCTTTAAAATCCTTTGCCTAAGAACATAGAACATAGAACATTACAGTGCAGTACAGACCCTTCAGCCCTCGACATTGCACCAAACTGTCATACGAATCTGAAGCCCATCTAACCTATACTATTCCATGTACGTCCATATGCTTGTCCAATGACGACTTAAATGTACTTAAGGTTGGCGAATCTACTACCGTTGCAGGCAAAGCATTCCATATCCTTACTACTCTCTGAGTAAAGGAACTACCTCTGACATCTGTCTTATATCTATCACCCCTCAATTTAAAGCTATGTCCCCTCGTGCTCGCCATCACCATATTTGGAAAAAGGCTCTCCCTGTCCACCCTATCTATCCCTCGGATTATCTTATATGTCTCTATTAAGTCACATCTCAACCTTCTTCTCTCTAACGAAAACAGCCTCAAGTCCCTCAGCCTTTCCTCGTAAGACCTTCCCTCCATAACAGGCAACATCCTAGTAAATCTCCTCTGCACCCTTTCCAAAGCTTCCACATCCTTCTTATAATGCGGTGACCAGAACTGTACACAATACTCCAAGTACGGCCGCACTAGTGTTTTGTACAGCTGAAGCATAACCTCATGGTTCCAGAACTTGATCCCTCTATTAATAAAAGCTAAAACACTATATGCCTTCTTAACAACCCTGTCAACCTGGGTGGCAACTTTCAAGGATCTGTGTACCTGGACACCGAGATCTCTCTGCTCATCTACACTACCAAGAATCTTACCATTAGCCCAATACTTTGCATTCCGGTTACTGCGACCAAAGTGAATCACCTCACACTTGTCTGCATTAAACTCCATTTGCCACCTCTCAGCCCAGCTCTGCAGCTTATCAATGTCTCTCTGTAACCTAACATCCTTCGTCACTATTCACAACTCCACCGACCTTAGTGTCGTCTGCAAATTTACTAACCCACCCTTCTACGCCCTCATCCAGGTCGCTTATAAAAATGACAAATAGCAGTGGACCCAACACCAACCCTTGCAGTACACCACTGGTAAGAGAACTATAAATGCTGAAACATTGAGTATATTCAAGATAGAGATCAATAGACTTTTGGTTCCAAAAGTACATGGTGATAGCCCAAGGAGGTCCAGCTAAGGTAGAAGATTGATCATGATCTTATCCAATGGCAAAGTAGTCTCTGGGGACCTCCTTCAGCTCCTCTATCTTATGGTGATCATTCTGTCTGAGCGTTAATTGCCAAATAATTTTGTCTCCTCACGCCACCACACCAATTTTAGCAGTTTTGCGACGAATAAACAAAAGTGATCTAAATGAAATTTACTTTAAAAAGCTTTTATAATATCAAAAAAAATTGATTTTGCTTGCAGCAGGTTCCCAACAACGTTAAGGAGATTGATCTTGAATCATTGGAGACTCCAGGTCTTCACTGGAGAACTGAGAACACTACTCCTATATTTTTCATAGAATCTCTGTGACCTCTGTCAACACTGCTTTATAGGAAAGACTTATCCAAACAGGAGGAGCAATTTATGGAAACAACAAATGCTGGAGATCACAATGGGTCAGGCAGAATCCATGGAGAAAGAGCAAGCTAACGTTTCGAGTCTAGACTCAAAACATTAGCTTGCTCTCTCTCCATGGATGCTGCCAGACCATGGACGGCATGGTGGCACAGTGGTTAGCATGGCTGCCTCACAGCACCAGAAACCCAGGTTCGATTCCTGCCTCAGGCAACATACTGCCTGGGTTTCCTCCGGGTGCTCCGGTTTCCTCCCACAGTCCAACGATGTGCAGGTCAGGTGAATTGGCCATGCTAAATTGTCAATAGTGTTAGGTGAAGGGGTAAATGTAGGACGATGGGTTGCTCTGAAGTATGTCAGTGTGGACTCGAAGGGCCTGTTTCCACACTGTAAGTAATCTAATCTGTGATCTCCAGCATTTGTTGTTTTCAGTCCAGATTCCAGCATCTGCAGTAATTTGCTCGAGCAATTTGTTCTACTCAGTTATGGCTCAGTTTAATGGATCCAGTAGAAAAGACAGTTGACTATAGCTGTTGCAGTCTCAAGCTTAAAGAGATATTCCTTCATAGTTAGGAGATACAGGGGAATTGTTACGAAAAGGTGATCAACAACCAGGGGAACATTTGCAAGTTACTCTTCTTGCTGCCACCACTAAAGACACTCAGAAGCAGGACACAACCATGTCTGAATCAACAATTATTCCTTTCACCTTTTCAGAATGAAAAGTCATTATCTGATCCTAGGTAATGAAGAGAAATATATAGCCGTTCAATTTGTTTATTGTGTTTGGGTGACATTTCATTAAAGTACATGTGTATTTATGCTGAAACATTGCTGACAGCCTTCGGTATTTTACCTCACACTTCGCTTCACAAATTACATTGTCAAGATATCATCCAATTTTCTTTATTGATTTCCAGTCAAGTTTGTTATTTAGCGCTAAAATTTCAGTCAGACCTGTTTCAGAGTTCTCAGAGGCTTCTGAAGAAGTGTCATACCAGACTCAAAATGTTAACTCTTGTTTCTCTCATCAAAGATGTTTCCAAACTTGCTGAGTTTCTTCAGTATTTTCTGCTTTTATTTGAGTTCTCTCCACGTTCAAACGTCTCAGGTCTTATCCCTTAAACCAAACAGTGACAGGCCCCATAAAGCTTCCCTCTTCCAGCTGTATCTGTTCCTTAATGAAGCGCATGGGGATACCGTATTCTGGCTAATGAAAGAGAATTAGACATTGTTCCTTTCTCATGATTTCCCCTCCTCCAGTCTGTGATTCCAGTCATTATCTAGCCATTGGCTGTGACTGATATAACTAATGCAGCAAGCAGTGGTGTGAAGATAAATGTTTCCAAATCAATCTGTCCAAAGATAGGTTACGCACCTCTGGATCAGGAGGATTTGAACCCAGGATTTCTGGCCCAAAGAAGGGACACTAATACTATGCCTCTAAAGTGAGGTAGTGATAATGTCACAGAACCAATAATCCATAACCCCACACTAACAATCTGAGGTCATGTGTTCAATTATCACAATGGCAGACGGGGAAATTTGATTTCAGTAAAAAATCTAAAGCTAAAAGTCAGGCTAATGGGGTGGGGGTCAATATGTGACAATTGTGGTAAGAACCAATCTGCTTTGCTAATAACTTTCCAGGAGGAAATTTGCCATCCTTACCTGGACTGACCTATGTGTGACTCCAGACCTACAGCTATGTGGTTGACTCTTAAACTGTGTTCTGGAGTGGCCCCAGACAAACCACTCAATTCCAGGGGCCCAGCCTCTGATGCCCACATTCCAAGGATGAATTAAAGGAAGAAACCCCAACCATTTTCACCGCTGTAACATTTGAAGCCCTGATGAAGAAAACCAGACAGAAGAGAGACGATGAAAATGCACTGTCTCTGATATGAATAGATGGCGGTGAAAATCAGTCAATCTTTCTGTTTGTTGTTTCTCTTGAAATTGTTCTCTTACAGCATGGTAATGTTCCTACCCTATTCTTGATGAAGGGCTTTTGCCCGAAACATCGATTTTACTGCTCCTCGGATGCTGCCTGAACTGCTGTGCTTTTCCAGTACCACTCTAATCTAGAATCTGGTTTCCAGCATCTGCAGTCATTGCTCTTCCCAGTATTGTCCTCTACCCCACAGTATCTATGTCAAGAGTATCAACACAGAGTGTGATCAGGCTGATTTGATTTATTATCATTGTCACGTGTACCTAGGTACAGTGAAAAGTTTTGTTTTGTGGACAGTACAGACTGACTATACGAAGATCATAGGGTGATTGAACAGAGGAGAAAGTGAAGACTGCAGATGCTGGAGATCAGAGTCTAGAGTGTGTTGCTGGAAAAGCACAGCAGGTCGGGCTGCATCCGAGGAGCAGAAGGATCAACATTTTGGGCATAAGCTCTTCATCAAGAATGAGGCTTGTGGGACGGGGCTGAGACATAAATGGGAGGGGGGGGTGGGGTTGTGAGGGAAGTTAGCTGAGAAAGCGATAGCTGGATGAAGGTGAGGGAGAAGGTGATAGGTGAGGGGGGAGTGATGGAGAGGTCAAGAGGGAGGTGCCGAGTTGGAGGCTTAGGACTGAGATAATGTGGGGGGAGGGGAAATAAGGAAGCTGTTGGAAGTCCATATTTATCCCATGTGGTTGCAGGGTCCCAAGGGGTTCTTTCTCCAGGCATCAGGTGGTAACGGTTTGGCAATGGAAGAGGCCGAGGATCTGCATGTCCTTGATGGAGTGGGAGGGGGAGGAAGTGTTCAGCCATGGGGCGATGGGATTGGTGGGTGCGAGTGTCCCAGAGATGTTCCCTGAAATGATCTGCAAGAAGGTGTCCCCGATGTAGAGGAGACCACACTGGGTGCAACGGATGCAGTAGATGACGTTGGTAGATGTACAGGTAAATTTCTGACGGATGTGGAAACATCCCTTGGGGCCTTGGACGGAGGTGAGGGGAGTGGTGTGGCCGCAGGTTTTGCACTTCCTGTGGTGGCAGGGGAAGGTGCCAGGAGCGGGGTGTGGGCTGGTGGGGGGTGTGGACCTGACGAGGGAGTTGTGGAGGGAATGGTTTTTCTGGAATACTGATAGGGGTAGGGAGGGAAATATATCTTTGGTGATGGGGTTCGTTTGGAGGTGACGAAAGTGGCAGAGGACGATGCGATGTATGCAGAGTTTGGTGGGTGGAAGGTGAGGACCAGGGGGGTTCTGTTCTTGTTGCATTGGGAAGGGTAGGGTTCAAGGATGGTGGTATGTGAGGTGGAGGAGATGTGCTGGAGGGCATCATCAACCACGTGGGAAGGGACGTTGCGATCGTGGAAGAAGGAGGCCAGATGCGGAAACAGATGCGGCACAGGCAGCGGAATTGGAAATAAGAGATGGCGTTTTTATAGGAGGTAGGGTGGAAGGAGGTGTAGTCTGGGTAGCTGTGGGAGTCAGTGGGAACAGTGCAAGGAATACAGAGTTACAGCTCTGAAAAGCACGATCAACATTAGATTTAAAATTTGAGAGGTCCATTCAGAAGTCTAACAGCAGCAGGGAACAAGCTGTTCTTGAATCTGTTGGAGCGTGTGTTTAAGCCTTTGTATCCTTCCGCCCAACTGAAGACATTGTAAGAGATTATAACCGAGGTGGAACGGTCTTTGACAGCCTTTCCATGGCAACAGGAAGTGTAAATGGAGTGAATGGCTGGAAGGGTGGCATGTGGAATGGACTGGGCCGTGTTCACAACTCTGTGATTTCTTACATTGCTGGGCAGAACAGTTGCCGTACCAGGCCATGTTGCATCCAGATAGAAGGTTTTCTACGACGCATTTATAAAAGTTGGCAAGGCTCCTTATGGACAAGCTGAATTTCCTGAGCCTCCTGAGGAAGAGGAGGCATTGTTGTGCTTTCTTGACCATTGTATCAATGTGGGAGGTCCAGGACAGATTGTTGGTGATCGTCAATCCTAGGAATGTGAAGCTCTTGACCACCCCCATTGATGTAGAGAGGGGTGTGCTGTTCTCCATGTGTCCTGAAGTCGATGACCGGCTCTTTAGTTTTGCTGACATTGAGGGAGAGATGGTTATCGTTGCACCATGACATCAAGCACTCAATCTTATTCTTATTTTTTGTCTTATCATTGTTTGAGATCTGGCCTACAATGGTAGTGTCATCAGCAAACTTGTAGATGGAGTTCAGACGAAATTTGGCCACACTGTCATGAATGTAGAGGGAGTACAGTAAAGGGCTGAGTATGTATCCTTACGATGTGCTGGTGTTGAGGATTTTCGTGGAGGAGGTGCTGTTGTCTACCTTACTGATTGCAGTTTGTGAGTGAGCAAGTCAAGGATCCAACTGCAGAGACCCAGGTCTCGGCATTTGGAGATTAGTTTGGTTGAGATTATGGTGTTGAAGGCAATAAGTAAAAGGCTGAACATAGGTATCCTTATTATCCCAATGTTGCAGGGTTCAGTAGGTCATCATATTGGAGCCTGATTTAAAATCACTTATATATCGCAGATTACTGACTGACAACTTGTTATTTTTCTCTCAAACAAACAATCACTGATGATGGTCAATCACTCTGCTCTCTCCCCGTGGTCAATAGTAAATGCCAACTGCACTGTATCAAAGCTCTAGCTGAGATCAGATAACACAGAGCATAAGAACATAAGAAATATGAGTGACAGTGTGAGGGAGCTGGATTAACATCAGTAGGGATACAGTCAGTAACACAGGGCACTGGGTGGGAGAGGGGTTACTGAGGGACAGTGTGAGGCCATTCAGCCCATCAAGATCATCAGCCCCCAGGCCTCAACTCTTCTTTGCTGCCAATTCATCAAATCTCTCAACTCACCATTATTTCAAAAATCCAGGGAATCTAAAGAAAATTCCAGAGATTAACAACCATCGCAAAGAAAAAAATTCCTTCACATCTCACAATGAAAAAAAATGAAGGAGCCTGGATACATCGCTGCAATTTGCTTTTGTTTGTCATTTGTTAGAAACCTAATTTACTAAATTTGACAGCTCATTATATCATCAACGTTACATTGTTTGCCTCACTTAAGACGCAAGTCTATCTTAAACAAATTAAACAGTGCAAAGTTAACTAAAAATATAAAATGCTGTTTCACTTTGAAAATGGATTACTGTACACACATTCCTGGACATTTGATAAGTAGATGAACGTAAGTGAAAAATTAACACAGTGGCTATGCAGTGCTCTGGGGAGGCGCTAGCCTAATGGCATTATCATTGGCCTGTTAATCCAGAGGCCTAGGGTCTCTAGGAACCTGGGTTCAAATTTCACTATGGTAAATGGTGGGATTTCAATTCAATCAAAAAAAGCCTTTAGAATTAAGAGTCTGATGATGACCATGAATCGATTGTCAGGAAAAATCCATCTGGTTCACCAATGTTCTTTAGGAAAGAAGCTGACATTTTTACCTAAACTGGCCTACATGTGACTTCAGACCCACACCAGTGTGGTTGCCTCTTAACTGCCCCCTGGGATGGGCAATAAATGCTGGTCCAGCCAGTCGTGCACCCACCCTGTGAATGTATTGAAAGAAATGCATGAGTATATAGTTTACACAGTGGAAACAAAGCAGAGATGCATTATCATCTCTGCTACACTGTATTGACCCTGTTAGGTTGCATTGCTTTATTATTTTATCTCTATTATTACAATATATTACTTTAATTATCCACTTTGTCACAAGTACATTTATCACACTGTGCCTCTCTCTGCAATATTTTACCTACACCCCCTCCTCTCATATTTATTGCATTGTAAGAATTGCAAAAGGCCAACGCGGGATATTATATCTTAGAGATCACAATTAGAATCACGATGTGAGACACTCTGTCAAATTTCTAATGAAAGTTGTCAACACGCTGTATCACTTCAACCGCCTTTCTCAACATAAAGCTTCCTCTGAAGGCCTCCTTGCTGACACCAACACCTACCTCAACTATTCCACTGACATCTTTGAAATTTTAAAATCCTAAAATGGAATCTCAAACACAGCTGTTTCGATTTTGCTTTCTGTTTGTAACCTTCAATAGCTGTGAAGAGATTTCCCATCTGTCAGGAATGTTTCTAGAGGAAAATGCGCACTTGCATTTATATAGTGCCTCACATAGCCCTAGGAAGTTCCAGACTGCCTTCCTACTAGTGAACTCTGTTTGGCTTTCAGTCCCCATTCCACAATGACAACCAAAATTTGCCCACTGCAAAGGTCCCACAGGCAACAATGACTTCAATGGCCAGCTCATCTGATTTTAGAGATTGGTTAATGAATAAATGTCAGCCAGGACACTGGGAAAACCTCTCCTTGCTCCTTGTCAAAGTAGTTCCCAATTGGATCTCTAACATCCACCTGACAAGGCAGCTGAGGCGACAGGCACACATACTTGCGATAATGTCGGGCTGAATCCAATATGGTCTTTAGGTAAGTGTGAGTTGCATTGAGTTATTTGGAGGGTTTCTTGCCATGAGGCCTAGTGAATTTTCTTGCTGTACTTTAGCAAATGGCCTCATTAACTACCTAACCCACATCTCAGGTGTCCCTCTCATCCAATCCTATCCCCATCTTACCACATGCCATTATCAAAGCAGTGCACCGCTACAGGGATATCTCAGAATGGACCAGCACCCATGGCACCAGCACCATCTTCAAAGACCCACTGTACACACGGAAAAACTGAATCTGCCCTGTGCGGTTCCCATCATTTGTCCTGGACAATGGCAGACCAGGGAAACTTGGCATTGGATGGGATGGTGCAGAGATAGTGCGTCCTCCTCCATCTGGGTCAGCAAAGAAGTTCATGATACCAAGCCACGTCAACTGGTCTGGGGCTTCCACATGGGTCAGTGAAGTATTGGTCACCTAGAGGAATGCCCAGTGCTGTTGGACGAAAGTCAATGACCTTCACCACTGCCCTAGGTAAAGGTCACCATCTTTTCTCCAAGATCTCGCATTCTCTCTCCTTCTCTGCTTCTGTAGTCACCTCCCACCAAAGCTTATGCTTTACCACTCTCAGTATTGCCTCCTGCATCTTCCCTCATTCACTCCAATCTCTGATAACCCTCATCCTGAATGCCCTCTGCACTGCCTTCTCCCTCGCATAGGACACCTCGCACCTGCACCAATACTAACAATTGTTCCACCCACTTTCATCTCCCCTGATACCTGTCCGTATCTCTAATTCAGGTGGAAAGTAGCCAAAACGGGGTGGAAAGGGTAAAGATATACAGTGGACCACCAACATTCAACCGCTGTCTGTCTGTGAGGAGAGAATCCTAACTCTGACCACCCCAAGCGGCCGACTGACTGTACCCAAGGCCCTGAACTGGTGTCAGAGGCTGATCTTGACTTCTTGAGTCAGGACACTCTTACTGAAGCCTGTCTCCTCTTACCTTGACTGAGGACCACCACTCCAAACATTGATGTCTCCACTTCCCGATGCTGCTTGGCTTGCTGTGTTTTTCCAGCCCCTTGCTTGTCTATTTTGTATTCCGTAATCTGCAGTTTTCTTTGTCTGCAACATTGATAAGCCTCCTGGTTTTGTGTTTTCATTGGACAGTAAAACAAAAAGATCAGTACGGTCAGCCTGCTATCTCTAGCTGAGGCGGCAGAGTGCAGGTAGGCAGGGCAAAGCAGGGACGCTACGAGAGTCCAGGTCAGCTCAGAGTGAATCTGATCACTGTGAGAGTAAGCGAACACATCAGGGATGTTCTGCAGAAGGGTCACTGGAATCAAAGTGTTCACTCTATTTTCTCTCTACAGATGCTGCCAGACCTGCTGAGTTTCTCCACCAATTTCTGTTCCTGCTTGATTTCGGCCTGGTGCAGTCCTTTAGCTTGGTGTGTGTCCCTGAGCACACAGTGTCCATGCTGCACCATTACAATGAGGTGCAGCACTGTGGTGCAGAAGCATCCTGTAAATGGATCAGAAATGTGCCATGGGACCGGAGCATGTCGGATGCCTATGTCTGTGAGTGCGTGGTGGTGTGGACGGTGCATAGAGAGCCTGTACTGAGCCAGAGACATACAGATGTACAGCACGGAAACAGACTCTTCGGTCCAACTCATCCATGCCAACTAGATATCCTAATCTAATCTAGTCCCACTTGCCAGCACTTGGCCCATATCCCTCTAAGCTCTTCCTACTCATATACCCATCCAGATGCTTTTTAAATGCTGCAATTGTACCAGCCTCCACAACTTCCTCTGGCAGCTCATTCTATACACTCACCACCTTAGGTCCCTTTTAAATATTTTCCCTCTAACCCTAAACCTATGTCATCTAGTTCTGGACTCCTCCACCCCAGGGAAAGGACGCTATTCACCCTATCTATGTCCCTCATGATTTTATAAATCTCTACAAAGTTGGCCTCAGCCTCAGACGCTCCAGGGAAAACAGTCGCAGCCAATTCAGCCTCTCCCTAAAACTCAAATCTTTCAAACCTAGCAAAATCCTGTAAATCTTTTCTGAATCCTTTCAAGTTTCACAACATCCTTCTGCTAGGAGGGAGACCAGAACTGCACGCAATATTCTAAAAGTGTCCTAACCAATGTCCTGTACAGCAGCAATATGACCTCCCAACTCCTGTACTCAATGCTCTGACCAATGAAGGAAAGCATGTTGGTGCCTCCTGTTGAACATGGAGGTCATTTGAAACAAGTGGTAAGCTGAAAGCGCCAGGAACTTGTTCTGACCTCCATGTTGAGATTACTCAATGGCTGGCTTGTTCGCCACATCGGTAAGATAAGAAGCTGCATGTCAGTGAGCTGAGTTGTGGAGGTAATGAGGTGTTGAGCAAGCAATAATCCCTGTTAAAAGGCAACTCACCACAGTCTATCAAGAAACTTACCTCACTGCTCAAACAGGTAAAAGATGCAGCGAGTTCTCCCAATGTTGTAGTAGACCGCACCAGACATCTCACTCGACTCTGACACAAAGCCTGCCATAGATCACATCATCTGGGCCCCTTTAAAACTCCGCCTGTTACTCAGAGCCTCGTTTCATTAAGATTGCAAAAGCAGAAGGAGAGGAAACGGTATTGTCACCTCCATCGTTTCTCAATCCAATGTCTCATCTGAAAGACAAAAATTAGGTGCTGCAGTCGATTTTTGAACCCCACTTCCCTGTCTCGGCATTTCTCCCTCATGACAAATTAAATGAGATTCATTATCATCTCATTGCAAATGAAAGTAAATGATCAAACATGAACAACAAACTATGCTACTTTTGGGCAGCGTGTTGGCTCAGTGGTTAGCACTTCTGCCTCACAGCGCCAGGGATCCAGGTTTGATTCCAGCCTCAGGTGACTGTCTGTGTGGAGTTTGCACATTCTTCCCTTGTCTGTGTAGGTTTCCTCCGGATGCTCTAGTTTCCTCCTATAATCCAAAGATGTGCAGGTTAGGTGAATTGGCCATGTTAAATTGCCTATAGTGTTCAGGCATATGTAGGTTAGGTGCATTAGTCAGGGGTAAATGTAGAGTAATTGGGATGGGGAATAGATCTGGGTGGGTTATTCTTCGGAGGGTCAGTGTGGACTTGTTGGGCCGAAGGGCCTGTTTCTACACTGTAGGGAATCTGGATTCTACAGCACTCCCTCAGCACAGCACCACAGCCTCCACCTTAGAGAATGGAATTGACAGATTCAAAGCTGATCAAAAAAAAAGGCACTATTCAGAACGGAAGGATTCATTTTGATCACACGCTGCATCCATGGATTATCTCCAGCTTCCAAAGAAAGACACACAATAATTTCAATCTGATGTCTAGCTTTTAGTGAGAGTTTCTCGTTACAGTTACACAGACATGAATCGTGCATATCTTTCACATTTCTCACAAACGCTAGATCCTTCAACAACCTCAGTATTCCAAGAAGTCTAGGCAAGACCATAAATTGAAGTTGCGTCTAAAATCTTTCCTATTTATCTGCAATTTTAAATGAGGTAGCAAAGTGAATCCCCTGAAAATCAACATTAGTTCACTGCTACGGCCGATTTCCAACACGGTGTAGCTGTTTGTTAGAGCATAATGTTCTAACCTCTCCTCCAACCTGTTAATCAATACAAGGAGTAAAGGAAAAATACTGCTCCCTTACCCAGGCTCTCAATCACAGCCTTTCCTACTTCACCTAATTTCCGGATTGAAACAGCTATGAGGAGAGATTAGATCATCTCGTTTGCTATTCCTACAGCAGGGAAAATTAAAAGGTCAAACGGAAAAGAAAATCAGGAGACAACAAACAAATATAAGTGAGAGGCACACAATAAGAAAAACGCAATAACCATGTGACAGGGTTTATAACATGAAGAAACGTCAACATCTAAATTAGATGGACATGGGAAATGAGACTTCTGGGAAAACTCAAAGCTCCAGTTTTGAGTTGGGCAACTTTCACAGAGCAGTTTATCTACAAATCAGGTGATTGTTCGGAAGATTCAGTTCTAAAGGTAGATCAGCCTAGTTTATACCCAGCACAGTAATGAAGCAGCAGGAAAGTAGTAAACGGCACCAAATAGAAAGTGTAAATGTTTCAAATATCAGTTTCAAACTGGACAGATATTCTCAGGTTCCTCACTCATCTCTCATGCAACTGTCTGTGTGCAGTTTGCACATTCTCCCAGTGTCTGTGTGGGTTTCCTCCGGATGCTCCGGTCTCCTCCCACAGTCCAAAGATGTACAGGTCAGGTCGATTGGCCATGTTAACTTGCCCATGGTGTCCAGGGATGTGCAGGTTCGGTGGATTGGCCATGTTAAATTGCCCATAGTGTTCAGCGATGTGCAGGTTAGGTGGATTGGCCACGTTAAATTGCCCATAGTGTTCAGCGATGTGCAGGTTAGGTGGATTGGCTATGGGAAATGCAGGATTATAGGGTAGACTATGGACTCGATGAGCCAAGTGGCCTGCTTCCACACTGTAGGGATTCTATGATTCTAACTGTGTGGTTTCAATCCCTGCACCACCTGAGGTTCCCATGAAGCATGTTGACCCTTAGGTTAAATTTCACAGTGGGACTACGGTTACTCTATCTTTGCACGTCAAAAGACAGAAAACTGCTACTTCAGTCTTCTTCCCCTAAACTCCCAATATTCAACCATACAGCTCCTTCTCCTAGTATTGTCAGTGTGTTGAAATCATGAGTCAAAACATTTTGCCAGCACACCAAAGCTGTGGAACTCCTTCCTTCTCCCAGTCTTCACTTTCTCCAATAAACTAGAGTCCAAACTTCCTTTTGTCTAAATCACCATTTTCTCAGATGCAGCTACATCTTGACCTTCTTCACTGGAAGATTCATGATTTGGAAAAAGAAAATCAGTTCTTCAAAATAGACAAGAACCAAAAGAAATGACAACATTCACCAGAAGTGCTTTTTTTTTTCCATTTTCTCCTACGCTCCTCAGAAAGAGGACAGCAACCAAAAGTAGAATGTATTACAAATGACATAAAAATACAGTTGAGATTACATTATACACAGTAACACGATAAGAAGGAGCAACTTGGAGGCTGTTTACTCATCAAAAATGTCATAAACGATCACAGATTCATTCTCATTATCTGTATAGTCACCTACATCCTATAATTATAAGGCAGCTTTTCTCTAGTAGTTCTGAGGGGCAATCACTGTTATGATACAGGAAGTTGTGGCACTCAAACTATGCGTCGTAAACTCCCACAGACGACAAATTGATAATGAGCAGATAATCCCGTCAATAAATGTGGTTTCGTCTTCATTACATGCCCAGCCTCACAGGTCATTCCTTCCTACATGTTGTCAATCAAATTCTGTGTGTATTCAGAGCTGGCAGCCTGATCCAAAAGCCAGTTATTATTTTCTGGTAGACATCAGAAAAAGGCCAGTAGATATAGCTCCCTGTTATTCTTCTTTCTAAGATCTACGCACATCTATTGTTAGAATTAAAGGGTCAATCTGGGGCATTCCAATTCAAAGACAGAAAGAACATTAACTTGGTGGAGGGTTGGAACTAATCAGCCACCAACACGTTCTGGTTGTTATCACACAGTAATGGAGGTTCAGTGCAGAGAGAAAACAGGGAATGGAACATTATCCCCACCTAGTGACCATATGGGGCATAATTTCAAACAGATACTTCACAGCAGATGGTTGCTTTCTTGATTAATAAAAGCACAGTGGGATTTTTTAATAGTAATTCAAAGGCTTGAAGTGCACTTTTAACAACATCGACTTGTTATTTTCAGACTTGAATTCAAATTCTATGACTCTATGGTATAGCGGATGTGGGATTTGAACCACATCTGTGGATTGTTATAGAGTAGATATTGCAATGTCATAGATTCATAGAGTCTTAGAGCAGGAAATCAGACCCTTCAGTCCGACTTGTCCATGCTAATTCAGTTTCTCAAGTTAAACTAGTTGCATTTACATATGTTTGGCCCATATCCCTCTAAACCTTTCCTATTAATTTACCTGTTCAAAAGTCTTCTAAATGTTGTAACTGTACCTGTATACACTCACAGAGATGTATAACATGGAAAGAGACACCCAAGTCTTCTATGCTGTCCAAATATTCTAAATTAATCTAGTCCCATTTGTCAGTATTTGGCCCGTAACACTCTAAACCTATCCTATTCATATACCCGACCACTTCCTCTATCAGTTCTTTCCACATACAAACCACCCTCTGTGGGAAAAGTTGCCCCTCAGGTCCTTTTTAAAAATCTTTTTTCTCTCATCATGAGAGTATGGTCCGTAGTTTTGAACTCCCTCACCTTAGGGAAAGGACCTTTGATATTCACCTTATCTCTGTCCCTCATGATTTGATAAACCTCTATAAGGTCTCCCTTCAACCTCCTACGCTCCAGTGAAAAACATCCTAGCCTATCCAGCCTCTCCCTATAACTCAAATCCTCCACTCTGGGCAACATCCTGGCCAACCTTTTCTGAACCCTCTCCAATTTAGTAATATTCTTCTTATAACAGGGCAACCAGATCTGTACGCAGTATTCCAAAAGTGGCCTCACCAACATCCTCAGCATGACATACCAACTCCTATACTCAATGGTCTGAGCAATGAAGCAAACATACTAAATGCCTTCTTAACCATCTTTTTAGATTCCCTACAGTGTGGAAACAGGCCCTTCAGCCCAACCAGTCCACACCGACCCTCCAAAGAGTAACCCACCCAGACCCATTTCCCTCTGACTAATGCACCTAACACTACGGGCAATTTAACATGGCCAATTCACCTAACCTGCACATCTTTGGACTGTGGGAGGAAACCAGAGCACCCGGAGGAAACCCACGCAGACACGGGGAGAATGTGCAAACTCCACACATACAGTCGCCCGCGGCCAGAATCGAACCTGGGTCCCTGGTGCTGTGAGGCAGCAGTGCTAACCACTGAGCCACCATGCTGCCCCATCTGCTACGTCATAGTCCTAACAGACCATTAGAGAGATGACTAGCAGTAGTTTAACCTGAGGATCACCAAAACTCAGGTGAGGGGACAGGTTGAGAAGGAGAGTCCCAACGTCAGCCAGTGTGTGAATTGAACCCACGTTACTGTTGTCATTCTTTATTTGAAACCAGCTGGCCAGCTCACGGAGCAAATCAACTCCCCCCCCCCCCCCCCCCCGCTGATAACATAGGAGAGCCATGACCCCACTATATCCCCAATAGAGCTCACACACCTCATTGCAGTTTCACTTCTGAGAAGAAACCTTGGATCATTCGTATTCACATGAAGGGATCAGAAAGAAGCTTTGTTCATCAAACTCTCTGATATTTGTGGACATGTTTGCAATGGCCCCAGAGCCTGAAATGTAATTAATGAGTATTTTCCAGTGGGAGCTTTGACAGATCTTAAATAACATCCAGGAAACAAAATGGGGCTGAAAAAAAGGTTGAATAAATATAATCAATACCACAGCATGACAACAAATACAATGAAATTTCACTAAGTAAATAAATTCCCTGTCAAAAATTGAACCTTATTTCAGGGACAGAAATCTCCATAACTAACCTATGAACCAGACTTATTAAATTGCATTTGTGAGTGTTCACAAGAGCACTCATCTGCCAAAATTCATTAGCATACTCATATTATGAATGATTACAGATAATTATTAATTGTCAAACAATTATGCTTTTCTACAGCCTCTTTGAATATTCATACTGGTAACCCAAATCTGTCCACTACAGGTTTTAATGGAATTATAACTTGAGACGTATTACATTGTACCCAGTTTTTTGCATGAACTTCAAATGTTTATCTGTTAATTATTAAGAGAACTGTGGAAGTTCCTCTTTTTACCGCTTTTAGCAAGAGGATCATCCCAAGAGCATTGCACAGCAGTGTGGTCAAACAAAAGTGGACACTAAGTCAAGGGAGGATATATTAAGAAGGGTGAGCAAAACGCCTGGTCAGAGAGGGCATTAACGAGGAGCAAAGAGAGATGGAGAAAGTGAGTGCTATTGAAAGTGGATCTCCCATCCACCGCCTCCAACCTCATAGTCCCACAACCCCGCACCACCCGTTTCTACCTTCTGCCCAAAATCCACAAACCTGACTGCCCCGGCTGACCCATTGTCTCAGCCTACTCCTGCCCCACTGAACTCATCTCTGTATACCTCGACACGGTCCTGTCCCCCTTAGTCCAAGAACTCCCCACCTACGTTCGGGACACCACCCACGCCCTCCACCTCCTCCATGATTTTCGCTTCCCCGGTCCCCAACACCTTATCTTCACCATGGACATCCAGTCCCTGTACACCTCCATCCCCCATCACGAAGGACTCAAAGCCCTCCGCTTCTTCCTTTCCCGCCGTACCAACCAGTACCCTTCCACTGACACCCTCCTTCGACTGAACTGAACTGGTTCTCCCTCTGAACAACTTCTCTTTCCAATCCTCCCACTTCCTCCAAACCAAAGGAGTAGCCATGGGCACCCGCATGGGCCCCAGCTATGCCTGCCTCTTCGTAGGATATGTGGAACAGTCCATCTTCCGCAGCTACACTGGCACCACCCCCCACCTTTTCCTCCGCTACATCGATGACTGTATCGGCGCTGCCTCGTGCTCCCACGAGGAGGTTGAACAGTTCATCCACTTTTCCAACACCTTCCACCCTGACCTCAAATTTACCTGGACTGTCTCAGACTCCTCCCTCCCCTTCCTAGACCTCTCCATTTCTATCTCGGGTGACCGAATCAACACGGACATTTACTATAAACCGACCGACTCCCTCAGCTACCTAGACTACACCTCCTCCCACCCTGATCCCTGTAAAAATGCCATGCCATATTCCCAATTCCTTCATCTTTGCCACATCTGCTCCCAGGAGGACCAGTTCCAATACCGCACAACCCAGATGGCCTCCTTCTTCAAAGACCGCAATTGCCCCCAGACGTGATCGACGATGCTCTCCATTGCATCTCCGCCACTTCCCGCTCCTCCACCCTTGAGCCCTGCCCTCCAATTGCCACTAGGACAGAACCCCACTGGTCCTCACCTACCACCCCACCAACCTCCATATACATCGTATCATCCGTCGCCATTTCCACCACCTCCAAACGGACCCCACCACCAGGGATATATTTCCCTCCCCTCCCCTATCAGCGTTCTGAAAAGACCACTCCCTCCGTGACTCCCTCGTCAGGTCCACAACCCTCACCAACCCAACCTCCATTCCCGGCACCTTCCCCTGCAACCTCAAGAAATGCAAAACTTGCGCCCACACCTCCCCCCCTTACTTCCCTCCAAGGTCCCAAGGGAGCCTTCCATATCCACCACAAATTCACCTGCACCTCCACACACATCATTTACTGCATCCGCTGCACCCGATGTGGCCTCCTCTATATTGGGGAGACAGGGTGCCTACTTGTGGAATGTGTCAGAGAATACCTCGAGAACACCCGGACCAACCAACCCAACCACCCCGTGGGTCAACGCTTCAACTCCCCCTCCCACTCCACCAAGGACATGCAGGTCCTTGGACTCCTCCATCGCCAGACCATAGCAACACGACGGCTGGAGGAAGAGCACCTCATCTTCCGCCTAGGAACCTTCCAACCACAAGGGATGAACTCAGATTTCTCCAGTTTCCTCATTTCCCCTCCCCCCACCTTGCCTCAGTCCCAACCCTCAGACTCAGCACCACCTTCCTAACCTGCAATCTTCTTCCTGACCTCTCCGCCCCCACCCCCACTCCGGCCCATCACCCTCACCTTAACCTCCTTCCACCTATCGCATTTCCAACACCCCTCCCCCAAGTCCCTCCTCCCTACCTTTTATCTTAGCCTGCTGGACACACTTTCCTCATTCCTGAAGAAGGGCTCATGCCCGAAACATCGATTCTCCTGCTCCTTGGATGCTGCCTGACCTACTGCGCTTTTCCAGCAACACATTTTCAGCTCTGATCTCCAGCATCTGCAGCCCTCACTTTCTAGCTATAGAAAGTAAGGTTGGCACTTGTAGAATCATAGCCATCAGTGGTGGAACCAAAGGGGGAAACTTCACAAATGACCTGACTCATGGATCACTAGGTTCTAGGGGTGATATGTTGGAGGAGATTACAGAGATCAGGAGGGACTTGGGCACAAAGATTCTAAATAAGGGGAGGAGCATTTAAATTGTAGGAATCAAAGGACTGGGAGCTGACACATGTTGGTGAATATAGAAATGAAGAGTAAGCAGCTCTTGAAGTGGAACATGGAAGGGGAAGTAAACATTCAGATCGGCAGAAGGGGACGCTGAACTGAGAATGGGAAACCAGCCTGGACAGCAATGGATAGTCAAGTCTGGAGGTGTCAAAGGCAATGACACTGATTCCAGCAGCGCGGGGTTTATGGTTGCTCAGTGGTTATCACTGCTGCCTTACAGCGCCAGGGACCCAAGTTCAATTCCAGCCTCGGGTGATGTCTGTGTAGAGTTTGCACATTCTCCCCGTGTCTGCATGGGTTTTCTCCGGGTGATCCAGTTTCCTCCCACAGACCAAAGATGTATAGTTTAGGTGAATGAGGTTCACCGAATTGCCCATAGTTTTCAGGGATGCGTAGGTTAGATCCATTAGTCAGGCTAAATGTAGAGTAATCGGATCGGGGAATAGGTCTGGGTGAGATACTCTTCAGAGCCAAATGGCCTGTTTCCACACTGTCAGGATTCAATATCTATATAGATAGACAAAGGGGAAGATGAAAGTGGATGGTATTACACCAGTGGATGGAGGAGGCCTTTGTGCTGAAGCAGATATGAGCTCAGAGGAATGCATATGTTTCAAGTTGAAATAGGACAGAGAAGGAGATTTGATTGTAACTGTCATGGGTACTGAGATATAGTGAAAGATGTGGTCTTACATGCCTTACAATCATATTGTATTAAACAAGCACATCAGGGGAACAAAACAGAGTGCAGGATACAGCTGCAGAGAGACATCAACATTAACGTTAAAGAGGTTCATTCAAAAGTCTGATAACAGTGGGGAAGAAGCTGTTCATAAGTGGATATACAAACTTTTATATCTTCTGTCTAACTGAAGGGGGTAGAAGAGAATGTAACTGGGGTGGGAGGGGTCTTGGATGATGTTGGTTGATTTCCCGAGGCAGCAGGAAGTGTAGATGAAGCCAATAGATGGAAGGCTGGTTTGCGTGATGGCCTGGGCTGTGTCCACAACATTGTGATCCATCTGGATGGGATGCTTTCTATGGTGCATTGATAAAAAATTGTAAGACTTATTGTGGACGTACAGAATTTCCTTAGCCTTTAAAGGAAGTAGAAATGTTATTATGCTTTCTTGAACAGAGCTTCAACATGGGTGGACCAGGACAGATTGTTTGTGATGGTCACTCCCAGGACACTCTCGACCATCTCCACCTCAGCACTGTTGATGCAGACAGGGGTGTGTCCTCCACTCTGCTTCCTGATCCCAATGACCAGCTCCTTTGTTTTGCTGATGTTGGATGGAGAGTTTGTTGCTATTACACCATGCCGCTCAGCACTCTATCTCCTTCCTGTACTCCGCCTCATGGAATTGATGGCAAGGCTACAAAGCTGTGGCAAGGGTGAATGCTTTCCTACATTAACTCTGCACATCAATACAACTTGTTATACTTTTAGCATTTCTCATAAAACAAATAATAAAAAGGGAAAATAAATGACTTCCTTTATAATGTTGAAATGACTTGATATACAGCAAAATCAGCAGTTCACTGCTTGTTTATAAAATCCATCTTATAGATACACTGAGCATTAGTTTGAATCTAACTGGCTACCTTAACTGCATTATTAATGTAGAATAATGAGATTAAGAACAATGATGTTGATACATAATTGTGTAATGGTGATGTCCATGTCACATAATTATGTGTGATGTACTGGAGGGCAGTAGAGGCTCAGAACTGCGAACGTTTGTATCCACTGAACTGCAAATTAAAAGTTCATGTAGGAACTGTCAGATTCAAGAGGTAGCACGCAGGAGACTGATTAGAGTTTGACTCCATATACACAACAAAAACGTAAAACAGTTTCTCAATTCCAAAACAAACTCAAAGTTATCTTACATCCTGGCTTTATCCCACAGAGGGCCATATGCAACCAATCGGGAGCAGTGTCGAAAAGTGTGGTGCTGGAAAAGCGCAGCGGGTCAGGCAGCATCCGAAGAGCAGGAGAGTCGATGTTTCAGGCATAAGCCCTTTACCAGGAATGGTGGATGGTGTCCCCATGTATCTGCTGCTCTTGTCCTTCTAGATACTAAAGGTCACAGGTTTGTAAGGTGCTGTCTAAGGAGCTTGGGTGAGTTGCTGCAATATATTTAAGGACTTAAAGAAGGAGAGGAATGACACAGGATGAACCAGAATAAACGAGAGTCAAAAAGTGTGGTGTTGGAAAAGCACAGCCGGTCAGGCAGCATTCGAGATACAGGACAGTCAACATTTCTAGCATAAGTTCTTTTCCAGCACTACCATCTCGACTCTGATTTCCAGCATCTGCAGTCTTCACTTTCTCCAAGAGTAAATGAGAGTCAAAATAGAGAAATAACAGCAAATGCCATCAAAATTTGCCTGCAGATTCTGGGCCAATGAATAGTCACATAGAATGGGACAATTCACACTAAGAAAATATAAAATGCTCTCTCTTAAACTCATATCAATTGAGCAAATTAAAATATGCATTTATAGTAATGACTGATTTATTATAGATAGAGAAAAGGAGAAGTGAGATGGAGAGATGCTTCATTGCTGACTGGCAATAATCCAACTCATTAAATAATTATGATCACAGCCTATTAAAAGATCAATGTTATCAAGAGTCAATGTAACTGTACTGAATTGAGCAGGAGCCAATAGCTCCACATAATCATGGCACTAACTAATGTAACTCAGTTCTGTACAGGTTCAGCTGTCAAAGATAATTGCATTTTCTCCTCATCAGTGCAATTAGCTCACATGATGGAATATCAGTAATTTCATTTGCAGCAGATCTTCAAATATAGGAGGGCTAGCAGCAAAATCCCACCAAACCTCATTCAACCCACGAACTAGAAACTTTTTCATAGTTACACAGTGGTCTGTTTGCATCAGGGGTATATCACATGAAAGATTGAGAAACATAAGAGACAAAAATATAATATTTCTTTAGAAATAATGCATTTTACTGAATCATAGAATCCTACAACATGGAAGTAGGCCATTCAGCCCATACCACTCCTCTAAAGAGTATCCCATCCAGACCCACACGATTCCCATAACCCTGCATTTCCCAGGGCTAATCCACCTCATTAGCATATGCCTGGAGTCTATGGGCATTTTCCCATGGCCAATCCATCTCACCTGCACATCTTAGGACCGTGGGAGAATATCAGAGAGAGCCCACAGACCCAGGGTGCAAGCTCCATACAGACGATCAAACCCAGGTCCCTGATGCTGTGAGGTAATACTGCTAACCACTGAACCACTGTGCAACTGTTAAATTTTATCTATTTATCAAAACTATTTAAGCTTTGGTAACTGTTATCTCAAATCTAAGCAATTTTAATGTAATTTTCACTTCATTAATCCACTTTAACATGCATGCAAATTATATTTATCATGTAATTAATACCCAAACACAACAGAACCTCTCAAAACATTTCATGCAATGAAACAAATTTAATTTACTGTCCCCATACATGCCATCATCCTCAATCCACAGACAACAACACAATGGAATGTCAGTGTTGGCGGCAGTGGTTGTGGGACAACGATTAATTATCATTCCAGGTGTACTTATTGCTCCTCATTGTATGGGTTGATCGCATCTTTAAAATCCACCTGATCGGCTGAGCAAGAAATAAGTTTAACCTGTTAATTTAAGGATAGGACAACCAGCAATCTGTTTCTTTAGTGCATCCTCTCAGTACAGTGTCAGAGATAAACCACATATAAACTCTATAAGGGTAGGAAGAGACATAATGTTTCTCATTTCACAGGGAAGAGTGAGCTACATGAGGGCATTGCCAGTGACCTGGTGGGAGCTCAATATTTGCTCAACATTTCCTGGGCAGCACGGTTAGCACTGGTGCCTTACACCACCAGGGACCCAAGTTTGATTCCAGCCTCAGGTGAATTTGTGGAGTTTGCATATTCTCTCTGTGTCTGCATGGGTTCCCTCCCGCAATCCAATGATGTGCAGTTTAGGTGAATTGACTGTGCTAAATTGACCACAGTGTACAGGGATGTATAGATTGGATGCATCAGTCAGGGGATAAATATAGGAGAATTGGTCTGGGTGGGTTACTCCTCGGAGAGTTGGTGTGGACTTGTTGGGCCAAAGGGCCAGCTTCCACACTCTAGGGATTCTATCTATGATTTCCCTTCAAGAGGGACTTGGATTGGTTCCTGATTGGTGGAGGAAAAGAGATTAGATCATGTGAGAGGTGTTGTTGTAGCTGACAGTTTGTTAATCTCCTGGGCTGATCCCCACTTCCTGAGAGGAGTTTGGAGAGAAATTTTCCACAGTACTTGCTCCATTACTGGCCCACACATTCTCCCCTTGATTTGTTTTGCCAATGCCAGGTATTCACAAAAGATGATCTAGCCACCATGAGTACAGGCCTGGTGGACCACTGTTCCCTCATGGTCACTTTTGGACCCAATAAATCCCCCTTGCTCCCAATCCTGAAGGTAGATTCCTCTTCACGTGTCTCCATAGTCACAGCTCCCGTAAATGATTCATTCTGCATCGATGAGTTGACTCCATGTTGGGGCAGACAATCGAAAAATCCAATCAATCTATTTCAAGAGGTGATCACAGATAAGCTGACTAATTTTTACTCTTTTAACCCACAGAGATCCTCCTGGATTTTACTGATCCAATATTTTATGCTTAGCTCTGGCAATTTATCTCAACACAGACTGTGGTACAAAACCAGGAGGTAGCTAGTCAGTATGATTCAGTGTTAAAGTTTGGAAAGGATTATAGACGATGCCTTCCGATGTTTCCATCTTCAGCACCGGCCAGCGAACAACATAACCACTGCATTAGAAAGACACAGAAAATGGAATTGATTCCCTCTTGTGTGTCCAGAGTGAGATCAACATCCTCTGGTGCCTTGAATTCGTGTTTGTTATGAGGGAGAGGCAGACAGAGGAGTGAGAGAGAAAGAGAGAGTGACACACAGAGATAGAGGCAAGAGAAAAAGAGCGGGGGAAAGAGACACACAGAGAGAAGAGAGACAGATAAATGGGGACGGAGAGAGAAAGACTGAGAAAAACAAAGAGAGATACAGACTGAGGAAGAGACAGAAAGGAAAGATAGAGAAGTAGTCAGAGAAGGGGAGAGTGAAGTAGAAAAAGAAAAGAGGGTGGGATAAAGATGGGAGACAGACAAAGAGATACAGAAAGGGGAACAGAGAGACAGATTTTATGGAGAGGGAGAGACAGAGAGAGGGGAGATTAAAAGAGACAGAGGAGAGAAATTGAGAAGTAGAGAAAGAAAAGTCAAGAAGAAAGAGAGATGGACAGATGGGGATGGTAGAGAGAGAGAATGACAGAGATAGGACAGAAGAAAAACATTGAAAAAGAGAGAAAGAGAAAAGTGAAAATGAGAGAAGAGAGAGAGAGATTGAGAAAGAGAATGGGATAGAAAAAAGAAATGTCATCTTCTCTGTATAAAATTTGAAGATGGTTTACTGAGATGAAAGGATAGCATTCCAACCAACTGGACCAGTTTGTCTCTTCCAATGATTTGGCATCAAAATGAAAATCTTTCAGTATGGAAACAAATCAAAATTGAGAAATTCAATGCAAAAACGAAATATATTCTGATCATAATCTCTCAAATGCTGCTCATTCTGTCTCTGCACTCAACTGCTGATGTATATTCAAGAAGCTGTCATCCAGTGTTAGCTATGTAAGAGATTGTTATGCAAAGATAATTTTAGCAAAGGTATAACTGATCAAAGTACAAGTTGAATAAACATGGTGGTCCTCCTATACTCAACACTATGGCTTTGTAGCCGCAACATACTGACCTGAGAAGCATTTGCCATAATCTTCTTCTAAATATTGTTTGAAACACTGAAGTTGAAATGTCTAATTCACATAAAAGTACTGTGATCTAATTTGTATTCTGCTGTACCGGAGGATGTCAATGACATATAAACCTTCAAAATTATTCTTCCATTCACTTAGATCATGATAGATTTACATCTCAACTCTACTCACCTGCTTCGGTTCCATAATTCTTCATAACCAAAAACTAAAAATCAATATCAAATTTTCAATTAGCCTCAGTCTCTAACATCAACAGATTTTAGCAAGTGAGAGAGAGAGCTTTTCAGATTCCCACTACCCTTTGTGTGAAAAGCTGTTTCCTGGCATTACTGCTCAATGACTTGACTCTAATTTTAAGTTTGTGAATGGTTCCCCGCAAGTGGAAACAATTTCTCTCTATCAACATCTTAATAATTTCAATCAGAACTCACCAAAATCCATGACGCAAGGGAACACATGCCATGACTCTGCAACTTGGCCTCATAATTTAACACTTGCAGCTCCCTCTTTTATGAAATACCAAGAAAGGGTGTCGATATTACATGTAACCCTTTCCTATTCTGCCAGCAAAATTTCCCAAATGTGGGGGTTTCTCACACAGTACCAGGAAAAGCTACCTAGATGACAAGGACAAGTCAAAAAGGGTGGTATTGCAAAAGCACAGAAGGTCAGGCAGCATCCGAGCAGCAGGGGAGTCGATGTTTCAGGCATAATCCCTTCATCAGTAATGTGGAAGGGAAAGGGAGCTGAGAGATAAATGGAGGGGTGGGGCGGGGTGGAGGGGAAGGTACTTGGGAAGGTGATAAGTGGATGCAGGGGAGAGGTCATTGCAGGTGCCTCCAATGTGGCACCGCCTCCTTGACTTTCCTACCTGTCCATCTTCCTTCCCACCTGTCCACTCCACCCTCTCCAGCAACCTATCACAATAACCCCCACCTGCATCCACCTATTGCCTTCCCAACTACCTTGCCCCCAGCCACACCCCTAGCCACCTATTTAACTCTCAGCCCCCTTCCATCCCACACCTCTGCTCCACACCCCCCACCCCACATTCCTGATGAAGGGCTTATGCCTGAAACATCGATTTGTAATGCACTGTGGCAATTCACCCAGGCTCCTCTGAAAATACTGAAGCAAACCTATAACTTCTAAAACCCCCAGTAGAACGAGGGCAGCAGATGCATGGGAACATTACCACCTACAGGCTCCACTTCAAGTCATACAATGTCCTGAAGTGGAACTCTATCGCTGTTCCTTTGTTGTCTCTGGGTCCAAATCCTGGAACACCCTTTTGAACAGCCCTGTGGATGTACCTACACCAAATGGACTGCACCAAGAAGGTAACTCATTACTACCATCTGCCAGGCCATAGGGATGAACAACCAATGCTGACCCAGCTTGCATCACCCAACTCCCATTAATGAATTTTCAAAAACTACAGTTTTCCAATGAAGCTGCTTTAGACAATGAACTTTTGCATCTCAACAGCTTATCATGCAAAGTGATATTTTGCCATCCTATCGATCAGATTGATTGGAGCATTTCAATAAGAACAGTTCGATTGGGAGATCAGACAGGACTGGAAATCAGATACAAGCCTGCAAAATAAGTCCCACTTAATTAAACAGGAAATGTTCTCTCGGAAATCCAAAACTGAAGAGATAAGAATGCAATAACCTTCTGTTATGTCTTCAAATATCATCTATCAATTAATTATTCATATCTCAACTCACAGCATTTTCACCCAGCAGGCAGGAAATGACACACATTTAGTACATACCCGCAGTGATAAGCACTCTCTCATTGTTCACCTGAGTATGTCTTCTGTAACTTTCCAATGAATACAAGAAAAGAGTACAATATTGTTCTTACCCTTCAATGATTGATGATGTAGCAGCTAAGAATGTATTGGTCCTGTCAAATTTTACTTTTTCTATCTTTCTCTTCAGGTGAATTGGATTTTGTTGGATGGCTCTGTATAGAATTTTCAGTGTTGGTTAGGATGAGTAGCGTCTGTGTATGTTGGCACATTTCCCCAAGCCCCATCCTGTCTAAGAAATGTTGGCATACTCCCAGGGTCATCCAGAGCTTTTGGTGAGTTGCTATGTTGAGAATAGTTGCAGGGATGGGGTGGAGGTGAGGTCATGGAGGGGTTTGAATACGGAGATGAGGATTTTGAATTGAGAAATTTAGGGATTGGGAGCCAATGTGGAACATCTCTACAGTGAAATCAAAACAGACTAAAGCGTTGATAAAGTGATCTTAATGATTGATTTCCACCATCATTATGAACAAGTAGGGTGGGAAGGGAAGGGTGTGAATGAAGTTAACAAGTAAAGAGTTATTTATTTTTAAAACTTCTTCAAGCAAAGATTAAAAAATTATCAAGAGATTTAAAATATACAAATCTGACTACCGACGAACACAAAACCAATCCCAAAATCCTTGGGGCAAGTAATAAAGAGGCAGTAAACCTCTGAAAAACATCAAATGGTTTAATAAAAGCAGAAAATGCTGAGAAACTCAGCAGACAAAAAAACTGCAGATGTTGGAATCCAAGGTAGACAAGCAGGAAGCTGGAAGAACACAGGCAGCATCAGGAGATGGAGAAGTCAACGTTTCAGGCATAACTCTTCTTCAGGAATCTTCAGGTTATCCCCAAAATGTCAACTTCTCCACCTCCTGATGCTGCCCGGCTTGATGTGTTTTTCCAGTCTCCTGCTTGTCTACCAGAGAAACTCAGGAGAAAGTGAGGACTGGTCAGGCAGCATCCGAGGAGCAGGAAAATCGACGATTCGGGCAAAAGCCCTTCATCAGGAATAGAAAGGACTTTTGCCCGAAATGTCGATTTTCCTGCTCCTCGGATGCTGCCTGACCTGCTGTACTTTTCCAGCACCATTCTGACCTAAATTCCAGTTTTCAGCATCTGCAGTCCTCACTTTTGCCGAGAAGGTGAGGACTGTAGATGCTGGAGATCAGAGTCGAGAGTGTAGCGTTGGAAAAGCACAGCAGGTCAGCAGCATCCCAGGAGCAGGAAAATCGACGTTTCGGACATGAGGTTTGTGGGTCAGGAGGGCTGAGTGATAAACCTGAGAAACTCAGCAGGTCTGGCAGCATCTGTGGAGGGAAAAACAAAGTTATGGTTTGAGCCCACAATTTTTCTTCAGGATGCATCAAGTTTTTAAATTTTATTTGGCCATGTTTTAACCAAGAAAAGATGATTCCTGAAGAAAGAACAGAAATTACTGGAGAAACTCAACAGGGTCTGGCAGCATCTGTGGAGAGATAGACAGAGTTAACACTTTGAGTCCAATGACTTCTTCTTCAGCATCTGTGGTTCTTTCTTTCATTGGAGTAAAGGGACACCATTTTATATACAATGAGCCTCTTCCCATTCTGTGGAAAATAGTGTCTCTTTTTTCAAGTCCGTTTCCTGTATCCTAGTTCTGATGAGTGGAAGATGAAATCCTTCGCCCTTTTTAGGTCAGGATTCATGTCTCTCAGAGTGAACAAATAGGCCACTTCCACTGTTGTAATAAAGCAATTGAGTTAAAAGAGACTTTGCAGTTGTTGAAACTTAGGCGTTGCTTCATCACAAATCCAGAATTTTGACTGCCTATCCCACCAGGAGATACAACCCACAGTTTGGGAAGTTGTCCAGAGTTACGTCCAGAAATGGCTATATGCTCTCTGTCCAAAAGCTTTGTAAACTTAGTGCTGCTATCCAGGAGACTGCAACATTTTGTCGCCTCAGTCAGTGTCTTTTGCTTTGAAGAGCTCTCTTCAAGAAGTTCAAGATACATGTCCAGTCAATAATATTGTAAGTTGATATTTTGCTGAACACATCTCGATAACAACCCATTTACCCTCTTCTATCATTAAGGGGACATCTCAATGGTAGTTTTCCACACAATTCAATTGAAGCAGATGACAATTGTGATCAATAATCTGAACATCAGCCGGTCATGTTATTGAGATTCGGACTGTCACGGCCAGTTACTCCATTAGAGTGACCTGGAAGATGTGAACACAATTTAAACCTGTAATGATTTCGTCCAGATTGATTATAAAAAAAAATTGCCTTGTAAAAGAATAGCTCAGAGATTCGGCTTCACGTATCCAATTAAGAGGGCGAGTTATATTTATTGGACAAGTCAGAGATTAAAGTGATCAGAGAGCGCAAGGTTTTAAAATAAAAATGACTAAGCTATTAATTATTTGCTCCTATCTTGAGATGTTTAGGATTGCTATGTTACTTGCTAATTAATCCATGTATCAGTGAAAGGCAGGCAACTGAACTGTCTCGCATGGAGAACATGGTAAATGATTCCGGTCCCTACTCCCAGTTGGAACCTTTTGGTGCATATTTGATCACAGCAAAGTCCACATATACTAGCCTCAACAATTACCTCTTATATTCCAACTTCAACACTGCACAAACAGTAACGGAGGCAACTCAAATATAATTGCAAGCGGATACTGTTAAGATTTAGGAGCAAACATTTTGTGGATTTATTGTCCATTGTTGCACATGGGTCTGTAAAGGTTAATATATGTCTGAGGATACTAAGCATCAATCACTGTGGGGATCTTATGGGGACTAGTCAGATCAAAAAAGGGATGGTGGCTCTGAGGGTAGCACTGCTGCCTCACAGTGCTAGGGACCCAGGTTCAATCCTAATCTTAGGAGGCAGCCTGCATGGAGTTTGCACATTGTCTGTGTGGATTTCTGCCAGGTACTCTGGTTTCCTCCCACAAACCGACGAGTGTAGGTTGGATAGATTGGCTATGTTAAACGGGTGGTTATAGGATGGGATGTGTTTTGATGGGCTGAATGGTATCTTCCTGCACTGTAGGGATTTTGTGGGTTCATGGAAGACAGGCCTGAGGCTAGGGTGCTCTCAACAGTTTCTGTAGCAGTGTAAGCCATATATGTGCAAATAGCTGCATCATTCAATAAACACTGTATTGTTTAAGGTTTTAGTGAAGATCTGTAGCTCGGGTTGTGGTTGAAGGTGTTTGTTGGTTCACGGAGCTGTTTTCAAATAAACCTCAGAAAGGTCACCAGACCCAAAACTTTAACTCTGATTTCTCTCCACCGATGCTGCCTGACCTGCTGAGCTTTTCCAGAAATTTCTGTTTTTGTTTCTGATTTACAGCATCCGTAGTTCTTTCGGTTTTTAACAGGATCCAGAAGTGACTACATTTGGCAGGAATCCAGAGAGACCCATCATTCCAACTCTTTCCTTCCATCAAACTGTTGGAAATACCTTTTGCATTTTCCATCCTCTCCCAGCGATATTGCCAGTAACTAACTACAAAGGAACGGGATAGACCACAGGCCAAGACTGTTACACCACTCAATAAGATGATGGTTGACCTGACTACTCTACATTTCCACCTACCCTTGATAAATTTTCATCATCTTACTTACAAAGAATCTATCCATAGAAGAGTTATACCTGATTTGAAACACTAAGTCTGTTTCTGTCTCCACAGTTGCTGCCAGACCTGGTTCGATTTCACCAGCACTGTCTGTTTTTACTTAAGAACCTATTAATCATAGCATCCCTACAGTTTGGAAGCTGGCCATTCAGCCCATCCAATCTACACTGACTCTCCAAAGAACATCCCACCCAAACTCTGTACCATGCATTTCTCACAGCTAACCTACACATCGCTGGACACGATGGGGCAATTTTGCATAGCCAATTCACCTACCCTGCACATCTTTGGACTGTGGGAGCTAACCAGGGCACCCAGAGGATACCCACACAAACATGGGGAGAATGTGCAAGCTCCAAAAAGTTGGTCACCCGAGGCTGGCATCAAATTCAGTTTCCTACTGCTATGAGGCCACCATGCTGTCCAAATTCTACAAACTTTTATTAACTTTTGCCTGACAAATACTTAAGTGCTCTGCTTCCACTGCCTTTCAAGGAAGAGGGAGAGAATTATTAAACATTTGCTTCCAAAGGGGCTCTCAATAGACTCAGAGAGAGATTGTTAACATGATATTGGTGTTATAGGTTGGTCAACTTTTAGCTTTGAAACCTTTCTCATACATCAAGTCATAAGCTTCCAACATGATTCTATGCTGCAAGGTGAGTTTTGCCAGCAGAGTTTAAACTATGAATTTAAAATCCCCATATCTTTAAAATAAACTTCTACTTCTCATTTTGTATGTATGAAATGATATTGCTACTTTGAATACTGAAAGCTCTCTACAGTTTCAAAAACAGCCTCTTCGATGTTGTCATGTAAAATCAGCAGAGGCAATTTTCCATGAATATCAATATCATGAGTTTTTGAAATTTGAACAAGGAAACATAAATTAAATTACAGAACTTTATAGCTGTTGTAGTAGTTGGAATTAAATTAGGAAACTTCAAGTTTGATTTTTGCTGATAGCAAGCCACAGAATGGTGTCTAACTCTTCAGTGGCTAACTGCAAATTATTTTAGAATTGTGTAGAGCTTATTTAAATAGAATGAATAAAAAGAAATCAGTTATCTTAAACAATTCACAGCCCTCAATTTAACCAAAATGCATCAAATATGTGTCATGATAAAGGGCGAGATGCCTGTAGCCAGCTATATGAGTCATACTGAGAAGGAATTGAGAGGGTTATCAAATGAAACATTAGTTTAATGTAGATAGAATACTAAACCTCAATTTAAATAGGATGTATCTGGTATTTATCACTCTAAACAAAAAGGTAATGAGGTCTGCAAATCCATGTTGAGTGCAGTGAGTGGGGAGCAAGTGTTTGGAGTTTGAATAAGATTTAGATCTGCAAAGCAATCAGGCATGTGTACATTGTTGTGGTAATTCTATTATTGAACAATCATTTTAAAACTTCTGCAATGAGGGCATTGATTTTTATTGGACACATATCACTGTCATTTGGAAACAAGAAAACTGTGGAGTGTGGAGTGTCAAGAGTGTGTTGCTGGAAAAGCACAGCAGGTCAGGCAGCATCCGAGGAGCAGAAAGTAACAACATCTGCATTAGATGCTCAGGATGGACCAAAATGTACAGAGTCCCAGACACAATGAAAAGGTTTCAAAAACACTTGTCATTTATCCACTAAAAAAAAGCTCATTGATCTCAACAGCACTGAAACAGGCCACTTAGCCCAATCAATCCATGTTAATGTTTATGCGTTACAGGAGTCTTCTCCCACCCCTTTTCATCTAATCCCATCCATATCCCCTTCAATTCATTTGTATTTCTCTGTGGCTTCCACTTACATATGTACATGTTTACTTCAACTATTCCTTGTTGTAGCAACCTCCAAATTCTAAACACTCTGAGAAATGAGGTTTTACTACATCCAATTGTGGCTGATTTATATTTACAATCCCAAAACTCACTCCAGAGTGGAAATATTTTCTCTACATCTATCCATGTCGTCGGCAATTACTCACTAATGATTATGATTGTCCACTTAGGATACTCCACGTACTTGTCCTGGATCTTGTGTTAGTTGTCATTTTGTAGTTCTCGAAAGCATGTGTCTGGAGCAGCAGATAATCAATGCTGGAAAATAACTGTTTCAAGGATGCTGATGTTAGTACTTCTCTCTTCTGAGCTGGTGCAGAGAATCTATCTCAAACAACATTAATGGCATTTCTCCAGGGCGGCACAGGGTGGCTCAGTGGTTAGCACTGCTGCCTCACAGCACCAGGGTCTCAAGTACGATTCTAAACTGTCTATGTGGAGTTTGCACATTCTCCCCATGTCTGTGTGGATTTCCTCTGGGTGCTCTGGCTTCCTCCCACAGTACAAAGTGTGCAGGTCAGGTAAATTGGCCATGCTAAATTGCCCATCGTGTTAGGTGCATTAGTCAGAGGGAAATGGGTCTGGGTGGGTTAGTCTTTGGAGGGTCGGTTGGGCCAAAGGGCCTGTTTCCACATTGTAGGGAATCTAATCTAATCTCCAGAGATTTGCAGTAATGTCTTTAATATAATATGAGTTTTAGGACCCTATAGAAGAGTTGGAATGATGACTGCCTGATACACAATGGTCTTGGTACCAGCACAGATGTCCTGGCCTTTGAAGACTCTCATCCTGAGGAGACCTTTCATCCTTTGGATGTGATGTTGAATCTTCTCACTTTTTCTAATTTAGTGTTGAGATGTGGATGTTGCTGGCTAGGCCTGCATTTATTACCCATCCCTAATTGTCTGGAGGGCAGTTCAACCACATTGTTGTGAGTTGGAGTTACATGGAGGCCAGACCAGGTAAGGATGGCAGTTTCCTTCCCTAAAGGACATTAGTGAATCAGATGGGTTTTTCTGACAATCAACAATGGATTCATGGTCATTATTAGACTCTTAACATTCCTGATGAAGGATTTATGTCCTAAACGTCAACTCTCCTACTTTTTGGATGCTGCCTGACCTATGGTGCTTTTCCAGCACCACTCTTGTTGAATGTTAATTCCAGAGACTTTTTTTGAATTGAATTGAATTCAAATTCCACCATCTGCCATGGTGGGAATTTGAACCCAGGTACCCAGAATGTCCCCTGGGCTTTTGAGCTAAAAGTCCAGCGACAATACCACTAGGCCATCACCTCCCCTGATGTCAGCTTTAGATCAGAGGTAACTTCCCAGGTAGAAAAGGTTTAGGAGAATTTCTCCATTGATCTTTATGGAGAGGTGGAACAGAATGTAACTTGATCCATCGAGCAACTGTGCTAACTTTAAAATGAATGTGACAATCCGCTCTTATTGTGTGTAACAATTTTATAGAGAGCCAACATGCTTGGCTTCTGCATGGATGGAGCAAATGTGAAATTTTGGAAACATGCAAGTTAGATACCTGGCTACTCCAGGAAGGATGTATCTGATGAAAGCATTGATATTTCTTCTAGTTCAATTGCATCCATTGTAGTTACCTTCTCCATCACCATAGCCTCTCACAGGATATAGCACTCTGTCTCTTCATAGAGCACCAGCCCAGAAATACATATTGAGAGACAGAGTGGAGATAAGGGGCATTGAAATAGGTGATATTAATAATGAATGAAACAGGAGCCTGTTCAACCCCTCGAACCTGTTCCATCCTTCAATAACAATCAAGGCAGACATTCTACCTCCAGTGTATTGTCTCGTTCCATTAGTGTCCAAAAGCCTATCAATCTGAGTCCTGAGTACCGAAAAGACCTAGTACTCTGGCGTAGAAATTTCAAAAAAGTGTGAGAACTTCCTCTTCAGCACAATTCCAAATGATCTTTTTAAAGACTTGTAGAATGTAAATAGTGACACTTTTCAATTATAATCCTTTGTTCATTGTGCAAAGAAAAAATGTGCCCAATGGGACCATTTGTTAGTATTTAGTTCAACATTCCCCTTAGAGTGTTAACAGCCAACATGATAGGATTATGTGATGCCACATTTACAGATCTCTTTTCCCAATAGCTGACTGTCCAAAAATTCCAGAACTGTGAATTTTATATCAAATGATGTTCCTGCTCCTGAATACATTTGTATTAGACATGGGTTGCGCATTTACCAATAGGTTAAAAACTAATGAAGCAGTTTTGAACTTGACAACCGTCTCTTTTCCTAGCTAAGAGTAACTTCCTAATAGCTGAATGAATCATCCAAGCAGTTACAATTATTACTTTAAGTGAAATAAATTAGAGCCAAGAACATAGAACAGTACAGCACAGGAACAGGCCCTTCGGCCCATGAACAGATCAACCAATTATCATAGCAGTGTTAGTTTGCCGGAGCTTGTTGCAGAGAAATTGACTGTCACTTTGCCTCAGCTTCAGCAACTGAACTTCAAAAAAGTAATTCGCTGGATGAAGCATCTTGTGACACCTGAAGAGTCAAAGAATTATCTCAATGGTATTTCTCCCTTCAACACTTATCCTTCCAGTAATGAGTGATAAGCTAACATTCAAAAGAATTGTTGCTGTCATTCAGGACTTTGATGGGAATTGAATGTGACACCACTGACTTGTCTTTCACCTCAGCTAATGTTTCTGGGAAGGCAAGGGAGCTAATGGTGTAAGTGTAAAGACAACAGTAAGTAATAAGAAAGGATGATTTGTTAGATGGCCATTCCTAACTCGAAAAAGGCAAAGGTTAAGAACACAAGATTTGAGTTGGTTCCTCGCTGTCAGTCAATACTGGCCCAGATCCATGCCAGGGATTCTTTAGAGACCAGAGTTTTAAGACTGACCGCAGGTTCTCAAGAGATAGCTGTAGATACTTCAGGAAGCAAGCTCTGGTGTGAAGTTCAATTATAAAATAATTGAGGTGCAATTTGCAGTCCAAATCCAAATAAACTGAGCCACTTAACATCTGGCTATCCACACTGGCTGAAAGGTTCAAAATTTAAAATGCTATCACGGATAACATTTCCTCAACAAACAGAAAAGATTCAGTAAAGATTCCTTGAAGAAATTGGCAAAGCTTTTCATTATTTATAAATTAATTGGCTTTTGCCATTAACTCTTTGGTGGGCCGCAGTAATCTATTTATTAGGGCACACACAAACAATGATGGACAGAAAAAAAATCTTCCTGATATGTCCAATGCATCTTATAAAAATGTTGATGCTGTGTGTATCAGAACATGTACGCTCTCAACTCCACCGACACTGCATGTTCCCTAACGCGGAGAGCCAAGCAATACAGGTATCCTGGGGGCAAAGAGAGGTGATAGAAATTTGTGAAATTCCTTTCTGATCTCCATTTGTGACCAAATCTGCTCCAGGGTATCACTCTGGTTTGTATAATGCTCAGTAGCACTTACATCTTTAATGAGATGATCTCCAACCCAGCTAGGAACAAGTCCAGCTCTCACTTAAAAGAAGATGTGAATTGATCTTCACTCCAGTGGTATCACACTAGGAAAACCTCACCAGAATTCAACAGAGACTTTGTACTAACAAAAATGTGAAGTCTAACGCATGAACGCAGTTAATGATGATAAATGTGTCATAAATTATACACAATAAGGAATTCGGCAGAGCAACTACGCAGTTAAAAATATAGAATATGAAAATGAATTATGTCTCAACTCACTAAAGTGGAAACAATTTGCTGAATTTACATTTACATAGCATGGTCTATGAAAGGCATTTCACTTATACACTGGTTAATGTTTTAAGGTGCTGCAATAGCACAGTGCATTGGAGTCTAATGTACAGGAGAATGCATTAATCAATCAGATACTTCCAGCCCAGTCAGAGTTTGGTCAGCTCACTAAGATGGACAGTAAACAGTTTCCTCTGAGTTTTCATAACAACCACAGTCCATCTGCCTCTCATTTCCAAGCTGTATAAATTGTTGTTCCCTTTCCAAATTTAGCTTCTTGCATGTGTATCCTAAAGAGTGCAAGATGAAAAGCTTTGGCTGAGCATTTCTTTTTGCAGTGATTAAGCACTGAATTAGTAAGCAATTATTTGTACTGAGTTTTAGAATGATGTGGTATGGGTTTGAAATCTGATTATCAAACTTGCTGGTATTGGAAAGTATGGGATGCGTAGGGTAAAAGCTAGAGACTGTCACTTACCTTCTGTTAAGCCAATTCCAACAATAAGCTCCAAAGCACAGTATCAGAAAGCTGGAAACGGGACTGTCAACTAACTGCAGAAGCTGGAAGCACAACAAGCAGAATGATAAACGGCTGAATTGGATCAGATTTAACGCAGTGTCACTTTTTCCAAGTTTCACAGAAGATTTCTCTCCATGAAGAGTGGTGAGTTTTCTTATGCTATCATCACATCATTAACGAGTTATCACACCCCATGGTGTTCCTTGCTAGCCCAATTCTCCCACTCATCATTGGAAGTACCTGTACATACCATTGCCAGATATCCTGGATCTCAGAACCGCTGGTGCTGGTGTCACCTTTGATGCCCAGCCATGAATGCAGTCAAGTGTTGGCAGTCCAGAGTTACCCTAGACCATACATACCGCGGGGCAGCAGAAGCACTGTGAGTCTTTAAATAAGGGGGCAAAGCAGGAAAAGACAAGGAGGGGATGCAGTAAGCAGGGAAGTAAACACAGAGTGAGAGAGCACTGAGTGGGTGAGCTAGCTGTCCTGAGGTGCAGCCTTGTCAAGGTTTACAATGTTCAGGGGCTGGGAAGATTCCAGAGAGTTAAAGATCCCCCTTTAAAACAATAATTGGGATAATGGTGATAACAATAAAGGTGAGAATAATAAACAGCTACCTGGAGGAGCTATAATCCTGTCTACAGCATAAATTTTGTAAAGGAATTCAATGATTGACTTTGTAAGTTTGATTACAGCACTGCTGAAACATGTCAACTGCAAAAAGAAACAAGATGAAATAATCGACAAACTAAAAAAAACAAATTCTGCATTATTAAAGTTCATAATTATTAACAGTATTGCAGAGGTACATTAACAGTGCAACACAATGTCTTATTTTGGTTAACAAAGAGAATCTAATATAGTTGCATGACTACTAAGGGCTTAACATTGACATATTAAGGATTGTCTAAACATGCAGAGGGATCTAGATGAATAGGTCCATAGATCCCTGAAAGTGGCAACGCAGATGGATAAGATGGTCAAGAAGCCACACAGGACACTTCATCAGCTGCGGCATCAAATATAAAAGTTGTAAAGTAATGTTACAGCTGTATAAAACTTTAATTAGGTCACATATGGAATACTGCGTGCAGTCCTAGATGCCACAATACCAAGAGGACGTGGATGCTTTAGAGAGGGTGTCGAGCAGGTTTACCAGGTTGTTGCCTAGCCTGGAGGGTTTTAGTTATGAGAAGTTGGATAAAGTGGGATTGTTATCACTGGAAAGGCTGAGGGACGACACAATAGAGGTCTACAAACTTATAAGGAGGCATAGATAGGATACTTAGTCGGAAGCTTTATCCCAGGATGGAAAGGTCAACTACCAGAGGGCACCAGTTCAAGGTGGGAGGGAGAAAGATTAGGGGTAAAGAGTAGGGAAGATGTTTCACACAGAGGGCAGTGGGTGTTTAGATGCCAGCAGAGGTGGTGGATGCAGACAAGTTAGCAAGTTTTAGGGCATATCTTGATAATTACATGAATGGGAGATGAACTGAGGGATAGAAACCGTGTATGGACAATAAGTAGTGGATCTAAATAAGGATTAGGAATCAGCACAGGTTTAGTGGGCCAAGGGACCTGATTATGTATTGTATTGTATTGTTCTTTGTTCAAAGCCATAAAAAAACTTATTTTTCACAATGCCTCTTGCAAATTGCAGTGTTTCCCTATTTCCCTGCGCCTCAGCATTAATTCCAATTTACAGGAACTCAATGAATCCAGGTGTCACAATGAAAGATATGATGAGTGGGAATATGTAAATGAGAATCTTCATGTCTTTGTTCATAGTTCAGGAAATTGTTTTGTCACATAAATCACATTCGGGACGTTGTTATAAGAGGCATCTGATGATAAACCAAATTTATAGTTCAACAATTCCAGCCACAATAGCAGCTACTCTGAAGGTAATTTCTATCTGAAGCAGGGGCCCCACCATTTCCTCTGGCAAGGGCAAATAAGCCCAAATAAAATGCAATGGAATGTCAAAAGAAAGCACTAATCGAAGACTTGTTGAACATGCTGCACATCCGAAAGGTATCAACCCTTTCTCCATGCCAGAATTCTCTCTGAGTCAGAAGGTCATGTCTTCCACTCCAGAGACTTGAACAGATCATCTCAGCTGACACTCCCGGTCAAACCAAGGTTTTGTTGTATGAAGCAATGGATCTGAGGGGGTTAACTTTCATATTAAATTGGCTGCACCCATTCTATTAATGCAATACACAGTCCGTAGATGGAGACAAGGAATTCTAATTTAGCTTTGGGAGAGACCAGAAATATCTGTACCAACTTCCTAAGGACCTAGTAATTTTGTCTGATCAAATATATTTACAGTGATGGCTATCATGAAAGAAGCCTTCTTATTATCTAAGAACAGCGCCTCTTCTGTGGTGTATCACTCATCACCAGTTAACCCTAAGACTAAACAAAGACAAATGAGAAACAAAAGCAGAATCTTCATCAGAACCCTTCTGGAATGTTAACTCTGCTTTCTCTCTCCACAGATGTTGCCAGACCTGCTGAGCTTTTCCAGCAATTTCTGTTTTTGTTTCTGATTTCCAGCATTGACAGTTCTCTGGCTTGGTTGAGAATTGGTTGCAAACTACCTCAAATGACCTTTAGCCAGCAACACACAGAGGGAGATGGCAAATACCATAAGGAGAAAGGCACGGTCATCCTGAAAAATACCGCACGCCTCACCTGCGCTTTCAAGTGAAGGTAAGAGATCCCTTGGTATTACTTAATGAACGGCAATGTGTCTCCCACTATAGTCTTGGTCATTATGTACCATTTATTCAACTTTGCTAAAGTAGATCTTCTGGTCATAATCACATTGGCTGCTGCAGCTTCCTGCATTACATTTTAATACTTTATTTCACAGAATCACAGAACTGTTACAGTATAAAAGTAGGCCATTTGGCCCATTGTAGCTGCACCAGTTCTATCACCCAGTGCCTATCTCCTGCATCCCTGCATACCATTTCTGTCAATCTAATCACCCAATGTCCTCTTGAATGTCTCAGTTTGACCTATCTCCACCACTTTTTCAGAATGTGTATTCCAGATCCTAATTACTACATCACTTTATTTGCACATCGCTTTAAATCTATGGCTTCTCATTCCTTTCTTTTGTAATTTGCATTTGTTGGATACATTTGGGACTTTCCAAACTCATTATATAAATTAAGACTTTTCTTTTCTATCTGTGAATTTGTCTATTTAACATTAAGATTAGATTAGATTAGATTACTTACAATGTGGAAACAGGCCCTTCGACCCAACAAGTCCACACCGACCCGCCAAAGCGTAACCCACCCATTCCCGTACATTTACCCCTTTACCTAACACTACGGGAAATTTAGCATGGCCAATTCACCTGACGTGCACATCTTTGGACTGTGGGAGGAAACCGGAGCACCCGGAGGAAACCCAGAGCAGACACGGGGAGAATGTGCAAACTCCACACAGTCAGTCACCTGAGTCAGGAATTGAACCCGGGTCTCTGGCGCTGTGAGGCAGCAGTGCTAACCGCCCAAAGGAGAAGAAAAGAATGAACTAAAAGTCAGACCAGAAGTAAACTAATGGCAATGTACTGCAGATGAAGTCAAATTACATTCAACTCAAAACATTAACTCTGTTTTTCTCTCTCTACAGGTCCTGATAGGGTTTGTGTCCCAGCACTTTCTGTGTATATTTCAGATTAGAAATATGGTGAATTTACAAAAGCAGAATATCTCAAACACCAAAATGTTCTGAGATAGATGCATTTTTGTTAAGCAAACGTATTAAGGGATATAGGCCACCGGCAGATATATGGAATTAGGCAATAGATCAGCCATGAGCTCATTGAATGGTGGAACAGGCTTGAGGGGCTGAATGGCCTCCTCCTGTTCCAATGTTCCTATGTCTTCTGTTTAACTGTATGAATGCATGAGGTGTTGATAGGTATATAATGATTGATCCCACTGGAAAGTCAAGGACAATAGAATAGATGTGGAAGGCAATGAATCCTATGACTTGCATCGTGTACTATTTTATACAATGAATGCATCAGATTAGAAACAGTTACCTGGGACTGATAAAAGAGCAGAATTAACATTTCAAGTCCAGTGATCCAAATGAAAGCAGCTGAAAGCAACTAAGAAACGGTGGTATTTATGCTGAAGGTCAAGGGGAGGGTTACGAAGTATGTTCAATAGATGGTGATGGTGTCCAGAAGAGGGAGAGGAGAAAGGGAGAAGCAGACAAAGGAAATGCTGATGGTGAGCCACCAGGGAGATAAATGCTGAACGGGTGCGAACGGAAAGTGTGAATCATTGAAAATGTGCCGTGATCAACTTGTACACAAGAGCTGGAGAATCACACCTTCATCTTCCACCCAGGTATTAAAGTGTTCAGTTTTAACTTAACAAAGTTGAAAATCACACAACACCAGGTTCTAGTTCAACAGGTTTATTTGGAAGTTTTTGGAGCACTGATCCTTCATCAGGTAGCTAGTGGACGAGGATCATAGGACACAGTTTCAGAGTGTGAACTCTTTTCCCCATGTTCATTACCCACTCCCATACTCCCAAGTCTTGTTTATCTCCCTCCCAGTTTATCATCTGCAATCTATTTGTCTGCTTCTCCTTTCTCTCTCTCTCTCTCTCTTGTTCTCTCTCTAGGTACCATCTCCATCCATCTACATCATGCCTTCCCTCCCAGTTTATCATCTGCAATCTATTTGTCTGCTTCTCCTTTCTCTCTCTCTCTCTCTGTTGTTCTCTCTCTAGGTATCATCTCCATCCATCTACATCATGCCTTCCCTCCAGACCCTCCCACCTCTGTCATAGCACAAATACTGCCATTTCCTGTTTTGAAGAAGGGTCACCAGACTCAAAGCACTAACTCTGTTTTTCTCTCTACAGACGCTGCCAGACATACTGAGTTACTCCAGCACTTCCTGTTTTTGTTTCAGATCTCCAACATCCACAATTCTTTGTTTTATGTTATCAATCAGATGTAGATTGAAGGATGTTTGTTGGTCAGAACAGAGTCCTGCTCCAACATGGTACTACACCCTTACATCTGACTGACAGGCAGATCAGGCCTCCGCTTAATACCATATAAAAAGGCCAGCACCTCTGATAGGAATGTGAGACAGAGGCTTTGCACTCAAGCCTGAAAGTGAGACTCAAACCCAGGACCTTGTGAGACAGAGGCAGGTGTATCACCAACAGACCCAGCGCTGATAATACAATATATCAGCCTCACACAGATAACATTTGGGGTAATTCCCTTTCCCCACTTTATTTCTATATGCATCTGCATTTTTATCTTTTACATCTACTGCATATGAGATTAATCTGATGCTCACTTATCAATTTCCATTAAAAAGATTCTATGCCAAGAGTAAAGATGGTTCAATACCACACTGGAATTTTAAAAACATTTTTCAGTCTCAGAATGAGGATGCACTGGCTAGGCCAGCATTTATTGTCCATCCCTAATTGCCAAGGGGGCAGCTAGAGTCATCACCCTGCTGTGGGTCTGGAGTCACATGTAGGTCAGACTAGGTAAAGGCAGTAGTTTCTTTCCAAAAGTAAATCATGAACCAGATTGCTTTGTTCCCCTGGACAGTCAACCGTTTCCACAGTAACCATTAGACTTTTTGTTGATCTTAAATTCTGCTACCTGCCTTCGCAGGATTCAAACCATTATCCCAAAATAATAGCTGCATCCCTGGATTAGCTGCTTAGCCATAATGTCACTGGGCCACCACCTCCTGTTATGGATGCACAAGTGTATAGCCAGACCAGTTAATTACAGACTCTGCACCAGTGAAGGATTACGCTGCTGTGCATATCGAGCTGTTACTATTGAGTAAAAATTGGCACAAATTCCAGCCTTCGTTCCTTCATCCATTATCTTCACTGAGGCATGAATATTGGCTGGGGCACCATGGTCACTCCTCAGCTCTTCTTCAAAATAGTGCTGAGGGATCTTCCACATCTACTTCAATCAGAAAGAAGGCAAGGTCTCAAGCTAACATCTTCTTGCATACAACTCTGATCACATATTATAGGAAAGATACAATTAGTCTAGAGAGAGAGTCAGAGGAGATTTACAAGAACGTTGCTGGGCTTGAAAATTGCAGCTATCAGGAAAGATGGGATAGACGAGTTTTATTTTTTTTCTTCAGAACAAAAGGAAATTGGGGGTGAAACGGATGAGGGTCTTTTAATAGAGTGGACAAGGAAGACCTGTTTCCTCAGTCACACACCAGGGGCACAGATTCAAGGTGATTGGTAGAAGGAATAGAGGGGATAAGGAAAACTTTTTTCACCAGAGGGTGTTAGGTGTCTGGAACTTACTGAGCAGTTTGGTGGCTGAGGTGGAAACACTATGATAGTGGGACAGATACAGGGATAGTGGTGTTAGTGTGGGAGAGTGGGGACAGATGCAGTGATAGTGATGTTAGTCTGTGATAGTGGGGACAGATACAGTGATAATGGCGTTGGTCTGTGATACTAGTTCAGATAAAGGAAAGATGGTGTTAGTCTGTGATACTGGTTCCGATACAATGATGATGGTGTTAGTCTGTGATACTGGAACAGATACAGGAATGATGGTGTGAGTCTGTGATACTGGGACAGACACAGTGATGATGGTGTTAGTCTGTTTTACTGGGACACCTACTGGGAGGATGGTGGGAATCTGTGATACTGGTTCAGATACAGTAATAATGATGTTAGTCTGTGATAATGGGACAGATACAGGGATGATGGTGTTAGTTTATGATAGTGGGACAGATACAGAGATGATGCTGTTAGCCTCTGATAACGGGACAGATACAGTGATGGTGGTGTTAGTCTGTGATAATGGGACAGGTACAATGATTATGGTATTAGCCTGTGATAATGGGACAGATACAGTAATAGTGTTTTGTTAGTCTTTCATAGTGGGACAGATACAGTGATGATGGTGTTAGTCTGTGATAGTGCGACAGATATGGGTGATGATGGTGTTAGTCTGTGATAATGGGACAGATATGGGTCGTGATGATATTAATCTGTGAAAATGGGCTGATAGAGAAATTGCTGAAAAAACTCAGCAGGTCTGATGAAGAGTCACCAAATTCTAAACATTAACTCTGCCTTCTCCTCATAGATGCTATCAGACCTGCTGAGTTTCGCTGCAATTTCTGTTTTTGGCACGAATCATATAATGGGATAGCTATGAAAGAAATTTAAACTAAGGACTCATGCTTTGTGAGATTTACATTAGTAACAGTACTCACATAGAAAATTGTTGCGTTCTAAAACTTGGATCTATCTTAACATTGCAGTTTGTTTCCCTTGTAGTCTTCATGGCTGACAATTCTGTTTAAAGCTGAATTCCACTATTGTGTTGAATATAACAATGAAATAAAATATATTAAGCATAAAAAAAATGTTGCCGTCAAGAATAAACCTTGCAGCACACCCACTCGGCAATGAGTGAATTCCCTCCCACACCACCTATTTTAAGAGACACTAAGCTCTCAACTCTACTGAAAAACAACAGTCGCATTACTTATGTCTCTGTAATATGCAATCCATCTTCTTAAAATTGCCTCTAAAATTCTCCAGAACTACATGTACTGCTCAGTAAAATAGGCACAACTGGGAAAAATATGTTCTGTAATTTTCAACATCGATTGAGTCAGTCAGTTGTTCAAGCAACAAAAGCAGGCAAAGCAAATGCTATTACAGTTGAGTCTACTTCTCACTGAATAGTTTATAGAAAACTTAATTGCCCTTTGTTTGAAAGGTTCTTTACCCTTACTATTGTAGGAGACCAGTAAATTGATCAAATATATTGCCGCTTATGTGTAAATGACATCCACAAGGATTCTGCACCTATTCACATCAATTTTAAAAAGTGCATATTTTCTGACTTAATGAACTATCTCCTTCTACTGAGAGGACAGCAAAATGTCATGTGGTCTCTGGATTCCTGTGATTCTTCAATGCCTCAGTCAAGTTGCTGAGCATCGATGTAGCATTCCATTGGAGTTCCAGCCCCTAAAATAACAGTCAAATCAAGTAACACTTTGGTTACTATACTTTAAATGTGCACAAAATAAGTAAGCATGGATGACAGCAGCGAACGAATTTGTGCTCCGTCACGGTGTGTGTCCATCAGTCCCTCATAGCAACATAAAAACTAAAAGCAGAAGTAAGTCATTCGGCCCATCGACCCAGTTCAGTATGATTGGAGCTGATGGTTATCTCATTGCCATATTCATGCTTTCCTTCTATGGACTTTAATGCCTTCAAAATCTAAAAAAATTGCCTATCTCTTTCTTAAATCTCTTCAGTGACTTGGCCTCCACAGCCTTCTGTGGTAAAGAATTCTATAGGTTCACTACCCTTTGGATAAAAAAGCGTTTTCTCATCTCAGTCCTTAATGGTCTCCCCAGAATTCCTGAGACTGTGTCCCCTGGTTCTAGACACCCCAACCAGGGGAAGCATCCTCCTGACCTTTAGTCTGTCCAGCCCTGTGAGAATTTTATACATTTCAATGAAAACCCCTCTCATCCTTCTAAACTCTAGTGAATACAGGCCCAGTCTAACCAATCTCTCCTCATAAGACAGTCTTGCCAACCTCTCGTATTCTAGTGCATATATGAGTCAGAAAATTATCGGTTTCTATTGCACTTATACCTGAGCACATAAGTCAACTCCCTAGTTGGGTGGCACGGTGGCACAGTGGTTAGCACTGCTGCCTCACAGAGCCAGCGACCCAGGTTCAGTTCCCACCTCAGGCAACTGTCTGTGTGGAGTTTGTACATTCTCCCCGTGTCTGCGTGGGTTTCCTCCTGCCGCTCCGGTTTCCTCCCACAGTCCCAAATATGTGCAGGTTAGGTGAATTGGCCATGCTAAATTGCCCGTAGTGTTAGGTGAAGTGGTAAATGTAGGGGAATGGGTCTGGGTAGGTTGCTCTTCAGAGGGTCGGTGTGGGCCTGTTGGGCCGAAGGGCCTGTTTTCACACTGTAACTAATCTAGTGCATTGCTGAGGGAGTGCTGCACTGATGGAGGTGGTGTCTTTCATGTGAGATGTTGAACCAGGACCTTATCTGTCCTCTCAGGTGAATGTACAAGGATCTAATAGGACAACACTCCCAGGGGGAGCCTGCTCAATACTTATTCCTCAACCACCATCACTAAAATAACATCTCAACTCTTGCTTGTGGGGGACTTGTGCTTAAATAAATTTTGATGTTCCCAACAGCTCAAAAATATTTCATGGCTGTAAAGCAATTTGCGACATCCTGAGGATGTGAAAGGCAACTTAAAAATGCAAATTCTGCCTTTCTTAATGCAAAGCTCAAATTGTACTTTTGATCATGCCACAGTACTTAATAGGACATTAGCTTAGTTCAGTAATTCATCGTAAGAAAGTAAATCTAAAATCATTTAAAATAGCTTTAGAAAGCCTCAGTTGCAGATTTTTTTTGGTAATCTAACAGCAAGCATTCCTTATCATTAAACCTTTGTAACAGAGTTGGGCCAGGCTGTCAATCTATTACACCATTAATATTTAATTATAGAGTACCATCCATCACATAAAGCAGCATCCATTATCCACCATGACCTGCTTTCCCTCTGCATCACTACTGAAAAGTTTGCTGCAACAAATACTTTAATACATTCCATTAATCATTTGTGATAGTGCAAACTCCTGGCAAGTTTAAAGATCGAACTGAAATGCTGTGTGAAGAATCTCAAAATACTTAATTAAAACGGAGCTAAGTTCTGCTTCTGCAAACCATGCGCAAGGCCACACTTTCATTAAATGGTACCTTACAGTTCTTTAAATTCCTCCTGCCGATAACCCGAGAACTGGTTATGAATGAGTATAATTTCCTATTACTTACTTGTTCTAACATTTTACAAATCGAGAGGAGTGATTTCAACTGCATGACCATGAGAAAGTAAATAGAGTACTACTTTAATATGGTAAGAATAGGTGGTCTCTATCCTCAATATTCACTGTTTTCTATGTTCAGTGTAGAAAATAGAAAGGGTTAAACTCTGATCTTTGACCTTTGGCACCCTGAGTTCAAATTAACTCCTGCAGAACAAACCTATCACTTAGTTGACATCAGCATTGTCAGTTCAGAGAGTCTACAAGATAATAACTTCTGAGGAAGGGTAACTCGACCTGAAACGTTAACTCTTGATTTCTCTCCACAGATGCTGCCAGACCTGCTGAGCTTTTGCAGCAATTTCTGGTTTTGGTTTCTGATTTACAGCGTTCTCATTACTCTTGGTTTTTCTGCTGTTGACACATTGCTGGGCAGCACAATGAGATTCACAGTTGGCACTCACCTGGTTTCATGGTTATCTATTTTTTAAAATTCATTCATGGAATGTGGGAGTCACTGGTTAGGCCAACATTTATCATCCATTCTTAATTGTAGTTGCTTTCTTTAACTGCTGCAGTATTTTAAGACTTAGAATGATCCAAATGCAATTAGAGAGGGAGTTCCAGGATTTTGACTCATGTCCACTGCTAGCATGGTAATGTATTTCCAAGGCAAAAGTGAGGACCGCAGATGCTGGAAATCAAAATCTAGGTTAAAGTGATGCTGGAAAAGCTCAGCCGGTCAGGCAGTATCCAAGGAGCAGGAAAATCGACGTATCGGGCAAAAGCCTTTCATCAGGACTGAAGGCTCCCTGCCCTCAGTCCTGATGAAGGGCTTTTGCCCAAAACATCGATGTTCCTGCTCCTTGGATGCTGCCTGACTGGGTGTGCTTTTCCAGCACCACTTTAATCTATTTCCAAGTCAGGCTGGTAAGTGACTTGGAGGGGAACCTGTAGTTGGTGATGTTCCCATGTATCTGCTGCCCTTATCCTTCCAGGTAGTGGAAGGTGTTGTCAATGGAACAACTGCAGTGTATTTTGTAGATAGAAGACACTGTTGAGTCAGTTGTGGAGGGAATGTTAATCAAGTAAGCATTTATACCCTGGAAGGTGCTGAGCTTTTTGAGTGTTGTTAGAACTGCACATTCCTGATGAAGAGCTTATGCTCAAAATGTCAATTCTCCTGCTCCTTGGATGCTGCCTGATTTGCTGTCTTTTTGCAGCACCACACGTTTTGACTCTGATCTTCAGCATCTGCAATCCTCACTTTCTCCTAGTTGATTACAACCTTATTGTAAAACCTCTTCCAAGGATGCCCATCTTGAAGGAGTTCTCCTCCTCCCTCTACAAGGGTACATTCCTGATGAAGAGTCTATGCTTGAAACATCGACTCTCCTGCTCCTGGGATGCTGCCTGACCGGCTGTGGTTTTCCAGCAGCACACTTTTTGATGCTGTGCGCAACCAGGCAAGTGGAGTGTTTTCCATTACACTCCTAACATGTGACTGATTGATGGTGGACAGGCTTTGGAGAGTCAGGAGGTAAGTTATTTGTCACAGAATTTTCAGCATCTGACCTGCACTTTAGTCACAATGTTTAAATGACTGGTCTAGTTCAGTTCCTGGCCAAAGTTGAACCCCAAGATGTTGATCATGGGGCATTCAGTGACAGTGATGCCAGTGAATGTCAAAGGGAACATGATTAGATTCTCTCTTGTTTGAAATAGTCATTGCCCAACGTGTATGTGGCACACATGTGTTATGTCACTTATCATCCCAAGCTTGGGTGTTACCCAGGTTTTCATACATATGGACATTAATTGCTTTAGTATCTGAGGAGCTTCAAATGGTACTGAACATTGTGCAGTCATCAGGGAACATCCCCACTTCTGACCTTATGATGAAAGAAAGGTCTGTCTAACCATAGCGAGAGAAATGTTTGCAGGTGGTTTATCTTTCTGCTCCTGCACTGTTACCTCTGGTGCCACCCAATAATCTATGTCTGACCCCTTCCAATTTCTTATCCACATGCTGCCCTCAGGTTACATCCAGCACTAGCTCACTATAACCTCTCCTGACTTCTGAACAGAGTGTAATGTGTAAGACTGCTTACCTGCCATCCAGTCCTGAATGAGTAGAAACTCCCTCCAATTGAATATTGGGAAGACTGAAGGCATTGTCCTCAGTTCCCACCTCAAACTCCCTGCAGCCCCCAATTTCATCTTTCATATCTCCTTATGTGGCTTGTCAGTGCATTTTGTTTGGCAACATCCCTGTGAATTTTTGTGGAATGTTTTACTGTGTTAGAGACATTTGTTAAATACAATTTGTTGTCATATTCTGAGTTCTCAAAATGCCATGGGTGGGATTTGAGTTCACCTTCTTTAGTTGACTAGTTCTAGGCCCTGGCTTACTAGTCCAGTATTTTAGTTACTACTGTAGCGATTGGAAAGAGGGTCAGGTGGATCTCATTGAATATGAGTTCCCTGATTGGAGCTGTTAACCTGGGACAATCAGGGAGTCCTGACTGACAGATATCAACAGGAGAAAATGAGGACCGCAGATGCTGGAGATCAGAGTTAAGAGTGTGGAAAAGCACAGCAGGTCAGGCAGCACTCGAAGAGGAGAAGAATTGATGTTTCAGGCATAAGCCCTTCATCAGGAATGAAGCTTGTGGGTTGGGGCTAAGAGATAAATGGGAGGCGGGGTGGGGTTGGGAGGAAGTAGCTGGGAAAGCGATAGGTGGATGAAGGTGAAGAAGAAGGTGATAGGTCGGGGGGGGAAGTGATGGACAGGTCCGGAGGAGGGCACTCGCACCGTCCAGCCCCGCTGCCCCGTTGCTGAACACTTCAACTCCCCCTCCCTCTCCGTCAAGGACATGCAGGTCCTAGGCCTCCTCCACCACCAAACTGTTACCACCTGAGCCTGGAGGAAGAATGCCTCATATTCCACCTTGGGACCCTGCGACCACACGAGATAAATGTGGATTTCAACAGCTTCCTCATTTCCCCTCCCCCCACATGCTCCCAGTCCCAAGCCTCCAACTTGGCACTGCCCTGCGGACCTGTCCATCACTGTCCCCTCTAACCTATCACCTTCTCCCTCACCTTCATCCACCTATTGCTTTCTCAGCTTCCTTTCCCCCAACCCCACCTCCCTCCCATTTATCTCTCAGATATAAACAGGAGTCTTAGGAATTCACTCCATTCGGGGAACTGGCTCTGAGCTGGGTGGTCAAAGTCCATGTACTGTGCATGTGTAAATGAAGTGTGACTTGGTAATGGGATACTGGCCCCCATGGAGTTATTTCAACTATCTTGCCTGGGAACATACACAGCTAACAATAGGTACAAAATGGCAACGCCCCAACGTCAATACCTAGCACCTTCAAACTAAGAAGTCACTCATAAAGTATATAAAACAGGTTCAACACAGAAAGTAAACGAACAGTCGAGAAATGGATTGTGCATATAAAATAGAAAATGGGTTTTGAAATATTCATACACATGAAGATAATTTTCTCTTGGCTGAACACACGCATCAATAGTTCCCTTAAAGCTCTTTAAGCAAAATTGCATTTAAAACCTAATGAATTAATTCTGCTCACAGGCATATCCTGAGCCACTTGAAACTGTAATCTGCATAAAAGCTCAAAAGTCATCCACAATGCATCCACAGAGAGCAGGCAGAACAGTAAAGCTCTCACCTCAACAATGCTTTTACTGGCCTGTGCCCCAGTAATACATAAAGTATAATATTTCAAAACAATTTCAAAACAGTAACTGAGGAGTAAATCTGAATCTTAATCCAGGTACATGTTGATCTTTCCCCACAATCAACTATTCATACAATGGTGCGCTTTTTACCTTCAGCAGGGCTTTCTACCTGATGAGACGGTAAGTATATTAGCTCATGTAACAGTACAGTGGCTCAGTGGTTAGCACTGCTGCCTCACAGAGTCAGGGACTGATTTGATTCCAGCCTTAGGTGATGGATTTTGCACATTCTCCCCCTGTCTATGTGGGTTTCCTCTGGGCGCTCCATAGTCCAAAGATGTGTAGGTTAGGTGGACTGGCCATGATAAACATAGAACACAGAACATTGAACACAGAACTGTACAGCACATTGCGAGCTCTTCAGCCCTTGATGTTGTGCTGACCTGTTATTCTCCTCTATGATCAGACTAACCTACATACCCTTCATTGTTCTATCTTCCATGTGCCTATCCAAGAGTTGCTTAAATGTCCCTAATGTATCTGACTCTACTACCGTGTATTTCATGCACCCACCACTGTCTGTGCAAAGAACATCTCCCCTAAACCTTCCTCCAATTACTTTAAAATTATGCCCTCTCATGATAGCCATTTCCACCCTGAGTAAAAGTCTCTGGCTATGCATTCTAACTATGCCTCTCATCATCTTACACATATCTATCAAGTTACTTCTCATCCTCCTTCGCTCCAATGAGAAAAGCCCTGGCTCCCTTAACCTTTCTTCATAAGGCATGCCCTCCAGTCCAGACAGCATCCTGGTAAATCTCCTCTACACCCTCTCTGAAGCTTCCACAACTTTCCTATAATGAGGCAAGCAGAACTGAACAGACTATTCCAAGTGTGGTCTAACCAGGGCTCTGTAGAGCTGCAGCATAACCTCACGGCTCTTAAACTCAATCCCCCTGCTAATGAAAGCCAAAGCACCATACGCCTTCTTGACAACCCTATCAACATGGGTGGCAACTTTAAGGTATCTCTGGACATGGACCCCAAGATCCCTCTGTTCCTCCACACTGCCAAGAACCTTGCCTTTAACCCCATATTCTGCATTCAAATTCAACCTTCCAAAGTGAATCCACTTCTCAGCCAAGTTCTGCATCTTGTCAATGTCCCGTTGCAATCTACAACAGCTCACCAAACTCTCTACCACTCCACCAACCTTTGTGTCATCAGCAAACCTAATAACCCACCCTTCCACTTCCTCATCCAAGTTATTTATAAAAGTCACAAAGAGCAGGGGGTCCAAGAACAGATCCCTGCAGAACTAAACTGGTCACCGAGCTCCAGGCTGACTACTTTCCATCTATCAAAACTCTCTGTTTTTTATGGGCCAGTCAATTCTGTATCCATACTTTCTGAATAAGCCTACCCTGGGGAAGCTTATCAAACGCCTTGCTAAAATTCATGTACACCACATCGACTGCTCTACCTTCATCAATGTGTTTGTCACATCCTCAAAGAATTCAATAAGGTTCGCGAGGCATGACCTGCCCCTCACAAAGTTATGCTGACCATCTCTAATCAAACTATGGTTTTCCAAGTAATCATAAATCCTGTCTCTCAGAATCTTTATTGTGTCCAGGGATGTGCAGGCTAGTTGGATTAGCCCATGGGAAATACATGGTTACAGAGGTGGGATAGGGTGGGATGCTCTTTGGAGGATTGGTGAGGACTCAATGGGCTGAATGGCCTGCTTCCATGCTGTAGGTTTTCTATATTAAGAATTGGACGAGTAATGTAACAGTGAAAGATTCAAAAAACACTTGTTAAGGGCTTTTATCGAGCCGTAACCATTGTGCTTTACAAGTCTAATATCCAGCGAAGGGGATCAGCGAACGTATGAATATGTGAAAGGTAATGCTCTCAATATTCGAGAGTAAGTGTTTTGTTTTGCTGAGCTGTATTATTATTATTTATTAGCTTGTTGTTAGTTATTATTTAGTTAGTTGAGTTGTTTTAATATATATTTTTATATATATGTATACATTTGTACATGAGGGCGGTTTGGGATTTAAAATTTTTTTTTGTGTTCTTTCTTTGTATTATAGAGACATAGAGATGTACAGCATGGAAACAGACCCTTCGGTCCAACCCGTCCATGCTGACCAGATATCCCAACCCAATCTAGTCCCACCTGCCAGCACCCAACCCATTTCCCTCCAAACACTTCCTATTCATATACCCATCCAAATGCCTCTTAAATGTTGCAATTGTACCAGCCTCCACCACATCCTCTGGCAGCTCATTCCATACATGTACCACCCTCTGCATGAAAACGTTGCCCCTTAGGTCTCTTTTATATCTTTTCCCTCTCACCCTAAACCTATACCCTCTAGTTCTGGACTCCCGACCCCAGGGAAAAGACTTTGTCAATTTACCCTATCTATGCCCCTCATAATTTTGTAAACTTCTATAAGGTCACCCCTCAGCCTCCGACGCTCCAGGGAAAACAGACCCAGCCTGTTCAGCCTCTCCCTGTAGCTCAGATCCTCTAACCCTGGCAACATCCTTGTAAATCTTTTCTGAACCCTTTCAAGTTTCACAACATCTTTCCGATAGGAAGGAGACCAGAATTGCACACAATATTCCAACAGTGGCCTAACCAATGTTAGGTCTCTTTGTTCAGGAACACTCCCTAGGACCTTACCATGAAGTGTATAAGTCCTGCTAAGAGTTGCTTTCCCAAAATACAGCACCTCACATTTATCTGAATTAAACTCCATCTGCCACTTCTCAGCCCATCGGCCCATCTGGTCCAGATCCTGTTGTAATCTGAGGTAACCCTCTTCGCTGTCCATGACACGTCCAATTTTGGTGTCATCTGCAAACTTACTAACTGCACCTCTTATGCTCGCATTCAAATCATTTATGTAAATGACAAAAAGTAGAGGGCCCAGCACTAATCCTTGTGGCACTCCACTGGTCACAGGCCTCCAGTCTGAAAAACAACCCTCCACCACCACCCTCTGTCTTCTATTTTTGAGCCAGTTCTGTATCCAAATGGCTAGTTCTCCCTGTATTCCATGAGATCTAATCTTGCTAATCAGTCTCCCATGGGGAACTTTGTCAAACGCCTTACTGAAGTCCATATAGATCACATCTACTGCTCTGCCCTCATCAATCTTCTTTATTACTTCTTCAAAAAACTCAATCAAGTTTGTGAGACATGATTTCCCACGCACAAAGCCATGTTGACTATCCTGAATCAGTCCTTTTTTTCCAAATACATGTACATCCTGTCCCTCAGGATTCCCTCCAACAACTTGCCCACCACCGAGGTCAGGCTCACCGGTCTGTAGTTCCCTGGCTTGTCTTTACAGCCCTTCTTAAACAGTGGCACCGCGCTTGCCAACCTCCAGTCTTCCGGCACCTCACCTGTGACTATCGGTGATACAAATATCTCAGCAAGAGGCCCAGCAATCACTTCTCTGCCTTCCCACAGAGTTCTCAGGTACACCTGATCAGGTCCTGGGGATTTATCTACTTTTAACTGTTTCAAGACATCTAGCACTTCCTCCAGTATAATCTGGACATTTTGCAAGATGTCACCACCTATTTCCCTGCAGTCTATATCTTCCATGTCCTTTTCCACAGTAAATACTGATGCAAAATATTCATTTAGTATCTCCCCCATTTTCTGTGGCTCCATACAAAGGCCGCCTTGCTGATCTTTGAGGGGTCCTATTCTCTCCCTAGTTATCCTTTTGTCCTTAATATATTTGGAAAAACCCTTTGGATTCTCCTTAATTCTGTTTGCCAAAGCTATCTCATGTCCCCATTTTACCCTTCTGATTTCCTTCTTAAGTATACTCCTACTTTCTTTATACACTTCTAAGGATTCACTCGCTCTATCCTGACTATACCTTACATATGCTTCCTTCTTTTTCTTAACCAAACCCTCAATTTCTTTAGTCATCCAGCATTCCCTATACCTACCAGCCTTCCCTTTCACCCTGACAGGAATATACTTTCTCTGGATTCTTGTTATCTCATTTCTGAAGGCTTCCCATTTTCCAGCTGTCCCTTTACCTGCGAACATCTCCCTCCAATCAGCTTTCAAACGTTCTTGCCTAATACCGTCAAAATTGGCCTTTCTCCAATTTAGGACTTCAACTTTTAGATCTGGTCTATCCTTTTCCATCACTATTTTAAAACGAATAGAATTATGGTCGCTGTCCCCAAAGTGCTCCCCCACTGACACCTCAGTCACCTGCCCTGCCTTATTTCCCAAGAGTAGGTCAAGTTTTGCACCTTCTCTAATAGGTACATCCACATACTGAATCAAAAAATTGTCTTGTACACACTTAGGAAATTCCTCTCCATCTAAACCTTTAACACTATGGCAGTCCCAGTCGATGTTTGGAAAGTTAAAATCCCCTACCATAACTACCCTATTATTCTTACAGATAGCTGAGATCTCCTTACAAGTTTGTTTCTCAATTTCCCTCTGACTATTAGGGGATCTATAATACAATCCCAATAAGGTGATCATCCCTTTCTTATTTCTCAGTTCCACCCAAATAACTTCCCTGGATGTATTTCCGGGAATATCCTCCCTCAGAACAGCTGTAATGCTATCCCTTATCAAAAATGCCACTCCCCCTCCTCTCTTGCCTCCCTTTCTATCCTTCCTGTAGCATTTGTATCCTGGAACATTAAGCTGCCAGTCCTGCCCATCCCTGAGCCATGTTTCCGTAATTGCTATGATATCCCAGTCCCATGTTCTTAACCATGCCCTGAGTTCATCTGCCTTCCCTATTAGGCCCCTTGCATTGAAATAAATGCAGTTTAATTTATTAATCCTACCTTGTCCCTGCCTGCCCTGACTGTTTGACTCGCTTCTGTTCTCAGCTGTACCCGTCTCAGATCGATTTCTTTCCTCACTATCTCCCTGGGTCCCATTCCCCCGACCTTACTAGTTTAAATCCTCCCAAGCAGTTCTAGCAAATTTCCCTGCCATTATATTAGTTTCCTTCCAACTTAGGTGCAATCCATCCTTCTTGTACAGGTCACTTCTACCACAAAAGAGATTCCAATGATCCAAAAATGTGAATCCTTCTCCCATACACACCAGTTCCTCAGCCATGCATTCATCTGCTCTATCCTCCTATTCCTGCCCTCACTAGCTCGTAGCACTGGGAGTAATCCAGATATTACTACCCTTGAGGACCTCCTTTTTAAATTTCTCCCTAACTCTCTGTAATCCCCCTTCAGAGTCTCAACCTTTTCCCTTCCAATGTCGTTGGTTCCAATGTGGACAATGACCTCCTGCTGGCCCCTCTCCCCCGTGAGAACATTCTGCACCCTCTCTGAGACATCCTTGATCCTGGCACCAGGGACACAACACACCTTTCTGCTTTTTCTCTGCTAGCCACAGAAACGTTTGTCTGTACCTCAGACTGGAGAATCCCCTAACACAATTAATCTCTTTGGAAGCCAACGTATCCCTCGTTGCATTAGGTAAAAACAATGACTGCAGATCCCTCGTTGCATTAGAGCCAGTCTCAATACCAGGAAATTGGCTGTTCGTGCTGTGTTCCCCTGAGAATCCATCACCCCCTACATTTTCCAAAATAGCATAACTGTTTGAAATGGTTATAGCCACAAAACACTCTTGACCTAGGTGCTGACCTCTCTCACCCATCCTGGAGTTAACCCATCTATGTGACTGTGTCCTTCCTATAACTGCCATCCATTACATAATGTTGCTGTTGCAAATTCCTCATCGCTTCTATCTGTCTCTCCAACCGATCCACTCGATCTGATAAGATTCGCATCCAACAGCATTTATGGCAGATATAATCCGCAGTAACCCTTAAACTCTCTTTAAACTCCCACATCTGACAAGAAGTACATATCACTGCAAAGGCCATTTTTGCTCCTTCACAATCTACAGACCCAGAAAATAACACCATCTTATTCCTCTACAAACACTGCCCCAGGTTAAATTAATAGCTACGGCTTATATTGTTTTGAATTGTATTGTTTTGTGTTTGTTGTAATATTAAAAAATCTATTTTTCAATAAAACTATATATTTTTTTAAAATTTATTACAGCTCTTTATTTACCATCATAGGCACTACCATGTCTAAGCTAGCAAAAAGCAATTCAATCACAAACTAAAGCACCCTTCCCTCAGCATGTCATGCTGTAGGCAGTCACAGTAAGATGAAAACTGAGATCTTTCTACTATCAATCCACATGCTTGCCTTTATTGGTCAGTGTTGAAAATGTGTTGCTGGAAAAGCGCAGCAGGTCAGGCAGCATCAAAGGAACAGGAGAATCGACGTTTCAGGCATAAGCCCTTCTTCAGGAAAAGTGTATTGAGCATGAGTTCGGAGGTCATGTTGCAGCTGTATGGGACATTGATTAGACCACTTTTGGAATACTGCATTCAATTCTGGTCTCCCTCCTCTCGGAAAGATGTTATGAAGCTTGAAAGGGTTCATAAAATACTTATAAAAATATTGCTGGTGTTGGAGGGTTTGAGCTATAGGTAGAGATTGAACAGGCTGGAGCTGTTTTCCATGAGGTGTCTGAGGCTGAGGGATGACCTTATGGAGGTGTATAAAATCATGAGGGACGTGGATAGGTTGTATAGTCAAGGTCTTATCCCCAGGGTAAGGGAGTCCGAAACTAGAGGGCACAGGTTTAAGGTGAAAGAGAAAGATTTAAAAAGGGCCTAAGGGGCAACATTTTCACATGTGTGGAATGAGCTGCCAGAGGAAGTGGTGGAGGCTGGTACAATTACAACAGTTAAAAGGCATCTGGATGGGTGCATGAATAGAAAGGATTTAGAGAGATATGGGCCAAATACTGGCTCATGAGACTAGATTAATTGAAGATATCTGGTCTGCATGCACCAGTTGGATCAAAGGATCTGTTTCCATGCTGCATATCTCTCTGACTCTATGACACTATGCTATGATACGTGGTGATGTTAATATCCTTTTTCTTGAAAGTGTATATTGCATGTTGTGAAACTGTTATAACAATTTGTATGGACACAGCAGCTTTAGTATAATAAAATGTCCCAGGACATTTCACAAAAGCCAAGTTACATGAGGGTGTAGGAGGTGGCTAAATATTGTGAGGTTTAAAGAGCATGTTAAAGGGGGAGGGGAGTGGAGTGGTGTAGGGAGGAAATTCCAGATCTCTGGGCCTCAGTATCTGAGGGTATAAAGAAATGAGATCTGATGTGTATGATGACATAATGGTGAAACCAGCCATCATGTGTGATGGTCTGAGAGGAGGAATGAAATAACCTGAACAAGAGGAAAATGGAGGAGGGGTTTAGGAGAGATGTCAGAGGTAGGTTCTTTACACAGAGACTGGTGGGTGCATGGAATGCACCGCCGGCAGTGGTAGTAGAGCAGATACATCAGGGACATTTAAGCGACTCTTGGATAGGCAAAAAGATGATAGTACAATGAAGGGTCTGATCTTAGAGTAGGATAAAAGGCCAGCATAACATTGAGGGCTGAAGGGCCTGTACTGTGCTGCACTGTTCTATGTTCCATGTACTTACCTCAAGAGATAGATCACAACATAGAGTAAATAGGGGGGTTTTGAAGAAACCTAGTGGAGCTTAACATTATGCACTAATAGATAGAGGCAACTCTTCCTAATCCAAAACAAGACACAAGTTACATAAAAAGATCCAAACATTATTAAAGTGGAACCAAGCCATAAACAGGGGATAGCCACTAATTGCAGAGCGTTGCCAAGTGGAGTGTGCAAGATGATGTTTTTGACGTGCACTCAGGCTATTTATTTCATTCACTCATGAGACATGGGCATCACTGGCTGGCCAGAATTTAATGCCTATCCTTTGCATTACATTTTATAGTCTTTGTGAAGACACTAAGCTATTTTCAATTTTTCTTTGCTTTGTAACTTTAACCGAGGTTTATACAGTTCTATTCCTATAACAGTGACCCAAGTTGTGAAGTAGGATGTTGGCATTGCAGAGAAATTAGGACAGAAATTACAGGAGGCCATTAAAGTAAGTTAATATATATATATACATAATATACATATATATATAAATATCATTTTCTTTGATTTTGGGATTTCAAACTAGTGGCATATGGGTGTCAGTATATACAGTACAGCCTCAGTTATCCAAACATCGATTATCTGAAGAAGATTTCAAGGTCCCGATGCTTGGGCCGCACCCATGGCCATCAGATCAGTTATCCGAACACTTGATTATCCAAACAAAATACTCCCCACCTGGGTTGTTCAGATAATCAGGGTTGTACTGTATTTGTGGCAGATTTTAAAAATTCATAGCTTAGTTTGTCTGAAACCACGATTTTAAACAGCAGGTCTCTCAGCCCCCTTGAGTGTTGGTTGAGTTTTTGTTATATCGTGGGGAGTTTATAACAGGAAAAAGAAAACATAAAAAGACATTAGTTTGTTTTTGAGTTTGGAACAACCAAAAATTGATTCTTAAACTTAGAAAAACCCAGAGATTGGAAAGCTTTTGGGCAGTTCATCTGAAGTCAAATGCAAGTATAATCTCAGCTAGGAAAAATAGGTTGCTCAGAGCAATTTGCAAGAAGTGACCTCAGTGAAAGAGTGTAGTTTATGAAACTTCAAACCAAGAGTGTTTGATTAGAATTCTGTAGATTACTGAAAGACTGAGAAAGTCTAAGCTCTCAGTTGTGTAAATATTCAAGCAAAAGACTTCACAGTTCACAGGACCAAAATAGGAAAGCAGCAGTTTACTCAAATCTACAGATTTGATTGGGCAGAGAAATCTCTCTGGTTTTTGAATAACTGTAAAGTGATGTTGAACTGCAGATATTAGACATAGCATGAAAGAATAGACAGATTATTAGTCTCTTGAGGAATAAAAGGAAATGGGGACCAGGCAGTGGAGTTGAAACTCAAGATCAGCCATGATCGTATTAAATGATAAAGCAGACTCCTTGGACTATATGACCTGTTCCTTTTCATCTTCTTATGTATCTACAATCAGTTTTGATGACAGCTCCATCCATGAATCTGCTGATTATTTGTTTTTATTTCAGATTTCTTTCATCCAAAGTAGTTTGCTGATCTAGCGTTGAGTTTATTTCCATTATTTGACTATTGTTGGATGATCGTTCTTCTCAAATTAATTGCACCAATGCTCTTTTGCTGACTATTTACCACCCTGCTCATTTATTTTGCTGAACATCACTATTTGCATTGACTTAATGCTTATTCATCAGCAAAATCTATTTAATTTTACTGTTGATCTACAGACTGTCAATTTGCAGGAAATCAAGTCACATTCAATTGTGCAACGCATGCAAAAACTTCAGCACACAACCACAGAAAGGCCCTAACAGTGGTATCAGACGGCACTGAATCCTGTGTGATCCCAGCTAGTCCTTGCCCTGTCCAGGGAACTATTGAGCTCGCCCAGGCTGTGTACAAAGAGGAAAGATTGTGTTCACATAATGCAGATTCAGCGCCACCTTCTGGTTGTAGCTCATTCTGCAGCCTGCAATTCTTCCCAAGAGAAACTAATGGTTTATGCTTCCAAGGGGTATTAGGGGCCAATGGAGGGGCATGCAGTGACTGAACCTTGAGATCATCTTTCACAAGTACATTACTAGAGATAAAGAGGTTCTTTATTGGTCAGTGCACTGAATGTAGGAGTTTGGAGGTCATGTTGCAGCTCTACAGGACATTGATTTTGGTATATTACGTTCAATTCTGCCTCCCTGCTATAAGAAAGATGGTGTGAAACTTGAAAGGGTTCAGAAAAGATTTACAAGGATGTTGCCAGGGTTGGAGGGTTCAAACTATAGGGAGAGGCTGAATAGGCTGGGGCTATCTTCTCTGGAGCATTGGAGGCTGAGGGGTGACCTTATAGAGGTTTATAAAATCATGAAGGGCATTGATAGGATAAGTAGACAAGGTCTGCTTATCCTATCGATGCACCTGTGGGCGGCACGGTGGTTAGCACTGCTGCCTCACAGCACCAGAGACCCGGGTTCAATTCCTGCCTCGGGCGACTGACTGTGTGGAATTTGCACATTCTCCCCTTGTCTGCATGGGTTTCCTCCTTGTGCTCCGGTTTCCTCCCACAATCCAAAAATGTGCAGGTTAGGTCAATTGGCCATGCTAAATTGCCCATAGTGTTAGGAGAAGGGGTAAATGTAGAGGAATGTGTCTGGGTGGGTTGTGCTTCGGAGGGTCGTGTTGGGCCGAAGGGCCTATTTCCACACTGTAAGTAATCTAATCTAAAAAAAAAGTAGACAAGGTCTCTTTCCTGGGTGAGGGGAGTCCAGAGCTAGAGGGCATAGGTTTATGATGAGAAGGGGGAAGATTTAAAAGGGACCTAAGGGACAACTTTTTCATGCAGGGAGTTGTGAGTGTATGGAATGAGCTGCCAGAGGATAAAAGCAAATTACTGCGGATGCTGGAATCTGAAACCAAAAGCGAAAATGTTGGAAAAACTCAACAGACCTGGTTGCATCTGTAAGGAGAGAAAAGAGCTGACGTTTCGAGCTTTGACAAAGGGTCAGTTAGACCCAAACTGTCAGCTCTTTTCTCTCCTTACAGATGTTGCCAGACCTGCTGAGATTTTCCAGCATTTTCTCTCTTGAACTGCCAGAGGAGGTGGAGGAGGCTAGAACAATTACAGCATTTAAAAGGCATCTGGATGGGTGTATGAGTAAGAAAGGTTCAGAGGGCTATGGGCAAAATACCAGCAAATGAGACTAGATTAATTTAGGATATCTGGTCAGCATGGCCGAGTTGGACTGAAGGGTCTGTTTCTGTGCTGTCCTACATTTAAAATAATTAATGGAAGGATTAGAAAGGAGTTGATTTGCATTAATTTCAAACAGGTGTTTGTCAGTGTCTAATGTTTGTGACGCTATGGACATCACACCCTGAAAGATTGATCGGGGGGCAAACTCTCATCACAATTGGAAAAAAGCTTGGATTTGCCCGCATGGTGCTGTGACCTACATAACTATGCTCCAAGAACTGGAAGTTAGCATTCGATTAAATGAAAAAAAAAGCTGGAAATCAGAAACAAAAACAGATATTGCTGGAAAAAAAACTCAGCAGGCCTGGCAATGTCTATGGAGAGAAATCAGAGTTCACGTTTTGAGTCTAGTGACAGGTCAGGTTTTGAAGAAGCAGTCACTGAACCCGAAACATTAACTCTCCATTTCTCTCCACAGATGCTACCAGACCTGCTGAGTTCATCAGCAATGTTTGTTTGTGTTTCTTAGACCAGCCAGCAAAGAAGCAATGGGCCAAATGGCCTCCTGTAGTGTCATAAATCTATGTTTCTATAAATATGGAAAAGGTATCAAACTGGGTTAAGGAATGATTAGGAGAGGAAATTGTCAGTGGAAGTTAGGGGCAATTTTGTGAGCTGCCTGGAAGTGGTTGGTGTTCCAAAGGGTTATATTTCATAGCCACGTCTGTTCAGTGGATGTTGGAATAGAGGGAGTGGTGTCCAAACTTGAGGATAACAAACCAAAGTAGAACAACAGACTTTAAAACACTGAAACGGGCCATTTGGCCCAGCTGCTCTGTACTTTAAAACACTGAAACGGGCCATTTGGCCCAGCTGCTCTGTACCAATGCTTATGTTGATGGTTAAATTGCAACCCTCCCACCCCCAACCACCCCCCATTTTCTTACAATGAGAGTTTTTCAAAGAAACCATGATTTTAAAAACAAAGCTCAGCCTCACTCCCTTCAATGAGAATTTTAAGACTGCAGTCCTGTACTCAATCCATAGAGAAGTAAATTCACAAAGACACCTTGATTAATGACTGGACAATGAACCCAAGTCATATGTCATTTATTCTGTGTCATTACCCAGGTTTCTCTGTGCTGGAAAGTCAATAGCAGATGACAGGGCAGAAGAGGAAGAATTGTTATTTTCCCTGAAAGTAACAAATTATAACAGGACCGTTAATGGGAAAAGTGATGGATCAAACACAGAACCAGTCAATGTAATCTTCTATTTCCGACAAAGCAACCAGATCATTTGCTGGTCCTACATAAACAACACTTATTTCATTAAACTATTGTCAATTTGAATGCACTTTGTGCTTCAAACATTCTTCTACAAATATCCCTTCATCCCCATGCCATTTGCTATATTTCCTCAGCTATTGTTTATGAAATATTGGTGGAAGCATAATAATAATGAGTTTCTATTTCATTCTGAGTACCCGCAGACAGGATAATTTTTCAAATAGCTTGCAGGAATATCATTTCGTGGGATTGCAAACCACTAAGACCTCGTGCAAATGCAGCCAGTAATGCTCAAATAGAGAATATCTTTTCATTCAGACAACCGGAATCACAGAGAGAAAGGCAACAGCCAAGGGACAAAGTCAGATTGTTAAACCTCACACAGGGAAGCAAGACTAAGATCACAGTACAGAAGAGGCCCTCAGTGCATTGGGTCCTTAGTGGTAAAAAGTCTATACTAGCCCCACTTTCCAGCACTTGGTACATAGCCTCATATATTCTGACATCTCAAGTTGTCATTCACTTTTTAAAGGTTCTGAGGATCCCTCCACCCCAGTAACATCTCTACCCCCACACTCCTGAGCAGTACATTCCAAACACCCACTGAACCACACGAGGGCCTTAGAAAGTTGATTTTTAACATATAAAACAATGACACCATAAAAAGCAGTGTCTGTAAACGATATAAAAATTGTGTGTTTGTAATTTAATTTAATTGTACGCTTTTTAAATCCTGTGCTTGCTTCCTTGAATTGTGGTGACGTTCAAAGTAAAATTTCTGTTTCTTTTTCTTTAAAACAAATTTTCTCAAAAGTTTACCTGAGATCTTTGGTCATTTTCTTACCTTGAAAAGCAGCACTAAAATGGTCAACCACATCGGAACTGATTTTACAGGTGTAGAGCTATCTAGGTGCACCTGAAATGACAGAAACAAATTTTATAATACGAAGACTACTCACTCATGTTTCTCAGAAGACAAACTTTAAAATATTGAAGTATTATGAGAACGTCATTAAATATGTACTATCTGAAGTTTTATAAACTGATTACAGATGTTCAAAGTAATTTCAGTCTCTGTGCTTTACTCCTATGTCAATTTGAATTCCATATGTAGGAGTCAGCTTTAGCTATTAGCAATAGTAGGACAAGATTAGATGGGATTTTTAATGGGCATTTAATAGCAAAAACATTGAATGCTGGGATGACAACACTTTGCCAATTGAACCATATAGAATCCCCTACAGAGTGGAAACAGACTATTTGGCCACACTGACTGTCCAAAGAGCATCCCTCCCAGACCAATCCCCCTACCTTATATATCCCATGGCTAATACATCTAATATACACATTTCGGACACTACATGGCAATTTAGCATGGCCGATCCACCTAATAGAGTCTACTCAATCTCAATTTTTCTGAAGACCCATCTTCCCTCCAATTGAATTGTTAAAAATACGTTGGTTTACAACAAAACCTGCAGCGGAAATGCACAAATATATGTATTCTTTAAAGATTGTTAGCTTATTGACATCAGTCATGAGTCACCCCATTATTGTTTGATTTTAAAGGTAACTAGTTGATGACTCAACAGTGTGACATTTCACTTTTGCTTCAAATATTTCAGCACAATTTTAAGGAGTAATTGTGGGGACATTCTTGAGGTGGGAAGTAATTGGTCTTGTAAGTTCTCATCTCCAGAAAAGGAAGTTCTTGAAAAGTTACAGAAAGCTCCTGAGGAGAAGTAGATCCAATCATTTAATTTACTTTCTGCATTTTTAACTCAGCAGGAGTGAGAAAAGAAGAAACTGCAAGGGTATGTTAAGAAAATTTAACACAAAATCACATAACTTCTTCACTCTAATGACTAGAACCTTAGAAATTGTGTCTCATTGGAGTTCGTTTGGAGACTGCCTTAGGGAAGGAAATATGAGTTCTTTGAAGATTTCAGAGGTCAGTCAATGCCAATTAAGAAATCTTCCATATGGCTTTATTTTGGAATTATTAACTATAACCGAGCAAATTACATTGATGTCCAGACTTCCCAAGGATAATTAGTTTTTCACTAAAAATACCAACATCTATTTTTAATTCAAGTAATTCAAATTATTAGATAATTTTCTTCTTCAATACAAAAACTAACCAAATGATTATGCGCTGATGGCCCTTCAACTTTTGTGAAGATGCATCAAGTTGCCAGGAAGTCTCAGAACATTCAGTGATGAATCAATTTTGGAGTCATGTGTGGCACTAGATGCCTCACAGACCAATATCTTTGATGCCTCAGGTAGCAAAATATTTACAAAGGGCTTTAGTGAAAATCTACAGTTTAGCACAAGCAGTAGTTTCCATCTTTCCCTGTTTGGAAGGCAACACCGCTCTGGAGAAGAATCCAAGTGTTTTCGTTTTCTCTGAAAGCCACCACCAAATTAACCAACTAACTGATGAAACAAATACCAACCGACAAGCATCCCTCATGAGGGAGATAATGTACTCTAGCCCCCAGGAAGCCCACTGATCTCTGAAGAACCTCTTCAGAGCTCTATTATGGCATGACGTACATCTGGAGTAGATGGTCAGAGAACTGTACATCACGGACATGGACCTATCAGTCCAGCCAGTCCATGCCGAACATAATCCCAAATTCAACTAGTCCCACCTGCTGTGAAGCTGCAGCTACCTGGCAAAAGAAAAATTAAATAAAGGAGAAGCTTATTTTTCCGTGGGTCAAACATGACTTATCTCTTCTAGGATTAGATCCATTGGCACGTTGGGATTGATCTGCCGTGCAATAAAAAAAATCAGGCTCATATAGGGAGGTTGTTCGGGTAACAATATAATCTTGTTAAGGGAACAGCATCGTCACACTCAACAAATGTCAAGGAACCTTTATCCTCCAGAACGATAGCCAGGCAGGACATCAATATAATCTCCCCATCTAATCAGACAACTAGGGTTCTATTGCAGAATGTTCCGACATAACAACAAAAGAATCAAAATAATGCCCCCAGATGACCTAAAAAAACTGAGCTGTGCTCAATGAAGCATTGGGTCACACAAGCATTTAAATACATCTTGCTTTGTTAAATCTTTCATTATTTTAGCTTGTTCAAACCCTGAGTTGAGAGAGGGGCTGGTAACTCTGCAGATGTTGCAAATACTATGTTGAAACTATTACTAAGCTGTGGGAGTGCCAAAGGAGTTTCACAATTTGAGTAAAGATACAGGAATTCTCAGTTTGCAAACCCAAGGTGGACAATGTTACTGAAAAGTGTCAACATCCGGTTAAGCAACGAAATACATTTTAAGTGAAGCATCAGTTTGATGAGATAGGGATAATCCTATTCTTTACTAAAAGGTTTCACCTCCTTCACCACAGCACCTGTCTCTTGATGGAATTTGTACTTGGAGTATGTTGCTTACACTACCGAACCTGAAGAACTACTCAAGGTATTTATCAGCTCATTTTTTAATGGATTCACTGGAACTAAGTTCTGCAATCACAGTTTCCATTCCAGTGAATACTTTCCATGCTGAAACAAACATTCTAGATCCTTCCTTTCAAGGCTGAAGAGTTTAACCTGTACCTTGTCCCAAAGAGTTGCTGCTCCAAACTGTATAGACCTCATACAATTTCCTGTACGAACCCCAGGCTACAATATAGTGTCAACCCTCACTCTACTCTAAGTCAGAAGACTGTGGGTTTGAGTTCCATTGTGGAGATGTCTGAATAAAAATGAGGCTGACTCTCCAGTGCAGTATTGACAGAATGCTTTCAGATGAGGCGTTCAACCAAAACCCTGTCTTCCTTCTCAGTCATAGAGTCATAGAGATGTACAGCATGGAAACAGACCCTTCAGTCCAACCCATCCATGCCGACCAGATATCCCAACCCAATCTAGTCCCACCTGCCAGCACCCAGCCCATATCCCTCCAAACCTTTCCTTTTCATGTACCCATCCAAATGCCTCTTAAATGTTGCAATTGTACCAGCCTCCGCCACATCCTCTGGCAGGTCATTCCATACAGTCACCACCCTCTGCGTGAAAAAGTTGCCTCTTAGGTCTCTTTACTATCTTTCCCATCTCACCCTAAACCTATGCCCTCTAGTTCTGGACTCCCCGACCCCAAGGAAAAGAATTTGCCTATTTACCCTACCCATAATTTTGTAAATCTCAATAAGATCATCCCCTCAGCCTCCGATGCTCCAGGGAAAACAGCCCCAGCCTGTTCAGCCTCTCCCCATAGCTCAAATCCTCCAATCCTGGCAACATCCTTGTAAATCTTTTCTGAACCTTTTCAAGTCTATTTTCTTTCACTATTTCGAACAAGAGTAATCTCCAGTGTCCCAGACAATATCTATTCCCTCCATCAACATTCCCAAACAAATTACCTCCTCATATTGCTGCTTGTCAGAGCTTGCTGTGTACAAATGGCTGGGCCACTTTCCCTATGTTAGAACAATGACTACACCTCAGAAGTACCTCAGTCACTGCAGGGACATTCTGAAGTTGCATTTTTATGAAAGTCACCACAATCCTGGGAGTTGCTCTCCTGTGTCTGTGTGGGTTTCCAAGGGTGCTCTGGTTTCCTCCCACAGTCCAAAGGTGTGCAGGATAGGTGAGGCCATGCTAAATTGTTCCATAGTGTTCAGGGACACGTAGGTTAGGTGCATTAGTCATGAGAAATGTAAAGTAATGGGGTAGGGGAGTGGGTCTGGGTGGGACACTCTTCAGAGGGAGTTGTTGGGCCAAGTGGCCTGTTTCCACACTGTGGGGATTCTATGATCTGAAGAAAGCTGGTAGTGAGGGTTTAAGCTGAAGGTCACCATGCAGCAAGTGGGGGGTAGGATTGTGATGGCTGGGTCTGTCTGGTAACCCTGGCTGGAATTGAACTTGTGCGTCACTTGTGGGTGCAACCATGCGCTACAAACCAGCTATCCAGCCAATTGAGCTAACAAACTCCCATTGTGCTCTCATACCTTGTTCTAGCAGCCTGGAAAATGATCGTATTTGCTTAAAACGTACTGCGCCAATTGTGTGTTAGGCTAGCTGTATTTTAGCTGCAGTGAACATCGAAAATTCAGACTGAACCACGTGCTTGCAATATATATGTAAATCCTACATTCGAGATGCAGGGAAGTGGGACAAGGATAATTAGCACAAAATCTCTTGCCTTCTACCAATGCAAAGACGTCTCTATGTAGATCTTCACTGCGGATGTTCTGACTGGAACATGTCCAGAATATTCTGCAGTTACTGACTGCCAAGAGCTGGGTTTGATCTCACTAAAAACCCAACTGTACTGATCATAAAGCATTCCTCAAGGAATGATGATTCCACAACAGGCAGGAAAAAATTAGGAGATCGGACGCAAAAACTACTTAGTCCCTCAGCTCTATTCAACACAGCCCCTACCTCACAAAGTCATTCCTATACAATCTTCATTTGCACCTGGCCTTCAGATTCTTGGAACTGAAATATTTCAGATTTGATCTGAGAGGCTGGATTTGCTTCACAATAAAAGATTTCTATCACTATTTCAAACAGAAAGGAGTTTATTTCCAGTATCTTGGACAATAATTAATCCATTAGTCAACATCCCACAAACAATTTATTGGGTTATAGAGCACTTACTGTGTACAGAGTGACAAAAGCAGAGATTGCTGGAAAAGTTCAGCAGGTCTAGCAACATCTGTGAAGGGAAATCAGAGTTAATGTTTCAGAACTGAGGAAGGGTCACTCAATCTGAAACATTAACTCTGATTTCTCCCCACAGATACTGCTAGACCTGCAGAGCTTTTCCAAGAATTTCTGCTTTTGCTTCTGATTTCCAGCATCAGCTGTTCTTTTTGGTTTCAATTTTGTACAAAGTAGGTTGATGAGCTCAGTTGGCTGGTTTTTGATACAGAGAGATGACAATGGCATTGGTTCAATTCCCACACCAGCTAAAGTTACCATGAAAGACTCTCCTTCTCAACCTTTCCTTTGCCTGAGGTATGGTGACCCTCAGGATAAACCACCACCACCACCATCTCTCTAAAGAGAGAACTGCACTTGGTAGGATTATGGTGACTGTACAGTGTACAATCTGCTGGCTGGTTTCCCTGATGAAGGGCTTTTGCCCGAAACGTCGATTTTGCCTGTCCTCAGATGCTGCCTGAATTGCTGTGCTCTTCCAGCACCACTGATCCAGAATCTGGTTTCCCTGTACTAGAACAACGACTACACTTCCAAAGTACCTCAATCACTGTAGGGTTTTGGGAATGTTCTGAGATCACAAAGATAAATTCACATTTTTATGAAAGTCATCATAATCCCAGAAGCTGCTGTCTCAATAGAGAGAGAGAGAGATGACTGGGATGGAGTGCCTTGCATCTTTGTTCAAAGATGGCCCACAGTTCTGAATTTCTAATGTCACAATGGGGCCTTTCACGTTTAATAGCTCGTGACAGCTCTAAGGCCAGGTACGTAAACATATACTTCCCCAGTCAACTCTTTACAAGTAGCAGCTTGAGATTCTTACTGCAGGGTCAATGCTCATCCTTAATCAGGTTAGTTTACCACTTGCCCAACTCAGGCACAGACCATGCATTGAATCCCAATTACTGGCTTAGACGTGAATATCCCATAAGACCATAAGATACAGAAGCAGAATTAGGCTATTTGGGCCATTGGGGTCTGCTCCATCATTCAAACATGGCTGATATGTTTCTCAACCCCATTCTCCTGCCTTCTCCCTCTAACATACGATCCCCAGGAATAATCAAGAACCAAAAGCATTTGTTGTCTTTTATCTAGCTCCAGCTGAAAGTTGACATCAAAGTGCACATGGTCCATTTTATGTTTCTAAATCTGCTTTAGGACAATATGAATGTGACAACTCATTTGCCAGTGATGGCGAGATGTGATTTTCAAATTTATTTTCTCTCATCTTCTTTCATTCATGGTTCAATAAACTGAACCAGTCCTAGACATCTCATTAATAAATGTCCTTTATTCTTAGACCATTGCCACTTCTTTACATGCCTAAGGACACAGTTCGCATTAAAATCTCAGTCTGGATTGATGAAACTCAAAAATCCTCATTATAGTTTTTCATTAGGATTTCAACAGCTTCCGTGCTCATTAACTGTGTTCCTGTCAAAAACATGTCCTGATTAAAAAAAGTGCTGCTATTTAAACAGCATCTTTTGGTATTTACATTCTGCTGTGCTACCTAAGGCAATGAATAAAGACAGGACTGGCATTTACCATCTAACTTTTAGGGAGAGAAACTTCCACTGGATATTAAATGCATCAGAGATTTGCAAAAGCCTTACCCAACGATGAGGATAAATTTAGCATTTGACTTACTGTAATAAAAAGATTACACTCTCAGAATGATTCTGAATCTGAAACTAAGACGAGTGTGAACTGACCTCTGATGTTTCTGATGAAAGTTGAATGTGAAACTGTTGACCCCAGAAAACATTGAGAAACTCAAAAGAGATTACAGGGGTTGGAGAATCTTTGAACCTCCAGCATACTGGTGGGAAGCAGTCAAGGCAAATATCAAATAGCCCTTCATCCTCAAAGGTCTTCAGAAAGTGAGAGAGAGAGAGATGCGGAACTGTCCCAATTCCAGAAAAGCTGCAGTACCTGCTCCTGCTGCAGACAAGAAGGGGGTCAAAATCAAAGAGGACCTCCAGGAAGAGCTAGCAAGCCTCACTCTTTATCTTAGAGGCCTCCAAAGTAAGGTTGGTGATTCACCCGATCGGACCTGCATTGTACCAGGCAAGAAGATCTCAGCAAAGCTCACACTACCTGAGGATACGATTGTCTTTGTGCAGGATAGGGTAAAAAAAAAGGACTGCACTTGCTGGAAACCAGAGTCTAGATTAGAGTGGTGCTGGAAAAGCACAGCAGATCAGACGCATCCGAGGAGCAGGAAAATCGACGTTTCAGGCAAAAGCCCTTCACCAGGAATAGAGGACAGGGTTGTAGGTCCCTCTTCAGCCTGGACCAGAAGGCTTTTGACTGAATATCTCAGACCTACACGAGGGACATTTTCTAGTCTGAAGGTCGTCCCAGAGAGTTATCGTGGCCCAGAATGAGACTGCCCGGTCTGTACCGGCTCTCTATAGAGCAATCCAATCAGTCCTATTCTATCCCCAAACCACTGCAGGTTTATTTCATTCAAATACCCATCTCGCTTCAGCTTTCAAATCCCTGGGAGTAGGTAAGATCCAACTTATTGTCACTTGCTGCATGAAAAGGTTCTTGCTAATATTACCATTATATAGATAACAGAAAGGATTTGATCCCACATTTTGTGATGTCAATCTGCATGTCAAAAATGAGGACATATAAAGTTTTGTGAATAGGACTGATATCTCTGCTTCCTTTCAGATCTCTCAACGATACAATGTGGCAGCAAAGTGAAAAATCAACTCAGTTTCAGAGATCCTAGACGTCAGTCTCATATCAACGGAGTAACAATCTCAATTCATTGAAACATAGAAACAAGCAACAGGAGTAGGCCATTCAGCCCTTTGAGCCTGCTCTACCATTCAATAGGATCGCCGGCTAACTATCCAACTCAGTCCCCTGTTCCTGCTTTCTGCAGTTACCTTTTGATCACTAAGAACTATTTCTAACTCTTACTTGAAAACGGTGAGTGCTTTAGTCTCAGCCACTTTCAGTGGTGATAAATTCCACAGGTTCACCACTCTCTGGAGAAACAAATTTCATTTCATCTCAGCCCTAGAGGCTTACTCCATATCCTTAGGTGGTGATTCCATCCTCAAATTCAAACACTTTCCCTCTGGGTTTGGTCACAATGAGACAAGATAAACTTCACCCAACAATGACTTCACCTGAAGAAGGGGCAACGCTCCAAAAAATTGTGATTTCAAATAAACCTGTTGGATTATAACCTGGTATTATGTGATTTCTGACCTTGTTCACCCCAGTCCAACATTGACACTACCACATCATGGCTACATCAAATGAGTGGCTGGTGTTAAGCTGTGCTTAGCGTCTGTACAAAACAATCCGAAACCTGTCCTTAATTAACAAGTAATTAGCAAGCTGAAGAAACAAGCTGCTTTGTCAGAGGCAGTACAAAGGGAACATGAATGAGATGTTAAGGACCAGCAAATCTCACATTTCAATTGTTGATCAGTGCAGCACAGTAATTTTAACCATGCAACAAGTTCAACTTTGCCTTTTTGCTAAGTATTCCAGCAAAACAATTCACACATCTTGCAAATGTAAGCTAGTAGCCATGGTCAGGGCTGTGAGTGACAGCTATTATTGCCATTAAATTCTTAAATAAAAATACAACAGGGTCAGTGATGAGAAACAGAAAATGTTGCTCAGGCAGTAAAGTTACTGATCTAGGAATATCTCGGAATATTCACCTAAAATGTTGACTTGATTTCTTTCTTATTTTTATCCTGATTTCAGATTTCCAGCCTCTGCAGTATTTTGCTTTCGTAACAGAGATAATGTGACCTGCTTCAGTGGACTAATTACCTTCTCCTAATGGTAAAATATCACTTTGCAGGTGCAGTTTCCAGAAAAGGCATAATGTGTGCAGTGAATTTAATACAATTAAATCCTTCAAAATAAATACGCAGTTAATTTTAATCAAATAAATAGATGAAAGACATTTCTTAATAAGCAAAACAATTCTCTCTTCAGAGACCATTATTGTTCAATGTGGATAATTTACTGTTCTGTAACATGCTGCTGACAAGTCACTTGTTTTTTCACAGCAAACATTGGGTCTAAGGGGAGAAAGGAGTAAAGTGAAACCTATTCCATGGTGTTCCTTGAATAATGTCTATTCAAGAACTTACTGTATATGGTTTTAGATGATTATCACAAGTTTATCCAGCCACCACATATTCACATACAGTGGCACACTTTTACTCTTTTAAGCATGGCCGATTTTTTAAATGTTTAAAAGACAACAAAAGAAATATGCATTTCGTTAGTGCGCTCAATGAACTACGCAAGTCTCATGTGAATTTTCATGCGAAGAATGGTGGTGTTTAATGAAGAGTACATCTTCCACTTTGGATAAATCAGTGATTTGTAAGCAACTGCGCTAGGCAGGGAACCCTACTCTGCTTTAACCTTAACCAATAAATGGCCAAGAGCAAACTCCACATTAACATTTCCTGCAACAGCCATGCCACAACATCGCAAAATATGCCGTTTAGGGGCCATGTACATTCTTAAGAATTAAAGACCAATTTTGCTGTACTTTATTTTCTATATGTATTTTATTCTTATGCATTCATGGCCTATGGGTGTTACTGGCTGGACATTTATTGTCCATCTGTAATTACTCTTGATAAGGTGGCATTAATTGCGTCCTTGAATGTCTGCAGTTTTGGGATGGAGGGTCACCTACAAAGCTGTCAGGGACCTTCAGGAGTTTGAGCCAGCAGGTGAATAATGGTGATAATTGCAAGTCAGGATGGTGTGCAGGTGAACTTCCAAGTACTTGTAATCCCAGGCAGCTGCTGTCCCTGCCCTATAGATGGCAGTGGTTTGGAAGGTGCTGTCTAAGCAATCTTGGCAAATTCCTGCAATGTATCTCATAGATGGGACATAACGTTGCTGCCAAGTGTCACTAGAGGAGGGACTGAATGTTTGTTGATGTGGTACAAATCAAGTAGGCTGTCCTGGGTAATGTCAAGCCTTTTGAAATTTGTTGCAGCTACATTGATGCAGGTACCATCACATTCCTTATTTATACCTCAAATAGTTGACAGGCTTTGAGAAGTCAGAATACTAAAGTTTTGGAAGGATAATGGCCAGGAGCAGGCAGGTGGGACTAGTTTAGTTTGGGATTACATTCAGCATGGACTGAAGATTCTGTTTCCATGCTGTATGACTATGATTCTTGGTAATAGGGTGAGTCCATCACAGGATTCCTAGCCTCTAACTGCTATTATAGCCACAGTATGTATATGCAAAGTACAGTTCAATTCTGGTCAATGATAACAACCAGGATGTTAACAGTGGCAAATTTCTTTTAGATTCCCTACAGTGTGGAAACAGGCCCTTCGGCCCAACCAGTCCACACCAACCCTCCGAAGAGTAACCCATCCAGACCCATTTCCCTCTGACTAATACACCTAACAGTATGGGCAGTTTAGCATGGCCAATTCACCTGAACTGCACATCTTTGGACTGAGAGAGGAAACCGGAGTACCTGGAGGAAACCCATGCAGACACAGGGAGAACGTGCAAACTCCACACAGACAGTCACCAGAGGGTGGAATCGCACCTGGGACCCTGGTACTGTGAGGCAGCAGTGCTAACCACTGAGCCAACGTGCCATCCTATTATTTAGCAATAGTAATATCATTTAACATCAAGGAGGGATGGTTAGGGTTTTGGAGATGGTCAGGTTCTTGGAGATAGTCATTACCTGGCATTTATGTGAATGTTACTTGCCACTTTTCAGATCAAGCTTGGATATTGACCAGGTCTTGCTGGACTTATACACAGACAGCTTCAGTATGTGGGAAGTCACAAAACAGTATGCAATCATCAGTGAATATCACCACTAACTTTACAAGGAAATGAAGTCATTGATGGAGCAACTGAAGATCTTTGGACCGAGGACACTATTCTGAGGAACTCCTGGAAAGATGATCTTAACCGAGATGGCTGAGCTCCACCAATCACTCCTTACACAATATCATTTCAACCAGCATGTGGAATCAAGCTTTGTGAGAGCTCCTTGATGAACTCTTGGCCAAATGTGACCTTGATTTTAAGGGCATTCATTCTCACAACTTTTGGAGTTCAGCTCATTTGACCTCATAATCTAGTGGATAGGAAAAGTTTTGTTGTGATTTTCCCAAATGTTGCCAAGCTTGAGTGTCTCCAGCACTTTGTTTTATTTCAGATCTCTAGAATCCACAACATTTTGCTTTTATTGTAGACAGGAAAGGTTTCCAAACTGCACCAGTGTAAAACCCAAACACAGTGAGTTGTTGTATAACGTTGAGTATAACAAAATACAATCACATTCGCAACCTACATTGCATCTTATAGAAGAGCCATCTAAAAAGAAATCAGAAAGGATTAGCAAGTGGACAAAGAGACAATTTCACTAAGATTACGCAAAGAAATGGCAAGGTGGGGATTCCAGATGGACAGATGGTCTGTTTGGGGATAAATTCTCCTCAGAGGATAGAGTGGAAGTTAACTTACTGGGTTTGGAGTTGAATGATGTAGTGCACCATGAGACCTTAAGAAGCAGAACCAAAAGCAGGCCATTCAGCCCATCGAGACTGCTGCACCATTCCATAAGAATGCCAATCTGCCTTTACCTCATAACTCTCGATTCCTTTACTGATTAAAACTGTCTATCTCAGCCTTGATTAAATGTAATGACAGCCTCTACAAAAAAAATAATTTTCACCATCATTGGAGTTAAGAAATTTCTTATCTTGGTTTTAGATTAGATTCCCTACAGTGTGGAAACAGGCCCTTCGGCCCCCCAACAAGTCCACACTGACCCTCTGAAGAGTAACCCACCTCGACCTATTCCCCTACACTATGTTTACCCCTGACTAATGCACCTAACACTATGGGCAATTTAGCATGGCCAATTCACCTGATCTGCACATCCTTGGATTGTGGGAGGAAACCCACGCAGACACTGGGAGAATGTGCAAACTCCTCACAAGCAGTCGCCAGAGGCTGGAATCGAACCCAGTTCCCTGGCGCTGTGAGGCAGCAATGCTAACCACTGAGCCACCGGTTATTTAAACGAATGACCCTTCATTTGGAGATGATGTCCTCTGGTCCTGGACTCTCCCATAAGGGGAAAACAATCTCTCCACACCCAATGTTTCAAGCCCTGAAAAATCATACATATTTCAATAAAGTCAGTGCTCATTTTTCTAAACTCCAAAAAGTACAGGGCCAACTACTTAACTTCTCCTCACAAAAACAGTCCCTCCACATCCAGATCAACCCAGTGAACCGTCTCTGGGCTACCTCCAACATATCCCTTACTGGAATCATTTAATTGCCCTAATAGCTGTCAGATTGACGTGGGAAAAATTTGAAAAGGGACTAAAAGGAAAGTATTTGCAGTGTTTTTATTCCAGGCAACAGCTGATACAAATTGGCTTCTTGAAGATTCTGCTACAATATTCAACATATGTATGGCTTTTAAAAAGTATTAAAAACAAAATATAAAAGTTTACAAGGTAAATATACATTTATTGACATTTCATTCATTTAATACATAGAAAATCATAACAATATCTATTTAATTTTTGCCAGCGCTGTGGCTCTTCGCTCCGTGTTCTGAAACAAAGCTCGGATTAGGTTTTTTGCCTCAACTGGAGAAAATTCTGCTGCGAAAGGGCCCTTCCCATCAGTCCATCTAAACATATTGAAAAATAAAGTGAAATCAAAAATAGGTCCAAAGTTTAATACAACTTAAACATTAAATTTAAGAACATGCAAATTTAAGATATTCTCATTAATTTGGCTTTTTAGGAAAAAAACTCCAATTGATATTTTATAGATTTGGCAGTGGAGGGCAGTGCACCAGCCTTTGAGAGGTGGGTGCACTGAGTAGGCTGCAAGACCAGTTGGGACCACGTACCTGCCTAAACAAGAATTCAGTATTTAATCATTGAACATGAGGTGCGAATACCAAGGGTCCAATTACCCTGGCTGCACACATACCATCCCCTGAGACCAAATACTGACGAGTCTTCTTGTTGCTGCTGGTTCAAAATGTGTACAGTGATTTACACAAACATCTCAAATCCACCATGAGGCCCTTTGCGAAGTTGGACTTCTTGACAAAGACAGCAACTAAATGTCAGTGTTGTCTGTTAATCTCAAATTATTTTGCATCTGTAAACATACTTTTGGTGTTACAGTAACTTTGCTTAAAATGAAACATTGTAATTATCTAATAATAAAGCAGATGCTGGAAAACAAAAAAAGAAACTGCTGGAGAAATTCAGCAGGTCTGGCAGCATCTTTAGAGTGAAAGCACAGTTAACATTTTGGGTCCAGTAAACCTTCTTCAAAACTATTAGTAGCTAGGAAAAAGATAGTATTAATGCTGAAGACAAGGGGTGGGGTAGAGGGAAAAAGGAGTAAGCAAATAGGTGGAGATTAAACCCAGAGAGAAAGACAGGCAGACCGACAAGGGGATGGATAATGGTAAGTCCTGGAAAAATAAAAGCTGATAATGAGGTCACAATACAGTAGGTGAAATGGGTTATGATGAATAATTATTTAGCTTATTTCCTGATCTTTGGCACATCAGCCAACATTGAATTGATGCTAGTCTTGGATGCCAAAGACATGCTTGTCCAGCTGGCAGATGGAGAGATCAAATATTTAGTCTCCATAAGGAACAGATTTGTCTAGCAGATTTAGCAAATGTTCAATTCACATCCTTTTTCCATCATATGGACATTTTCTTCTCCAAACAGAAGGTTGCACTTGTTTCTGTAAATTAGTTACAAAGTTTAAGCTTGTCACATTGAACTGAATAATTAAACTTCTATAGCATGACACCGTGTTGAACAAATGTAGCGTGAACACCCAAGCAGTGCCAGAACAAGGGAAGGCGAGCTCCTTTCGCAATTAACTCAGTTTAACACTGAGGGTGCTGGAAATTGGAAACAAACAGAGAATGCTGGAGAATCTCAGCAGGTCTGGCATTACCTGTGACAAGAAACAGTTAACATTTCAAGTATGTGTTGTGAACAGAGACCTTGGACTGCAGGCTCATATTTCCTTGAAAGTAGATTTGCAGGTAGATAGGGTAGTGATGAAGGTGTTTGGTATGCTTTTCTTTATTGGTCAGAGCATTGAGTACAGGAATTGGGAGGTCATGTTGCGGCTGTGCAAGACATTGGTTAGACCACTTTTGGAATATCGTGTGCAATTCTGGTCTCCTTCCTATCGGAAAGATGTTGTGAAACTTGAAAGGGTTCAGAAAAGATTTACAAGGATGTTGCCACGTTTGGAGGATTTGAGCTATAGGGAGAGGCTGAATAGACTAGGATTGTTTTCCCTGGAGCATTGGAGGCTGAGAGGTGACCTTACAGAGGTTTACAAAATCATGAAGGCATAGATAGGGTAAATAGACAAGGTCCTTTCCCTGGAGTGGGGGAGTCCAGAACTAAAGGGCATACGTTTAGAGTGAGAGGGAAAAGATAAAAAAGAAACCTAAGGGGCAACTTTTTCCACACAGTGGGTGGTATGTGTATAGAATGAGCTGTCAGAGGAAACGGTGGAAGCTTGTACAATAACAGCATTTCGAAGTCAGCTGGATGGGTATATGAATTGGAAGGGTTTGGAGGAATATGGGCCGGGTGCTGGCAGGTGGGACGAGATTTGGTTGGGATATCTGTTGGCATGGGCGAGTTGGACTGAAGGGTCTGTTTCCATTCTGTACATCTCTGTGACTCTTCCTCAGAACAGAATTGATGCTGAGTGTTAACTGGGAACTCATAGGCAGGTGGGAACGCTAGCAGGGAGAGTTCAAAAGTTTAAACTAGTTTTGGACTGTGTCAGAAGGATTGTGCCTGTGAAAGCTACAGGTTTGGGGTTTAATTGCTTCTTCGCAATATCAACTTACTGAAAGTTCAGAGAACAGAATCTCAGTTATAAATATTAAGTGTCTATTCCGGGGAGCCTAATGGAAGAGCCTTCCTGAAGAAGGGCTCATGCCTGAAACGTCGATTCTCCTGCTCTTTGGATGCTGCCTGACCTGCTGCGCTTTTCCAGCAACACATTTTCAGCCTACTGGAAGACATCTGCATGCATCGGTGTCATCAGCAACCAAGCACAAGATAGTCCTGTATGCCATGTATGTTACCGATCACAGAATCAGCTTAACTAAACTGGCCAGTTAAATCTCATTTATTTTTCCCTTTGATTTATCACTTAACTGTGTGTCTGTCTTTGTGAGAATGTGGAGGGGGTTGCTACAATCAAAGAAGATTGAGTTTAAATCACAGACATTAATTAGATTATCTGAACAATCTGATTTACACCAAGCACAGATGATGACATGTAGAGACTGTCATATTCTTAAAAACATAGAGAATGGTGGTGCTAGCTGTGGTTGGGTGTGGAGTCGTCTGTACAGCCACCTATAGACTCACCCTGAGAGTAGAAGAGTCATCTTTGTCTGCAAGGAGTTGCCAATAACAATGGCAATAATGGTGGTTGCAGAGGGGTATCGAGAAGAGACAGAGGAAGAGAAGAGAGAGAGAGATAGAGAGATGTGATGCAGGAAGGGTAGTCGGAGAGCAAGATATACAGCACACTAGCATCGGTTTGCTTGTCCAATGTAATGTAAAGCAATTTGATTTTGAAAGAGCATAATGTAACTTGGCAACACAAAAGTTCTGCTATGCACACTGTACCGTTAACATGGACAATTCAACAGAATATTAATTAAAAGGACAATTTTACATAGCCATTTAGCACTACTTACAACAATATTACCCATCGTTGTAGAAAGCAAAATCATTATTTATTTATGCGATTTATAATCCAAGGTTTACCTGTCCACTAACTCCTGCAGACTGGCCTGAAGGACTATCATTAGTTCCTTGAATTTCGGCCATTTTGGGACATATACTGCAACTTCTTCCTGATATTTTTTGTTTCCACTTTCTTCAGGTAGTGGCTGGAAGATCTGTGGACCTTCTTCCAGTATAGCTCGACATAACGAATAGAGGCAGTCTGCACTTTCCGAGGAGATATCCTGCAACATAAAAGGTTGAGCAATTCCTAAAACTGTAATACAGTCAACTCAAAACTAATAAGATTAGTACAGAATCTATAACCACAGTCCACAATATGATATAGGCCACTCTAATATATAGGTTGGTTAACATTCTCAATACCACACAGAGTAACTTGCTTCGACAGTTACGTCGTTCTGGTTCCACTGCAGCACATGGACATAAAAAGCAACATTACCTAAGAGAGTTTACTAGGCCCCCAACTAAAATTCCTACCTAGTTGGTGTAAAACATGTTGAAAATTCCATTACAACTTTTAAAACTAAAGCAGGGAAATATTGTTATGCCCCAACAAACATTCAATCAGTGTCCTGATGAACAGCTGAAATTTACATCAAATTAGAATCAGCACAGAAACAGGTTATTTGAGCCAATTGCTCTATGTCAGTAATAATATTGCAAAGGAGTCTTCTCCAATTGTACTTCATCTCACCTTTTTAGCATATTTTCTTTTACTTTCTCCTTCATATGATTATACAGCATTTCCTTCAATGCATTTATACAATTTGTCTCTAATAATCCATATGAACATTCCACATTCCAGGTACTTTCTGAGTCAACAAGTTTCTCGCAAATTCCATTTTGAATTTTGCAATGACGTATTAAGAACATGCACTTCTGGACACACTGCAAGCTGCAATATTTGCTATATCTCTAGCGAACCCCTTTATAATATTTAAGATTTACCCCCTTGACTGTCTAAACAATGAGGAGAAAGTGAGGTCTGCAGATGCTGGAGATCAAAGTTGAAACTTTATTGCTGGAATAGCACAGCAGGTCAGGCAGCATCCAGGGAACAGGAGATTCGACGTTTCGGGCACAGGCCCTTCTTCAGGAATGTCTAAACAATACAGATTCTTGATTCTGGCATCATCCTTGTAAATACTTTTGCAACTTCTAGTGTTTCTGAATCTGAAATCCAGAACAGTGCACAATATTCTAAATGTCATGTTGCACACACAACCTAAAAATGCACAAGAGGGAGAATCTTACATAGAAAGAGACAAGAAAGGGCAACACAGGATACCAGCTCATAAAAGAATCAAATGTAGATGACAATCTAAGATAAACACCAGGACAGTGCATGTAATCCTCATTTTAAAATATCTTTGCAAACCTACAAAAACACTGAAATAATAGATTAAATTGGAAACAATAAAACAGTTTTTTTAACCCTATTCATAGCACCAAGTCATGATACTTGCCAATGAGAAGACATTCTCTTCATCTATTTGGTGCCCTGTTGTATAAAACTTCATTAAAAACAAACAATACAAAAATAAAACTAAACTCTTTTCAGGTTCCCAACATCAACAGATCTATGTCTAGGTCAGAACTTCAAACAGAAGTGGTACTATCATCTGTGCAAACACATAAAACCATTCATCACCCAGTGATAAAATGTTAGAATTCTGCTCCAGAGAATACAAAAGCCCTTGATCAAAATCTTATCCCACTTCATTCCAAATTACCTCTAGAACTGTGACTTTGTTCACAATCTCTATAATTGTTGTGTTAAGTAAAGTCCCCATAGCTTTGCAATATATATGAACTGGAAGCACATCTTGCCAAACTTTGCCCAACCGTTTTAACTGATGAATCACCTGGAAAAGAAAAGCAGAAAAAACAACCGTTTTAAATAAACTCTACTGGTGGCTAGAATAGAACAGTCTTAAACAGAAGATTTGACAGACACAACAATTTGCACAATTCTTAGATAGGGTCCCCCACCAACCCTTCACAAAATAATCAAAAAGTTAAAGTAGAAATCAATGATTTAAAAGAGATGATCTGAATATCCAAATAATTCCTATCCAACACTACACAAAGGACTGAGGTGTGAACTGTGTGTATGGAAACACACTTAAGGAATTAACAGTACAAACAGGAAAAGCTGAAACAACACAATTCCGACTGAACAGGTAGGTCACGTTTCAAATTTCAATTTATTTTTAAATTCTGATGAATCAGCTGTTATTTCTAGAAATAGAATTTTCTTTTCAAATCTCTTCGGATTGCCCAACAGCCCAGTCCAATTGTATAATTCAGTCAAGTCCTGAATATGGTAAAATATGATCACTGTTAGTTCTTCTATTATACAAGCAGGTCTATAGCCTCAATCACAAACTGCAAGGAAAAACAGCTAACTTGCGTCTACTTTGGAGACAAATTGACTATCGGATCCAAATGCTCCATGCTGTGAGTTACACTCCATATAAGCCACCTCTCTTCCCTTTTCATGTAACCTAACTAGTATATCTTTCTCTTCCATTTCCCCTATTTTAACTCTCCTGAAAAGATTTTTGTTCCACATTATGCACGCAGAGTAAAGAAGTTTCTCCGTTGTCTCCTGTTGTAAATAATGGTTTCTATGTTCCAGAAACTAAAAACATCTCTACGTCCAGTTAACAAAGCACCTCGATTTCAAACACAGAGCTCCAGATGCTCTGGAAATCTAGAAGAAAAATAAAGAGCTGGAGAAACACAGCAGGTCTAGCAGATCCGTGACTCCTGTCAAAACAGGACTCAAAATATTAACAATTTCCTCTTTATAGATGCTGCCAGACCTGCTGAAATTCTCCAACACACTATTTTTGTCACCTCACAATTTTAATGATCTCTATTATATCAGCCCGCAACCTTCAGCTTTTTCAGAGGAAATGAAAAGATCTATCCTACCCAGTCTTTCCTGATTGTTTTCAGTGTCTCACATCTGGTATGATTCTTTTAAAACTCTTTTGAACCTTTACTGAATCGATATCCTGACTGCAATCTGGACTCCAAATCTCGGAACAATATTGTGCAAAATGTTTCAATTTTATTTCAGATTTTATGCATTGACCATTGCATTTTCTTTTGGCTTAGCAAACATGTCAATGACTCTGCAAATTTGAAAGAACATGCAACTGCACCACAACATCCAACCTGCCGGACTGCTTTATTTGCAGCTGTGTAATTATCCACATCATCCAAGCTCGAAAGATTTCGTGCATTCGACAACCTTTCCAGTAGCTCGTCTCTTTGGACACGCAACTGCACCAAGAAGCACTCCGTTCCTGGCAAGGAGAGACATGATGCCATTTAAACACAGGGTTTGAAAAATGCAATTTTTGTTTGAGAAAGGCAATTTGTTGTAACGACCAGCACTGTTTTCATAAAACTCCCAAATCCATCATACCTAGCAACAAATTGATTCTGATTTGACTTCAGCCTCAAAATTAACTATTTTTGATAACATTTACTTTTAAAAATCTGTAAATTAAAGTCTATTCATCTAGTATACAAATTGTTTTGCAATGTTTCAAAGCCAATTTCATTTTGGATCAGAAACAGGGATAGAAGTTTAATTACAAGTCAAAAAATATTGAAACACCACAAACCAAATGGAACTGTTTACTGTCAGGTACAATATCTTTCCCTATTTATTTCTTTGCACTGTTCCACTCATACTATCCCATAATAACTGAATACATCAAGGCCTTAAAAGAACATCAAACATCAAACTGAGATGAGGAGGATCTTCCTCAGTCAGATGGTGGTTAATCTCTAGGACATATTGCTGCAAAGGGCTCTGGAAGCCAAGTGATGGAGTGTATTTAAGACAATAGATAGGTTAGTGATTAGTAAGGGAATTAGAGGTTACAGGGAGAAAGCAGGTGAACGGGATTGTGAAACCTGATCAAATTATAGTACAAATTCGATAGGCCGATAATTCTGCTTCTACATCTTATGGTCATCACAAAAAAATACTATTTAAAACACTTATGACACTCTTAATCAATATTTTTACATGGGCAAAAATTCTGCAGAACAAGGTCATATAATAAGAATGAACAGTTAATGTGACTTGGTGGTGAGAAAAGACACCACATTCCTGCCTATCCTCCATAACTCGATTCCCTTATTGATTAAAAAATCTGCATCTCAGTCTTGAATATACATAATACAGTCTCTACAGCCCTCTACAGTAAAGTATTCCACAGATTCACCATTCTGAGAGAAGAAATTCCTCATCTGTCCTTAAAAGGCGACCCCTTACTTTGGAGATTATGCTGTCTGACCCTAGAATCTCCCAGGGGAGAAACAACCCTTCTGCATTTATCCTATCAAGCCCCCTAAGAATCTTATATGTTTCAATAAAGTCGCCTCTCATTTTTCTCAACTCAAATCAGTGTAGAGCCAACCTACTTAAGGTCCACTCATAAGAAAATCCCTCCATACTAGGATCAAACAAATTAACCTTCTCTTGAACAGCTTCCAATGCCAATTTGTCTTTCCTTAGATAAGGTGATCAAAACCGTTCACAGTATTCTAGATGTGTTCTAAATAGTGCCTTATAAGTTTTAGCAAGACTTCCCTATTTTTATAAAACTAAAATAGGGCAAATTCTGAAATTAGAAACAAACAGAAAATGCTGAAGAACTTCAACAAGTTTGGCAATACCTTTACAGGAAGAAATAGAGTTAACAGTTTCAGTCCAATATGAGTATTCTTCAGAACTGTTCTGGACTCAGGACAGGATATTAACTATTTCTCTCTCCACAGACAGTGTAGTTTCTGCAGCATTTTCTGATAGGTTTGTTCCCTATTTTATACACTATTCCCTTTAAAATAAAGGCCAACATTTCATATGCTTTCCTTATTACCTGCTAAATTTCTTTGCTACCTTTTTGAAGACAATCCCCAAAACCCTGTACTGCAGCTATCGACAGTGTACCTCCATTTAAATAATCTACAACTTCTCTACTATTCCTGTCAAACTGCAGACTTCACATTCTTTTCCACAGAATGTTCCAGTTGTTGAGGTTTTGCCAATTCATGTAACCTATTTTCCTTTGTAGACTATCATCTATTTTTGTGGCAATAGTTTATTCAATCCATCAGCCATGTCACCAATATATATTGTAAATAATTGTGATCCCTAGCACTGATCCCTGTGGTCGATCACTAGTCATAGGCTGCCATATAAAAAATACACTCAGTCCATTCTTTTTGCATTAGTTGACTTACTAAGCTAATCCTCAATCAATGCTAAACCACTATCCCCAACTCCAGGACCACTTTTCTAATAAAACAGCCTCATGTACAGTACCTTATTGAAAGTCTTTTGGAAATGCAAATACTGCTTCCCCCTTATCAATTCTACATGTTACCTTCTCAGATAAACTAACAAATTCGTCGCACATGATTTCCCCTTCTCAAAGGTATGCTGGCTCTGCTGGATTATGTTATACACTTTGAAATGCTTCGTTATTACATTATTTGTATTAGATTCCAATATTTTCCCAATGACAGATGTTAAACTAATTGGCCTATAACTTTTAAAAACAAAATCAAAACAGCTGCAGATGCTGGAGTTCTGGCAGCACGTTTGGCAAGAGTGAACTCTGCTTTGTCTCCATAAATGCTGCCAGACCAGAGTTTCTCCAGCAATTTCTGTTCCTGTTGTTGCTCGATAGTTCTGTGCTTCTTTCCCTTTTTGAGGAAGGATGTTACAATGGCAGCCAGTGTTTCCAGTCATCTGAGACCTTTCCAGAATCTAATGATGGTTGTTAAATTACCACTAGTGCATCCACTATCACTGGACTTAATTCCTTTATATCCTAGGATGCAAGCCATTAGATCCAGGGTCATATCAGCTTTTTGCCCATTAGTTTCCCTCAAATATTTCCTCTGATGACAGTTATTGAATTGATTTCCTCCCTCTCTTTTGACCCTTGGTTTTTTAGTATCTTTGGAATGTTAATGTCTTTTACCACAAAGACTGATGCAAAATATATATCCAACTCCTCTGCCATTTCCTATTTCCCCAGCCTCATTCCCTAAACAGCCTATACTCACTCAGGCCTGTCTCTCCCTTTTTAGGCATCTGAATATACATACATAACGTAATAACATATAAATGTCGATATATATGTTTAAGGTGAAAGTGGAAAGGTATAAAAGAGATCTAAGGGGCAACTTTTTCACACAGAGGGTGGTATGTGTACGGAATGAGCTGCCAGAGGAAGTGGTGGAGGCTGGTACAATTACAATATTTAAAAGGCATTTGGATGGGTATATGAATAGGAAGGGTTTGGAGGGATATGGGCCGGGTGCTGGCAGGTGGGACTAGATTGGATTAGGAGATCTGGTCGGCATGGACGAGTAGGACTGAAGGGTCTGTCTCCATGCTGTACATCTCTATGACTCTATATTTTACTATCCATTTCACCCTTAAAGTTTATTTTCTCCCTCTTCTTTTCGGGTCATCTTCTGCTGGTTTTTAAAACTCTACTTAACCTTCTATATTCCCACTAATCTTTGCGACATTGCAAAATAAAGTGAAACAATTTGTTGCAATCTTTAATGTCCTTGGTTAATTATGGTTAACCTATCTCCTTCTCAGAATCCTTCTTCCTCACTGTGATATATCTTTGTTGCATGTCATGAACTTTATTTTAAGTATTTGTCATTGTTTACCAACCATCTTTTCTGCTGAATTCTTTTACACTCCACCCAACTCTGTCCTTATTCCTTTATAATTACCCTTATTTAAGTTTAGAATCATAGAGCTCCTACAGAGTGGAAGCAGGTCACTCAGCCCATTGAGTCCACACCGATCATCTGAAGAGCATTCCACTCTGACCCACGGCCCAACCCGATACTGTGTCTTGTATTTCCCATTGGCTAACCTACCTAGCCTGCATATCCCCAGACACTAGTCAATTTAGCATGACCCATCCATCTAACCCGCATGCTTTTGGCCTGTGGAAGGAAACCAGGGCACCCCGAGGAAACACATGCAGACATGGAGAGAATATGTCTGTTTAATTACTCTCTGTCCTATCCATAGCTACTGCTAGGGGATCATTAGACTACTCCCATTAATGTCTCCTTTCCCTTGTTCTTTCTCATCGCCAACCATTCGGATTCTACATCTTTGGATCCAAGATCGTGATCTCTTTGTAAATGTGTCATGATAATCAAACTCAATTTGTGCTACCAATTCACTCATTTTGTTTGGAATGTTACGCGCCTTTAAGTGAAAGGCATTAATTTTTAACTTTTACCCATCCTTTCCTCCATTTACCCCAATTGCTGCCTATAATAAAATGTGCACATTGCCCCTTTCTGTCACACTCTGCATATCATTATCTAAATGTGTGCCCCGGATTGCTGCCATATATTCCTTTGCTTTCCCACTAACCTCAACCCAGAAACAGAATAAACTTTAACCATGCATCAGACACTCACCAATTAATCAGCTGCCTCACTATAGCAGAGGAGGAGCCAATTCCTGGAAGGTGACAATGTTTAAACAAAAACAACCAAACATTTCTCCCCCTTCTTCCTTTAAACTCCCTGTAACAATCAATGCCAGGATTCTATTGTAAGTCACAACAGTGGAAGGGGCGATTAAAAAAAAACAAGAGCTTAAATCAGAAAGGTTTTGAGCTTCAACAGACTGTGATGTTGACAGTTCAATCATGTGTTTCCTTGAGCTTTAAAAGTTAGAACAGGCATCTGTTAAAAAAATTGTTTTTGCTCACTAAGATATCTACAGGACTGCCAGCAATTGCATTCACAGCTTGGTTGAAATTAGTGGAACCCAAGGATCACATTAATTGAGCTGAAATAATTGTATTGACGTAATTGCAGGATGTAATGGCGTTGGAGGCAGTTCAGAGAAGGCTAACTAGATTAAGTCCAGAGAAGCAAGACTTGACTTCTCAGTAGAAACTGAGCAATTTAGGCCTATACTCTTACAGAGTTTTGAGGAATAAGCAGAGAGCTAAATGAGATGTATAAGATACTAAAAAGGGACAGACAAAGCATACATAGAACGGATGTTTCCCTTCCCGCACAACCTAAAACAAAAGGTCATGGTTTTAGGCTGGGGGTGGCAGACTGAAAACAGAGATGAGGAGGAATTATTTCTCTGAAAGGATCGTGAATTTGTGGAATTTACTTTTCAGAGTGCAATGGGCACCAGGGCACTGAATAAATTTACAAAGGAGATGGACAAATTTTTAATTAGTAACCAATTAATGGGATACGTATGAAATGGCAAAGCAGGATCAAGGAAATGAATTGCCCACTCCTGATCCTAGTTCTTATGTTCTGAACACTACCGAAGATTAAACTGGTGTCAGGGAGGTACTCATTGTTAAACTGCTGTCAGTTCTCACAGGTTTGAAATTCTTGACAATCTTTCAGCCAGCTTATAGCTCCATAATTGTGATGACAGGGTGGTGGAATACACCACAAAGGAATTCCCTCAAAATTAATTAAAAATTTTCACTTCAGAGTATTCCCAGAAGCAGAGCAAGAAAATTCACTGTCAACATTATCACAAAAACAATCCACAATATTAATGCTTAATAAAGTTCTTATTCTTTAGAGAAGTAAGGCAGATTTTTAAATGTAATCTTAAAATGTCACAGCAGCAAATCTGATTCACCAGTCTTGTAAGTGAAGCCTTGACATCCGCAATCATTTTCAATTCTTCTCAGAACACAATAAATTACGGATCATCACTGCTGTTATGCTACGTTAGGAAATACTTTTAAAAATCAAAGATCATTACGGGGCTCAACAATTAGTGAAAGAAAATCAAGTCACGCACCTAACCGCCTAAAGCTTGGCACAAAATCTACAAAGGTGGCAGCTCCATTGCACAAAGGACTTGGCAGGGTGCACTGGAACTGGTGTCCCAAGGTGATCAGGTGGTGGGCAATGTACATACAGTTGTTGTGGTGGATAGCAGCCAGCTGCGGCAACTTCTGTAATGTATCCCTAAATGAGAAAAGGAAACCAATTTAGAATACCATAATACTGCAACTTCTACAAATAACTAAATGGCAACTGGAAAGAATTTGATATTCAATAACCATTAAAGATAAAACTATTTTAATCTTGATGAAGAATCAATTTGATGGATAAAAAAAACCAAATGCAACTCAAGTTTTTGTTAATGTTTGCAATGACACTTCCAAAAGCAAAATCACAGTACAGCATTATTTCCACAACATTAAGAAATCTTAAGTTTAATCAGAATTTCTATGCAATGACTCAGAAAAAGGCCAATTAATTTTGTTTATCTTTATATCTTTAAGGGGTATGAGCATAAATACAGAAAGGCAGCATCTGTTATCCATCTTTCATTTCACTCCAACTAAGCTATTTTGAACTAGTTGCTGTGGGTTTGGAGTTTGATATAGGCTAGGCTCGGTAAGGACAGCAGATTTCCTTCCCTAATGGAGTTAATGAATCAGTTATTGTGGTTGAATTTGAACGTATATTTCCAAGTGCATTAGCCTCAGTTTCTGGATTACCAGATCAGTGACACTATTACTATAACACTGTCTGTCCCATGATAATATAGATTTACATATACAAATGATAGATTAAAAGCAAGTGATAAAGTAACAGATGGATCAGTCAGTTTGAATAGATGATGAGAATTCATGTGGAAAGCATAAATACGAACATGGTTCTCTTCGACTAAATACCTTGCTTCTATGCTGAAAGTTCTTCACAATACCCAATAATAATTCGTACAGTTTAATGTAATAGGCAATATTATAAAATACAGAATGAAAGGGAGTCACATAGGAGATATTAGTTCAGATGACCAAACGTTTGGTCAAAGAAAAAGAATTAGATTTTAGAGTGTCTTGAAGGAGGAAATGAGGCATCGAGATGAAGAGGCGTCAGGACTGAATTACAGATCTTACAGTCTAGCAACTGAAGGCATGGCCACCAATGATTGAGCAACTTTAATTGGAAATGCACAATAGAATTGAAGAGCACAGATATTTTAAAATCGAAATGATTGGAAACAGCATAGATTAATGCTTAGCATTATATAATGGATCTATCATGCCTCTATTTAACGGTTCCAATGATGACAGTATGTTTTTTAAAAGACTGTTGATATATCAACAAATGGCTGTGGATATAACTTCAATGATTATCTGGGGAGACCAAGTGATGGAATATAACCTCAAACAAACTTCAAACAGACTGGAATGTGATCTCTAGCAATTACAAAGATAACAAGGTCTGGCATGCCCTGCTCAACAGCTAGCCATTCCAATGCAAATTATGTCTTGAACTGCAGACTCACTTTGTATTTTTCATTATGAAGGATGCATAAGGACAGGGGTTAAAAATTTAGTTTCAAACCTAATGAAATGTGTTAATGACATTTAATGTTCTCACGTGCATAGTCAGGGTTCAAGCATTAGTACACAACGAAAGCCACATTTGAAGTGCTATCCTCTAAGCACCTTGCAGGTAAAGATGTTTTCTTACTCAGATTGTGGCAAACCAGTTAAAAGAAAAAGTAAACTGACAACGAAAGGACTGAATTAAATCATGGCTGAAATGAATCAGAAATACAGAATTTCAACCAATCGGTAAAAATAAGAATCCTGAAACCAACTGTCCAACTATGAATATCAACTCTATCAGTTACCTCCATCAAAGGCTGCAACGTTCAACTAGCCATTCTTGGAAAAACAATTCAGAGACTGATCCATATAGCTGTGTTTTTTTTAGAAAAACTTTTATCTTTTTGGACACACCTTTTATTTATAATTTGTGTGTATCTGTATTGCACGATTAATTTGTCTGGTATTGAATGCACAATAAACTCACTATTTTTGAACTCAAAAAAGCTTGGTCACATTTGATCCTTTTAAAATACAAGTTTATTTGGTCTGGTTGCAAAGATCCATTTTTAAAATTAATTTTACTGCGACCAACCGAGGCAACAAGGTATGGGGAACCTGATCATGCCTTCCAAATCGGGAGCTTCTTGGTTTGGGATACCCCTCTGAAACCAGAACATATTGGGGAGGCTTGCCTAGGGTATGGACAAACATGTTTTTGTCTGAACATTGTATCTAAAGATTGAACGTTCAAAAGTTGGATTGTAACATTTTGTTTACACAACCTCTCTGGAGGAATATAAAACCAATCTTCACTGAGAACTGTAAGCAAAAACAACTAGTCCTAAACAGTAAAATCAGGTTGCTAGTTCACTTGAACATAAGATGCTTGGGAAAATATTTGGCAATTTTGAAAATATATTGTAGGTCAGTGCAAACGCCTTCACTCTCAGGCTGTGCCCTCAGGTCCTCATGTCTCCCACTCGTGGAAACATCATTTCTACATCAATTCTATCCAGGCCTCTCAATATTCTGCAAATTTAAAATAGATCGCCTCTCATCCTTTTAAACTCCATCAAATACAGATCTAAAGTCCTCAAACACTCCCCAGATGACAAGCCCTTCATCCTAGGATCATCCTTGTAAACCTGCTCTGGACCCCACACGACCAGCACATGCTTTCTGAGAAGGGGCCCAAAACTGCTCACACCATTCCAAATGTGGTCCGAGTACAGCCTTATACAGCCTCAGCAATACATCACTGCTCTTTTTTACTTAGCCCTCTTGAAATGAATGCCAGCCTAACTGTCAAATGAACCTCTGTGCTTCAAATTTCCAAAGCCTTTCCGTTTTGAAAGTAGTCCATGCTCTATGCATAACCCCACACTTTCCCACATTGTATTACATCTCCCACCCTTCTGCAGTCTCCCTACTTCCTCAATACTACTTGTTCCTCCACCTATCATTATGTCATGTGCTAACTTCGCAACAACGTCCTCAATTCCCATGTGCAGATCATTAATGCACAACGTGAATAGTCACCCTGCGGAACTCCATTAGTCACCAGCTGGCATTCTGAAAAAGACTCCTTTCTCTCCACTTCCTTCTGCCAGTGAGCCATTCCTCATGCCAGTACCTAAACATGGGTAAGATGAGCTCTTCTCTTACTTAGCAGCCTCTTGTGCAGCACCTTGTCAAAGGTCTTCTGGAAATCCAAACAAATCACTTCTTCTGATTCTCCTTTTATAACTTGCTTGTTACCTCGTCAAGTTGCAGGTTAGAGTTGTATCAAAAATCCATTCAACCATATTTTTCTGTAAACGTGACAAATGAATGCCTTCACTGTAAATAAGTTTCCCTGTAAACCTATAATTATGTAAGTCGTATGTGGGTGAGAGGAAATGAAAATGCAAACACATATTTAGGCTGTTTAAACATACCAAGGTAGATCAGATGATTCTCAGCTACGTGCAAGTCAATTTTGGCCTGTATTAGGGACTATGCAGTTGACTTCCCTAAATAGGCTAAAAACACCATTCCATTAATCAACAATGTGGCCAAGCTATTGCACCAAATTTAATAATGACTCTGCAAATTCAATGGTGTAAAGAATTTAAAATTCACTTATAAAAACTATTAGAAAATACTTACTTATGATAGGTTGGTACCACATCGTAGAACAAGTGGAACATGTTTCTCACAGTGTAGAAAAGCTGCATGGCACTGAAATACAAAACAAACACCATATGTAACTGTTAGTAAACAAATATAAAAGCAGAAAATATTGGAAATACTCAATAGGTCTGACAGAACACTGGAAGAAAAATGTTTAATTTTCAGGTTACTGCTCTTCTATCAGAACCTGGAAAAGTTAGAGATGTAATAAAGTTTCAGTGACTGATTTTAGGGATGTGGAGAAGGGGAGGAAAAGAACGTAAGGAAGACAGAAAAGATTAAGTGAGAAAAGGGTCTATGTTTCACAGCCAAAGGGAGTTGCAAGTTGGACAAGAAACAAACAAAAGGAATAACCAGACTTTCAGAAATTGACAACTTTTGGATTTGATTTTTCACTGTAAATCATTAAATCTTAGCACCACCCCTTGGCCTAAAAACACAGCACTAAAGGCATCACTTCAAACATCCTTAAAGAGGCTGCCAGGTTTGGAGGGTTTGAACTACAGGAAGAGGCTGAGACTGTTTTCCCTACAGCATCCAAAGCTGAGGGGTGATCTTATAGAGGTTTATAAGATCATGAGGGGCATGGAGAGGGTGAATAGACAGGATCTTTTCCCTGGGTTGGGGGTAGCCCAGACCTAGAAGGCATAGGTTTAGGGTGAGAGTGGAAAGATTTAAAAGAGGGACAACTTTTTCACGAAAAGGGTGGTGCATGTATGGAATGAGCTGCCAGAGGAAGTATTGGAGGTTGATACAATTACAACATTCAAAAGGCATCTGGATGGGTATATGAATAGGAAAGGTTGAGGGGGATATGGTAAAAACAAGGACTGCAAAGGCTGGAAACCAGAGTCTAGATTAGAGTGGTGCTGGAAAAGCACAGCAGGTCGGGCAGCATCTGAGGAGCTGGATAATCGACGTTTCGGGCAAAAGCCCTTCATCAGAAAGATTCCTGATGAAGGGCTTTTGCCTGAAACGTCGATTTTCCTGCTCCTCGGATGATGCCCAACCTGCTGTGCTTTTCCAGCACCACTCTAATCTGGACTCTTAGAGGGATGTGGGCCAAGTGCTCGTAAATGGGACTCGATTAATTTAGGATATCTGGCTAACATGGACGAGTTGGACCAAAGGGTCTATTTCCATGCTGTACATCAATTTGACTCTATGACCTATCACTCCAATTTTCTGGATCCATGATTCAATGTCCTGCTGCACTTTCCCACTCAGAAAAAAAATTAGTGTCAACAGTATTAGTGTACAACCACATTGTATCCCATATAACATGCTTCTCAGATTTTAAGACTTTGTACAATTGAATTGTGTGAATGTCATCACCAGACTCGCAGAGATTCAAACTCATCACCAAACTATCAGCAACAGAAATTTATTGTAAAAAAAACCTCAATTTAGAGATCTAAATACATTTACAATGCACAAGTTATGTCGGCTTCTTTTGCACATTTTCTGACAATCATTCTAAAATTCTTCTCACATGCAACCCAAGCATAGAAATCTGTAATAAATTTACCAATTAATAACACAAGTATGATTTTAATAACTTCCTCTTATACAGGCTGCCCCTGGGCTCTGTCCCTAAGTCTATTTGTGAATCAATTCAAAGGTAAGTCAGAACACAGTACAGAACAGTATAAACCAGCCTGTCAGTACAGGAAACATTTGTGCATCAGATCTTTAAAATTGCAATCTGGAATTGTATTTCTAAGTACAAGCATTTAAGTCAAACTAAAAGACCCTCAATAGACACGGGGGGAATCTATATTTAAAAACATAGAAAACAGGAGCAGTTATAGAACTTAGAAACTGTTCTGCCATTCAACATGATCATGGCTAATCATCCAACTCAATATCCTGTTAAAAAGCTGAAAGAACTGCAGATGCTCAAAAGCAGAAACCAAAATGGAAATAACTGCAAAACGCTCAGCAAGTTTGGCAACATGTGAAAAGAAATCAGAGTTAATATTTTGGTCCAATATTCTGCTCCTGCTTTCTTCCCTACCCTGATCCCTTTAGCCCCAAGAATCATATTCAACTGTTCCTTGAAAATATTTCAGTGGTTTGGCCTCAACCACTTTTTGTGGCAGAGGAATCAACAGGCTCATTATTCTCTGGCTGAACAATTTCTCCTCAACTCTATCCTAAATGGCCTTTCCCACAGCCTTAGACCACAACCTGGTTCTGGTCTACCCAGACATCGGAAACATCCTTCCGGTAGAATTTTATATATTTCTATAATATCACCCTCATTCTTCTAAACTCGAGTGAATATAATCCTGACTGATCCAGTCTTCCTTCATACATTAATCCTGCCATCAAGTAAACCTTTCTTGCACTCCTTCAAGATCTTCAACAAGACACCCATGCTCCAGCATTCAAATCGCCTTGCTTTGAAGGCCAACATACTGAAGGTACAAAATTTTAGAGTGCCAGCCAGGACCAGCAGCTGGGTGCTGAAGTATACACAAACATCAGCAGGATAAGAGAGCAAGAAATGGGAGACTCACAACAATGCACAAGGTCTCCTAATTAAGAAATAGGAAGATCTTTACCACATTGTCTGATGGTCCCAAACCTCATCTATTCACCCCTGTGAACTTCTCATGCAGAATACAAGCACATTCCTTCTTGTCTCTAGAAGGACAATACCAAGTGTTTGCAGTGCAATTAGTGCACAGAAATACAATTATCAGCCCATCAAAGGCCACTGTGCTGTGGCCTTTGCCTACTGAATATCATTTTTAATGAAACTTCATATAAATTGTGCTCATTCGAACCTTGGTGGAGGGGGGACTAGACTGTTCAGTATTCATTGTCACACACTAATAAAGACACCACTTGACTACTGCAACTGGACGGAGAAAGTGAGGTCTGCAGATGCTGGAGATCAAAGTTGAAACTTTATTGCTGGAACAGCACAGCAGGTCAGGCAAATGCTGTTACAAATAAAAACAAGTTTTTTTTTAAATTTATGAGCTTTAAGCTGAAGGATATTCATTTGGGTAACACTTGCCCTATTTGGGACATCTGGTATTATCAAGTGAAACACAGTACAGTTTGATGTACACCACGTGCAGCAATGAAAGAGATTTTGAAAATGTCTATATAATGACAAGAGTAACATGTTAATATTTGCCACCAGCTCTCCTAAGCCCTCAGGCTAAGGTGTTAACTTGTAAAATTAGCACCGAGTGCAGGTTCCCACTTCAACAATGTCTTGTGGATTTGAAGGTGGGGTGCTGTAAGATTGGTTCACATGTCATTGGAACTTATTCCTGGAACTTACCTCTCCCACACCTCCCAACCCCTGCAATTTTACTAGGAGCAGTCAAGACATCGAGAGTTTCATAAGGCAAATTGGATACTAGCGATAAAACAGTGATTACACTTCAAAAGTACTTCATTGGCTGCTGTACACTTTGGGGTATCTGGAGGACATAAAAAGGTTTATAATCACAAGTTCTTTCTTTCTATTAACCTATATGACGATAGGTAAGATCTGTTTTCCACTGCAAGTCTCATCTCCAATGTCTGACGTATTAAACAAGGTGTCACATGCACTGAATGAGCTCATGACATAAGAAATACAATATGAAAGTTGATTAATAATTTGTAATATTTCAGTGCATGGAAACTCATGTTGAACAGTCATAAACACCCACACTGTTCCACTTCAGTGAAGGTAATAGTCCAAGCAGACAGCTGCTTGCTTCAGGTAACAGAATTCAAAATAATATACATCAAATTTTATAGTCCAACTCCAAATGTTTAGTCATTTATGACTGACAGACATTGATCATTTTTATTTTCAATTTTATTCTTCAAGAACAGAACAGTTGTGTATATGCAAAGAAGCAGATGCCAAGCATAAGATCACTTTTGATCATCATTTATCATCAATCATTCAGCAGACTCTCAGAGGGACAGTACATAACAGATGAGACAGAACCATTTCACCTTACAGACAGAGTTGAGGAAAGGTCTAAACAAACAACTCTATGAAATAGATACAATGATACACAGACACAAAAGGCCAATGGCCTTCTCAGTGGTACAAGTCTATGACTTATTTTTAAAAATCCTAATGTGATGCAAAGAGTTCCTTGAAATTTCTTCTCTCCCAGTTTCCCCACAATAAATACAGCTTTTCAGATTGAATATTAAACATGAGCAAGCATCTGTAAAACAGCTTTAAGAATGTGGCTAAAGTTCAATGCTTGGATAAAGAAAAAAACAATTCTAATCTACATCCAATACTGCCCAAGAAAAAGATCTGAGGATGTGTCAACTACATCTTAGCCAATTTTGCCAGATACTAACGTAGGCCAATTGTACTTTTGCAGAAAGTTTTGTTTTATTTTGCCCTGAGCATATATTTTTATCCATAACCGCCTGGGAGGGACATTGAAAGTGGAGAATTATTTTTATTCTAAAAGAACATGTATCACTTACTGTTAGTAAGTAAATGCACAGAATTACTTGCCATTCAGGTGTGGCACTCGTGGCCTCCGAGAGTGTCTGGTAAGCCAGTTCGATCAGTTTCTGGACAGATTCACTGATACGGCAGGTCGGAATGCAGAGAGTCCGATGGCTGAGCTGCTTTCCATATCCCAAGTTCACCATGTCACTCAGAGCAACAGTAGACGTCTCTGGCATTTTTGCTTTGCTGACCAACCCCACGCTGGGTAGCTTTGGTATGGAGATCTTAGAATCAGGTGTTACCTGAAGATAAAATAGTAAGTAGACTTTTACATTTCATGTTCAAGGTTTTGCACCAAATTAACACCTACACTTAAACATAAAAATAAAAGTAAAAGACTACCAAACAAAAATCTGATATTAAAGATAGTAGTGAGAGTGGGCCATGTCTTCTTGTGGCTAGTTGATGTTCCTGTATCCTGGTGGCTAGTTTTCTGCCTGTTTGTCCAACATAGTGTTTGTTACATTCTTGCAAGGTATTCTGTAAATGACATTAGTTTTGCATGTTGTCTGTATAGGGTATTTCAAGTTCATTAGCTGCTGTTTTATGGTAGTCCACAAACCCATCAACACATTACAACAGCAGCTAATGAACTTGAAAGACCCTATAGAGGCAACAAGCAAAACTAGTGTCATTTACAAAATACTTTGCAAGAACTGTATCAAACACGACATTGGGACAAACAGGCAGAAAACTAGCCACCAGGATACACGAACATCAACTAGCCAGAAAAAGACATGCCCCACTCTCACTACTATCTTTACATACAGTTGAGGAAGAACACTACTTCAACTGGGACAACACGTTCATCCTAGGACAAGCCAAACATAGACCCACGAGAGCATGGCACTCTAACCAGAACTCCATCAACAAACACAGTGACTTGGATCCCATTGACCACCCCCTGAGAGAAAGAGCAGGAAATGACATCACCAACCCAAGGAAACCTAAACATGTAAATAAAAGGCGGGCCATACCGCCAGTGGTTCATTCGGAGGCTCACCGATGATGTTACCCGGTATGGTGATGAAATATCTGAAAATGAACATTCCAGCTCAGCGAGCAAAATTATATCCAAAAATCTGCTATGTTAAAATGTTCCCAGATGAAGCAATAATCAACAATTCTACAAACAAATTCCTGAATTTCTCTCTATTCACTAACTTGCACAATGTTGTTTGTTTATAAAATAGCTGTTCAGAAGTTAGTTTACATAGCAGAATCATTCCGCATAAATAGTGCACAATAGTGTATCCTCCACAAAAGCCTTAATTCATTGTTGTTTCATCTAACATATCCTTCCAGTCCCTTCTTCAGCCTCTAGGAGAAAGTGAGGACAGCAGTTGCTGGAGATCAGAGCTGAAAATGTGTTGCTAGAAAAGTGCAGCAGGTCAGGCAGCATCCAAGGAGCAGGAGAATCGACGTTTCAGGCATGAGCCCTTCTTCAGGAATTCCTGAAGAAGGGCTCATGCCTGAAACGTCGATTCGCCTGCTCCTTGGATGCTGCCTGACCTGCTGCGCTTTTCCAGCAACACATTTTCAGCCCTTCTTCAGCCTCCCCTTGAATGCATCTCTGTTACTTGCTTCAGGTTGTTAGATTGTCTTTTTCAAAACTGGAATTAGAGCACCCCCTAGAGTATAAATATGAGAAATTAGGCAAAGTACACGCATGGGAAGAATGACATAACGATTGTGACGTTTTTTCCTCCTTGTGCCATATGTTAGCAATACAAAATAAATTTAGTAACAACACAGATGAAAGTGTACTCACTGAAGAGATTCAAACAATGTCATAAGCTACATTTCACAGAGCATTGTCCAGCACCTTAAAATGTTCAAAGTTATGTTGAAAACAAAACTGCTGAGGAACCAATATACAGACAATTCTTTCCCAATTCAGCTACCCTCGAGGTCAGTATAATGTGACAGCTTAGGGCTATATATATTAACTAATTCACCTTCACAGTGTTGTGAATTTCTGATGTCATCAGGTTTCTGGCAGTGACTATCACATCTTGGCACTTCTTACTGGCAAAGTGAACATTCACGTTCCTTGCATATTTTAACAGGTCTGTGGAATGCTCCCGCAAAAACTGCATGTCTTTCAGTTTCTTCTCAAACTTATCTGTTTCATTTATCACCTAGAGGTTAAAAGGCGGGGGGGGGGGGGAATGGCAGAGAAGACAGAAACCGTATATACAAATCAATTGCAGAAGAAGCAATTAACCATTATGTCTGATATTCTGCTCTCATTTATATTCTGCAATTCTCCATTAGTGGTGTCTCAGGAACTTTTAACCACTGAAGCTCAATACGTTCGCATGGAAAGATAGTAATGTCAATATACAGCAAATCTCAAGGTTGGATATTTGCTGAACAAATTCTCCATGTATCAGAAACAGAAAGTGCTCGACAACCTCAGCAGTTCTGGCAACACCTGTGGAAAGCAGTCAATTTTTTGGGTCCACTGCCCTTCTTCAGAAGTGAAGAATAGGCTGTGATGAAGGGTCACTGGACCTGAAACGGTGACTCTACTTTTTCTACACAGATGCTACCAGACCTGCTGAGATTCTCCAGCAATTTCCGTTTTTGATTTAGATTTTCAGCTTCCACAGTTCTTTGAGTTTTTTGTTTCTTTCTCCTTGTATCAGCCTGGTTGGTTCCACAGTTAAACTGAACTAGATTAGTGCTTCCTAAACTTTCTCATGGCGACCCAGTTTGTGGCTTGAAAATGGTTGTGGTCCTGAAGAGAGAGAGGAGGGGGAAAGAGAGTGTGTGAGTGAGCGTCTGTGTTGTTGGTGGAAGGAGACTTGCTGGATCAAAGGGGGTCTATCTAACTGGTGGCCTGGGAATGTAGGATGCAATTGTTACAGCTGAGTCAGAGCATTACAATGGCGATTGCTGTCTTGAAACCTCAAAATTCCAACTCAATGTTGATCAACCAGATTCTGCTTCTCCCCAAAACCAGTCTGAGCTTGCTTCAGTAGCATTGTGCAGTCATGGCAACTGGAGCTCCTAATCATTAGGAAAACAAACTTACCTGATGTGTGTGTGTGTGTGTGTGTGTGTGTGTGTGTGTGTGTGTGTGTGTAGAGAGAAAAAAAAAATCAACAAACGCTGGACAGTCCAGGTCAAAGATGGAAATCCTTCTTTTAAAGGATATAGAAAATGTGAAAAAGCACCCTTCACATCACTGCCCACATTCAAACCAAATTCTACTTTGCATCTTTGTCTCACAGGGATACTGATTCCATCTAGGGTCAGGAAAGCACCTTATCAATCACTGTCTTCAGTGGGAAGACACTGATGTAGAATATGGCAAGAATTGTAAAAATTATTTATGTGGTTTGTAAATATATGGCTTAGTTTGAGGCATTCAGAAGCCTTTAATGATATATTTGTTTCAGTACTTATAACACAATGTTATACTTAACCATTAACTAGCACAGTGTGTAGTGTAACCCTTGTATGTACGAACAGACAGTGGAAAAGTACTGAGTACATCTGACTTGTAAAGATAAGCTGCTGTAAACACACAATAGGAATGACTTTTAATAAAGAGCAGTGTTTACTGGTGGCCTTGGTAGCGCCTGGGAGAGTGAGGCAGACAGTGGGGGTGTTGCTCCCCTGTGAGTACAGATGAAGGACATGTTTTAAGCTGTGGGAAAAAAAACAAGAACTATTTCACGCCACCTCCTGCAGAAAGAGGTTACATGGGGTCAGATTGTAAAAATTATTTATGTGGTTCGCACTTGTTTGTAAGTTGTCTACATGCTGGATGATCATTTCCACCATTAATGATTTTTATCGTTAACAATTCAATCCATGCAGATATACTTTATTATAACTTTAAGTAAATTTCTGGCCGTTCATAAATAAACTTCTTGCAAATATACAATATGGTGGCAAAGAAGTTACAGGAATCTGCTCTGTAATCCACTTAGAGGCCAAAGTCTCCAACTATGATGTCAGAGTGGCACAGTAAAATCGATCTGGGAGATGTCAAAACAAGGATTTCAATGACACATTTGTGAAACGTGGCCAAACCTTGAGAAATCTGGAAACAAGATGTATGGCTAGGAAGTGGGCATTCCAGAAACAAGTATATATACGTGCACATAAAATAATTGCACACAGAATACATTAGCTTTGCCAAAATCTATTAAATTATAGAAAAGTAATTCTTATAATGTCATTCAGAACCACTGTACAAAGAATTTCACAAAGCAGTCCCAAGAATGGTCATTGATCAATTTTGTTCCAGCCTTGTATTACATGTCTCTTTACCTCTTCATACTGATCCAATTGGCTGCTGTTTGCTGGTATGGAATATACTAAACAGTTCTTGATGATAATTTCTGATAAATCCTCCCATATCATATCTCCCAGCAACTCTGTCAGGACTGCATCCTGCTTCACATCACATACCACAGAATCCCAGTGAGACACATCTAAGAAAAACATCAAAGAAAAGACAGCGTCAATACTCGACACAACCAATTGTAAATGTTATATCTGAATTATGCTGGTGGACTAATTTCACAGAAACATACTTCCTTAATAAAGCAACAAATAAAATTGATATTGGATATTTATGAAGTAGACGAAGCAAAGGAAAGAAAGTGCACGTACAAAGAAGATGTTGGTGCAGGAACTCCAAAACAGCGATCACCTTCCGGTAAACATCTGCTGGTGAGGCATGATCAGATTTCTTTTCAACTGCAATCAACCGTAATACTGCATCCTGTGTCTGAAGTTCAATCTCAACATCAAAGGAAGGATCAAGAACCAACGGCTTCAATACATATTTCATCAAGATCTGACCTGTGTAATTCAAAGACATGCGTTCACATTAAGCCATGAAAGATGTCTATAGCAAAAACATTAATGACATTCTACAATTATGAGATGTTATTACTCCAGATGCAGAACACCAATTGTGGATGAAGTCACTCAATTATGCTACAATCTAGTAAGGGACTTGCAATCTTTACCTTTAAAGTAGACAAAGGGTGAGATTCAGGGAACTTAAAAGGGAATCATAAGATTCCATGGTCAGCATTAGACTTTTAATTCCAACTATTTATTGAATTCAAATTGTACCGTCTGCCATGACAAGATTCAAACACAGGTTCCTAAAATATTACCAGGGTTTCTGGATTAATAGTCTAGCGATAGTCTAGAGGCCATCAGTTCCCTGTACATGATGGACATGTAACTGTGTATAACATAAAAATAGTTGCACGTGGCTCTTTTTCCTCAGGCTTGTTGGACCATGGGATGTCTGCCAAAGTCCTTTTCTTACATGGGAACCACACTTCTCAGGTGAAGACAAAGCATTCAGGCTTCATATCTACAAAACTGCTCACTTAGTTGACCCAAACTGAGCTCAGCTAAAAAACCTTATCTGCTCCCAACTACTGATGAAACTTGAATGAACAAAATGCAGTAACTTTTGAATTTCAATAGAGAGGGAGGATGGGGTTTATGGATGAATACAAGCTACTTACAACTCTATATTTGGGCTTCAGTGTTTGACTAACAGTGTTTGGAATGTATTGCATTGCAGAAGAGTGAAGCTTTTTAACTGTTGACTGAAACTTTTGTGTGTTACCTCATTATTTCTATAATGGTCAGCTCAGACCTTTACGTCTGAGAAACATTATGATTGCACTAGCTACTTTTTGACACATATTTCATTGTTCTCTTCAACAGTGTTGGAAGTCTAGTTCCCAGACTTTCATTCTGCACAAGGGGAAATGCAAAGAAAAAGAGGAGTGAGTTTGACTGATATGTGACTGGATGAGTTTTACTTTTTGCATTTTAAAAATTAAGTGAATCTGATAATATTTTTTTCTCCCCAACAGAGTGCAAAACCTGTCTCTTACCAATCCATGCCATTTTGTCAATATATCAGTCCTGTTTTCTCCCTACAAGAACTACACCAAACTCGTAAAGTAATGATTGCTCAACCATATTTGGAGTTCACAATATTCATCATATACTGCTAAGAGGTAAAACTGAAAATTAACTATTTTCTTGGTCAAATTGCTTACTGAAGAATTTCAGTTTCCTTGTCAATTCACCAAGGATAGCAAAGCCTTGAAGTACTGACACAAGCAGCGGCTCAAGATCACTTTTTTTCTTTGATGTCATGTTGCACAAGTGCAGCTCAGTCTTCAAAGTCCATCCAAATAAATCTTCAGCTGGAAAAGAAACAGCAATAAGCGATCAGTTCACATCATATGTCAACAGTTCCACTATCACTTCATGACAAAAATGTATTCTTCTGAGGAGTGAAGTAGAAAGTTCCTAAGCAATGGTACACAAGTTCTCTCTGAAATGCATGTGGAAAATTAGTTAGAACTTAGAAGTTCTAACTACCATGATGTAGAAGTTGAACTTGCACTGGCCAATGAACACTTATAGGCGAAAGCAAGGACTGCAGATGCTGCAGATCAGAGTCAAGATTAGAGTGGTGCTGGACTCTATCAATGAACACTTATAGTCACGGAAAGAAAATAAAGGACACTTTAAAAATAAAGTTACTCAAGCTCTGTAAAATCACAACACATAGCCTAGTAAAGACACAACAGACAGAATTTTTTTGGGGAGCGTTAGATTAAAATTAAAATTAAAATTTCTGATACATCTCTAACAAAAACAGAATGGCCGCGATGTTCTGATCCTACTTCCAACTTTGATCAGATTAAAAACTATCAACTTACATTTAAATGATGTCTGCACTGGAAATTCCTGGACAGGAGCCTTCTGTTATGAACCTATCCAGGAATCCAGCGCAGAATCATACAATGGGCAGTCCCTGGGTTATGAATGGGTTCCGTTCTTGAGTATGTTCATATATCGATTTGTACGCAAGTTAGAACACAATATAAAATAACAATAAGTATGAGTTCATGTGTCGGATTTTTACATTAATATTAACACACTTATGTGGGCTCTGAATCGCAAGTCAGGCATTCGTAAATTGAGGATTGCCTAGAATTAGACCTTATCACAATTGGTGGTACTGCAGCAATTTCACTGGTGAGAGACTATAATTCCACAGGCTGTTTTCATTGTAAATAAGGAATTATCAATGGAACACATCAACAGGAAATACATGCACAATTTGCCCCATAAGAGTTTTTTTTAAAAGGATTCTTGCAATATATCTTGGTATTCACAGCTCACATCTTGGAGTTAATATTTAGTTTTCTAAAATAAAATAATTAGTTGATTCACCTTTTGAAGGAGCTGGTGAAGGGGGAAGGTTCCAAACAGCCAGTTGCTTCCACTCCTCCCCAAGATGGTACAGCAGTTTCTCCTTCTGTACAATGAATTCCGTACTAAGCACTTGCAACATTTTCAACTCAATGCCTTTCTTTGATTTTAGTAGGGTCAGGTTGGACTGTGCCTTACAATCACAAACAGAAACAAGGGAATACTAGACTCATTTGTAGCTATAACTTAGGTCAGTCACTTCAGCGAAAAAAATCAAAACCAAGTATATGTTTCAGCCTGGCCGGAAAAATAAACTGTACTTTTGGAAATAAGCTAAAACATCTCTTCTCGAGACAACAAGAATGTTAACCTATGGCATGCTTGGCTCTTTGATGGATCAGAGAGATCTTAAAATTCATACACCTCTATTGAGAGCGAAAAAAATTTCCTGGTATCCTGCCCTTCAATCAACTCACCCTTCCCCAAGAAACCATTAATTTAATCCAATTGTCATTTGTAGAATTTTGCCTGTGTACAAACTTTCCTGTATTTACCTACACATAATTTACTGGCACAAACTAATTCACCATCTGTAATGCATCTTGTTGTGTTTGAGAAACTTGATAGCACTATATAAATATAAATGCCATGTTTCTGTTGATTGCAGTTGGTAAATCAGATTTGTCACGTTTCATTAAGAAGTTTAAAACTATACAAAAATAATGACATACATGTAAATGCTATGAAAACCAGAGCTTACAATTAAACATTAGAGACAGTGAGAAATAGTGAAAAATCAACTTTCATGGAACAAGTACAACATAATTTCAGGCTTGGAATCAAAGAATCTAAATTAGAATCAACTCCACCAGACTATGGCTGTGCTGCAGTTGCAGCAACTTACTTTTATACTCAATTTCAATGATCATTTGACTCAGAACAGTACATATAATCCTGCTAAATGCCAAAGTTTGCAGTGTTAGGTTCCAAAAGCAGTTGTATAGATGGTCAGACTTACTTTATTGAGATGAGTAGCTGATTTGATGTAGTTTTTTTCTAACAAAGCTTGGTGATGTGTTTCAAGAGCAGTGTCAAACTGGAAAAGATAGCAAGCAAAAGTAAAATAGTTCCATGAACATTCTCTGACATTTGGAAGTCAAAATAAGTGAGTTTTCAAATCTAATGCCATAGGTGACTACGTGTGTGTGTGTGTGGTGTGTGTGTGTGTGTGGAGCGGGGGGGGGGATGCTTTTTGAAGAAGATTTGCTGCTTTCCTTTTCAGGTATGGACAAATCATTTATAGTTTGATGTATTCCAGTTAATTTCATCCTCATGGAAATAAGGTCTGCAATTGTTCTCCGGTTTCTATTTCTGTCTATACATTTGACTCCTATTAATTCAATTAAATGTCCACTCATTTTCGAATTCTAATGAGATTCACACCCCTGCAATTGATTTTTAAAATTGTTTCAGAAATATTACCCAATCTACTTTATGTTTCTAGCATTACCCACTCTTTTACAAGAAAAGGGCAAGCCCTTACAACATAGTAAGCAACTAAATTGGAGAAAATATTTGCATCAAGGTTGAACATTGAATATACCAACATATGTGCATTCCAAGCACAATGCAGAAAAAAATGACAAAGTTGCCAATTGAGCATGAATGAAAAATCTGCCTATACACATGAAAACATTACAACATAAGAAAATCCTTTTGGTATTTCATCTTGCTTTAGTTTGCAGACATTCACATTTGATCAGTGAGCTTGCTGACAGCCTTACACATGCACAAGTGCCAATGATCAATAATTCTACATTATGGCCTGTGTGATTAATCCATAATGTTACCATCATCCTCTCCATAGTCATAGAGATGTATAACATGGAAACAGACCCACAGGTCTAACCAGTCCATGCTGACCAGATATCCTAAATTAATCTTGCCCCATTTGCCAGCATTTGGCCCCCATCTCTCTAAATCCTTCATATTCATGTATTTATCCAGATGCCTTTTAAATGTTGTAATTGCACCCACCTCCTCTGGCAACTCATTCCATACAATCACCACCCTCTGAAAAAGTTTCCCTTTAGGTCCCTTCTAAATTTTTCCCCTCTTACCTCAAACCTATGCCCTCTCGTTTAGACTGCACTACCCTGGGTAAAAGACCTTGACTATTCACTCTATCCATGCTCGTGATGATTTTATAAACCTTTATACGGTCACCCCTCAGCCTCCAGTGCGCCAGGGAAAATAGCTCCAGCCAACTCATCCTCTCCCTAAAGCTCAAATGTGGAGCAAATGTCAATGATACTGCATCTCCTCCCTCCACCAATCCCTCTTCTTTTGAGTAAACAAAAACAATGACTGCAACATTTTTTGAAACCTAAAGAGTTATACTGAAGTAACTGAATATTCCTCACTGCTGAACTCAAGTCCACCACCCCAACCCATTAACAAGCTATTCAAAGAGAACAAAAATCGATTCGAGAATACTTGGCAAACACTCACCTCATGTAATTGTGTCAACACACTCAGTAAAACTGTACTTTTCTCCAGCTGTTGCTTCAGCTCAGTGAACTCAGTCACAGCAACATGGAGATCTCGCCGCACCTATTAAACAAGGCATAATCATAGTGAGAATTTCCTGCAAATTATCATCTTTATGTTTTGCAACATTTGTATGGACAGCTTTTTGCCTTGGTTGGCACAGAACAATGAGCTGAGTGGCCTCTTTTCTGTGGTCTCATTGAAGGAATCTGGATATTACATTCATATAGGTCTGGGTAGGCTTAGAGTTTACGTGTAAACCTTGCTGGAAAACTGACATATAAAGTAACAGTTTTGTGTTGATTATGTGGGGCAAACCCTTTTTTGCTCAAATCTAAAGTTTTGTAAGAATTTTTTCATCTTCAAACTCAACTGTACAGTTATCTGTATTACAGACTGGCTATATGTAGAAGCGGAAAGTTCAAGATGAAATAATTTTGAAAACTAGCACTGAAATTTTGGGAGGCAAAATTTTGTAGGTTGCTGACATATTACTACTTTAGAACTGATATTCATTTCAGAAGACCTTCTTCAGGCTGATTCACAATGGGAGCATCAAAATTAATCTTATAAGGTATGAGTGGCTCATTAGGCTTTGTGGACAATTTTTAAAGGGGTGGTACGGTGGCTCAGGGACGACACGGTGGCTCAGTGGTTAGCACTGCTGCCTCTCAGCACCAGGGACCTGGGTTCAATTCCCACCTCGGGCAACTGTCTGTGTGGTGTTTGCACATTCTCCCCGTGTCAGAGTGGGTTTCCTCCGGGTGCTCCGGTTTCTTCCCACAGTCCACAAATGCGCAGGTTCGATGAATTCGCCATACTAAATTGCGCGTACTGTTAGGAGCATTAGTTAGGGGAATGGGTCGGGGTACATTGCTCTTCGAAGGGTCAGTGTGGACTTGTTGGGTCGAAGGGCCTGTTTCCACACTGTAGGGAATCTAATCTAAAGCTGATAATGATTCTTCCAATGCCATTCACAGCTCTTCTGGCCCCAGATTTCGTTCCACTACTTGCCTCTTAACTACTTCCTGCTGTCTTCACCATCGTCCTTTTGCCATTTAAAAACATCCCTGAATTCCACATCATCACATACTTAACACTTTTGTTCATTCCTTCACTACTCCCTACTTCTTGCCTCTGTACTTGTTTAAAACCAAACATATTTTGCCTTAAGGAAAGATTTGAAATGTAAACTTTATATCTCTCCCTCTACAGCTGTTACCTGGCCTGCTAGGTATTACCAATAGTTTTCTGGTTTGATTTCCAACATCCACAGTATTTTGCCTTTTGTATTAATGCAATGTTATGCATTTATGCAAGTGGAGCATTAACGCTGGCATGGATTGGTTTTGGCAAAATGTCCTTTTCCTTCGCTATATATCTCATGGAATTTTAAGAACTCCGGATTGTCTCCCAAAATTGAGAATTAATGACTAGCAGTAATGCTGCTTGTGATTATGTTGATTGCCTGTGTGGCTGATCTCTGTGCAACCAACAATCTACCTTGGTGGTAAAAACAATGACTGCAGATGCTGGAAACCAGATTCTGGATTAGTGGTGCTGGAAGAGCACATTAGTTCAGGCAGCATCCAAGGAACAGCGAAATCGACATTTCGGGCAAAAGCCCTTCATCAGGAATAAAGGCAGAGAGCCTGAAGCGTGGAGAGATAAGCTAGAGGAGGGTGGGGGTGGGGAGAAAGTAGCAGAGAGTACAATAGGCGAGTGGGGGAGGGGATGAAGGTGATAGGTCAGGGAGGAGAGGGTGGAGTGGATAGGTGGAAAAGGAGATAGGCAGGTAGGACAAGTCCGGACAAGTCATGGGGACAGTGCTGAGCTGGAAGTTTGGAACTAGGGTGAGGTGGGGGAAGGGGAAATTAGGAAACTGTCGAAGTCCACATTAGAACATAGAACAATATAGCACAGAACAGGCCCTTCGGCCCACGATGTTATGCCAAACATTTGTCCTAGCTTAAGCACCCATCCACATACCTATCCAATTGCCGCTTAAAGGTCGCCAAGGATTCTGATTCTGCCACTCCCACAGGCAGCGCATTCCATGCCCCCACCACTCTCTGGGTAAAGAACCCACCCCTGACATCCCCCCTATACCTTCCACCCTTCACCTTAAATTTATGTCCCCTTGTAACACTCTGCTGTACCCGGGAAAAAGGTTTTTGACTGTCTACTCTATCTATTCCCCTGATCATCTTATAAACCTTTATCAAGTCACCCCTCATCCTTCGCCGTTCCAATGAGAAAAGGCCTAGCACTCTCAACCTATCCTCGTACGACCTATTCTCCATTCCAGGCAACATCCTGGTAAATCTTCTCTGCACCCTCTCCAAAGCTTCCACATCTTTCCTAAAGTGAGGCGACCAGAACTGCACACAGTACTCCAAATGTGGCCTTACGAAGGTCCTGTACAGCTGCAACATCACTTCACGACTCTTGAATTCAATCCCTCTGCTAATGAACGCGAATACACCATAGGCCTTCTTACAAGCTCTATCCTCCTGAGTGGCAACTTTCAAAGATCTATGAACATAGACTCCAAGATCCCTCTGCTCCTTTACTAAGAACCCTACCGTTAACCCTTTATTCCGCATTCTTATTTGTCCTTCCAAAATGGACAACTCACACTTGACAGGGTTGAACTCCATCTGCCACTACTCAGCCCAGCTCTGCATCATATCTAAATCTCTTTGCAGCCGACAACAGCCCTCCTCACTATCCACAACTCCACCAATCTTCGTATCATCTGCAAATTTACTGACCCACCCTTCGACTCCCTCTTCCAAGTCATTAATAAAAATTAAAACAGCAGAGGACCCAGAACTGATCCCTGCGGAACTCCACTTGTAATTGGGCTCCAGGCTGAATATTTACCATCTACCACCACTCTCTGACTTCGACCGGTGAGCCAGTGTTCTATCCAACTGGCCAAATTTCCCTCTATCCCATGCCTCCTGACTTTCCGCATAAGCCTACCATGGGGAACCTTATCAAATGCCTTACTAAAATCCATGTACACTACATCCACTGCTCTACCCTCATCCACATGCTAAGTCACCTCCTCAAAGAATTCAATAAGACTTGTAAGGCAAGACCTACCCTTCACAAATCCGTGCTAGCTGTCCCTAATCAAGCAGTGTCTTTCCAGATACTCATAAATCCTATCCCTCAGTACCCTTTCCATTACTTTGCCTACCACCGAAGTAAGACTAACTGGCCTGTAATTCCTGGGGTTATCCCTATTCCCTTTTTTTAAACAGGGGCACAACATTCGCCACTCTCCAGTCCCCTGGTACCACCCCCATTGACAGTGAAGACGAAAAGATCATTGCCAACGGCTCTGCAATTTCCTCTCTTGCTTCCCACATAATTCTAGGGTATATCCCGTCAGGTCCGGGGGACTTGTCTATCCTCAAGTTGTTCAAAATGCCCAACACATCTTCCTTCCTAACAAGTATATTGATGCCCTGGGGTTGAAGTGTTCCGAGGGGGAAGATGAGGCGTTCTTCCTCCAGGCGTCTGGTGGTGAGGGAGCGGCGGTGAAGGAGGCCCTGGACCTCCATGTCCTCGGCAGAGTGGGAGGGGGAGTTGAAATGTTGGGCCACGGGGCGGTGTGGTTGATTGGTGCAGGTGTCCCGGAGATGTTCCCTAAAGCGCTCTGCTTGGAGGCGCCCAGTCTCCCCAATGTAGAGGAGACCGCATCGGGAGCAACGGATACAATAAATGATATTGTTGGATGTGCAGGTAAACCTTTGATGGATGTGGAAGGCTCCTTTAGGGCCTTGGATAGAGGTGAGGGGGGAGGTGTGGGCGCAAGTTTTACAGTTCCTGCGGTGGCAGGGGAAGGTGCCAGGATGGGAGAGTGGGTCGTAGGAGGGCGTGGACCTGACCAGGTAGTCACGGAGGGAACGGTCTTTGCGGAAGGTGGAAAGGGGTGGGGAGGGAAATATATCCCTGGTGGTAGGGTCTTTTTGGAGGTGGCGGAAATGTCGGCGGATGATTTGGTTTATGCGAAGGTTGGTAGGATGGAAGATGCGCACCTGGGGCGTTCTGTCCTTGTTACAGTTGGAGGGGTGGGGTCTGAGGGCAGAGGTGCGGGATGTGGACGAGATGCGTTGGAGGGCATCTTTAACCACGTGGGAAGGGAAATTGCGGTCTCTAAAGAAGGAGGCCATCTGGTGTGTTCTGTGATAGAACTGGTCCTCCTGGGAGCAGATACGGCGGAGGCGGAGGAATTGGGAATACGGGATGGCATTTTTGCAAGAGGTAGGGTGAGAAGAGGTGTAATCCAGGTAGCTGTGGGAGTCAGTGGGTTTGTAAAAAATGTCATGTCAAGTCAGTCGTCATTAATGGAGATGGAGAGGTCCAGGAAGGGGAGGGAGGTGTCAGAGATGGTCCAGGTAAATTTAAGGTCAGGGTGGAATGTGTTGGTGAAGTTGATGAATTGCTCAACCTCCTCGCGGGAGCACGAGGTGGCACCAATGCAGTCATCAATGTAGCGGAGGAAGAGGTGGGGAGTGGTGCCGGTGTAATTACGGAAGATCAACTGTTCTACGTAGCCAACAAAGAAACAGGCAAAGCTGGGGCCCATACGTGTGCCCATGGCTACCCCTTTGGTCTGGAGGAAGTGGGAGGATTTGAAGGAGAAATTGTTAAGGACCAGTTCGGCCAAACGAATGAGAGTGTCGGCGGAAGGGTACTGTTGGGGACGTCTGGAGAGGAAAAAACGGAGGGCTTGGAGGCCCTGGTCATGGGGGATGGAGATGTAGAGGGATTGGATATCCATGGTGAAGATGAGGCGTTGGGGGCCAGGGAAACGGAAGTCTTGGAGGAGGTGGAGGGTGTGGGTGATGTCTCGAACGAATGTGGGGAGTTCCTGGACTAGGGGGATAGGACAGTGTCGAGGTAGGTAGAGATGATCTATCTTGGTCTACCCTCATCGTGACACTCAAGAAAGCCCAACAACGTCTTACTGCTTCAGGAGGCTAAGGAAAGTCAGCATGTCCACAAAGACTCTTACCGATTTTTACAGGTACACCACGGAAAGCATCCTATCTGAATGCACCATAGCATGATACGGCAACCACTTTTCCCAAAACTGCAAGAATCTACAGAGTTGTGAAAACAGCCTAGTTCATCGCGCAAACCAGCCTTCCATCTACTTACTCCATTTATATTTCCCACTTGCTCAGGAAAGCAACCAACATAACCAAATACCTCGCCCAACATTATTATACTCTCTTCCATTGGGGAGAATAAATAAAAGTTTGAATACACATTTGAACAGTTTCTTCCCTCCTGTTATCAGACTTTTGACAAGACCTTTCAAATGTTATTGTTGATCTCTCTCTCTGCACCTCCTCTGCCACTATAACACACTGCACTCTGTTCTGCTACATGATGCACTTTCGTATGGTATGATCTGCCCGTACAGCACGCAAAACATCACTTTTCACTGTATCTTAGTACATGCGACAACAATAAATCAAATCAAGCTGCAATGAGACAGAACTGACAGTATATCTCCAAACCTTCATTGTATTCTGAGCGCTAGTTCAACACCCAAATACGTCTCATAATAATCTTTAGCTCAGGCAATAAGGTCTTTCTACAATGTTCTATTTACTTCTGTGGGATTCTCATTAGCTTCACTTACCTCATTTTCGATCTGTGATTTAAGAACATCTATCTCCATTGAGATGTCGTCCACTTGATTTACCAGATCCTCTCCGTTTTTTAAACTTGGGATGAACTCCTCATACTTCTTGTTGATCATGTCACATACTTCACCCTGTAAGAAAAAAAAGCTTTAAGAAATTCTTACTCCCCTTAACAGTACTGGAGCATTATATAAACCTCAAGTATAAAGAGTTTCTATGCTGGAAAAACATACTTAACAATATCTTTGACTAAATAAAATTGATGATTTAATACAAAATTAAGTTTGTATTTTAAACTATCTACCAGAAAATCATGGGTTGAATTTTCCCATTTTTCAGTTATGTGTTATTCTTAAGAGAGATTCATAGTACTTGATCCACAGTGGCTCAGAGTGACTTTTCACATCAATATTTCATTCTGCGTCTCATTCATTATGGAATCAGCTCTTCAACACCCTGCTCATACAAGATTGAAGAGACAATAGTACATGCTATTGTCAGGAGCTCGGCTTTTATTTTCCTTTGAAGTGTTTGCAGTTTCAGAGGGGCATTGGTGGCATCAGAATGGCAGCAATGAGGCGGAGAGCAAGGAGTGAGTTCAGGAAGCTGATAGCAATAACAGCATCAGATATGGAGCAAGTTCCAAGGCCCAGCAGCGGAGGGAGCGAGTTTAGGAACTGGTGGCAGCATCAATGTGATCCTACGATCAAGGAGCAACCTCCAAAGGTAGACAATGACAGTGGCAGAAGTGAGCAAGTTCCAGGGAAATCGGGCTTGGCTCCTGAGATCGAGGAGCGAGTTCAGAGGTTCGGTCGAGGCACCAGCATGATCCGGGAGCCTGCGGTAGCAGTGGCTGGAGAACGTTCAGGAGGATGGCAGCAGCAGTGAGTTTGCTGTGTCTCACTGATTCAGGGATGGAGACCACTTGCCTTATAGAGATACGGACATTTCCCTTTCTTCTTGGCTCTGTTTCGTGTATTTCTGTTTTTGATTTAATTGTGGTTTTTGTATCTAAAATGGCTATTTTCATTTTGTATTCAAGATAGTTGTTTCCGTTAATTCTGATTTTTTGTACCTTAGATGGTGCCGGAGAATGGCAACTTTGTACACTTCTCACTGTACTCCTATATCTTGTACTTGAGTACACATGACAGTAAAACCTAATTCCATTTCTTCCTGCATTCTGGCTCGAGTACCATATTTAGGTTTTGCTAATGATGATTCGTCATCCCTAGTCACTGGGAGATGTAATGATAGGTATATACTCGTGGCCAACATCCCTTCTCAAAAGAATTTAGTCCATGTAATCAAGGACATGTCAAAGCTTTGTTTTTTATTCATGTGATGTGTGAAAAACCACCCAGCAGAGTAATTTAAAATGTCGGCTTTCTAAACATGAATGCTTATTGTAAAAGAATTAATACCTACATGCAGTCAGAATTAGGTCAGATCTATAATAATTAAAACAATGTATGCCTATGCATTAAAAATACCTGAAGAAAACTGATTTAGGAGTACTGTATAACTCATCAATATTAATCTGCACACTGGGAAAATAAACAAAATGTCCACAATATTTTGAACATTTACACAATGAAGTTACAATGCAACGAAAACACAAAATGCTGGAACTACTGGGGAAAGGCAGGAAAGTGGTCGTGGGGGCCATAATCCTATTGAGTAGCAGAGCACACTTGAGGGACCAAATGGACTACTTCTGTTCCTATTTCTTATGGTTTCTTGATAGCATTTAAATGGAGAAAAAGATCTGATGCTTTAGGTCTATGATCTTTCATCAGAACTGAGAAAGATTAGACTTAACTCTGTTTTTATCACTCTCTACAGATGATCCTCATTTCTCCAGCAATTTGTTTACATTGTATTATAACCTCATTGTGTAAAGCTTCAAAAAATGTTCCATCAGAGAAGAGCAGTTTCTGCATATTGCTCATGTTTCATTAATTGATACCCAGAGTGCAAAAAACAATACTTGGAAATGAACAGACAGGTCTTCCATGGTGAAATGTTTGGAGCAAAACAGTACCTGTCAAATGAAAGTTTGACTGTTGAGGTGCTTGTGAGCTACAAAGTACACTTTCAGACCTCCAACATTCTGAGTATTTTAGTTTTCAGTGAAGTTGAAAATGTAAACAGATTCTGAGCAAGAGGATGAGTGGGACAGGGATTTAAAAATGAATTCTGAAGAAAGGTTACTGGACTCTAAAACATTAACTCTTTGTTTTCTCTCTAAACCTTCAGATGCGGCCAAACCTGCTGAGTCTCTCCAGCAATTTCTGTGTTTGTTTCAGACCTTCAGCATCCACAGTTGCTCTATATGAAAAGGAAAGTCTGTGATGGTAGGCAATAAAAGGCAAGCTTTTCCAGGGCTGAAGGGAATGGAGACAGAGCACGAACAGATACAAAAGGAATATTGCATTCAATTCTGGTCTCCTTCTTATCGGAAAGATGTTGTGAAACTTGAAAGAGTTCAGAAAAGATTTACAAGGATGTTGCCAGGGTTGGAGGATTTGAGCTATAGGGAAGAGGCTGAACAGGCTGGGGCTGTTTTCCCTGGAGCGTCGGAGGCTGAGGGGTGACCTTATGGAGGGGCATGGATAGAATAAATAGGCAAAGTCTTTTCCCTGGGGTGGGGGAGTCCAGAACTAGAGGGCATAGGTTTAGGGTGAGAGGGGAAAGATATAAAAGAGACCTAAGGGGCAACGTTTTCATACAGAGGGTGGTATGTGTATGGAATGAGCTGCCAGAGGAATTGGTGGAGGCTGGTACAATTGCAACATTTAAGAGGCATTTGGATGGGTATATGAATAGGAAGGGTTTGGAGGGATATGGGCCAAGTGCTGGGACTAGATTGGGTTGGGATATCTGGCCGACATGGACGGCTTGGACCGAAGGGTCTGTTTCCATGCTGTACATCTCTATGACTCTATATATGATATTTCTTTATTTGCTCCTGTATCTGCTGTGACTGAGTGGACAGCACGCTTATCACTGAGCCAGGGGTCGGGGAGTCCAGAACTAGAGGGCATAGGTATAGGGTGAGAGGGGAAAGATATAAAAGAGACCTAACAGGCGACTATGACTACGACAAACAGAGAGTGGCTGGAGGAGTGAGTTTATATGAAAAGGAAAGTCTGTGATGAGGTGGTTGGCAATAAAAGTCAGGTTTTTCCAGGGCTGAAGGGGATGGAGACAGAGCATGAACAGTTACAAACAGACAGACAGACAAGAGAGTGGATGGAAGGACAGGGTTTGCCTGGACTCTGCTCTGGCTCCATGGCTCATTGCAGACACCAGCCCCCCCCCAGAGGCCCCAGTTACCCCGGAACTAGAATTAAACACCACCCTCCGCTCTCTTTTACCTTCACCTCCTCCACCCGGCGGGCCAGCTTGCTGATCTTGGTGCCGATATCCTCCTTCTCCAGCTTCCCCGACGATGCCAACACCTCAGCCACGAACGACGCCATTTTCGCCCCCGAACCCGCTCAGCCCCCCCCCCACGCATGCGCGCTGGTCGCGGGACATGACGGGAAATGTAGTCCTTTCTATCCCTGCCCTTCAGCACCATGGACCAGGGCCGCAGGGAGCGACGGGAAATGTAGTCCTTTCCCTCCCTCCTCCCCCACTAACCAGGGCCGCTGGGTGCGATGGGAAATGTAGTCCTTCCCGACGGGCCCCGCGCTCTCCCCATTCAAACTCCAGCGCGGGAAACCCAGCTTTCCCATTCACTGTAGATTTGATACTAACCAGTTCTTGAGGTGCACTGGTAGCGTTCCTGTGCCTGAGCCAGGAGGAGTAAATTACTAAATTGCAAGATGCTAAAATCTGTTCTGAACGCAACAAATGCTGGCGATCACAGCGGGTTAGGCAGCATGCCTAGAGACAGAGCAAGTTCCAAGGATGCTGCCTAACCCGCTGTGATTTCCAACATTTGTTATTTTCTGAGCCACGTTCACGTCCCTATTGTTCCAGAACCTCTCTGAACAGATTGTTTAGAAAATATCCCCAGACTTCTCTATGATGTTTGTGTGTGTGTGTGAGACCTGTGGGATTAACACTATTGTGTTTTAATCAATAAATTTTGACCTTGTATAATGATCTCTCTTAACCAGTAATCTGACCCTCTCCCCAATAAGCTTCTGTGTTGGGGAACAAGGGAACAAATCCTACCATGGCAGGTGTTGAAGTTTGAATTCAATTTAAACATTTTGGAATTTATTATAGGTTTTTATCATGGAAACCCAACAAATCTACACCAACCCTCTGAAGAGTAACACACCCAAGCCCATTACTCCACATTACATTTCCCCTGATAAACGCACTCAACCTACACATCCCTGAACACGATGGGCAATTAAGCACGGCCAATTCATTCAACCTGACATCTTTGGACTGTGGGAGGAAACCCACGCAGATACAAGGAGAACTTGCAAACTCCACACAGACAGTCTCCCGAAGCTGGACTCAAACCCAGGTCCCTGGCGCTGTAAGGCCAAGTTGTAAGGTTGGATCTGGGATAAGAGTGGGGTGAGGGTAAGTGAGGAAACTGGTGAAATCCACATTGATCCAATGTGGTTGGAGGGTCTCATGGCAGAAGATGAGGTGTTCTTCCTCCAGGCTTCAGGTGGCTAGATATTGGCTGTGGAGGAGGCCAAGGACTTGCTTGTCCTTGGCAGAGTGGGAGGGGGAGTAAAAGTGTTCAGTCATAGGGCGGTGAGGTTGTTTAGTGTGTGTATCCCAGAGATGTTCTCTGAAATGTTCCGCAAGTTGGAGTTCCATCTTCCCAGTGTAGAGGAAACCACATTGAGAGCAACGGACACAGTAGATGATGTGTGTGGAAGTACGGATAAATCTCTGTTGGATGTGGAAGGATTCTTTAGGGCCTTGGATGGAGGTGAAGGGGGAGGTTTGGGCACAGGTTTTGCACTTCTTGTGGAGGCAGGGCAAGGTACCAAGAGTGGAGGATGGGTTGGTGGTGGGTGAGGACCTAACAAGGGAGTCATGGAGGGAATGGTGTCTCTGGAACGCAGATAGGAGTGGAGAGGGAAATATATCTCTAGTGGTGGGGTCTGTTTGTAGGTGACGGAAATGGCGGAGGATGATGCGATGTATCCAGAGGTTGGTGGGGTGGAAGGTGAGGACCAGAGAGTTTCTGTCCTTGTTGCAATTGGAGGGGTGGTGGGAAATGGAGGGAGATAAACTGGAAGGCATTGTCAACCATGTGGGAGAGGATATTGCAGTCTTTGAAGAAGGAGGCTATCTGGAATTGGTCCTCCTGGGAGCAGATGCGGCGGAGGCGTTGGAATTGGGAATAAGGGATAGCATTTTTACTGAAGGAAGGGAGGGATGAGGTGTAGTTCAGGTAGCTTTGGGGGTCGGTAGGTTTGAAGTAGACGTCCATATTGAGTCGGTCGCTGGAAATGGTAGTGGAGAGCACCAGGAAGGAGAGGGAGATGTCCGAGATGGTCCACCCGCACCTGTTAAAAATTAAAACAATTTTACATGTTCAATGAAATTGCAGCTCTATGCATCTTTCTAAGTCTATGACAAGTCTGCCTTTGATTTATTATGAGAAAATGAGGACTGCAGATGCTGGAGAGTCAGAGTCAATAAAGTGTGGTGGTAGAAAAACACAGCAGGTCAGGCAGTGTCCGAGGAGCAGGAGTGTCAGTGTTTCCTGAGTGAAGAGTGTCCGAAACGTTGATTCTCCTGCTCCTCAGATGCTGCATGACCTGCTGTGCTTTCCCAGCACCACACTCTCGACTTTGACTTATTACGCCAGTGTCTTGATATGACACTGTGTCATGTTACAGTGTACGATGACAAGTTAAATCCTTATATCAAACGTATTTGGTGGCATTACAAGTCCATTGATTAAATAATGTTGAGTATAAAATCTTAAACACAGTCATATGACAGTAGCCACCAGACAGTAGCAATCACTCTCACAGCTGGACACACCAGGCTGCTTCACAGAAAACTGTCCAAGACCGTGCCTCCAGGACAGCACTAACTTGTGGGTATAAAACCCTGACTCTGTCATCAAAAATATTCTAACAGAAACATGTATCCAAGAATAGGGGAGGTGATCTTCTGGTAATGCCACTGCACTAGTAATCAAGAAGCTCAGGTAAATGATCTGGAGACCTGGGTTTGATTCGCACCATTGCAGGTGGTGAAGTCTAAGTTAAATTGTTTTGAAAAGTCTGGAATTAAGAGTTAACCTAATGATGACCATTTTCAATTGTTGTAAAAACTCTTCTGGTTCACTAATATCCTTTTGGGAAGGAAACTGCCATCCTTACCTGATCTCAGACAAAAAAAACTGCAGATACTACTATCCAAAACAGACAGGCAGGAGGCTAGGAGAACACAGCAAGCCAGGCAGCATCAGGAGGTGGAGAAGTTGATGTTTCAAGTGTAACCCTTCTTCAGGACTGGGGGTGGGTGTGGGGGGAGCTGCAGATAATGGGGTGGTGGGCCAGGGTGGTGAAGTGGGGATAGGTGAAGACAGGTAGAGGGAAAGATCTGGTTGGTCAATGGGAGGAATGAATCTGGTAGGTGGCAGGGAGGAGTGGAAAGGAGGGGGAGGGGCTGGGAAGGAAGTCGTGGGGGGATAAGAAGGGAGGTTATTTGAAATTGGAGAATTCGATGTTGAGTCCTCTGGGCTGTAGGCTGCCCAGGTGGAAGATGAGGTGTTGTTCCTCCAATTTGCGGTGTGGTTCATTATGGCAATGAGGAGCCCAAGAATGGTCATGTTGGAAAGGGAGTGGGAAGGGGAATTAAAATGGGCAGTGACTGGGAAGTCCAGTCAGCCACTGTGGGTCTGGCTGCGATGCTCGTTGAACTGTTCCCTAAGTTTACGTTCCATCTCCCCGATGTAAAGGATACCACATAGGGAAGCACATCTGGAACAACTATATTGTTTCAGTTGCATCCTACTGTGATCTTTTGCTATAAATTCTGTGTCTTATGATCCTGTTCCACAGCTGCCTGATGAAGGAGCAGCACTCCGAAAGTTAATCCTTCCAAATAAACCTGTTGGACTATAACCTGGTGTTGTGTGATTTTTAATTTTAACATTAAGTAGTTAAAAAAAATAATAAATGGTGTACAAGTTTTCATTTTCAATTTGAAAATTGAATTTAGTTTTGTGATTTACTTTAGCTTTACTGACCCTTTCTCAGTGTAAACTATGGTTTTATTGTCTGTATTTCAGACACTGATGTAAATTGTTGGAATTGCAATAGAAACATTCAAGTTCAAAAACAAGATTTAAATAGCATTTTCAATGGGGAGTCAAAGTAGCTCAATGACTGTTTGATGTTGATATCTTCAATAACAATTTTGTGTAGCAGTTTCTGCTAAAACAACTGATGAACCAAAATGTATTTCATAGAACGTTCTGGAGGGTCACCTGCAAAGGGTGTAATTGTGCGTGTCACTTCCTGTATTTAGATCCAATACTTAAGGATGTATTTTCATTTTTAGCAGCAGCCAGTGAGGAAGATGCAATCTGATTTTAATCCTTTACACTGCTCAGTGCTAATCCTGATAAAAATCTAAAGATAGCTGAGCTGTTTAATGATTCCATGGTTGCTGGCTCATGTTATCCTGTAAAAGACAGTCAGGTGAAAGGGTTTTTAATGGACCTGTTACAGACACAGTCCCCACCCCTTACATCACTTGTGTTTATTATGGGACAGCCACCAATCTTGGGCAAATACCAAGTAATATTTTTTCTTACCAAAGGCATCTACTACCCATCCTCAACATGATGGAGTTGACATTGACTAAAACCTCAACTGAACCAATGACTTTCACTGATTACTGTGCTGTGTTCTGTATCAACATCAACTCCACCTTTATGCAGATGCACCTGACTTGCTTATCTTTGGACTGTGGGAGGAAACCCACACAGACATGGGGAGAATGTGCAAGCTCCACACAGACAGTCACCCAAGGCTGGAATCAAACCTGGGTCCCTGGTGCTGTGAGGCAGCAGTGTTAACCACTGAGCCACCATGCTACCCTAAATCTAGACATCACAAATTCCTGATATGGAAGTCGGCGCAGTCACCTGTCAGCTCAAGCTCGCTCTTCCAAGCTGCTGTCTCAAACAACATCTCAACACATGCCCCAAGGCACCAGCCACACGCAGCTTACTTCCATGGATGTTGGCATCCGCCAACCTGTTAGACCCTTCACGCCACCTCTCTGATCCACCTGCCAAATGCTACTGTCCTTTAAAGCTGCAGTTTGCACCAGCTGCCAAGCAGCAGTGAAAAGCTGCTGCCAGGACACTGCGTGCGCAGGAACGAGTGCCCAACGCTCAGAATTGACAAGGCTGCATCTCAGGGTTGCTCACTTGCTCTCTTTGTGTTCTGTCATTTAGCATGCTCACAGCTTCCCTGCCTGGGATTGCATTGCCATGCTGTACTGTGCCTTCTAACACAACGGCACATCAGCCAGTGTGTAAAGCCTGGCGGTTCTGTCATATTGACACACACACACACACGCGTGCAGAGCCGAACTGCTTGTCAGTCCAGGGATGGATGCCACAGTGACACCTCAATCTCACGCCTACGGCACACGTCAGCTCCCTGTCACATAAAGCCACAACTCACAATATGGGAGGTGGGAGGTGGGAAGGGTGTAATCCAAGTCAGTGGATGGGTGGATGTCTGCTGTCATAGAATCATTACAGTGTAAAAACAGGCCCTTCGGTCCAACAAGTCCACACTGACCCTCCAAAGAGTATCCCACCCAAGCCCATTCCCCTACCCATATTACTCTATATTTACCCCTAACCTTCACATCTTTGAACACTATGGGCAAATTAGCACGGCTAATTCACCAAACCTGCATATCTTGGACTGTGGGAGGAAACCGGAGCACCCAGAGGAAACCCACACAGATACAGGAAGAATGTGAAGGCTCCACACTGACAGTCACCCAAGGCTGGAATCAAACCCAAGTCCCGAGTGCCATGAGGTAGCAGTGCTAACCACTGAGCCACCATGCTACCCCTGTCACTCAGGGGGCTGTCAGTACTGTCAGTCGAAGGAAGAGTTCACACACAGTCAAGGGCACAATCAAGAGTCCATTGTGCACTCAACATGAGTGGGTCACAATGGATATATCTGATGACAGGGCAAAAGTGAGGACTGCAGATGCTGGAAACCAGAGTTTAGATCTGAGTGATGCTGGAAAAGCACAACAGGTCAGGCAACATCCAAGGAGCAGGAAAATCGACATTTCGGGCAAAAGCCCTTCATCAGGAATAGAGGCAAGAAGCCTACAGGGTGGAGAGATAACTGGGGAGTGGGGGGGGGGGGGGGGTGGCTTGGAAGAAGGTAGCAAAGAGTACAGTAGGTGAATGGGGGTGGGGATGGAGGTGATAGGTCAGAGGGAGTGTGGAGCGGATGGGTGGGAAGGGAGATTGGCACGTAGGACAGGTCATGAGGACAGTGCTGAGCTGGAAGGTTGGAACTGAGGTAAGGTGAGGGGGAGGGGAAAAGAGGAAACTGATGAAGTCCACTTTGATGCCCTGGGGTTGAAGTGTTCCAAGGCGAAAGATGAGGCGTTCTTCCTCAAGGCATCAGGTAGTAAGGGAGTAGCTCACCAGTTTCCTCATTTCCCCTCCCCCCACCTTACCCCAGTTCCAACCTTCCAGCTCAGCACTGTCCCCATGACCTGTCCTACCTGCCAATCTCCCTTCCCACCCATCTGCTCCACCCTCCCCCTGACCTATCACCTCCATCCCCACCCCCATTCATCTTTTGTACTCTTTGCTACCTTCCCCCACCCTCCTCTCTGACCTATCACCTTCATCCCCACCCCCACTCACCTATTGTACTCCTTGCTACCTTCTCCCCATCCCCACCCCCCCATTTATCTTTCCATCCTGGAGGCTTCCTGCCTCTATTCCTGATGAAGGGCTTTTGTCTGAAACGTCGATTTTCCTGCTCCTCAGATGCTGCCTGACCTGCTGTGTCTTTCCAGCACCACCCTGATCTAACATCTGATGTCAGGCCAGGGAGTGGGCTGTGGTCAGTGCTGGAGAGCCAATGCAAGCCATCAGACGAATAGCATACTCTCAATTATGGAGCTGCAAGGACAGCGGTCAGTGGCCTGGTGTGTCAAAGTCAACATGAGGCTGGAGAGCAATTAATCCTGGGATCCATGAATAGTGGAGGGAAAAACCCGAAGCTGATAAGGAAAGCATGCTCTGTGGTGAGAGGTGTGGGAGATCCATGGCTTTGGGAGGGGGTCAGGAGCAGAAACATATGTTTAGCCAGGGACAAGACCAGCAACGGGGGAAAGCTGAGGTATGGGGAGAGGAGGTGGTACACAGAATGGGGGGGGGGGGCATAAAAGGTTATGGAATGGGGGGATTATTGAGCACCACCATGGCCTCTGGTGGTGAGGGACATATATAGAGTCAGGGTGGGCATCATCAAAGTGTAATGTCAGGGCTGTGGGGCAAAGAGGGAAGTTGGAGGCTGTGTTCTATATGGTGAGTTTCCACATAGGGACTATCAGTGGAAACAGGTTGTCCAAGAACAGCAAGGTAAAAGGGTGGTACAGCTGACCAGGATGAAGAGTGAGCTCTGAAGAGAAACCATTATTGGACTCGAGAAATTAACTCTTTCTCTCTCTTCCCAGATGCTGCCAGACCTGCTAAGTTTCTCCAGCATTTTCTGTTCTTATTTCAGATTTCCAACATCCACAGTCCTTGCTTTTAAATCAAGGTAAACAGGAGCAGGCCACTCAGCCCATTGAGCCCACTTCACAATTTGATATGAACATGGCTGATCATCCAACTCAGTACCTTGTTCCCACTTGATCTCCATATCCTTTGATCCCTGTAGCTGGAATAACTTTTTCTAACTCCTTTTCGACAACATATTCAATGTTTTGGCTTCGACCAGTTTCTGTGGTAGAGAATTCCACAGGCTCGCCACTCTACCTGTTAGAATTTTATAGGTTTCTAGAGATCCCTCCTCTATCTTCTAAACTCCAGTTGACATGATCTCTACTGATCCAGTCTATCTTCGTACATCAGATCTGCAAAACCTCCCTCCAGGAATCAGTCTGGTAAACCTTTGATGTTCTTCCCCCATCACCAGAACATCCTTCCTCAGATAACGAGACCAATACTGCACAAGTACTCCCGGTGTGGTCTCACCAGGGCCCTGTATAGTTGCAGCAAGACATCCTTGCTCCTGTACTCAAATTCTATTGCCACAATGGCCAGTGTACTATATGCCTTCTTCACTGCCTGCTGTACCTGCATGATTACTTTCAGGGACTGGCACACAAGGACATCTATGTGTCCTCGTACTTCCCCCTTTCCCGATCTATCACATAACAATCTGCCTTGCTGTCTTTGCTACAAACACTGATCCTTGATGAAAAAGAAGCTCGCAACTCAGGAGAGGACTCATAATGTAAAGTTATTGAACTCAGTATTGAGTCCAGAAGACTGTGAAGTGCGCAGTCAGAAGATATGGTGCTGTTTCTCCAACTTACATTGAGCTTTATTGGAAAAGTGCATCAGGACCAAGGACGTAAGTGTGGAGCTCTTTCATTATGGATAGAGGAAAGTTGTTTCTGTGACTGGATATTTACACTTTCATGCCTTATGGAGCAGAGGACGTCGAGGGGTGACCTGATGAGAAGTATAGATAGTGTCAATGGTAACTGTCTTTTCCCCCAGGATGGGGAATTTCAAGACTAGGTATGATATTTTCAAGGTGAGAGGAGAGAGATTTTTAAAAAGGCATGAGGCAAATTTTTACACAGAGGGTGGTTTGCTTGTGGAATGAACTTCCTGAGGAAGTGGTGGATGCAGGTACAATTACAACATTTAAAAGACATTTGGATGGATACACAAATACGAACGATTTGGAGGGATAAGGGCCAGGAGCAGGCAGGTGGGACTGGTTTAGTTTGGGATTATGTTCGGCATGGACTGGTTGGGCCGAAGGGTCTGTTTCTGTGCTGTATGACCCTCTATCCTCTATGCAACCAATCATTCTCCTGCCCCATCAAAGCTTCAGTGCAGCAAGTGAATTAGGAAGAATAATTAAAGACAGAAATTTGTATTTGTTCGTTGTTGTTTAACCCTGCACATCATTGAATAAAATGGATATATTTTAATCAATATATATGTAATGCTGATACAATTCCAGAATACAGTGAATGATACTTTACAATCAGATTGTGAACAATCAGACACTGAATCAAAGATCCAACAGAAAAGAACTTTCCAGCACCTATGTAAACATCTTTACAGCCTTAGCTAGGGCTATAGATGAGTTGTAATAAGAAGCAGCTATAGAGAGAAAAGGAACACAATGGTGCAGAAATTCCCGGGGGCTTGCACCGCTGGTGTTAGTCTATGTCACATTAATGTTTAACCCGCACCCAGACAGGATTAGGGACAGGATTATTCACTTTGATGAAGTGGTCTGGGTTAAATGTGGGAATTGCAACATTCCCCATTACTGAGAGCGCGGAGGACCAAGTTAAAGGATCTTCCCTTCCCAATGCAGTAAGTGGAGTTCTCAGGGTAATAAACTACCATGTAAAGGTCTCCTGTAGGCCTGACTTAGGCTACATCTCAGCTGAGATTTTCTAAGATTCTAAAAGGCAAAGTTTTTGATGTAACTAGCCAGACAATGCTTAGAGTCAGGTGGGTAGAAAGCCCATTCAAAGCCCCTTCCATTCTCATAGATATGGAATCATAGCCAATGAATCCTAGACCTGTCCAAAATGTCTTGCCTCCCTAATCTTATTATCCTCATTCCCAACCTCCACAGAGGTGGATAACAACCAGGCATTTGGTATGCTTGCCTTTATTGGTCAGTGCATTGAGTACAGGAGTTGGGAGGTCATGTTACAGCTGTATGGGACATTGGTTAGGCCACTCTTGGAATACTATATGCAATTCTGGTCTCCCTCCTACAGGAAAGATGTTGTGAAACTTAAAAGGGTTCAGAAAAGATTTACAAGGATGTTGCCAGGGTTGAAGGATTTGAGCTATAAGGAGAAGCTGAATAGATTGCAATTGTTTTCCCTGGAGCATCGGAGGCTGAGGGGTGACCTTATATAGGATTATAAAATCATGAGGGACATGGTTAGGGTAAATAGACAAGGTATTTTCCCCAAAGAGTCCAGAACTAGAGGGCATAGATTCAGAGTGAGAGGGGAAAGATTTATAAGGGGGTCAAAGGGCCAACCTTTTCACACAAAGGGTGTTGTATGTATGAATGAGTTGCCAGAGAGTGTAGTGGGGGCTGGTAAAATTACAACATTTGAGAAGCATCTGGATGGAGTCATGACCAGGAAAGGTTTAGACAGATATGGGCCAAATGCTGGCAAATGGGAGTAGACTAATTTAGGATATATCTGGTAGGCATGGATGAGTTGAACCGAAGGGTCTGTTTCCGTGTGTACGTGTCTATGACTCTAACCGTTCTTCAGTTTTCATGAGCCCAGGAATTTCCAAGCCATTGTAGGTTATGCACCATATTGCAACTTCTCTAATAGCTATTGAAACTGTGGTAACTTTAAAGTGAGATGGGCTCTGTTACTTGAATCCAGTTAATTCTCATAAGTGATAGCATAATGAAACAACATGCAGTCCCTGATTATGAATATCCAACTTACAGAGGTTTGTACTTACAAATGCAATCACATACAGGGGTGTGTAATATTAATTTTAAAGATCCAACTCACAAACGTTTCCTCATACTTAAGGTCAGATATTTTATATTGTCCTGCATTGTGTTCAGAAACCATTCGCAGCCTAGGGCTTGCCTGTATAGTATCACACCCCAATATGGAGGAACAATAAGGAAGCTTCATTCACAAAAGTTTCAAAACGTAGAATGAGGAAAGGCCATTCAGCCCAACAAGTCAAATGTTTACACAAACCACTTGCCATCTTATTTGTGGTTTCTTATCATATCCTCAAAATGACTCCCAATAATCCATTAAGTGCAAAATTAGAATATCTACCCACCCGACTTAGCAATCTTTCAACCTTAGACCTTTGTTTCCAATATATACCAGTATTGCAGACTTTGCAATAACAATGCTCCATTTCCTTTCCTATGTAGATCTTGCTGAAGGTCTTAGTCAAGTTCAGAGTAATTATTTCTACTCTGATCCTCAGTGGCTTTAAAGATTCTTCGATATCCTCCAGATTCTTCAATATCCTCCTGGTTTCAGAATGCTATTTTAATTAATTACAAGAAAATTGCAATCTTTAGTCATTCCCCACATCTTCTATGTTATTCTCTTCCATAATATTGGAATTCTCAGTCAAACTATGGCCCTGCTCTTTGGCACAGGAATGGTTCAGATTCTCCCAGTACAAACGGAGTGAGGACAGGTATGTTTTCTCTATTTCTTTTGCCTCATGCATGTCCTTGGCACTGCCTGGTGGCATCTGTACCTCAAATGTCTTGTCAAACTTGGTGTAATCAACTCGGAATGCACCTTTCTCTAAGAGGATGCAAGACTCAAACCGGTGGCCCCAGAGGATCTCATCTTCTTTATAGGAAGTCCTCGCTTGGCAGGTCATTCCTGTAAGTGAACAAAAGTAAAGGGCAACTCATCAGTCATTGACTTAGCTCTTTCATTTGTACATTTTACAGAGAAGTGTAGCTTGATTAAATATGTAGATAGGAGATCATAAGAAGCACCAGACCGTAAGAAATAGGAGCCAAAGCCAGCCATTGAGCCTGCTTCACCGTTCAACGAGAATCGTGATTGATCTGACCACTTTCAACTCCACTCTCTTACCTTTTCTCTATATCTTTTGATTCCCTTACTGAGTAAAAATCTGTCTGTTCTGTTTCAGCCTTGACTATACTAACCTCCCAGTTTTATCAGCCCTCTGCAGTAAAGAATCTACAGATTCACTACGCTTTGTGAGAAGAAATTCCTCTGCGCCTTTGTCTTATATGGGTGACACCTTATTATGCCCTCTGGAATTTGATCCTCCCACAAACAAAAACACCGACTCTGCATTTACCCTATTAAGTCACCAACTTATCCTAAATGTTTCAATAAGATCGCCTCTCATTCGTCTAAACTCCAATGATTACAGGCCCAACCTACTCAACCTCTCCCCACTAGACTGCCCCTCCATTCCTCAGAGCATGAGAAACTGGAGCAGGAGTAAGCCATCTAAACCCCTCAGCTTGCTCTGCCATTTAATAAGATGATGGCAGCTTTTCTCCATCGATTCTGTTTTCTCTCTGTATTCCCAAATCCATTAGTTCAATCAGTGTCAAATATCTATCAATCTTAGTCTGAAGTATGTTTGACATCATAGATTTCTAGGATAGAGAATTCCTAAGATCCACAACCCTTGAAGTAAAGAATGTTCTCACCTCACCTCTAAACAGTCACCTATCCTGAGAATATGACTCCTATAACTGAACATTCCAGCCAGAGAAATCAATCTCTCATACCAAGAAGTTGTACATTTCAATTAGTTCATCTCTCAATGTTCTAAATCTCCAGAGAATATTGAGGCACCATCCAAGGAGCAGGAGAAGCCAGACTCTCCTGCTCCTCGGGTGCTGCCTGACCTGCTGTGCTTCTCCAGCACCACACTCTCGACTCTGATCTTCAGCATCTGCAGTCCTCACTTTTTCCAGAAAATGTTGAACATTGTTCCACATTGTGGTGCATTTAAGAGGTTATGATAGGATGCAACTAACCTGTGGATTCCACTATGCCTTCCAGAATTACAATAATTTCAAACTGTTCCCTCTTCATTGACTCAGCACACATTACCCAGAATGGACTGTTCTCATTGATGATGTGGCTAATGGTCTGGGGTTCTACCAGGAACAGGCGGTCTTTCCCTGTGTCGTAGCCAAGGTTGATTTCTGTTTGATCTAGAGGTATGAATTCACCTTCCTTTGTTTGTCTGGATTTGATGAGTTTGGCCCTCAGTTTTGCATCAACCATGTGGCTTTCCCTCAGGTCACCAATTCTAAACATCAAGCAAAGTTCATCATCCCTGTGCGATATCACTGCATATTTACTAAACTTCAGAGTCTCGGCTCGCTTCTTGGGACGAGAGATCTTCACAAACACACAGCCCACCATCATGGCATCAATCATCGAACCAACGATGCATTGAGCTATGAGTAAAATGACACTTTCTGCACAATTCGATGTTACCATGCGAGACCCATAGCCAATTGTCCTTTGACTTTCAATTGATAACAGTAAGGCAGAAATGAAGCCATCCACATTTTCTAAGCAAGGTTTCCAATCAGTTTCACCTACATGGTTAATATCACCTCTAATGTATGCATCCAGGAAGTACAAAAACCCAAAAGTCACCCAAGTCAAAAGATAACACATCATGAAGACAAAGAGAAACCAGCGGTACTTCAAATCTACTACAGTAGTGAAAATGTCAAAAAGGAACTTGTGCTTCTCTTCAATGTGTCCAAGATTGACTTGGCATTTCCCATCTTTCATCACATAACGCTGTCGCTTCTGCTGATATGGAAACATGAACTGGTGCTGGTTGTCATTCATCAGTTTGCACCTTTGCTTTGGAGATCCGGGGTAAGATAAGACGCTTTTTGCTGAAACACGTAAATTCCGAGAATTGTTTGGAAGATTGGGTAAGCTGCCAGCATGCCTTGGGTACCACGTCTTGGAATTAACGTCTTGCAAATTTGAGCCCCTGTAATATATCCGACGGTGCCTGGAATGCTCATCCACATTGATGGCCACACTTAGTTTCTGCTTGGGGTTTGCGGTGGGGGCAGCTGGTGAGCAGTTTGTGTCTGGACCGAAATCTAAATACAGAGATGATGTGTCATTTGTTGTTTGTGTCTCGCGATTCTCTCTGCCAGCCAATGGTTTGAGGTTTGACATAATGCTCGTTCTTCCAGACGATGAGGAATCTCTATGTTGTGGAGATTTTGGAATCTCTCCCAATGTTTCTATCAACTTGGTTTCTGGCTATAAAGGAAAAGAAAATTATTGAAATATGCTTAACAATTATCTTTCCCTAAGCATTTCCATCTACAGTAATAAAATACATTTAAGGAAATTCTGACTTTGGGTGACAGATCCCTCCAAATGTCTTCAATGGAGACTGGAGATCTTTACAAAGGCTGCAAGCTTTGATCATGTATTGCCAGTTCAACCTTCCTACCCAAAGACAAAATTAACTTCTGCTGTCCTAGGATATGAGGGCAAATCGCAATGCTCATATCAAGACCACTTAACTCAATACAGACAACTGCTTCCACATGGGCTCCTCCTACTCTAAGACAAACCTATCCAGGCATCAGAGGGATTTGTTAATTTCAATTGGACGTTAGAGTCCACTAAATGAATTACTTGTCATAGTTTAATGCCTGTAAGGTAAATTTCTCTATGCTCTCTGTGTTGGAATCAAGAATCATTGCTTAAAAATGTGTTGCTGGAAAACTATCTGCTACTTTAGTTATCCCCTTTCCAATCCACATAAAGTTGTAGGACTAGTCTTGCCCTTGTGCCATAACTGGAAATCCTTTAAGACTCAAGCAAGCTAATTATGATCAGTCCCGATCTTCTCTCTTCTTTTTCACTTCATTCCGTTTTCCATTATGGGTCTTTTCACATTGGTAAAATGCTGGGGAATCACTCAAACTAGTTCACCTTTTGATTTCAATTTCATAATCTGAACACTAAGCACAAATAAGGTCAACTTGGACGTAACAGCAGTGGTTATCCAAACTTCTGACAACTATGTATTTGTGTCTGGATTTGACTGAAAGTGCAGTCTGTAAATCTCAATGCTATACCTTGCTGTATCTACTCTTGATTCTAAGGTTCACAAAATCAAGCGATTAATTTTAATTTACTAACATTACTAGGGATGAAACAATCCTGGACAGTGGAACAAAATGGATGGTAATGAATCAAAATATAACCCTTCATTTTTTTCTATGCACTTTAACTGAAAGGGAACATGGGGCTAATGTAGAATGGTCTGCTATCACCTATTTGGAAGTTAATAGCCCAAGATCAGTTTCATAGTCGAAAAGTGTGGCACTGGAAAAGCACAGCTTATGCCTGAAACGTCAACTCTCCTGCCCCTTTGGATGCTCCCAGACTGGCTGTGCTTTTCCAGCACCACACTTTTCGACTCTGATCTCCAGCATCTGCAATCCTTGCTTTCTACAAGATCAATTTTGTCTCCATCTCATGAAGGGGAGAGGCATACCAGCAGTAACTTACAACGTATTAGACAAAGAGGTTTCTTTCTCTCTATTTCTCCTTAAAGGTGCTGATTTTAATGAGAGCTAGCCATGAGTACCCACTAAATATTTACCTAACCTGATGCCCCTGGCGCCTTCTGTTCTCGCTGACAAGAATGACCCACTCCTGATAATACACCCATTCTCCCTGCAGTGGTTGGCAGACAGTTATTGAGAGCCACACCTTACTGTTAATGCAGAGTATTGATCCTGTATCTACATGAGTTTCCTCCAGGTACTCCGGTTTCTTCCCACAATCCAAAGATGCGCAGGTTAGGTGGATTGGCAATGCTAAATTGCCCCCAAGTGTCCAGGGATGTGACGGTTAGGTGGATTAGCCATGGCAAATGTGGCGTTACAGGAATAGGGTGGGGGATGGTGTGGGTATGGATGGGTTGGTGCAGACTCAATGGGTCAAATGGCCTCTATCTGCATTAAAGGGATTTTATGATTCTAAGATTTTAACATCTGCCTAAAAAGAGGAGGTCTGAACTTTCTCATTGGCGCTAGTATCACACCATACAATGTCTTTATCCAACAGGTCTTCTTGTGGGGGGTGGGCTTTTATTCAAAACTGAAAATGTGAGGCTGGAAAAGTGCAGCAGGTCAGGCATCATCCAAGGAACAGGAGAATCGACGTTTCGGGCATAAGCCCTTCTTCAGGAAGAAGGGCTTATGCCCGAAACGTCGATTCTCCTGTTCCTTGGATGCTGCCTGACCTGCTGTGCTTTTCCAGCAACACATTTTCAGCTCTGATCTCCAGCATCTGCAGCCCTCACTTTCTCTCAAAGATTTTATTCAAAACTGGTGAGCCTTTCATTTTTGGTCTGTTTTTAATTACTCAAGTTAGAGGTTAGGCAATGACATAGTGGTATTATCACTAGATGATTAATCCAGAGACCCAGGTAATGTTCTGGGGACCTTGATTTAAATCTCACTGCAGTAGATAGTGGAATTTGATTTCAATAATAATCTGGAAATAAAAGTCTAATGATAACCATGAATCCATTGCAGATTGTCAGGAATAAACCATCTAGTTCACTCATGCCCTGTAGGAAAGGAAATCTACCATCTTTACTTGATCTGGCCTACATGTGACTCCAGACCCACAGCAATGTGGTTTTCTCTCAACTGCCCTTTGGGTAACTAGGGATGCGCAATAAATGCCAGTCTCACCAACAATGCCCTAAACCCATGAAAGAAAGAAAAATAGGTCAAGTCACAATTTGGGATGGCTTTGCTTGGAGATTTATATATCTCTCCTGGCCAGTCTGAACAACAAAAACATTTTCTCCTTTAGCTCTAGTAATTTCAATACATTTACTTACCTTTACTGAAAACGTTCCATATTGACCTGAGTCCATTGGAATCCTTGGGAGATAGGCCAACAAGTGTTTGCCTTTCGGAGTTTGGGCAGGAGGTATTGAATAGCGAAGCCTTTTCTGCTCCTTGCAGTTTGTTGGTGCAGCACTGATACGATGATATGTGTGGATCTCATTGTTCCTGTACAGGTCCATGCTAGAACTCACAGCGATAGTTTTCATGGCTATTACTTACGATAGGGTACAAAGCAGAGTGTTACTTCCCGAAGATCTGTCCTAAAGAAGAATCTATCATTCTTATACTAAAGGCAACTATGTTAATTTACCTTTTCTTTCCCCATTGGTTTAAGTCTGTGTTTTCTTTACAAATATATGTATTTCATGATCACTGGAAAATTTGGCCAGCAGTGTTCCTAATAATTGTAAAGAATTATCTTCTTAAAGAATAATCTTTTAAAGACCAGCTCTTCTTTCCTCATTGGCCTCTACAAAGTTATTGTTGCTGCGCCTTTCTGGACAACTACACAGGGCCTCCTCTTAATTGAGTAATCTGGAATTCACTGTTGTTCCCTTCCCTGTACCAAATAAAAGGGAAATCTACCAGGAAACCGTGTCATCCCGACATCCATTCAGACTGTGGGAGAACTCTCTTGAAATAGAATTGTTTAATGAATTTATCACATTTTCTTTTTGCCATGGGAAGGTCCTGGTCTCTGTTTGGTGTCAGTCCTCAGATTGATGTATTGAACCTACCATGTCATGGATATCAGGCTTGGACCTATATGTGCAGTATTCCATAGGTGCTACTCAAATAAGTCTCCTTAAATTTCTATCTTCTTACAAATGATTCATCGACAACACTCAGACAACTAATGGGTTCTTGGCACTTTATTCTATCATTCTCTAGATTCCACAAACAAGAGGGGTAAATTGTGGAACAAATGGATAAATTCACCTCAAAGGTTTTCAGCATGTTTTGTGATATTTACAAATCAACTGCTTAATAATGGTCTTTATTGGTAGCTCATTATTGATCCTTGCCATTTGGAATGACACACTGGCTCAGTGGTTAACACTGCTGCCTCACAGTGCCAGGTACCTGGGTTTGATTCCACCCTCAGGTGACTATCTGTATGGAGTTTGCACATTCTCTCCATGTCTGTGTGGTTTCCTCCTGGTGCTCTGGTTTCCTTCCACAGTCCAAAGATGCGCTGATTAGGTGGATTGGCCATGGGGAGTGCAGCGTTACAGGGATACGACAGGGTCAGGGGGTGGGTCTGGGTGGGAAGCTCTTCCGAGGATCAGTGTAAACTCAATGGGCTGAATGGCTTGCTTCCACACTGTAGGAATTCTTTGATTTCAAAAATTGTTTAATGTTTACGCTGAAACAAAGACCAGGAATTAAAACATGAATCAGATTTTTCCATAAAGGTTTCTTTTGGTGTGGAGCACTGCACTTCACATTTTATTATCTTTCTTTTGTATACAGGATGCACTCCTGTATCTGTCACACCTACCTCCTGTGATTTGGTGCACCACATATCACTACTGGCAAGAGGTTGCAATCACAATGTGACAAATTTACATAGGTAGATTTCATTATAAATGTGGACACAAAAGTTTAAGACAGAAATATATAAATAAAGATAAACAACATGAGTTAAATGTGTCCTGAAATACATTTATGTGCCCTAATACAATTATTTCCCACTATAACTTGAACTGACCTGACCATGACTGTCATAGATCAAAGTAACACCAACAAAAATTAATAACCGTTTTATCTATTTAATTTCTTAAGTGATAGCCATTCCTTTCAATTACCTTTTTATATGTTGTAGCCAATTATTTTAAAAGATGCAGGATTAATATGTGCTATGATGTTCAATGAAAAGCGAAAGACCACTCAACATAGAGTCATAGAGTCATGCAGCACAGAAACAGACACTTCGGTCCAACCAGTCCATGCTGATTGTGATCCCAAACTAAGCTAGTCCCACCTGCCTGCTCCGGGCTAACTATCCATCTAAACCTTTCCTATTCATGTACTTATCCAAATATCTTTAAAAAGTTGTAATTGTACCCACCTACCTCATTGACTAAGATTCTCCTCCTCTGATTAATATCTCTTTATGTGGCTCAAAGTCATATTTCCTTTCATAGAATGTTTTAGCTTAAAGGCGCTATATAAATGTGATTTGTTGTAACAGTGGGAAACATTGAATATGACTGTTTGAAACTCCTCCATGATTTAGTTTAACTCAGGTACAAAACCTTCCTAAACTAGTCAGGTTACTGCCACCATTCAGACTCGGGATGTAGTAATGTTGTTTGACCACATCAAGTGCTTGTCCATTCCTGACATGACATGCTGGTTAGTTGGCAACAGAAATTTCTCATTCAGCCTCAAATAATATAAACAGTTACATGTTTATGTTCAGATTATGAAACGTTATGCAATCAGAAAATTTAACTTAAGCTGACAGTGAAAGCGCTGTTTTATTTATCCTCATCTGGAACAAGTGACAGTACCTTTCTTTCCTGATCATTTTTCAAAGTGAAAATTCTGCTCCCAGAAATGGTTCACTTTCCAATTCTGACACCTACTGCAGCTCTAAACACTCCCAGATCAATTGAAGCAGTGTCAGAGGACAGCTGCCCCGACAGCTCATGGCCATACAAAATAAAAACATGAAGAGACCATTTGGCCCCTCAAACTGCTTCGCCATTCAAGGGCACCATGACTGATCCAACTTTCCGCATGTCACTTTCCTGTGTTTTCCCCATAACTCTTGATTCCCTGACTAATCAAGAATCTCTCTTAGTTTGAAATATACAAAAGGTCTCTGCCCAAACCACAGAACAACATCTCACCTCTTGTCACCATATGACTCATGTTTTCCAGTTTCAATTCCGCAACGTGATCTACTCCGGTCAGGTGATTTATTCCAGTCTGATTGAGACCAACTTTAAGGAAACTAGGTTTCTAAGAGATTTTACTGCAGATCATTGTTAATACAATGATAGACAGCACGGTGGCACAGTGGTTAGCACTGCTGCCTCACAGCTCCAGAGACCCGGGTTCAATTCCCAACTCAGGCGACTGACTGTGTGGAGTTTGCACATTCTCCCTGTGTCTGCCTGGGTTTCCTCCGGGTGCTCCGGTTTCCTCCCACAGTCCAAAGATGTGCAGGTCAGGTGAATTGGCCATGCTAAATTGCCCGTAGTGTTAGGTAAAGGGGTAAATGTAGGGGAATGGGTGGGTTGCGCTTCAGCGGGTTGGTGTGGACTTGTTGGGCTGAAGGGCCTGTTTCCACACTGTAAGTAATCTAATTGTCTCACTGTAATTTGTTTCTCAACAATCCCCACAAATTGTCTACATCACATAGGTGTTATTGAGAAATTTCAGAAAATACCGATTATCGTTTGATTACTAATCCTGATACAGCATGCAAATATCAGAATATTATCTGTACCTTGAGAAGGCTGGTCTGTTACAATGACAGCATCGCCGCCTTGAAGCCATAATGTGTGCATTTTCAAGTCCCACCTGCTCCTGAGCTGTGTAATAACATTTCTGAACAGCTTGATTAGATAATTGCTCTTCACACTTTTTCACAAAAGCTAGTTGGATGAGTAAAAGTGCACTACGTAAAATGTTAACTTTCACAAAGAGACACACAAGGTAGATCACGTTCTTTAAATAAAGTACCTGCTGCAATTCAGTTCCACTCGAAATCCACTACCGTATTTGAACCGATTCTGGTGTTTCAAGACAAACATGTAAAGACAATTCTTGCAGTCTCCCCCCAGCTTCTCTCCAGAAAGAACCAAGCTGACCGAAAACACAAAAGAAATCTCAATCCCAGTGTTCAGCCTGATACATGTCCAAAGACAGATTTACTTTTTTTTCTCCCGTGTGGAGTGATGCCTTTGGGAAGATATCGAGAGCTGGAAGCGATGACTGAGGCTCCTTATTAATCTGCCTCAATGTCACGCAGCATTACTTCAAGATAAGTTAATCAGAAAGGTTAGACTTGGGAAGAATTCTACAGTGAATTCAGTACAGGCCACTGTCAGAGACTGACAGAGATCTCTTAACTAGTATTATTTCCTCTCAAACCCAATGGTCAGTGCACATTTAAACCATGCACAATCCTGGGCGAGATGTGGAGGTGCCAGTGTTGGACAGGAGTGGGCAAAGTTAAAAATCGCACAACACCAGGTTATAGTCCAACAGGTTTATTTGGAAGTAGTAGTTTTCGGAGCACTGTTCCTTCATCAGGTAGCTAGCTACAAGATTGCGTACCAAAATATTGCAACACAGAAACAGGCCTGATAACCTAATGCCAGTGTTCATTCTCCATCTGAAATCTGCCCACTCACGTTCAACCAAACTCATCAATCTCAATTGTTGGGATCAGTTCCATAGGATACGGATAATCCTTTCTATTCAGTTTGACACTGAGGAACTTGGACATATCATGGATCACACACTGGTCATTCAAGTTTGGCCTCAGAATTCTTCCAAATCCATCTTCTGTCGACGTAATGTAAGTTTCCATTGGTTGGAGAACAATCTCAAATCGCGTCTGCATGGGTAAAGATCCAAATACATCCCATTCATTGCTGGATTGGTGCACTCATAGAAACAATAAAATGAGGAACAGGAGTAGGCCATTCAACCCTTCAAGCCTTTCTGCTATTCAAAATGATTATGGATGATTACCCAACTCGGGATCCTGATTCCTTTTTTGCCCCATGCCCTTTGATCCCATTAAACTTAATAACCATAACTTCTTCTTGAAAGCATTCAATGTTTGACTTCAACTGCTTTCTGTATTAGTGAATTTCACAGGCTCATGATTCTCTGAGTGAATAAATTTCTCTTCATCTCAGTTCTAAATGACCAATTCCATATCCTTAGACAGAGACCCCTGCTTCAAAAAATCCCTACAGCACAGGAGGAGGCCAACTGAGTCTGCACTGACCCTCTGTAGAGCATCCCACCAAGACCCATCCCATTCTTGTAACCTTGCATTTCCTATGGCCAATACACCTAGCCGGCACATCCCTGGATACAATGGGGAAATTTAGCACGGCCAATCCACCTAACCTGCATATCTTCAGACTGTGGTTGGAAACCAGAGCACCTGGAGGAAACCTACGCAGCCTCTGGGAGAATGTGCAAACTCCACACAGACAGTTGCCCAAGACTGGAATCAAATTTGGGTCCCTGGCACTGTGAGGCAGCAGTGCTAACCACTGAGTCACCACACCATCCTGTCAACTCCTCAGTAATCAGGAACATCCTTCCTCCATTAACCCCGACTAATCCAATTAGATTTTTTAAGGTTTTTATGAGATCCCTCCTCAGTCGTCCAAACTGCAGTGAATACAGCCCTGACTGATCAAGCCTCTCTTCATACATCAGTCCCACCATCCCAGGAATCAGTCTGGTCAGGGTCTGAAATCTTGTAAAGGTGAGGCACCCAGAGAAGCTACAGCACCCGGTAAGCAAGTGGGAGTATGATTCAACCAGATGGTGCCCTGTCCACCAGTTCTATTAAGTTGAATGAAAAATAATGCAAGAAGTAGCCAAGCCACCAGTGGTGTGTGGGAGGCATTCTGCAGGTCAGCCTTTGACTGAAACACCCAAGTAGGGATGAAGTCTCAGGCAGCCCGATTGGATATCTGCCACTGCAGCCTGGTGCTCGGTGCCCATTTAGCTGATCATAACCCAACATCAACCCCACCCTATGTCACCTCAAAACCCATCCCAACAAGAATCATCCAATCAGGAATCACTCAGTGAGGCTCTTCATAACTGTCTGCCTACAACTCATGGACCTGCATTGATCAAAAGAGCCAAGGTGGAGACAGGATTGGGAGGCTGTTGTGCCTGCAGAGCTCTGAATTTTCCAGGCCCACATCCCAAAACATTGAGCGCCAGCATTCACCAGAAAAAGAAGACGTTTCTATTGTCCATCAGTATCAAACCCACTGTGACACAGCCTGCTCGCCCCAACTCTGTCCCATGCCCCCACCCCCATCCTTTCCAAACCCCTACGCCATCAAGGTTCTGATGGGAAAAGCCAGTCAGAAATGAGATTGCCACAACTATTTGTAGTCTAATTGGCTGTGTTTTGGATAATCCTGCTGTGGAGAAATGGTTCTACATTACTACTGCTGGTTATTGTACAGGACATTGAGGAAGACATGTGTGTATAACAGAGGCTGCAATAGGAAAATCTTCAGTCAGGGATATACTGTGAATAGAAATGACCTGGAACAACACTGGGTCAACTACATTCATGATGTCACTAAAGGTTAATCCCTGTTATTGAGCTAATTGGATCACATTAGGCTATTAGCTACTGATGTTAAAAAGATCCAGTCTCGCATATTTACTGTGGACATGACATCTGCAATAAACTGATTGTGGATAATTGTTCGTATTTAATTGTAAACTCCCTTTTTCACATTGTAGACGTGTTTAGAGTATAACTCTTCCTCCTTTTTGAATCACCAGGTCACACGCTGTTTACCTGACATTTAATTCACACTTCTCACTCTGCCGTTCCCTACCCACACACTTTTCTTCATTCCCCCTGTTCAAGTTGATTGTGCCCTTCTTCCATCCCTCACTGTCACCCATCTTCCTGTTGTCTACTCCACTAGCAATCGGAAATACTAATCCTACCCTCCCCCAGTTCAAATTGCATTTCCTACCATTGCTACAAGTAAGTGGAGGCTTCCTTCTCCTCTGCCCACTTCACTCAAATATCGTTCTTCCTGGTTATCTTATTTTCAACTATTTGTAGTTTTGTTACTTCACCAAACGTCAAGGTTAATTGTATTTCAGTTAACTCAAATTTCACTGCTGTAACCCACTGCTTCCTTCAGATACACAAATGTACTTTAGATGGCAGTATTTCATCCTGCCCACATCAATCAGTTGGCAGAATGAAATTTAATTTGCATAATAAATATTTTATAAGACATTTGTATCAATACGACACTAACGTATTTCTGCCATATTTTGTTAATATGGTCGATAAGCAATTCACCACACATGAAATAGCTACAGTAATTCAGTTTTTAATGATCAAGTAAATTAACTAGTTAGGATGTTGTTTAAAAGGAAAGGCATCACACTTTTTTTACATTTGCAAAGGAATACATGCACATACTCAACTTGTCATAAACAAACCTATACAATATTATAGATTCTCACATACACACAATGACACATTTTAAGGAGGCTTTTGACAGAGAAACAACACATTTGGAGGAATCTAATGAGAGAATTGCTCAATACAGATGTGCAATGGCTGAAGGCCTGTCATTGATATTTGACCAGGATTGTAAATTGGATTAAGAGGGGAATAAAAGTCCGTACCAGTGTTGGAGAGATTGTTCAACACTTCTTGATCTTGATAGTGGTGATATTTTCACCAAGCAAGAACTGACGAACATTAAACTTTGAAACTTTCTTCCACAGGGAGATCAGAAAGACTATACGATGCAAAAGTAGGCCATTCACCCCATTGATTCTGCTTCCCCATTCAATCAGATCATGGCGGATATGATAATCCTCAAATCCACTTTCCTGCCTGCTGTGAATGTTAAATTGTTGGGTAGATTCAAGGATGAGTTAGAAGTTTTTCAAAGTATTTGAGGGTTATGTGGGACAGGCTGGAGTTAAAGCCACAATCAGATCAGCCCTGATCATATTGAATAGCACAACAGGCTTGATGGGTCAATAACCATAGAACATAGAACATAGAACAATACAGCACAGAACAGGCCCTTCAGCCCACGATGTTGTGCCAAACATTTGTCCTAGCTTAAGCACCTATCCATATTCCTATCCAATTGCCGCTTAAAGGTCACCAATGATTCTGACTCTGCCACTCCCACAGGCAGCGCATTCCATGCCCCCACCACTCTCTGGGTAAAGAACCTACCCCTGACATCCCCCCTATACCTTCCACCCTTCACCTTAAATTTATGTCGCCTTGTAACACTCTGTTGTACCAGGGGAAAAAGTTTCTGACTGTCTACTCTATCTATTCCCCTGATCATCTTATAAACTCTATCAAGTCACCCCTCATCCTTCGCCGTTCCAATGAGAAAAGGCCTAGCACTCTCAACCTATCCTCGTACAACCTATTCTCCATTCCAGGCAACATCCTGATAAATCTCCTCTGCACCCTCTCCAAAACTTCCACATCTTTCCTAAAATGAGGCGACCAGAACTGCACACAGTACTCCAAATGTGGCCTTACCAAGGTCCTGCCAAGGTCCTACCAAGGTCCTTACCATCTCCTGCCTTCATTTCTTATGATCTTAAGACAACAGTGTATCATCCTTTTATTAGAGTGTGTGCATGTTTCATTTCTATTAAAACAGTTGCTGCTTTGAGCACCACAATTACACACATGAATATCAGTTTACTGTAGGGGAAGTTCTAAATATTGAATGGGCGACCAGTGGAAACAAAGGACAGACCCTTCAGAGACTACAGTGGAAGTCCAACATTATTTTAATTGCAATATCTTAATCAAACACCAACAAGGAGAAGTCTAGCATAAAGGTGATAAATGACAGCTTGGTCAACAAATAGTGGTTACCTGAAGGACAATCAAGGAAGTAATTGCAGTGATGGAGTGGGTGTACAAGGGCTGAGAGCTGCACAAGCTTTTTTTGTGGACTCAGAGAATGCCACAGTGCCTTCTGTACCACCAAATATAACCTTTGACCCCTGGTAGATGAATTAGTGACCGAATTGATGGTGCAGTACCAGGGAGCTTGTGACATGTAGGTGTCAACCAATGAGGGTTTGTCTTCACCCTTCATTTTCGGGTCGCAAGATGCAAGGTTGCAGCTGGGCCAACGATTCCCAGCTTCCTCTCCTTCCAGATCATGATGTAATCGCAAGTTTGATGTCTCGCCTAATGTATCTCAACATGTTGGCCAAACCTAGCATGGCTACCAAGTCAAGCATCCATGGCAACTTGCTTCTCAGGAAATGGTTAATGAATGTTCTGAATAGAACCCCAGGATGTATAGAGGCTAACAGCACAGGTACAGACCCTTTAGGCCAACCCGTCCAAGCCGACAACATACCCTAAATTAATCTAGTCAGGCTCACCAGTCTATAGTTCCCCCTGGCTTTTTCTTACCACTTTTCTCAAATAATGGCATCACAGTAGCCACCCTCCAGTCTTCTGGCATCTTACCCTTGGCTCCTGATGATACAAATATCTCATCAATGGGCCCAGCAACACTCAGTTACCCACAAAGTTCTGGGATACACCAGATGATCATGTGTCAGGGATTCATCCACCTTCATGCATTTTAAGAAGTCCAACATCTCCCCCTCTGTAATATTAACACATTTCAAGATATCACTGTTTATGTCTCCAAGTTCTCTAACTTCTGTGCCCTTCTCCACAATAAATACTGACATGAAATATTTGTTTAGTATCTTACCCATCTCCTGTGGTTCCATACATAGTCAGCCTTGCTGATTTTTAAGGAGCCCTATTCTCTCCCTAGTTACTCTTTTGTCCTTAATGTATTTGTAGAATCTCTTTGGATTCTCCTTAACCCTATTTGTCAAAGCTATCTCGTGTCCCCTTTTTCCTTCCTCATTACCCTTTTCAGTATACTCCCAGTGACCTTATACTCGTCAAGGGATTCGCTCAAACCCAGCTGTCTGCACCTGCCATATGCCTCTTTCATTTTCTTGACCAGAGCCACAAATTCTCCAATCATCCAATCCTTCACACTCACAGGAGCATACTATCTTTGGGCTCTCACTATCTCATTTTTGAAGGCCTTCCACTTTCCAACTGTCCCTGTACCTGCGAATAGTCTCTCCCAATCAAAATTTGAAAGTTCTTGTCTAATACTGTCAAAATTGGTCTTACTCCAGTTTAGAACTTTGACTTTTAGATCAGGTCTATCATTTTCCATAGCTATTTTAAAACCAATAGAATTATGATCACTGGCCCCAAAGTGCCCCCCCACTGATACCTCAGACACTTGCCATGCCTTATGTCCCAACAGAAGGTTAAGGTAGCTGCATCAACTGTTTCTCATAGGAAACCAGAACTGAAGTCATACCCTTAATCTGTAACAGCTCCCTGGTGTATGCTGTCAGTCTGTCCATGGTCTTGTACAAATGTAAGGGTTGGAGTCTACAGTGAATCTTGTTAAAGACGAGTTCTGCAACCACTATACAGCTGTGCTGGTATCGATCTCCATGAAAACTGGGTGACCCTTTAGCCAGATATTTATTTTAATTGGTTCAGATTTGGATGTTTCTTAGCAATTTAACTGTTCCTTGGAGAACGTGAGGACTGCACATGCTGGAGAGTCAGAGTCAAAGAGAGTGACGCTGGAAAAGCACAGCAGTTCAGGCAGCATCTGAGGAGCAGAAGAGTCGGTGTTTCGTGCATAAGCCCTTCATCAGGAACGTGACTGTACCAAACCACAAGTAGGTGGATTTTCCAGGGTGTGCACTCTCCTGGATACCAGCCTGTGAGCTCTCTGACTAAAGTCAGGCCTCATAAGACACCTTTGTTCTCTTGATCTACATTCCAGCAGCAACAACAAAGGCTTGCCAACCCAGATCCTGAAGAAAATGTAGCCATTTAGCAAGACTTGTGGGATTTTGCTGTGAGCTGACCTCTGTTCCCCAAGGTCCCTTGGACAGGTGAGGGTATCCACTCTCATTGGGATACCCTGTAGCTCACATGCTCCACTTGCTGCATTTTCTAATGACAGAGCCAGTTGTAGTTCCTGTTTGAAGTCCCATTGGACTTCAGCCAGTGGGCTCTTCTACATGGTAATGTCATTACACCCATATACCAAATGGTGTCTCAGCATCTCATTTTAAAATCATATGGCTCATTCAGTCATCTTAACCTCATGACAAATCCCGATATGGATTCCCGTGTTTTTCCAACAGCCGAGTAAAACCAATTGTGTCTCAGAATTAGAGGAGGTTTGAAGTTGTAATATTCCTTAACTAAATCCGTCAACACTTGAAATCTTTCAGTACCTGGTGCATCGGGGAAAGTTAAGCATCTAATAACCGAGAATGCTACGGGACTGCAAGCAGTCAGAAGGATTACTTGTTGTCTTTCATCTGCCCCATGGCCATTTGCCCGGAAAAAAATAACACATCCTTTCCACATACTAGGCCCAGCCTTTGTCGGAAGTATTGAATGAGTCAAGCTTTCCAAACAAGGGCACAATGCCAGAAATGCTGAGCTAACTCAAAGATGACTGTTCTGGGCAAGTTTTTTTCAATTATACTGGCATTTTTCAAAATAGTTATATGTAAGAACACAAAATAATCAGTTTGATATGCTTGCTAACATCAGTGGGTCACCCGGTTTATTTGCAACAAACTAATTGCTAACTACACTGCACATTGTTCTCCTGAGCTGGCTGAAACCTTGCCCCAGTAACTTCCTGTTTAAAAAGCAGACTTATGGACAGTTCTGTTCTTTTTTGTCTTTCTACTGTGTTCACACATGAGACTTGCCACCTTAATGTATAAAGTGGAAAGTGGAAAGAAAGGAGCATGGGCTGTCTCCTGGAGGTTAACCTCCATTCCAGCTAATTCCCACCAAGCAGAGGGAACAAAGAATATTCTTTGCCAATACACCATCCTGCCATTGTCTTTCACATCTATAGAATGATTATTTCAAAATTGCTTGGCAAATATTCATTTTTCAGCATCCAACCCATTCAGTAAGTATTGAGAGACCACAAAAAAAAGACAGGTAATGATTTTATTCAGCTGAACACATGAAATGCAAATAACAATACTTTTTCTAATCACCAAAAGTGTGTATACAGAATGTTACAAAGTGATCACATTGACACATTGGATTTCAAGAAAAATATTGCATCTTGTGCCTCTGAACCTCTGTAAAATATTTTGTGACATCAACTGTCTTTTCTCCCCAGTGACTCAGTTCCCACTTTAAAGGCCTGTTTCACAGCTGGTGGTGACCCTTCAGTGCATTGGGAAAATAGCCGTGTTTCCTGTGTGAATGTAAACACGTTGTGTTTTTGCAGAGACTCCACTCCTGGCGCTGAAGGTTACTGGGACATGGATGAGAACAATGCTCTGATGGTGCTGCATATGTATGACACATTGCCAGGAGGACAGCCTCCAAGAACTTTACTCTAATGAGTGCTTGGCAGGATTTGTGATTATAGAGCATTAACCTACATCCCAGGTTATTCACCAAAGGCCACCTTCCAGAGATCCAACAGGTTTGAACCTTCCCTCCCTAGCCCTAGGGAGGATATCAGGGTAAGAGTTTTCCTGAATATCCTCCACTTCCCTCCTTCCCCATCCCAACCCCACCATTGTTATCCCATTTAAGGAGTTGAGGTCTCCATTCCACTCAGTAACAATCGGGGTAGTACAGTGGGCTTGGCTGAATTGATTGATGAATTATTTCAACAACTTTTATTCTCCTGGGATCCCAGACACAGTCCTCCTCCAGACCACTTGGTACCATGCCACAGCCTGGAGGACACCAGGCCGTGTCATAACCATGATCATGCCATGTCTTCTGCAATGGGTGCCCTTGGTAATCTATCATTTTGACCTTTCCCACATTAACTCTTAATTTAAGCACAACCTTCTGATGGTCAGGAGCATCCAGTGGATATCTGCAGGCTTTCTGAATGTCCCGACTGACATAGACTCCGCGGCCCAGCATGCCCTTAGGAGATTGGCAGAAACCATTCCTCTGAATGGCATCCACGTTGAAGATAGAGGTTCCATGGTACATCACATAGATCTTGCCATTCTTTGGTGCTTCGTAGCTTTTAAGACATGCTTCAATGAAACCAGGTGCATCTTCTTCAGCCCACATATTTCCGTAAGCATATGCCATGGTAATCGGATGAATTTTTCAACTTGATCTTTAACAAAAGAAAGGAAAAACAAATCCAGAAGAAGACACTTTAATTCTGTCATGAATCCTTCAGTTAGACCAAATTATATTCCCCTCATGTCATAACTGCTCATTGGTAAACTTCACTAGTGGCACTTACCCTGAAAAGTCCACTTACCTTGAGCAAAGTGTTTGATCACAAAACTGTGCAAACTGAGAAAGCTGGTCTCTGCTGTTGGACTGCAGCAATTGACCCCTTTCCTTAAAGCTTTCCAGTTCTCTCACTTGATGAAGAGCACTCACTCCCGTGGATGTTTGGCAAAGAAAAAAGTTGGTTTTTACTCGGATGCCAAAAAATCCCCATCTTACGCCCACAGCCAAGGCTCAGAGAGCAAGGTCGCTCCTCGGGGATGATGTGGCAATGTGCCAGCACCTCAGAAAGGGACAGAATCAAAATGAAACAAAGGAAAATAATGGTCTTCAGCCTTGAGAAGTTGTTCAAGGCATCATAACAATTTCCCAATCATCAACAGCAGCTCTATTAAAGAAGTATTTGAAATCGTACTTTGGGTGATTTGTTTTGTCAAACAAAATCCGATGTTTCAGCACTTTGTGTCAGTTGCAGATCCTTTGATATTATACTTGCCTCGCATTCAAAGGTTTCGGATTCAATTCCTACTTCAGTACAAAAATCCAGGCCAACAGTCATGAAAAGTCAAACGAAGGACTTATTTATCTGAAAACCAAAAATGCTGGAGATCACAGCAGGTCCAAAGGCATCAATGGAGAGAGAGCAAGCTAATGTTCAGAGCTCTGATGAAGAGTAATCTAGATTCAAAACATTAGCTTGCTGTCTTTCCATGGAAACTGTATGACCCACTGTGATCTCCAGCATTTGTTGTTTCAGTACAGATTCCAGCATCTGCAGTAATTTGCTCTTACTTTATTTATCTGCTTGGCTGGATATAAAATTTCAAAGAGCAGGAGGGTATATCTGACCAGTGTCTTGACTAACAATTAATCTTCAATCATAAATGTGGATTAACTTATTATTGTTTTATCCAAGACTGTGAGAGTTTGCTCTGCGTCAATTAGCTGCATAATTCATACACTAAACCAATGGCTACACCTCAAAGTTTGGGGCAGCGCAGTGGCTCAGTAGCTAGCCCTGCTACTTCACAGCACCAAGGCCCCAGGTTCAATTCTAATCTCGAGTAACTCTCCATGTGGAGTTTGCACATTCTCTGTCTGTGTGGGTTTCCTCCAAGTGTTCTGGTTTTCTCCCACAATGCAAAGATGTGCAGGTTGGGTGAATTGGCCATGCCAAATTGCCCACAGTGTTCAGGGATATGTGGGCTCGGGGAATGGGTCTGGGTGGATTAATCTTCAGAGAGTTGGTGTGGATATATTGGACCAAAGGGCCTGTTTCCACACTGTAGGGATTCTATTCTATGATTACTTCACTGGCTGTAAAGTTCTTTTAACTGTCCTGTACTGTGCAAAATGGTGCATAAACGTTTGTCTTTCGCCTTTTTGTTATTATGTCTAGCAATCTCAGTTATCTGATCTCTATAGAAAATATGTTTGAATTTCTGTTCTGATTTGACAGCAATGAAGGTGACAATTCTCATGCAATTGGAGAATTGTTTCTATTTCTGCACAATGAATCACAATTCTGAAACATAACAATTAAGAATCACTAATTTCAGTGAAAAGTAACATTTCCTGTTCTTTGTTAGAATTCATTCCTGCCCCTTGTTAGAATTTATTAACACACTGCCCTGAATTTCACACAACACTCTAGATGTAATTTCACCAGAGTGAAATCATTTTCCAGAGAGCAAGTTTGGAAAAACGGAGTTGTCCCATAGACCTGACAATATTTTTCACAGGGGCAGGCACTATCATCGTGGGGATGGTAGCTGTATTTTTCAATTTTAATGTGGTAACATCAACCAGAAAAGATAAAGTAGAAAGCGTTACACAACCAACTGGACACTCCCTAAAACTAACAAGATCTTTATCTTGAATTACAAGCTTCACAAAGCATGAAGACAACATTGTAAGGGATGAATTTAATAAAGAAAAATAGAAAATGCTGGAGAAACTCAGATTAACCACAATGATTAATCTTCCAACTATATCATAATATTATATTTCATTCTTAGACTCAACTGATCACTGGGAATCTATTTCAGTGCTATTGTTTCCTTACTGATAAAGTGGCAGTGTATTAATTTCACCTCTGAAATTAAACTTGTAATCTTTCACTGTGCTGAACAATTTACTGAGAGAAATCTTGTTAAACTGTCTCGTGCACTTGAAGACTCTAATTGTCTCACACATAGATCATTCGTGTGCCTTAACTGTCTTAATCCCAAAGGCGCAGTATTAGTTTTTGTTGTTCTCCTCTCATTTAAGTCAACAAAAGATCATACACTGCTGTCGATGTCCTGCATTGCATTATTCAATAACACAATTATTAAAAATCGTACTAAGGCACTAAAAGAGCTTATTTGGCCCATTTCTTTTTGTTCTGTTCCTTTCAAACATCTATCACATTCCCCTGCTTTTCCTGCCATTCTGCTTGCTTTTCAAAATATTTACCCAATTTCCTTTTGTAAAGTTGTGTGAATCTGCTTTCATAGCTCTTCTGCCAATAAATTCCAGATCTTAGCAACGTGCTGAGCAGAGAATGTTTTCCTCATCTCCTTTTTAATTCTTTTCCAACTTAAAAATGAACTGAACTATATGAAGTTTTTTTGACACTTACCTCTTGCCTGAGTCTGTTATTCTGCAAAGCGACAGATGCATATCTGGGTTTTATTAGCTTCAGTTTCAGTTTCCTTTTCTCAATATTGTTTGTCATAACCTGAAATTTTAATATGAAGGATGTTCTAAGTTAAATAACTTAAGTTACACCCAACTCCTTCAAACTTTTACTGTTTGTAATGGACCTTCCTTCCCTCCCCTCACTTCCTCAGGAATCGCTCAGATAAGTCAGGTTTGCAAGCCTTCACTACCTTTCAGATATTAATTATTGATATTATTTTCATTGATCAAGAATGGTTTCTCCTTTCTTGACCCATCCAACTGTGATCACTTAAAGATCAGAGATTGGGATTAAAAAGGGAGGAGAGCAATAATGACAACAAAAAACAAAGAACTGCAGATATTGGAAATCAGAAACAAAAATAAAAATTGCTGGAAAAGCTCAGCAGGTCTGGCAGCATCTGTGGAGAGAGAAAGCAGAGTTGACATTTCATGCCCAGTGTCAAGATTAGTGTGGTGCTGGAAAAGCACAGCAGGTCAGGCAGCATCCAAGGAGCAGGAAAATCGGAATTCCTGCTGAAGGGCTCCTGCCCAAAACATCGATTTTCCTGCTCCTCAGATGCTGCCTGGCCTCCTGTGCTTTTCCAGCACCACTCTAATCTTAACTCTAATCTCCAGCATCTGCAGTCCTCACTTTTGCCTATTTCATGTCCAGTGACCAATTCTTCAGGATGCTATGAAGAAAGGTCGCCTGACTCATAATGTTAACTCTGCTTTCTCTCCACAGATGCTGCCAGGCATGCTGAGAAATCGCAGTAATTTCTGTTTTTATATTGCTAAAATGACATCCAGTCTTTCAGCAGAGACCATCCCAAGCAGATTGGAGTGATATAATGAGGAGCTAGAACATGATATTTCCCTTCACTTACAGTTGTCTTGAAAGAGAAAATGAATTAAAGATGACAGTGTAGTGGTAACGTTATAGGGCTAGTAAATCAACCTAATATTCTGGGGCATAGCACATCGTACACTGGCAGATGGTGAAAATTTGAATCCAATAGAAGTCTGGAATTAAAACCAATCTAATTGTAACAGCTATTGAACAAGTCCATCTGGCTTATTAATCTCTTTTAAGGAAGGAAACCTACTGTCCTTACCTATATGTGACTCCAGACCCCGATAGCAATGTAGTTCACTCTTGCCTGTCTGAGCAAGCCACTCAGCTCAAGGGCAATTAGGGATGGGAAATAGATGCTGGCCCAGTGACACCCACATTCTATGAAAGAATTTAAAAAAGAGTGACTTCAAGAACTTGGTAGCAAATGGTATACTTTTCAAAGCATAATTGCCACTCTCATGGATAAAAATCAGTACACAATTTGTACACAGCAAGATCCCAGGGTTAGGTTGGTGAATGACATGACGTTAAACGTGAGATTGTTCTTAAGCAGTCATGCAGAGAGGGGTTATAGCCAACCTGCAGTCGGTTTTCTATTCTTACCACTTTCATCCTCACCGGAGTCAATACAAAGGGTGCTGATTTGCAACTGTCCCTTTCTCCTCCTTCACAGGGCTCTCTGTGTTGGTTTTGGTTGGAGGATAAATGTTGGTCCAAGCATTTGGAAATCTTATAAGTAAGAAGAAAATAGTTTGAATGTTGTATTTCTGCAATATGCAACTAAAATAACTGTGTTTGGGGATATTTAGAGGAAGGAGGAGTTGAGAGTATAGTGCTGGAAAAGCATAATAGGTCAGGCAGCATCCAAAGAGCAGGAGAATCGATGTTTCGGGCATAAGCCCTTCATCAGGATATTTAGAGGAATTAACATTTTTCCTTCTGTATTATTGACTGTATTATGTTAACCAATTATTGCTGCATCTTTGAATCAGTATTCTTTTGATAATCAGCAAATAATTATGTTGAATATTAAACCTGATTAATAAATCTTGTTATTGAAAATCAGATATGGATGAAGTATTTAACTGTACACCTTAGTATCCAGGAAATATTTTATGACATTATTTAGTGATGTTACCATACCCCCACTCTCTCATTAAATAGTTTAAGCTGAGGGTCATCACAGCACAGGTTACAGGGGTGTGATTGAGAAGGCAGGACCTCAGCCAGTACAGGAATTGACCCCATGCTGTTGGCATTACTGATTATCACAAACCAGCTGTCCAGCCAACTGGGCTACAGTGATATGGCACTCTCCTAATCTCAGTTATAACAGTTTCAGAGGATATGAAGAAAGTAGATTCGTAGAGGTGAGGTAAGCGTCAGACAGTTTGAATACTGGAACAACCATGAGGGGTTGAAGGCGTACACTTGACCTTAACTCATGAAAAGATATTAAAAGATAACGACGCTCAGGCAATGTGCTATAGTACATACCAGTGTTGGCTGACAGCATTGTGAACACTCAGATAAAGACTGTCCCCTTGGGCATACCACCCCCGTGAGGAAACATAACCACAAAAGGCTAGCGTGCAAACCGCTCCCCAAATGAAAATAGTGCTTAGCAGTTGCTCTTTCCTGTTTTCAATTTACCAAAAATGGTCAACACATGAACTGACAATCATCCTGAAACAGATATGATAATGGTACACTTTTGCAGAAACAAAAGTGAAATTTCCCTATCAGACTTAAACGAAACTCATTCCAGCCTGTGAAGGAACTGTATGCAAAACAAAACATTTCATCAAGATATATGTGGCGATAGTCATTGACAAATCAAACAAGTTAATTTAATCAATCTGTTTGAAAGTATTCTGACACACCCTGACATGAAAATCCAGTAATAGTGCAAACCAGTCTGGTTTGTGTTGCCTAACTGAGAATGGAGCTTCAGTGTGACCAGAGCACTTATTTCAAACTCTGATTAGGTTTTGTACTAGTTTCTCCCTCAGGGATGTTCACCTCTGTCTGAAGGAGCAGTGCTTTGAATGCTTGTGATTTCAAATAAACATGTTGGATGATAAACTAGAGTTGTGTGACTTCTGACAAAGAGATCTCACAGAGGTTTTCCAGTTACAACCATTAATTTACTCATTAAGATAATTGCTTCCCAAAAGCATGCAGAATTACAACCTCTTTGGATGTCATACATTGTAACTTGCTTCTATTTGTTCAGCGAAACTGTGAATATTTATATGTTTCCTTTGCAGTGTGAAAACCTTTGCTGTATATGGGCTCAAAAATGCCTTCAAATACTGGCATATTCACTTAATTGCTGTAATAAATACAGGCACTTGACAACAATTTCTGCATTTTATCCTTCAATAATTTGCCATTCCACTTCTGTTGTCTTATCACACCCCCTCCTTTGTGACTGTCAGTCATGTCCAAACATTGGCTCCCCCTACGATGCAGGATTCCCTCAGTGGTGCATTCAGCTCACAGTCTCATAGAGCATGCACTGGCAATCAGAAGAGCTATTGAGCCTGCCATTGTTAGTTAGAGATGTCAGGTGTGAAGAATAATGGAAAAAATCTTTAACATCTCAATATTGAAGGGAGGAACCTGAGATGTAACACCACAGAGGTTTTCAAGATAGTGAAACAATATGAAATAAATCTGAGTAATGGCTGTACACAAAACAATGAGAGACGGACAAGGCAATACTAGTTTTGACTAGTAAGAGATAAATGTTGCACAGCTAATAGAAATTTAAAAATGTAGGTAATATAGTGTAGGCCACTGGCCCCTTTGAACCTCCTTTGCTATTCAATGAAATATTTTTTACATCAACTTCATTTTCCTCCTGCTCTCTTTACCTCTTGATTCCATAAGTAGCCAAGCATCTGACAGTCTCAATCCAGAATTATCAATGCCTCAGCAATCCTCTGGAGAATTCTAAAGATCCAGATCTCTCTGAGTGAAGAAATTACTCTTCATCTTAGTCTGGAAGGGTTAACCCTGTTCGTGGGGATATGGTCTATCCGTCTAGATTGTTGCCTCTCAGTAGTTACTAAATCACCTCAGTTGAAATAACTGCACAGACGCCCATATCCTGTCACAAAGCCACTGTTTATTTACATGTAGAGAGCCCTTCACACTGATCTAGCTCCCTCAAAGTGAACAGAACCTCTGACAGCCAGGACTCCCTGATTGGGCCATATTAACAGCCCCCAATCAGGGAACTCCTATTCTATGAGGTCCACCTGGCAGCCTTTGTTAAAATGACTACATCCCTGTCCCTCTGATTAGATACCCTGCAATACGGAAACAGGCCCTTCGGCCCAACAAGTCCACACCGACACTCCGAAGAGCAACCTCCCGCCCTATATTTATCCTTGACTAATGCACCTAACACTATGGGCAATTAAGCATGGCAATTCACCTAACCTGCACATCTTTGGATTGTGCAAATTCCACACAGATAGTCACCGAGGCAGGAATCGAACCCAGGTCCTTGGTGCTGTGAGGCAGCAGTGCTAACCACTGAGCCTCTGTGCTGCCCATGCTAAGTCCAAGGACATGGGCTAGTTCTCTTTTGTAGCTCCTCCTGGGGTGTTTTAGCACCGGGTCAGGTTTCTCCAACTCTGCCTATGGCACAGGTGACAAGTAACGCACAATAGCTTTCCTCTTTTGCCCGGAGCATCTTGGAAGAAATTCATTCTTTTCTTCAGGATGCAAAGGTGTTAAAGCAGTGACATCCACCGTGTCCACCTCAGACTGCAAGGTATCTTCAGCACTTGATGGAGAGGGAGAATCCAGGGGTTCCAGTGGTTTGAAAGGCTGCCGAGGAGCCGGGCATGTTTTGCTCCCACACTGTTTGCCAGTTTGCAGCTTTCAGATTGTTCATGTGCTTGTTCAGGACCATCATACCTACCTGAAGTTCAGGCATCACAGACCTGACTTCATGTTGACCATGCCTCTTACCCATGCAGGGCCATTCCCATGGTTTCTATACCAATCTTCCCTGAAGTAAACTGTCTCTTTTGCTTTGTGGAGTCTTGTGTCCAGCATTGGTGTTCGTAATGCTGATTCATTCAGCCCCACTTCCCCAGGGCTGGGAAGATCAGATTTAACCTGGTGTGGAGTCTTCTCCCCATTAGCAACTCTGCTACAGCTATTCCTGGAGTTGCATGAGGGTTGGCCCTATCAAACAGGAACCAGGATAGTTTGGTATCTGTTGAAGTTACAGGCTGTTTCTTTAAGCCTGTCTTCAAAGTTTGGCCTGCTCTTTCTGCCGGACCATTCGATAATGGATGATATGGAGTTGTCCTTATATGGTGCATACCATTCAACTATAGAAAATACTCAAAATCCCTGCTGGTAAGTGATGACCTGTTATCTGTGACCAATACTTTTGGGAGCCCGGTTGTTGGAAAATATGCATGCAGTTTTTCTGTCCTCGCCCCCGTGTTTGATGAATGAATGCTGTGCACGTCCAGCCATTTTGAGTGGGTGTCCACAATGACCAAGAACATTGAGCCCATGAAAGTACCTGGATAGTCAATGTGTAACCGAGTCCAGGGTTTACCCAACCATTCCTGTGAATGTGGGGGAGCTGCTGGTGGTAATTTTTGACCTTGATGCCATTCTGGGCACTGCCTACAAACACGGGTATGTCTGCATTGAATCCTGACGACCAATCAGAACTTCTCACCAACATTGTAATTTTTGAAACTCTGGATGACCCTGGTGGAGTTCAGCCAGTATCTGGTGGTGAGCTTGGCTCAGGACAATCACTCTCATTCCCCATAATAATATACCATCCTTGAATGCAATCTGTTCTCTCTGGGTCCAAAAAGATTTCAATTCTGGTTGTGATGGCCTTTTGGTTTCCCCCATCACCACCAGCTGTTTCAGTTTCGCCAGGACCAGATCTTTCTGCATCCAAAGTCTGATATTGTCAGCTGTGACTGGAAATGTATCAGAAACTTTAAAACATTACAGCCTCTTCCAGTGGTGATACTACTAATGGTGTATCTGCCAGCAGAAGGCAGCTCAATGGATCCACATTTGCTACCTGACCTCCCAGACAGTGTTCCAACTTGTATTAGAGCCCACCACTGAATTCAACCTGAAGCTTTGGATGCACTGCCTTGTCCTCTTTACGTAGACCAGGCAGGGGTGTGTGGTCTGTTATTATTACAAATGTAACCGCCTTAAAGGTATTGGTGGAATTTCCTGTCTCCAAGTATGACCAACAGAGCTTCCTTCTCTAGCTGGACATATCTATGTTCTGCATTAGCCAAAGTCGTGGATGCATATACCTTTGGGAGTTCCTCTCCATTGCTATAAGCTAATGCTACCCTGATGCTGCGCAGGGAGGCATTGCGTGTCAATACCATATTTCGCTTGGGTTCATAGAATGCCATTATCTTAGAAGATGACAGCTGTTTCTTCAATTCTCCAAAAGCTATGGTTTGGCTACCCAACCATTTCCAAGGCTGACCCTTTTTTACGTGCTAATGCAAAGGGGCCAGGATGGAGGCCAGCTTACATATGAACTTTCTTTAATAATTCACCAGCCCAAGGGAAGACAGACATGGGAGCCTTTATTGCCCTCACTTTATCTTCCAATGGGTGTCGCCCAATCTTGTCAACCCTGTTGCCCAGGTAGATCACTGGGGTGTCTAGAACACACATTTTCTCACATTGCCTATGCCCACCTGTGAAAAACGTCTAAGATCTTGTCCAAGTTCTCTCAGCGCTCCTTATTGATCTTCTCTGTTTTTAGCACATCATCTAGTTAAATGGTAACCTGGGGTACACCTTGTAAAATGTTCTCCATTGTCCACTGAAAAATTGCACCAGCTGATGCTAGCTAAGATGGCAGTCTCGAATATTGGTACCAACCGTAATTGTAAGTACACATGGTTCATCTCCAGCTTTGTGAAGGATAGCCTCCCTACCAGCTTTGCTCTATGTAAGGGCTTGGGTATTTATCCTACTGCAAAATGCGATTTACTGTTGGTTTAAAATCCCCACAAAGGCAAACCGACCCACCGGCAATCGGTAAAACCAGAACTGACCTTTCTACAAACTGGACTGCTTTGATGATTCCTTTGCGTTCCAGCCTTCTGATTTCTGCCTCGACTTGCAAATGGCAGGGGGTGGGCCTTGCAGAACCATGGAATTGGTTCCTGCTCAATGTGCAAGGTGGCCTTGGCTCTTTCAATAGTCCCTAGCCCTTCCTGAAAAATGTCCAGGTATTTAATTAGGACTTCACTCAGGCAGCTATTTTTAAATCAAAAAGTGTTGAGCCAATCTGGGTGAATCTTTCTCAACCAATTTTGCCCCATCAAACTTGAGCCCAAGTCTTCAACAACAATCAGTGGGAACTGAACCAGCTGCTTCTCAGAAGAGCCCAGAACAGAAGTTGTATCCTTAATCTCTAAAGGTTCCACAGTATAGGTTCTCAGTTGAGCTGAGTCCTGAACTGCCGAAGCCATAGGATCCTCTCCAGCTTGGGGCTGACCAGGTGCCTGGTCTCCAGCAGTCTCCGAGTGCCAGTGGTCCAAGATGTTTCTTTCCTGTCCAGCTGCAGAAACATGGCAGTGAAGTAGTCAGCTGCAGGTACTCCCCACACTAATCCTGTCTAGTGTACCCATCAAGGTGTTAGTATCTGAGCTGGTGGGAGAAGAGGCAGCACAGAGCCCAGTCTTGCTGGTGCTTCCTCTAAGGCATTGTGTTCTCTTCTCAAGTGGGGTCAGCCATACAAGTCAGGATGGCAAGTGATTTCAACGGGAACTTGTCGGTGATGGTGTTCCCATATGTCTGCTGCCTTTGTCCTTCTGGATGGAAATAGTTATGGGTTTGGAAGGTGTTATCTGGGGATCCTTGGTGCACCTTGTACACACTGTTGCTAATGAGAATTGCTGATGGAGGGAGTGGATGCTTGTGGATGTGGTGCCAATCAAGTGGGCTGCTTTATCCTCGATGCTGTCAAGTTTCATGAGTGTTGTTGGAACTGCACCCATCCAGGCAAGTGTGGAGTATTCCATCACACTCCTGGCTTGTGCCTTGTAGAATTAGGAAGTGAGTTACTTATTCCTAGTCTCTTGTAGCCATTATATATGTGGCAAGTCCAGGTGAGTTTCTAATAAATAGTAATCCCAGCATGTTAATAGTGGGGGAATTCAGTGATGGTAACACCATTGTATGTCAAGAGACAATGTTAGTTTAGTTCATATTTTCACACTCAATCAATTTGCATTTACTAAGAGGCTGCCAGAGTCCATTGCTCATATTCCTTTTCAGCACAGACGGAGAGGCTCATGCTTAAATTACTGAGCATGGACATGTCACATTTGGATGTCACAGTTGCTACTTTCTCCAGATTACAGCTGCTAACATCCTTTCCCATGACAAGGAAAGCCAGACAGCCTGGCAAGTGGGACCATCACCTTCCGATTAGACGCTAATAGGTTAAGTAAGTAGGGGAAAAAGTAGACAAATGGTACGCAGTGTGGGAAAACGCAAAATTGTTCATTTTGAAAGGAAGAACAAAATAACAGGATATTATTTAAATTGAGAAAGCTGTAGAAAGCTGCAATACAAAGTGACTTGGGGTGAATTGTCCATGAAACGCAGAAAGCTAGCACGCAGGGCAGCAGGTCATCAGGAAGATGAATGGAATGTGGGCCCTTATTTCAAAGGGATCAGAGTATAGGGAAGTCTTGCTGCAACCATATAAGGTGCTAGTGAGACTGCATCTGGAGTCCTGTGAGAAGTTTTATTCCCCTTATTTAAGGAAATTAATTCACAGGAGGCAGTTCACTAGGACGATCTCCAGTACAGAGGGCTTGTCTCATGAGCAAAGGCTAAACAGGTTGGAACTCTACTCCAAGTCTAGGTGATCTCGTTGAAATGTAGGATTCTTAACAATCTTTATAGGGTAAATGGTGAGAGGATGTTTCCCCTTGTAGGAGAGTCTAGGACCAGAGGACATCATCTCAGAATAAAGGGGCACCAAGTTAAAACTAAGATGAGGAGGAATGTTTTCTCTCAGGGGGGCTGAGAGTCTTTGCAAATCCTTACCACAGAGAGATGTGGGGGCAGGTTCCTTGTGCATATTTAAGGCTGAGATAGATTCTGGATCAGTCGTGAAATCAAGGGATAGGGCAGGAAAGTGAATATGAAGAACGTTGGATCAGCCTTGATCCTATTGAATAGTGGAGTAGGCTTGATGGGCTGAGTGGCCTCCTCCTGATCCAGTTTCTCATGGTTTTATGGTCTAAGTTGCCAGACTTTGGTGGTCTCATCCTTTCAGTATGTCAAGTCTCTTAAGAATGAGGTCACCTCTCATTCTCAAATTCTCATCTCTCATTTGGAGGCTGAGGGTTGACCTTATAGAAGTTCATAAAGTCATGAGGAGCATGGATCGGATGAATAGCCACCGTCTTTTTCCCAGGGAAGACGAGTCCAAAACTAGAGGGCAAGGTTTAAGGTGGGAGGGGAAAGATTTAAAAGGGACCTAAAGGGTAATTTCTTTACCCAAAGGATGGTGCATGCATGGAATGAGCTGCCAGAGGAAGTGGTGGAGGCTGGTGCAATTACAACACTTAAAAGGTATCTGAATGGGTACATGACTAGGAAGGGTTTAGAGGGCTATGGGCTAAATGCTGGCAAATGGGACTAGATTAGGTTGGGATATCCGGTCGGCATGGATGAGTTGGACCGAAGGGTGTATTTCCGCGCTGAATATCTCTATGACTCTATGATGCTATATCCTCTGTGCTGACAGGATGCATTGGAGAATGGATACATTCCTGTGCCCTCAACCCATAGCAGGATGGCTGCTGTAAAACAAAGACTACCACCTCCAAATATGGTGATTCCAACTTCACAAAACCCTCAGACCGAAGGGGAATGAGGATACACTGCTGTACAAAACAGATGGTTGGTCTCCTGAAGATAAGGCTTCGAAGCCTGGGCTTCTCTAGACTCCACAGAGGTCTTACTATATGGGCCCAGACAGTGTGTGCTGCATCATTAAACCATGCTAGACCCTTCACAACTGGAATCTACAAGCTGGAGGGGGTTTGTAATGCTTTGATGCAGAGGGAATGGGTGATCAACAGCAATTTTCTGAAGGTGATGGCAAGGATGAGGAATAAGGCATTGACTAGGAAGGATATCCAAGAGAATATGACAGCATTATCTGTCATTGAGTGTGAGAAGCCAGAGAGACTTAGCTGAAACCTGCTTCTAAGATGAATAGTTTGGACTTTCTTTGAATGTTTCAGTTTCTGTTGGTTACATGCCAAAGAGCTCCTACTCTGTCCAAAGTACACACAGACCTGGTTGGTTTTGCCCTCCCCTGATGCTGAATAACTGTTTTACTAGCCATTTTATTGGATGCTAAAAGTGGATTTCAAAGTATTTACACATTACACTCCAAATCATCATAAATGAAAAGGCATCAATCACTAAAACTGGGTACTAATGTTGCATGGCACTAGGGAAAAGCAGTTTTGAAGGCTTCAGTCAGCAGTTGTTATCTGAGTGTTGTGCAGGAAAGTCCCTTTATGCAGGCAACTGGTTGACAGAAAACATGAGGCAGCTCCTTATGACCCCTCCGCTATTAGCTGACCTTCAGTGTTTTTGAGTTTTTGTCGGCAGCTAAATACATGAGCATCTAGTAGACCAGTGTTTAACCCAAAAGCAAGAGAGGAAATGCTTTTTGCAGTTTCTATTGGCAAACAGTGTGTTCTGAGGGGAAGGGGAGATGTGAGCGGCCAACTGTACAGTAGATTCCCTCCACACCAGTTGCAGGATTCAGGACTGCACTAGGACACAATGGGAGGGAGAGAACAAAACTAACTGAGGGGCACATAGATGACACATTCATTGCATGTTATCTTGCATTTTTGTAACTGAGTAAGGCATGAGCACTCTTACAATGTCTGCTCTGGTATAGTTGTCACTGTCAGAGATGGTTAAGTTGCAACCATTTGACAGATGCATGTAAAAGCGAGGAGCAGAAGCAGATAATTCAGCCCTCCGAGCCTGCTCTGCTATTTAATACAATCACATTGATCTAATCTCAGGCCTCAACTTCACTTTCCTGCCTGTTGTCCATAGCCCTTTAATCCACTACTGATTAGAAATCTGTCTGTCTCCTCCTTAACCTTATCACAGCTTCCACCACACTCTGGAGCAGTGAGTTCCACAGCTTCTTGACCCTTTGACAGAAGCAATTTCTCTTCATCTCTCTTTTAAATCTGCCACTCCTGAGCCCAAAGCTATTCCCTCTCATTCTAGATTACCCCGCAAGAGGAATCATCCACTCCAATCCTACTTTGTCAATCCCCTTTAACATCTTATATCCCTCAATTAGATATCTTCTCATCCTTCGAAACTCTAAAGAGTTAGAATATATGAACATAAGAATTAGGAGCAGGAGTAGGCCATCTAGCCCTTTGAGCCTGCTCAGCCATTCAATAAGATCCTGGCTGATCTTTTCATGGCCTCAACTCCATTTATCACCCGCTGACCGTAACCCTTAATTTCTTCATCATTCAAAAACAAGTATCTCAGCTTTAAAAACATCTACTGAAGTAGCGTCAACTACTTCACTGGGCGGGAAATTCCATAGATTTACAGCCTGCTGCTGAAGAAGTTCCTTCTCAATTCAGCCCCAAATCGGCTCCTCCTAATTTTGAGGCTATACCCTCTTGTCCTAGTCTCACCTGCCAGTGGAAACATCCTCTCTACATCTATCTTATCCATTCTCTTCATAATTCAGTTTCCGATGAAGAGCTCATGTCAGAAACGTCAATTGTTCTGATCCTCAGATGCCTCCTGACCTGCTGTGCTTTTCCAGCACCACACTTTCCGATTCTGATCTCCAGCATTTGGCAGTTCTCAGTTTCTCACAATTGAAGAGAAGTCTGTTAAGAACAAGCTGCCCATCTGATCTCTCCTGCTTCTAAAAATAAAACCCAGTTTTTGAGTTCAGGGTGAAACTAATCCTTCTTTTAAAGGAGTGACTGAGGAAACATTTTAAGATTGTGTTTCCTGAGCAAGCAGTGTTATGTGTATGTCTGGATTTGTGTATGTGTTTGTGCATATGTTTGGTAATATTGAGAGGAATAAGCATTTTTGCTTCAAAATTATTGACTGTGTATGTTAACCAATTATGGCTGCACCTTTGAATAAGTTTTCTTTTGATAATCAACAATAATTGAAACCTAGTTATTAAATCCTGTTATTGAAACTCTGGTAGAGAAAAAGTACTTAATTGTTCACTTTGGTAACCCAAAAAATATGTTTTATATTATAATCTAATAAAGTTACCATAATGCCACTCTTGCATTTGAGTTTAAGCTGGGGGTCACTGCACCTCAAGTACAGGAATGAGTTTGAGAAAGCAGGCCCTACATGGTGAGCTCAGTCAGCACAGGAATTGACCCCATGCTGTTGGCATCAAAATTCAAAACTATCGAACGTAGGTGTGGAGCTGTCCATATGTGAGCTGGTGAAGTGGGTACAGGAGGCAAGCTGCTTACTCGCATTTCTCTGAGGCTTCCGTCTATTCTTCCTCAGAGTGAGAGGAGTGGATGTCGAGTGGGACCTGCCTCTTGACTGCTATCACTGTGCTATTGAAACTGGTGCCTGTCGGAGATCAAAGGAGAGAATGCATCATGGGCAGGGTGCAGAAGTTTGGGTGTGTGAATCCATTCAGAGTGAGCAATGGACAATGCTTCTTATTTGGTTGTCAGGACACAGAGGATTCGGCATTTCTACATGAGGCCCTTCCTTACCAGCCAGATCCAGGGAACCTCCCCTCAGAGGGGATGAGAATTTGAATGTTGGACACCCCACCATCTGCCTTGGCTATTTTTGCACTATTGTGAACTATTCTCTCCTGGAATGAAGTAAAATGACTCAAAGGGAGGGACTAAAAGCATAAGAATTAGGAGAAGGAGTAGGAAATTCAACCCTTTGAGCCTCCTGAGTCTTTTATTGAGTGAGCTGAAAGTGGCTTGCACAGCTGTTAGTGCTGACGTCAGTGGGAGAAGGTGGTGTGGTGTCCGCACTGAGTGAGCGGGAGATATAGAGGCCACGCGCCATTAGTAGTGAAGTATATTAGGATGGGTAATAGAGAGGGAGGGAAGATGTTGCATGCAGTAGAGTTAGAACATGAGCCTTTGTGAAAGGTGAATGCGGTAGCAGAGATAGGGTGAATGTAAGGTAACAGAAAGTAGACAGTGTTTGGCCAAGCAGAGAATCTTATTGATCTGGTCCTTTCTCCAAATCATGGAGACCACATTCACCTGGGTGGCAGCTTTGTACCAAGTTGACAGGATCCAGAGAAACTCAGCAGGTCTGGCAACACCTGTGGAGAGAAAGCAGAGTTAACATTTTGAGCCTCGTCACCTTTCACTGTTCTGTCACTGGACCCAACATGTTAGCTCTGTTTCTGTCTCCACAGAAGCTGCCAGATCTGCTGAGTTTCTCCAGCAATTCCAGTTTTTGTTAGAAATTGCCAGTATCCGCAGTTCTGTGTTTTTGGGGTTTACTATTGTGGCTTTCTTTGACAGTCCTGGGGAAAGAGCATCGCCCTCTTCTGCACCAACCCGTCCACCAGGATCGCCAAATCCCTTTCCGTGAAGCGGGGTGCCAGTTTCCCCTCATCAACCACGTCCAGGGCAAGACATGAACCATGCTGGACAGCGTTTGGACTGACAACACTTGACCAGTTACAGAATGGTTGTTTAAGGATGGCACAGGCACCAGGAGTGCCGGCATGCCACAGTAGTGATGAATATGTCCACCTACTGAGAGTGAGAGAATAGGACAAGCAGGGCTTCACATTGGTGGGGTGCATGGGTAATAAGGCAAATTTGGAAAATAGCACAAGAAAACCTGACAAAGAGAAACCCTCCATGCAATTGACTGAAAATGACAATTAGCCAATTTCTGATAAGATTCGGTCCTGTATTAATATACCAAGAGGTCTTCACTTTTACATTTCAACTGCCTTACACACAAAGCTTCTCCAGCAATTACTCCTCATGAAAAAAGACTGGATTTTAGTCTGATTTAGACTTCACATCCAGGTGATATTGTGGTGCAGATCTTTGTGTAATTGAATTGAATTGAATTGAATTTATTGTCACGTGTACCGAGGCACAGTGAAAAGCTTTGTCTTACGAACAATACAGGCAGATCACAGAGTTAAGTAACATAGATAGTAAGTGATAGGTAAACGGCAGCAAAAACAAAAACACAAGTACAGGTGAATGTTAAGAGTTTGTGAGTCCATTCAGTATTCTAACAACAGTAGAGTAGAAACTGTTGCGAAACAGGCTGGTGCGTGTGTTCAGGCGTCTGTACCTTCTCCCCGATGGTAGAGGTTGTAGGAAAACATTGCCAGGGTGGGATGGATCTTTGAGAATGCTAGCGGCCTTTCCTTGACAGCGGACCTGGTAGATGGACTCTATAGATGGGAGGTTGGCCTTTGTGATTGTCCGGGCCGAGTTCACCACTCTCTGTAACCGTCTCCGATCTTGAATGGTACAGTTGCCATTACCAGGTAGTGATACGTCCATACAGAATGATGCACCTTTGAAAGTTAATGTTTATGAATTATCTTATGATGGAAGGCGAGACAGGCTGGCCTTGTATCCTCTGGAGTTTAGAAGAGTCAGAGGGGACTTAATAGAAACATATAAAATCCTGAAGGGACTTGACTGGATGGATGTGGAAGGGATGATTCCTCTTGTGGGAGAATCTAGAATGATGCATGATGGTTCAAAATTAAAAAGTCACCAGAGATGAGGAAACAATTTTTTCTTTTGGATGGTTTGTGAATCTTTGGAATTCCCTTTTACAAGAGACAGTGGATGCAGAGCTTTAAATGTTTTTAAGGCAGAGTTAGATAGGTTCTTGATTACTGAGGGGTGAAAGATTATCGGGGATATGCAGGAATGTAAAGTTGAGGTCAGCCATGATCTTACTGAAGAGCAGAGCAGACCCAAAGACTAAGTGGCCCAATCAGATCTGCTAGTTAATAGTTGTACCAGAATTTTCATTTGAAAATAGCATCACCCCCCGTTGTATGTCCCTTTGTATGTTATTAAATTTGTGTTTTTATTATGAATCACTGTGCTCTGTTTAACTAAAATTAAGCTTTTTGCAAAATTGAACTCTGTGGAAAGGCTGAAATAAATATGCCAATTTAAAAAGTACATGACCTTGAAAACAAATAATGTGCACGCACTGTAACAAACTTCCATACTGTAAAATTATGTTTTCTATCATGCTTGGAATTGCTTAAAGCAATTATATTCATTTAAAACAAATGTATTACTTAGTGCTAGTAGTGGACTGTCAGATAAAGTATTTGAGTTCTGTGTTCAGTCATTTGTAATGAAATGACTTTCTGCTTTGCTATCATATATATATGAATAGTGTCTTTGTACAGTCTGATGAAAATTCACTTGTTATCTAATAAGGTTTTAGAAGCAGTCTTGAGAAAGAAATTTGATTATCACAGACAAAGCAAGGTTCAATCACCAGAACATTGAGGAGGATCAACTTGAGGAGTGATACATCATTCCCTAAAGAGTCTGAGAAAAACTAAGTCTAGTGATGGAACTCAATGATGAGATTGTGCAAAAAATATTGATAACAAACCAAAAAACATTGAGGTTAGTTTAAACGTTGGGAGACCCATCCATATATGGAGAAATGCACTTGGCACTGTTGAGAAAAGTGAAGGAGGAAATATAGAATGTCAGAGATGTTCATGATTTGGAGATGCTGGTGTTGGACTGGGGTGTACAAAGTTAAAAGTCACACAACACCCAGGTTATAGTCCAACAGGTTTAATTGGAAGCACACTAGCTTTTGGAGCGACGCTCCTTCATCAGGTGATAATGGAGGGCTCGATTGTAACACAGAATTTATAGCAAAAATTTGCAGTGTGATGTAACTGAAATTATACATTGAAAAATTGATTGTCTGTTAAGCCTTTCATCTATTAGAATACAGTGATAGTTTCACTTCTTTCATGTGTAAATCACAAAACCGTTTTTTTAAAGTTGCATTCTCGGGTTAGCTGTTAACAATGGTGATAGCTAGACAATATGTTGAAGGTGTTAGCCCCCTGTGTTCTCTGTCTATGACCTGATTTTAGATTGATTCCAATCTAAAAAGTGAGATAACAGAGTTTTACATAAATTCATGCAGTTTTTGAGCTCAGAGTTTTACATGAATGTATGCAGTTTTTAAGCAAAGTGCAATGTAACTCTGCAAGTACAAATTCACCCCACAAAATATATGTGTGCATGTGGGTCTTTGTCTGTCTGTGTGTGTCTGTCTGTCTGGGGTGGGGGTTGTGGGTGTGAGAAAGTGTGTCTGTGTGTGTGTGTGTGTGTAGTGAGTGCAGAGTGTCTTAAGTCTGTGAGGGGGTGCATGTGTGAGTGTGGGAGTGTATGTGTCTATAAGGGTGTGTGTGGGTGTCTGTGTGCGCATCTGTGTGTACCTGTGTCTGTGTGTATGTGAGAGTGTGTGTGTGTGTGTAGGAATATCTATGTGTGTGTGTAGTGCAATGGTGATCACCTGTAATGTGACATGAACCCAAGGTCCCGGTTGAGGCCCTCCCTATGGGTACCGAACTTAGCTATCAGCCTCTGCTCGGCCACTTTCCTCTGCTGCCTGTCCCGAAGTCCACCTTGGAGGATGGTCACCCGAAGGTCCGAGGCTGAATGTCCTGGACCACTGAAGTGAAGAGATATTCATGACTGTATAAGATAAACAATTATCTGCCCACACACTCCAAGATGCAGTGCAATATTGGCAGGGTACACGGTAACACAATCATGAGTGCATTCACAGCAAACATATTATTAACCTGTGGGACCAGGAGTGTGCTGGTTGATCAATATCCAGTTGATCAAGAGGTCTACTTAATCCATTTTTTAATATATTGACTTTTGGTATGTAGGCATTTCTGGGTAGGCCAGTATTTATTGCCCATCCCTAATTGCCCAGAAAGCAGTTAAGAGCTAACCACAGATCTGGTAAGGATGACAGATTTCCTCCCCTAAAATAAATTAGGGAATCCAGATGGAACTTTTCCCCCAAGTGATCATCCTCATTAGACCCTTAATTTCACCATCTACTATGGTGGAATTCAGAACTCAGATCCCCAGAACATTGGTTGGGTCTATAGATTAATCATCTTGTGATAATACCACTAAGCCATCACCTCCCTATGTAAAAATGCACACTAATTAATAGGTGTATAATGCAGGGAAGTATACACATGATTGCTCTACTTTATTTGGAAAACGTGAGGACTACAGCTGCTGAAAGCGGCCACAGTTTTCGACTGTGACTCTCCAGTGTCAGCAGCCCTCACTGTCTCCTAGTCACTGTCACCTGACTGCGAACCTCTTCCAAGGATGCCCACCTTGAAGAAATTCTCCTCCTCCCTCCACTAAGATCTCACTCACTGCACCCCCCTCCCCCCAGGTCATCTCCTCTGCCCTGAAGCCCTTCATATCCTGAAGCAGACCTGCTCTACATTATTTGCAGCATCAATCGCTTGAATAATAATGCAACTTCACACCCACAACCTACTACTTAAAAGTTGTGAAGGTCATGATTATAAATAAACTTTGCAGCATTTCAGGGATATAAAATTTTATCAAGAGTGCTGGTTCATAAGGTGCTGGTTAAAGTAAAGTTTGAATATTCAATACTTTTTCATGCATAAAGCATACAAGGAGTCATACTCAGTGAACATAAGGGCAAAGTGTAACAATAATTGGAAAAAGAACAAGAAAAAACATGAGGAAATGTAGAATACTGTGCAGAGGAGTCATGGAAGCAAATTCAACAGTGACTCACAAACAGATAAAAACTTGAAGGGAAAATGTTACGGAATAGGAGGGAAATGCATGGATTGTGACTAAATTGAATAGCTTTTTTGAAGAACTGTCAAAAGGCATCTTAGGCAGAATGACCTGTTTCATTGCTGAATCATTCCAAGATTTATTGAAGAAAGAAACTTGTCGGTGCTGGTTATTAAAATCTAAGGAAAATAAATGAGATTGTTGTCGTCAGGCAGAAGAGTCCAGTCACACTCCAGGAATTAATGGGGAATTCCAGAAAATGCCAGCTCATGCTGTAATCTGGAAAGAGGCCTCAAGTTCCCCATATGAGGATCTGAAACCTGAATACAGGCTGAGGTAAGTAGTTGTTGTCAGGAACAACAGCTTAACAGATGTTCTTAATAACTTAAGTGGCAGTAAAATGACTTCTCGATACAAATAACATGACAAAATGGCTTCTAGGCTGCAAATTAACAATTCTGCTATAACTGCATAATTGACTAACCACAGTCTGCTTCAATAGAGATTAACGGACAATGCTCCCTTTACAGCACAGAAATAAATAGACTAGATAAGACATTACTGGCCATCCGAACTGACCTTCAGGTGCAGGGGCAAAGGCTTGGTAAGTGAGATAAGGGTGGCCTGAGTGTTGGAAAACAAAGTTGGTTCCCAGGAAATATCATTAGACCAAGTAGCTGTCAAATAAAGCATTATCGTATATTGATTGGTAATTGTCTGAATGTACATAGCCTGTACCTTTCTTTAAGACAAGTATAAAAATGTCTTTGTTTTCAGCCATGTGCACAGCTCCTCTGAGGAACACGGAAGTGTATAACCTCTGTGTTTCCAGATGCTCTCTACCCGACCGTATGAAGAAATAAAGAATGAAGTCTTAAAGAACCAGACCAATTGTGAATGCTCATTGACCGATCACACAACAGAGAGACAACCCCTCTGGGGTCCAAATCTTCATCTGGTGCCTTGACTCGGATTCAATATGAACGATTTGTGCACAGCGGTTTAAGAGGCTTGAGTCCTCCACTATTGAGTGTAGAGAAATTGGCTGGCCAGACATGAGTATTTTCTCCATTTGGTTTTCCTCTCATTCAAGTTGTGGTTGACTCGACAGTGAGATCTGCTGCTTATCATCTCAGTCCAGCCTATGAAGGATCAGCATTGGTAAGAATTCATTCAGAAAAGCTTCAAAAGGAGTCTGGGACTCCAGGGAGTCGGGGATTCCCACTACCAGCTCAGGGACCTGCATAAGGAAGTACTTGAAATGAGTTGGGGACTCAAATTCGGTCAAATTGGCATTGTCTAAATTGATTTCCAAATTATTCTGAGAAAAATGAAACAGAGAAGTATTGCGATATATTATAATGAGACTGTCAGGATTTTAGAATGTCGGGAATGTTTTGCTGAAATCACTAGTCTTGTTGTTCATTATTGGGTTGTTGACTAGTGAAAGTTTTAGGTCAAGATTATCTTCGCTGTTGCATCTGTTTGGCTTGGCTTGGCTTATCTAGCTTTGCTGTTTTTTCTTGTTTGTCTGCCATGGTTTTGTTCTGTTTGTTTTGGTGTTTGTTCTTTGTTTATGAAATATAGAGGGTGGTTGCTGCTTTTGTCACGTTAAAAAAGGAAAAGTGGCCAATGATACAATTGTTGCACACTTGGCGAAGCAGCTATATGCCACTACCAGGATTTATGTGGCTAAACTCCCTAACTTTGACTGTGTTGTGGAATGTGAGTGCCTCATTACCCTTAAAATGTTTGTGCGTGTGTGTGTGTGTGAGAGACAGAGAGAGAGAGACAGACAGACAGAAAGACAGACAGTCAGACAGACAGAGATTCAGCATTGATTCCAGGCAGCTTGCAGAAAGTTTAACCCTTTGAGATTCGGTTTGAATGAACATTTGCTTGTTGGTGATTGTATGTTTGTGTTTTGTTCCCTGGAACTTGAGATCCATGACTGTTTTGAATTTGATTTGCATTTTGGGCATTTAACATGATTTCTTTTAAGGTTAAGGATCCATCAGTGATTATGAAATGAAATGTGGGATATAGCTGAATTAATGTTATTTCTGCAATTATAAGTTCTGAGACAGAGGATTGTTTCTCGGCTAAGAGCTGAATTAACAAGGATGGGAACTACATAGAGGAAATATATAATCCGTTAAAAAATGGTATGTCAAGCATGAGACATGATTACAAAACAATGGTAGAAATACAGGCACTAAATAAACTGCTGTGAAGAGAGGCCTGTATAAACATCTGTTTTCCCACTTGTATGGGGACACAGGAACAAACCCTAATTAAAGAGGTCATAAAGGTCAGAGTGGCCCCGGAGAGGAATAAATGCTGATAAAGAAAGGATATGCCGAGCGGTGACCTGCAGTGAGATGACGTCAAACAACCTTATGGGAGCCAGAGATAGGCATTTGTCACGGACAAGGCCGGATAAACAGAAGTTGTGGGATCAGTCTTAAGGAAATGAGTGACTTAAGCGGAGGAGGGGGCAAACAATGGAATAAGAAAAAATATATGGGGACTCAAATTGTATAAATTTCGAGAGTTTGTTGAATTTGATGTGTATTTGTCATTGTCTTACCTGGCATTAGACATTGCTCCCACTTGCAAGTGTACAAATAAACGGCTCTACTGGTTCAGATTTTTGGTCTCGGACTGAAATTATTGAAGTGAGTGAGTTTTTGTTTCTCACAACTGGGGGCTGTCCGCGATTTTCTTCCATCTCCGGGGGGAAGTGGCTGGCCTTGGACACTGGGAAGACGCGTCCCGTTCCCCATTGAGGAGCGGTCTCGTGTCCCGGTTTGGTCTGCTCCCTTGGGCGACTGGTACGAATCCCACAAGAGAGACATCTGAATCAGACAGTGACGGGAGGTTGATAGACAATACGGCAAAAAGGGGCCAGGCAGCTCTGTGCACAGACCAAGGTAAGAAAATTGACTTTTAAGTATTGCCTTGGTGGCCGGGATTGAGTATTAGTAGTTAATAAGGGACTAACGAAGGAACTCAATATGGATTGTGCTGTGGCTAAGGAAAAAGCCTCCGGGAAAACAAAGTAAGGAAAAGGCAATGGAAATGGAGGCGAGGTCCCTTACAACATACCTCCAGAAAGTCCTTTGGGCAGGATGTTGTGGAATTGGCAAAATAATACTTGTACAAGGGAGAAAGATGATTAAATATTGTTGCTTTGTATGGACTAAGGAATCCATTCTTCGTCCCGATGTCTTCTGGCCAAAGTACAGATCGGACGAAGACTGGGTTTGTGAATATCTGAGTTTATATGTCAATGTGAGAGTGAGAGAGAGAGAGAATGAAAAGAGCTGTACAGCTGGTAGGAAGTTTAACCCTTTGTGATTTGGTTTGAGTGAACATTTGTTTGTTGGTAATTGAATGTTTGTGTTTTATTCCCTGGAGCTTGAGTTCCAGGACAGTTTTGAATCTGATTTTTATTATGGAAACTTAACATGACTTCTTTTAAGGTTAGGGATTCTATCGAGATTATGAAAAAAAAGAATGATAACTCCTGTTCTTTTTACAGATCATGACTGCCTTACTATCAGTTTCTAACTAATCTCTTTTATCTTTACATAAAAGCGATTTATGGAGGACAGTTGAAGTTTCAGTTCAACATTAGATTGTAGTAAAAGCAAAATTCTATGGTTAATATCTGTGACCTTGGATTCAGCCATTGTTCATGCATTAGAAGTTTTTTTTTAAACTTGAATAGACCAATTCTTTTAAGGCAGCTCTGATTATTTTACGACTTATAGTATTGTAATTGAGCAATGATTGGTCAGGACTATTTAAGAAAACTAATTTTGGATTTAAATTAAAGGACTAAAACTGGGTAATTACAGTGAATTTCAAAATTGGGAACTGTATGCATTTTGCATTTTAAATATTAAATACTGAAGAAATGAACGTAAATATATAAATATATTTATAAGTTAGGAACAGGCTTTAAAGGTTAGTCAAGCATGAATTGATGAATTGGTGTTTGAAGTTATGGGGAGCTAGAAATATTGCAATATTTCTTTTAAAAGAAAAAGGGGAAGAACGTAACGACTTATCCCCTTCAGGGGTTACCCATAGGGGACAAAGAGATTGGGTTTGTAAGTGCTCTCCTCACCAGTGGGGAGGTCAGAACATTTAAAAAGGAAATGAAGGTCCTGGTTGAGGATCCGGTGGGGTTGTCTGAACAAATTGATCAATTTTTGGGACCCAGTTTGTATAACTGGGCTGAGTTAACGTCTATTTTGAATATACTATTTACTGGGGAGGAAAGGGGACTTATACGAGGAGCTGCCATTAAAATATGGGACAGGGAACGCCCGATTGGAGATGGGGATGCTGGACAGGGAGAGGTGAAGTTTCCCCTCAGAGACCCCCAGTGGGAAAACCAAAACCCGGAGCATAGAGAAGAAATGAGGGAATTGAAAGACCTGATTCTAAAAGGAATAAGAGAGGCAGTTCCGAAGTCACAGAATTTGACTAAAGCCTTTGAAGTTAGACAGGAGAAAGATGAGACTCCCTCAGCTTTCTTGCTAAGATTAAGGGACTCAATGCGGAAATATTCTGGAATGAACCCTGAGGACCCAGTGGCACAGGGTCTTTTGAAAGTACATTTTGTGACAAAAGCATGGCCAAACATACAGAGAAAGATACAGAAGATAGAAGGGTGGAGTGAAAAACCATTAGATGAATTGTTAAGAGAGGCACAGAAAGTGTTTGTAAAGAGGGAGGATGAGAGACAAAAACAGAAGGCGAAAATGATGGTAGCTACGGTTGATGAGGTAGTTAAAAGGAGAATGGAACTAATAGTGAGCAACCGGAGCAGCGGGTGGCAGCATGTAGGACAGAGAGGGAGAGGGAAGGATTTACTGTTCCAGTATTCGAACCTATGATGATAGAAGGTCCTAAGGATAGGGTCACAGGGAAACTGCTGTATATCCTTGATATAGGAAGTAACTTACTGGGGAGAGACTTAATTATCCTTTTAGGACTGGAGATTGGAATTCAGGAAAAAGAATTAGTTGTACAACTGGCGATGTTGACAGAGGATGCAGAGAGAGAGATAGACCCTATTGTATGGGCTAGAGAAGGGAATCGTGGAAAACTACAGATCCGTCCCCTTTTAATAAATTTAAAACGGAAAGGGGACGTTGTCTGTGAACGACAATACCCTATTTCCATAGAAGGTAAACGAGGACTGCAGCCAGTAATTGCAGGACTGATTAGAGATGGACTGTTGGAGCCATGTATGTCTCCTTATAATATCCCAATTCTACCAGTGTGGAAATCTGATGGAACTTATCAATTAGTGCAGGATTTGAGAACATTAAATCGAATAGTACAGATCAGGCACCCAGTGGTACCAAACCCCTATATGTTGTCAAGTAAGATCCCTCATGATTACAGATGGTTTAGTGTGATAGATTTAAAGGATGCCTTTTGGGCTTGTCCCTTGGCAGAGGAAAGATTTGGGACTATCCCCCTATGAAATCTTATTTGGAATACCTTATCTGGGAACGAATGGAGAATTGCCAATTCCCGAAACTAAAGATTTGTTTTTAAAGAAGTATATACTGGACTTGTCCTCCTCTTTGTCTTTCCTCAGGAAACAGGGTTTATTGGCACAGACTCCACCCCTTGAATTCACTGTTCACCCCATCCGGCCGGGTGATTGGATCTTAGTAAAATCATGGACAGAGACTAAATTGCAGCCGGACTGGGAAGGGCCGTACCAGGCTCTTTTGACTACCGAAACGGCAGTAAGGACGGCGGAGAAAGGCTGGACTCATTACACTCGGATCAAAGGGCCAGTGGACCCTCCAGTTGAGGAAGAAGTCTGGACAGCTGAATCAACGCAAGACCTGCTAAAACTCAGGCTGAAGAGACTTTGAGTAACTGACTATACAGCGGCGACGCGAGCACGGGATTATTTCTGTAAGATTGTATATTAAGTCTTTTTGTGCTTCAGCATGATGATTAGAATACTGGGAATGTTTAGAGTTATGATGCTAGCCCTCTTAGTATTGGGATTTTGTCAAATATCATTTTCATATGTATTATTAATGGTTCCTGAGTCTGATAATCCACAAATAATAGACGCTGATGCATGCAGCTTAGTAAATTGTGGGGATGTAGATAATCAGAGACAGTACCGCAGCTCTGAGATACATCTTAAGTCCTTTGGGGATGGCCTTGGGGATGGTACTTAGTATAATGGCCTTGTCACAGTACACCGGGCCCCCTTCCGACCAGCTCGCGATTGTCCCGATAAAAAGTGTAACCTAATATACCTAACAATAAGGAAAACCACATGGCACGAAGCAATTTGGGGGGGGGGAGCCAATGAGATACAATTAAATGAAAGCAAATGGGAAGGATTTCGTGAGCTGTTGTTTTCGAATTAGTATAGGACAGGGAAAATAGATAGAATTACTGGGTAATGAGATACAACCCTTCACCCCTCCCGATGATCCTAAAGTAGTAAAAATTATAGAGGTAAAAGACTTGAAACAGACCATCGAAATAGAAACTGGGTACGGGGATGCAAATGCCTGGGTTGAATGGGTAAAGTATACTGTAAAAAGGTCTGAACAAAAGCAATTGCTGTGCATGTGCCTCCGGTAGGCCAGTGGCCCAGGTGGTTCCCTTTCCGCTCAGGTGGAAGCGAGACAGGAAGGGCATGAAATGTATGATAGCCCTGTACCAGGATGAGACTGCATGGAATGAGAGGAATTGTACCTCCCTATCTCTGATGTTCCCTCCCTTGGAGAAGAAAGATGCAAAAGTTCCCCCCCACATTTTCCGCCGCAGTTGGAAATCACAAGTCGTGTGTGCGCAGGCGAGGTACAAGTTGGTCGAGGGATTTGGGGGAGCTGAAATTATGTACAGAGATTAAGAATGTTACCGAAACGGAGAAGGGAGGGAACTACTCAGCATTAAAGGTTCCCCGAGCGGATCTGTGGTGGTACTGTGGAGGAAAAATATTGAGACCCACCCTACCTCCAGATTGGAGAGGGATATGTGCAATTGTACAATTGGCAATTCCATTTACCTTGGCATTTGAGAAGGAAATGCTCGTAGGGAAAAAGGGAAAGGGTAAGAGATTACTGTTAGACACTTCTTTTGATGACAGGATTTATCTCGACTCGGTAGGAGTCCCTAGGGGAGTGCCTGATGAATTCAAGGCTCGTAACCAGATTGCAGCAGGCTTTGAGTCAGCTCTCTTTTGGTGGGTAACAATTAATAAAAATGTAGATTGGATAAATTACATTTTCTGTAATCAACAGCGATTTATAAATTATACAAGAGATGTGTTAAAGGGATATCAGAACAGCTTGATGCGATAAGTAGGATGGCATGGGAAAACAGAATAGCCCTTGATATGATTTTAGCAGAAAAAGGTGGTGTGTGTGTGATGTTAGGAGGAAGCTGTTGTATCTTTATTCCTAATAATACTGCGCCTGATGGTTCAATTACTCGGGCCTTACGGGGATTGACTGCTTTAGCAGAGGAACTGGCTGAGAATTCAGGAGTAGACACATCTCTCACAGGGTGGCTTGAATCCTGGTTTGGAAAATGGAAGGGGGTGGTGGTTTCTATCCTTACTTCCCTGATAGTAGTAGTCGGGGTATTGGTGGCCATTGGCTGTTGTGTCATACCCTGTGTACGAGGGCTCACCCGAAGACTGATTGAAACAGCCTTGATGAAACAGATGCCCCAAGAGGGAATCAGACAGAGGAACTTTATCGGCTAAATAATGAGGAGATGAGTGAAACCAAGATGGATGAAATCTCTGGAATGATGCTTGCGAATTTTGGGAACGATGTTTAAAGAAAAAAAAAAGAGAGACAAAAATGCAGAAGATAACAAATAGTAATCAAAAGAAAAAGGGAAAATTGTGGGATATAGCTGAATTAATGTTATTTCTGCAATTATAAGTTCTGAGACAGAGGATTGTTTCTCGGCTAAGAGTTGAGTTAACAAGAATGGGAACTACATAGAGGAAGTATATAATCCGTTAAAAAATGGTATGTCAAGCATGAGACGTGATTACAAAACAATGGTAGAAATACAGGGACTAGATAAAATGCTGTGAAGAGAGGCCTGTATAAACATCGGTTTTCCCACTTGTATGGGGACACAGGAACAAACCCTAATTAAAGAGGTCATGAAGGTCAGAGTGGCCCCGGAGAGGAATAAATGCTGATAATGAAAGGATATGCCGAGCGGTGACCTGCAGTGAGATGACGTCAAACAACCTTATGGGAGCCAGAGATAGGCATTTGTCACGGACAAGGCCGGATAAACAGAAGTTGTGGGATCAGTCTTAAGGAAATGAGTGACATAAGTGGAGGAGGGGGCAAACAATGAAATAAGAAAAAATATATGGGGACTCAAATTGTATAAATTTCGAGAGTTTGTTGGATTTGATGTGTATTTGTCATTGTCTTACCTGGCATTAGACATTGCTCCCACTTGCAAGTGTACAAATAAACGACACTACTGGTTCAGATTTTTGGTCTCGGACTGAAATTATTGAAGTGAGTGAGTTTTTGTTTCTCACAGAAATATTAACCCCTGTTCTTCTTACAGGCCTGACTGCCCTACTGTCACTTTCTACCTAATCACTTTTATGCTTACATGAAAGCCAATCTTATTTAATTTCAAATCAGTTTAATATGGAGGAAGACAACATGGAGTCATAGAGTCATAGAGATGTACAGCATGGAAACAGACCCTTCGGTCCAACCGGTCCATGTCGACCAGATATCCCAACCCAATCTAGTCCCACCTGCCAGCGACCGGCCCATATCCCTCCAAATCCTTCCTATTCATATACCCAGCCTAACGCCTCTTAAATGTTGCAATTGTACCAGCCTCCACCACATCCTCTGGCAGCTCATTCCATACACATACCACCCTCTGCGTGAAAAGGTTGCCCTTTAGGTCTCTTTTATATCTTTCCCCTCTCACCCTAAACCTATGCCCTCTAGGTCTGGACTCCCCCACCCCAATGAAAAGACTGTCTATTTACCCTATCCATGCCCTTCATGATTTTGTAAACCTCTATAAGGTCACCCCTCAGCCTCCGACGCTCCAGGGAAAACAGCCCCAGCCTGTCAGCCTCTCCCTATAGCTCAAATCCTCCAACCCTGGCAACATCCTTGTAAGTCTTTTCTGAACCCTTTCAAGTTTCACAACATTTTTCCGATAGGAAGGAGACCAGAATTGCACGCAATATTCCAACAGTGGCCTAACCAATGTCCTGTACAGCCGCAACATGACCTCCCAACTCCTGTACTCAATACTCTGACCAATAAAGGAAAGCATACCAAACACCTTCTTCACTATCCTATCTACCTGCGACACCACTTTCAAGGAGTTATGAACCTGCACTCCAAGGTCTCTTTGTTCAGCAACACTCCCTAGGACCTTACCATTAAGTGTATAATCTCCTTCGATTCTGCACCATTTGACATCAGTATAAACTTGTTCTCAAATTCCCCATCGTTTCATGCTACTGCCAAAGATCATTTTACGTGTTGTACTAATCAAAGAATTGACTAAAGGAAATAAAGCAGTAGCACTAAATCTTGGCCTCAGGTGCAGAATCATTCTGTTCCAGGATGAGAGCAACTTTAGTTATAATTTAAATCTAACATTGAGGAAAATCACTTCGGGCTTTAACATTTGTTCATTGGTTGGAGGAATTGCATGAACCTTATTTAATTTAGTTAAATTTTGTAAAACTAGAAGTATAAAGATAGATCCAAAATATCCCAAACCATATATCTCATTTTTTTCAGAAAATGATACTATCAGATTTAATTTTTGTTTCAGAATCATTTGTTTTCACTTAATTTTAAGACTGCTGTGTTTCATTGGTGATTATGATGTACCAGTCCTGGCTTTATTTTATATCAATTCCCCTCCCTCAATGACAATCGAAGTTTCAGTTCAATATTATGCTGTGATTAATCATGTAACAATATTAACATCCTATTTTTAATATCTGTGTCTTTGGATTCGGCCATTATTTGTGCATTAGAAGGTTTTTTGTTACCATGTGAGTAGACAAAACCTTTTAAGGTAGCTGTAGTTATTTCACGGCCTATAGCATTGTAAATGAGCAATGACTGGGCAGGACCACTTAAGGAACCTAATCTGGGATTTACATTTAGGGACTAGAACCAGGTAATTGTAATGGATTTCAGAGTTGGAAACAGTAGACATTTTATATTTAAATATTAAATACTGAATAAATGAATTTCCAGTTTATATTGATGACTTTTAAAATGTCTTAATCACTTGTTCGGTTTCCACCTCTGAATTACAGATTCATTTAATTTCATTCCATTCATTTAATTACAGATTAATTTATTTATTATTTTTAAATAATCAATTGTATTCGCCCTAGATCACAAAATCAGAACTAACTGGCAGGATCACTTGGTTTTATTCCTTTACACGTTGTCAGTGACCTGTCTCATTGCCTCATGATTCATTTGAAGCATGGTTGCATTAATTAGTTGCTAACGAAAGAATGGAAAGACACCTTCCTGGCCAGTTGAAGGAATTCTGCATGTGATTGGGGGATAGAGGCATGTACAGCAGATGGAACTGTCCAAAAGCTGGGACGTGTTCATAGCTGACTGTGAATGGGTAGCTGAAAAAATAAAAGGGACCTGAGAAACAGTGTAAGACCACTATGGCTGAGGAATGTGCAAACAGGGTTAAAGCAACTACGCTGTAAAATAAAGAACTTAGATTCTACTCAGAATCCTGAGCCTATGTCTGGCATACTGACCTTATTTGAGGATGGGGATTTTATTCCTACATACCCACTGAGCTCCTAACATCTCCTGTTGTCCCCAGCACACCACCCCCTTATTACAAACTTTTCCTTCTTTTGAAAATGAAACATCCAGTCTTCATAGTCGATATCACGGGGATGAGTGGCCTGCGTTATCCTAAACTAGGGCCCATCCCGGGAATTAAAGTAATATTAATGAAGCATGCTCCTGACTGCAGGAGCAAACCGACTCAATTTGCTCAACATGTCCAAGGGTGATGCGGATGTAAATGCAGCAAAATTCTGGGAGTAGCCTGAATACGAATGGCTTGTGTTACAAGACTGAAATATGTGGCTATCTGTCTGACAGAAGTGGTATACAATTGAAAAGAAAATCAAAAAGCTCAATCACCTTTGTTTAACCCAATGCTTTTGCAATGTTTTCCTCCTGGTGTCACTAACATGATCCAGACAAACAATATGAACTAGGAATTTCCAGTCGCAAATGAGATGAGTGGTGGTTTTCTATTGGGATGGCCAGAATCAGACAGAACCACGATGCAAGTTACAGGTAAAACAAATTATATCCAGCGCCCTCACGATCCCAAATGCTGTGTGCCAGCCCTGACAGCATTGATTGGGACCAGGATACCCACTAGGGGTGGAACCTACCTCAGATGCCCACCTAGTGACCAGAGCAACCTTTTCCCGAGGGGACCCTGGAAATGGGGACAGGCAAGCCCCAGTACTACACCTTTGAGACGAGGAACAAGACAGCAAAATCTTTCAGGGACAAATGGCTGGCCCTTGCTTCAACTGTGGAAATGTGGCCACTGGGGAGTGATATGTTTCTAATGTTACCTTGGAGCGAACGTGGGGAATTCACATGCTTGTGTCCTAGTAAAAGGAAAATCTGCTAATATACATTGACTCTTCGTTGTGCTCTTGGTATGACCCACGATTTTGGAGCCTTGTGAGAACATAGAGGATGTTTAACCCCCACACGTTGTAGTCTTGCTGTTTTTTCCAATTATTCTGGCAGTTATCAAGATGTTTGGCTCACGCTGAGGCAACTGATACAATTTACAAAGTAATGGGCAAGTGGGTGCAGCTGCCAAGCAGGCAGTCTTACACCCCAAACTTCTGGTCCCATGGGGCCCCTAGCAAAACCCAGACAGAGACGATATAGGGACAGGTATGCCCGACCTGGGTAATGTATAGAAATCACAGGGGAAGGCCTCTGCTGAAGAGGACAAACTATGGCCTCAAATAGCGTTCTCCCTTGATACTCAAACCAAAATGTGGGTGACCCCTGCTAGACAAATTTGTGTTCCTTCTTTGCTGCTGCCTATTTTAGTTGACTATGTGCATTATTGTACACACTTGGGCAAGGAGGGAATGGTTTATACTCTATTACACTGGACACGCCACAGCCTCCAACCTCGATGGGCAACCAGAGACTGTGTACCATTTATGCCGAAAAGATGTCCTCGTGTGCCAAGAGACTGATTCCTTTGATGCATGGAACATTACCAAGAATGACTGTTGCAATGGTCAACTGCATCAAGGAGATCGGACAGTTCATTTACAGGATAAGTCTCAATGTTCTTTACCCTGTCAAGGTGTGGTGTGCCAGTTTGATTTCAGTTGTGCTATGGGTGGCCCTGGTAAGCCTTGCCTTATTCAAAGGGGTCTAAATCTACACACCGCAAAAGAGAAAAGGGGGAAAAGGCGTCTTTCACTAACAATTTGTTTTTTTCAAGTCACAACAAAATATTTGGCTGGGATGAAGTGGTCTGTTAAGCCCTCACACCAGCAAAGGACTCCTTGATCCCTTTCCCCCTCCCAAGTCCCAATGACAGTGTATGGAACACTTTTAAGGCATTTACTGGGCATAATGTTTCTATTACTTATCCCCACCTGCTAATTGCTTGTGGACTTCCTCTAATAAGTCTAGGTTAGCCTCTCCAAATTGTTACAACTGTACAGGATGGGAGTGTGCTTCCGAAAATGTGACTAAGACTATTCCATGTGCCTTGGTTAAATATACTAACCACTACTGTTCCCCTGTGGGGCCTTGCATCTCACGCATATGCCTAAGGGAGACGTGTGTCCCTCTTATTATCGGTGTTCAGGCTTTTTGTGGTATGGGTAACAGCACCACCCACCTTCACTATAAGACCCCGAACGGCACCTCCATCTTCCCAATTGTGGGATGGAAGGAATGCTTTTTTTCCCGCCCAAATGAAGATGAGGAGGAACGGTTGTCTACCCCTACTTCCTCGGAGGAGAACAAGTTATGGCAGTCTCTAGCATCCATTTAATTGGACTGATCTAATCTATGCCCTCCCATCGTATGGTGTGGTCATGGAATGACCAAACGGGGAGATGAGGATCTGAAACCTGAATACAGGCTATGGTAACTAGTTGTTGTCAGGAACAACAGCTTAACAGATGCTCTTAATAACTTAGGTGGCAATAAAAATAAATCTCGATTCAAATAACATGACAAAATGGCTTCTGGGATGCAAATTAACAATTTTGCTATAGCTGCATAATTGACTAACCACAGTCTGCTTCAATAGAGATTAACGGACAATGCTCCCTTTACAGCATAGAAATAAGTAGACTGGATAAGACATTACTGGCCATCCGAACTGACATTCAGATGCAGGGGCAAAGGCTTGGTAAGTGAGATAAGGGTGGCCTGAGTGTTGGAAAACAAAGTTGGTTCCCAGGAAATATCATTGGACCAAGTAGTTGTCAAATAAAACATTATCGTGTATTGATTGGTAATTGTCTGAATGTACTATGTGATCATGGCCTGTAACTTTCTTTAAGACAAGTACAAAATGTCTTTCTTTTCAGCCATGTGCACAGCTCCTCTGGGGAACACGGAAGTGTATAACCTCTGTGTTTGCAGATGCTCTGTACCCAGCCCTATGAAGGAATAAAGAATGAAGCTTTAAAGAACCAGACTCATTGTGAATGCCTATTGATCGATCACGGAACAGAGATGCCCCACCAACCCCAACCCCCACCCCCAGGGTTCAGATCTTCACATACATTGACTTTGATGTACCTTAACACTTTAATAATTGAAGATCAATTAAATTGAAGATTTATGTGTTGTTAAAATCTCTGTTTTTTTTTAACTTTCAAGGTGCCTAAATTTAATTAGCACTGAAAATGTCTGCTCCGGTTGGAGACAATTAAATTGGTGTTAAAAAGTGGAGAATAGATATAATTGGGATAATTGAGCATTATCCTGCTGCTGAATGTTATTAGAGATAAAACACTCCCCACTACGTCTGGAAACCATAACCTTGATATTAACAGGGGGGTGGAATGTGTAGGCGTGTTTCGTACCATCTGGGTTTTCACACATATAGTGCAGTCTTATTAAAATGTACAAGATTGTAAGGGGCCTGACTTTATAATTAAGCCTGCAGACAAGGGTACTGTTGTCTGGTGGACCATCCTCTACATTGCAGAGGCTGAATGCCAGCTCTCAGATACCTCCTCCTATCTCCCCCTGGACCATGACCCCACCATGAAACATCAGGCCATTGTGTCCACTACGGTCACTAATCTCATTTTATCTGGTGTTCTCCCCTTCCACTGCCTCCAAGCTGATAGTCACCCAACCCCACACAGGTCACTTTTACCTCCTTCCAAAATCCACAGACAGGACTGCCCGGGGAGACCCATTGTTTCTGCCTGCTCCTGTCCCACAGATCCCATCTCTTCCTACCTTAACCCAGTCTCTTCTCCCCTGGTCCAGTCCCTTCTCCCGTGGTCCAGTCCCTTCTCCCGTGGTCCAGTCCCTGCCCAGCTATATCCACAATTCCTCTGATGCTTTGCATCAGTTTCAGAATTTCCAGTTTGCGGACTCCAGCCAGTTTCTCTTTACTATGGACATGCAATGTCTTTACAAGTCCATTCCCCAGCAGGGTGGTCTCAGGTCTGTCTACTTCTTCCTGGAACAAAGACCTGAACAGTCCCTACCCACCACCAACCTCCTCTGCCTGGCCGAGCTTGTCCTTACCCTCAGCAACTTCTCTTTGACTCTTCCCACTTTCTTTAGGTCAGAGGGGTGGCCATGGGTACCCGCTTGGGGCCCCAGTTAGACCTGTATCTTTGTGGGGTATGTGGAACACTCTTTATTCCGGTCCTATTCCTGCCCCTACCCACAACTGTTTCACTGGTATATCGATGACATCATTGGTGCTGCTTCCTTCTCTCATCCACTCCTATGTCTGTCCAGCTATTCTCTCTCTTTGGGCTCTATCCACACTTAGCATTTACTCCTTACCCTTCCTTCCACCCTATCTTCTGCACATAAACCAACATTTTCCTAGCTACCATCAATTCTGAGGAAGGGTTACTTGACTGGAAATGTTAATCTGATTTTTCTCCTCAGATGCTGCCGGACCTGAGCTTATCCAGCAATTTCTGTTTTTGTTTAAGATTCACGGGGGACTTAACAGCATAAATGTGGAGTGGTTGTCTCCCCTTGTGGTTGAGTCTAGGGCATGAGGGCATCATCTCAGAGTAAAGGGTTGCACATGTAAGAGAGAGATGACAAGGAATTGGTTGTCTCAGAGGGTGGATTATCTGTGGAATTCTCTACAGAGCTCTTTACATTGTAAAGATTAGATTCCCTACAGTGTGGAAACAGGCCCTTCGGCCCAACAAGTCCACACTAACCCTCTGCAGAGCAACCCACCAAGACCCATTCTCCTGCACCTAATATTACAGGCAATTTAGCATGGCCAATTCACCTAACCTGCACATCTTTGGACTGTGGGAGGAAACCGGAGTACCCTGAGGAAACCCACGCAGACACGGGGAGAATGTACAAACTCCACACAGACAGTTGTCCAAAGCAGGAATTGAACCTGGGTCCCTGGCACAGTGAGGCAGCAGTGCTAACCACTGAGCCACCATGCCACCCTAAGGTCTGTTGAGGCTAGACAGTCACATATATTCCAAGATATTTGGAATTCCTGAAGAAGGGCTCATGCCCGAAACGTCGATCCTCCTGCTCCTTGGATGCTGCCTGACCCGCTGCGCTTTTCCAGCAACACATTTTCAGCTCTGATCTCCAGCATTTGCAGTCCTCACTTTCTCCCTATATTCCAAGATAGACAGTTTTGTATGGGAATCAAGATTTACAGAGAAAAGGCAGAAAAGTAGAGTTGAGAACTATCAGATCAAACACGATCTCATTGAATGGCAGAGCAAACTTAATGGGCTGAATGGCCTACTTCATATGGTCTTGTGATCTAACTCAACAGCATGCACCTCTAAGCATCTAGTGGCTCCCTTCCCTTGACATCAGCTTATTTGCTGGGCTTGGCTTCCAATGGGCACAGAATACTCTGGAGCAATCCACAAGACTAGGTACTAGAATACAAATTCATGACTCCCAGCAGGAGTAAGTTTGACATTGGGACCTGTATGATGGGATAAATCTGGGAGAGGAGGAGGAGGGTAGGTCTCAGAGTGGGGAGCATATTAGGAGCACAGGATGCATTCTGGATCTTGTTGGACTTGGCCCACAGTGCTCAGAGGGCATTTCACCCTAAGGCTGCCTTTACCTCAGCCCAGTGGCAGCTTTCCCAGGGTCAAGGAAACCCTAGACCAGACTAAATCAGAGGATGTGAGCCTTGTCAAAAGGTTTAAATTCCTCCCCACCTGGGACCGGTTGGAGGAGGGTTCAAGTTGGAGTTGAACTTTTGAAAATTATGACACAAGCCTCCCCATATATCAACCCCTCCACTGTCCAATCATACTTCCTGGCACCACTCCCAAAAAGGGAAAATACTTGAAAATGAAACTGATACAATACATGACTAGGCAGGCGTAGGAGAATACAGACCGTGAGGAGGCAAAAGGTTTTTAGGTTGGAAAGATGTCATGTGTTGACATAGGCTTGGTGGGCCGAAGGGCCTGTTCCTTTGCTGTGCTGTTCTTTGTTCTTTGAACATGCTGAGTATATTGGAGCTCCATTTTGAAGTATCCTGGATGAGTTTGACCAGTGTGTGACATTTGCATCTTAAATTGTTTTGACTAATATGACAGTAAGACTAACATTCAAACATCTACTGATGCAGTGTTGTTTGCTATTTTGGAAACTACCACAATCTTTATAATGCCACTTCCTGCAGTTTTACTGCAGAGTAATTCCATTGAACTGTCAATCTCTGGTCACACCACGTGAAAATTTATGAAGTGTGGCACTTTTACAGGTAGTGGATCCCTCCCTAGTCTCCATCATCTCAAAATATACACAGCCTGCTCACAAAGTGAGTGTTCACTGATCATAGCTTTTATGAGGACCATTTGCCTTCAAGATCTGGTGCCTAGATTCAACCAAGGATAGGGTTTCTCTTCCAAACAAGAGTCATCTCAGTCTCAAAACACTAACCTTCTTTCTCCAGAGAGGCTGCCAGAGTTTCTCCTGCATTCTCTGACTTTACAAATGCAAATCTTTTTTATTGACTGCAAACTTGGGGGGGCGGCACGGTGGCACAGTGGTTAGCACTGCTGCCTCACAGCGCCAGAGACCTGGGTTCAATTCCCGCCTCAGGTAACTGACTGTGTGGAGTTTGCACATTCTCCCTGTGTCTGCGTGGGTTTCCTCCGGGTGCTCCGGTTTCCTCCCACAGTCCAAAAATGTGCAGGTCAGGTGAATTGGCCATGCTAAATTGCCCATAGTGTTAGGTGTAGGGAATGAGTCTGGGTGGGTGGTGGGTGGTGGGTCGGTGTGGACTTGTTGGGCCGAAGGGCCTGTTTCCACGCTGTAAGTAATCTAATCTGAAACTTGTGAAAATTCCACAACTGCTCTATGAAGTAACAACAAAATCTGTTAATGGTACATTTAATGTAATAATAATGCCCCAACCTCATAGGGGGTGTATAAATTAAAATTGAGACTCGAAACAGGAGATTGTGTACAGACCAAAGTACTTTCTGCATTGTCGATAGGAATGTTACATGACTAACCTCATGAGTTGGAGATGCCGGTGTTGGACTGGGGTGTACAAAGTTAAAAATCACACAACACCAGGTTATAGTCCAACAGATTTAATTGGAAGCACTAGCTTTCAGAACGACACTCATTCATCAGGTGATAGTCGCTCCGAAAGCTAGTGTGCTTTCAATTAAACCTGTTGGACTATAACCTGATTTTTAACCTCATGAGAGCACCATCTAGTGTTTCATTGTGGTATTTTCCAATTTCTTCCAACAGCCAATCCTGTAGAGTCTGTGCTCTGTCCATTGGGAATGGTAAACACATTACACAGAAAAATCTGAGAAAAGGTGACAAGGAAGACACTTATCCAAACACAATATGCTGGAGTACTTAAAGGCATCTGACATGGGTCAGCTACAAATAAAATTGACAGAACAGGGGATGCTGGAAATCAGAAACAAAAACAGAAATTGCTGGAAAAGCTCAGTGGGTCTGGCAGTATCTGTGGAGAGAAATCAGGGTTAACGTTTCAGATAGAGAGACGCTTCCTCAGAGTGGATGGATCAGCTATAAAGTAAATAAAACAACATTTGACCAGTCAGTTCAAGTACTCATTCAGAGAATGTTCCATCAAAATGCTCAAAGAGCTGAACATTTCAATGCCACATACCCGCACTCTCCCCGTATCCCTCAATTCCTTGCAAGATTAAGAATTTATCAATCTCTGCCTTGAAGACATTTAATGTCCCAGCCTCTACTGCGCTCCATGGCAACGAATTCCACAGATCCACCACTCTCTGGCTGAAGAAATATCTCCTCATTTCTGTTCTAATTTGACCCCTTCTAATTCTAAGGCTGTGCCCACGGGTCCTAGTATCCCCACCTGAAGAATTTGCTTTCTTAGCCACGGACTAAATCTGCAAATTTAGAGAATCCTGGGCTATCATTCCCAGATCCCTTTGTACTTTGGCTTTCTGAATTTTCTCACCATTTAGAAAATAGTCCATGCCTGTATTCTTTTTTCCAAAGTGCAAGACCTCGCATTTACTCACATTGAATTTCATTAGCCATTTCTTGGACCACTCTCTTAAACTGTCTAAATCTTTCTGCAGCCTCCCCACCTCCTCAGTACTACCTGCCTGTCCTCCTAACTTCATATCATCGGCAAACTTTGCCAGAATGCCCCCAGTCCCTTCATCCAGATCATTAATATATGAAGTGAACAACTGCGGCCCCAACACTGAACCCTGCGGGACATCACTTTTGTCACTAGCTGCCATTCCAAAAAAGAGCCTTTTATCCCAACTCTCTGCCTTCTGTCAGACAGCCAATCCTCAATCCATGCCAGTAGCTCACCTCGAACACCATGGGCTCTCACCTTATCCTTCTGTAAGGCACCTTATCAAAGGCCTTTTGGAAATCTAGATAGATAACATCCACTGGGTTTTATATCTTCAAAGAATTCTAACAGTTTGTTAGGCACGACCTCCCTTTACTAAATGTGTGCAGACTTGTTCTAATCCTATCCTGCACTTCCAAGAATTTAGAAATCTTATCCTTAACGATGGATTCTAGAATTTTAACTACAACCGAGGTTAGGCTAATCAGTCTGTAATTTTCCATCTTTTGTCTTGATCCTTTCTTGAACAAGGGGGTTACAACAGTGATTTTCCATTCATCTGGGACTTTCCCTGACTCCAGTGATTTTTGAATGATCACAGTCAGTGCCTCCGCTATTCCCTCAGCCACCTCTCTCAGAACTCTAGGATGTAGCCCATCGGGGCCAGGAGATTTATCAATCTTTTAGCTTTTCTAGCACTTGCTCTTTTGTAATAGCTAGGTAAAAACAATGACTGCAGATGCTGGAAACCAGATTCTGGAACAATGGTGCTGGAAGAGCACAGCAATTCAGGCAGCATCCGAGGACAGGCAAAATCGACGTTTCGGTCCTGATGAAGGGCTTTTGCCCGAAACGTCGATTTTGCCTGTCCTCGGATGCTGCCTGAATTGCTGTGCTCTTCCAGCACCATTGTTCCAGAGACTTTTGTAATAGCTACCATACTCTATTCTGCCCCTTGACTCTCCTTAATTGTTGGGATATTACTCATGTCTTCCACTGTGAAGACTGACACAAAATATTTATTAAGTTCTTCAGCCATTTCCTTATCTCCCAGCACTAGCCTTCCTGCATCAATTTGGAGTGGCCCAATTTCTACTTTTGCCTCTCGTTTGTTTCTTATGTATTGAAAAAAACTTCTACTATCATTCCTAATATTACTGGCTAGCCTACCTCTCCTTCCTTATTTCTCTCTTTGTTATCCTCTGTTTGTTTTTGTAGTCTTCCCAATTGTTTGATTTCCCAGTGCTCTTGGCCACTTTATAGGCACTCTCTTTTTCGATGATACATTTCCTGACTTCCTTTGTCAGCCATGGCTGTCTAATTCCCCTCGGATAATCTTTCTCTTCTTTGGAATGCACCTCTGACCTGTGTTCGCAATTACACCCAGAATCTCCTGCCATTGTTGCTCTACTGTCTTCCCCACTAGGCTCTGCTTCCAGTCGATTTTTGTCAGTTCCTCTCTCATGCCCTTGTAATTACCCTTATTTAACTGTAACACCATTACATCCGATTTTGCCTTCTCTCTTTCAAACTGCAGACTGAACTCTACCATATTATGGTCACTGCCTCCTAAGTGTTCCCCTACTTTAAGATGTTTTATAAAGCCTGGCTTATTTCGTAGCACTAAGTCATACAGAACCATACAACACAGAAACAGATTCTTGGGGCCAACTCATCCAAGCCAACCAAGTATCTCAAATAAAACTAGTCCCATTTGCCTGTGTTTGGCCCATGTCTCTCTAAACTTTTCTGATTCATGTACCTGTCCATTTGTCTTTTAAATATTCTAATTGCACCCATCTCGACCACTTCCAATAGTCCATTCTATACCCCCACCAACCATCTGTTTGAAACAGTTGCCCCTCAGGTCCCATTTAAATCTCTCCCCTCTGACCTTAAACCTATGATGTCTAGTTTTGAACTCCCCTACCCTTGGAAAAAGACCTTAGCTATTCAGCTTATCCGTGCCCCTCATGATTTGATAAACCTCTATAAGGTCACCCCTCAGCCTCCGACGCTCCACTGAAAGAAGTCCCAGCGTATCCAGCCTTTCTTCATGACTCAAACCTCCATTCCCTGCAACACCCTTGCACATTTTTTCTGCACCTTTTGCACTCACAGCGGAGTCTGGTGGCCCATGCCTGAAATAATCTGCTCGTCCTAACTTGTTTCATTAATTCAGCTTGAAAGCAGAACATCTCATCTCGTTCACAGGTTTATTCCTTCAGCTCTATTCTTCTCAATGAGGAGACATTTTCCTCAAATCTTCCTTCCTCCTATTTCCACTGCGTTCTGAGGTGTGTTCAGACCATGGAATTATTGTTGGATTGTTAATCCAGAGACCCAGGTCATGTTCTGGGAACTCAGATTCAGATCCCACCACTGCAGATGGTAGAATTTGAACTAAATACAAATCTGGAATTAAGAGTCTATGATGCCCATGAATCCATTGTCGATGGTCAGAAAAAACTGATCTGGTTCAAGAATGACTTTTAGGGAAGGGAACTACCCATCCTCACCTGGTGTGGTCGAAATGTCACTGCAGATAGACAGCAATGTGATTGCCTCTCACTTTCCCTCTGGGTAGTTAGGGATGGCAATAAAAGCGGGCCTATCCAGTGATGCACTCATCCTGTAAACTAATTAATTTATTTTAAAAATAGGAAGGGGTGAATAAGCATTTGATGAAAGAGGTGGATGACAAAGCAGGAGGAGATGGAATTCCAGGGCATGAAAGCACAAACTGATGAGCTGGACATCCAATTAGAAAGGAGTGAAAACCTGGAATTAGTTCCAATTTGATTCTGCAGTGAGCAGCATTAGAATATTTATATTTTAACCTAGTTTTCCGATCAACCCATTCAGAGATGTTATCACTGGCCATGGATTAGATGGTACTTGAAACCAGGCCTCCATGAGTAGGGACAGTACCACTATTCCACAAGAGGGCCCAGAATATTTCTAATGGGTGATAAATGATGGACTGAATGGCCTCTTCATTTATAATTAAATAATGAATTTCACCTAAAACTGATGCTCTGGTCATTCATTTCATTACTGTTTGGGGCAAATTGGCTTGCGCCCTTTGACTCTAATCTTAATTTTACTTCATAGCCCTCCAATGCTCCTTACGATGCTTTACTACATTGAGCAGACTATTGGTTGTTTTAGCTTTTATGCTATTGGTTTGTTGTCATCAAAGGCAGGGAGATGAATGAAGGCCTGAGTTGGAGGGACAGAGAGTTAGAGACACAGAGGATTGAAGGGTATTGGAGGGCTGAAGGAGACTATAAAGACAAGGAGGAGCGAAGCCAAGGAAGAATTTGACGAGATGATCAATTATAGATGAAAGCTTTAAATGGAAATGTTTGGTGGGGAGCCAATATATATTAATGAGGGTAGTGTGATGGGTGCACATGGTAGGATCTTCAGACGACCTGCAGTTTATCTACAGTGAGGGTGATAGGCCATGAGCCTCGATGAGAGGTGGGGGCAGTAGCAGAGAGAGAATGACAGCAAGAACTAATAGATGTGATGAAATTCAGTTCAGAATTAGTGACAATTCCCAAATCTGAGAATGGAATCTTCTTGCGCAAATCTGGAACCCTTCCGACCAGCTCAAGATATTATGGAGGTGGATTGGATTGGAGGGGAATGTTGGTTGGAATTGAAGAAGTGGCGCGCAAACCCAGCCAGATTTATTAACATTATCCATTTGGAAATAAGTGTTTTGTGTGTGTGTGTGTGTGAGAATAAATTGATTTCAGGTGGGTTGCAGATAAGTTTTTAGATAGAAAAGCAGAGAGTTGCACCACCTAATAATTAAGATGGACTTGACAGTCATTTCTCACCTATTGTTTTGCGGAGGGACAGACTTGCATGCTCAAGGCTGTTGTTAGACAGAGTTTTAATAGATAAACGAGTGAAGAGTTATGGGAGAGCAGACAGAATAACAAGGTTGAGGTCACAATCAGATCAGTTATGGAATCCCTATAGTGTGGAAGCAGGCTATTTGGCCAACAAATCCACACCAACCCTCCTACCCAGACCCAGCCACCCTGCCTAATAACTCTGTATTTCTAATGGCTAATCTACACACCCCTTGACACTAAGGGATAATTTTGCATTACCTATCTACCTAAGCTGCACTCTTTGGAATGTGGGAGGAAACCAGAGCACCCAAAGGAAACCCAGGCAGACACGGGGGAATGTGCAACCTCACACAGGGGTGAAATTGAACCCAGGTCCCTGGCACTGGGAGGCAGCAGTACTAACCATTGAGCCACCATTGCCACCCAGTCATGGTCATTTTGAATGGAAGAGCAGTGTTGAGGAGCTGAATGGCATTTTCCCTGGCTCCTTTTCTTATGCTGTTATTGATATGGCACCTTTTGCCACTTCAGGGCATTCCAATAAAACATTTTGGAAGTGCAGTCACTATCATAACATTGAAAACACGGTGGCCATTTCTTCAACATCAAGACTGCACAACAACAATGAAATAAAAGACCAGGTCATCTATATTAAGTAATTTTAATCAAGGGCTAAATAGTATCCATGACTCTCAGACTGTGGGAGTTCCCTTACTCCTCTTTTGAACCAACCAATGAAGGCTGATGTTTATTGGATTATGAAAAACACCACATCTTTTCTGAAATAAAAAGAACTGAGAATGCTCGAGAAACGTAGTAGGTCTGGCAGCGTCTCTGAATGAAGAAACTGGGTTAACATTTTGAATTCTTTGGAATAGCACTGTTTATTTCTGCCATCTTCCTTCATTTTGTTTTAATGCCCAGCTCCATCTAACAATGCAACTTCCATTATTTTATCTCAGTTAATTCTTCTATTTTTCCAAGTCACATATTCCAAAAAGTTTGATTTTATACATTCCATTTTTTCTCTACAATGCATCATCCCCTCCAATTCAGTTTGAAAGTAGAAACTTTATTCTGAAGAAAAGTTATTTCAGTGTTGTCAGGTGGCAATAAAGGGAAGTCTTTTACTGAAATTAAAGGACATAGTGAGGACTGCAGATGCTGGAGAGTCAGAGCAGATTGAATGTGGTGCCGGAAAACGCACAGCAGTTCAGACAGCATCTGACGAGCAGGAGAGTCAACGTTTCAGGCAGGACCCTTCATCGGTCTGACTCTCCTGCTCCTCAGATGCTGCCTGAACTTCTACACTCAATCTACAATGAATTAAAAGCACCTGACTTGATAAGGTGACTGTCACATCACATCACAGATGTTTGAATTTCCTGAGACACTTCACAACATCAGTTTAAGGGTAACATATTTCCCACCATAAAAATGCCAGGCTATGATCATCACCAATAACAGTCAATCTAGCCACCGCCCCTTGACATGGTGTTACCATCACTGAATCTCCCGCTGTCAACATCCTGGGGGCTACCATTGATCAGAAACTCAACTAAGCACATCACATTAACACAGTGGCTTACAAGAGCAGGTCAGATCCTAGGAATGATGCAGCGAGTGTCAATATCAATTCTGAAGAAGTAATATCAGATAGGAAACGTTAACTCTGTTTCTCTCTCCATATCTGCCCTGTCAACACATTTAGTATGTTTCAATAAGTTTTTATTTCATTCTTTTAAACTCTGATGACCTACCCAGCTCTCAAGAAAATTCCTCCATACCTGAGATTATCCTAGAAGAACCTTCTCTGGACTGCCTCCAATGTCAGTTTGTCTTTCCTTAGATAAGAGGATTAGGATTCTCCACAATATTCTCGGTGCGGTCCAACTGGTGCTGAATACAGTTTTAGCAACACTTCCCTATTTTTTACTAGATTCCCTTTGAAATAAAATCCAAATTCCAATTGCTTTCCCTATTGCCTGATGAAATTGGATGTTAGCTTTTTAAGATTTATGCACAAGGTTTCCCACAACCTTTTGTGCTATAACTTTTTTTCAGTTTGTATCTGTTTATATAATGTTGAGCTTCTCTATTCCTCCTGTCAAATTGTGTAACCTTACATTTTCTGATATTATATTCCATCTTCCACCTATGTTGGCAAAATTGGTGACAGTACATTAATTTCTCTCATTCAAGTCATTCCTATATATTATAAAGTAATTGTGTCCCCAGCACAGATTCCTGTGGTGTTCCATTAGTTACAAGTTGTCTTCTTGAAAACTCACCCTTTATCTCAATGCTCTGCCCTCTGTTAGTTAGACAATCCACTGCACTGTCCTTATCGAACTGACCCAGAGGAGGTACAATGCTGTTCAGCTACTGAGTGACACTCTCTCAGTATTTCCCAACAATGACATTGCTCGGCCAATTCATTCATCTTCTTGACAGTCCATACTCTGGTCCACACAGCAAGCAAGAACTTTGAAACTGTTGGACAATTAGATTAGATTCCCTACAGTATGGAAACAGATCCTTTAGCCCACTCCGACCCACCAAAGAGTAACCCACCCAGACCATTCCCTATATTTATCCCTGACTAATGCACCTAACACTATGGGCAATTGAACATGGCCAATTCACCTAATCTGTACATCTTTGGATTGTGGGAGGAAACCAGAGCACCCGGAGGAAACCCACACAGACACGGGGAGAATGTGCAAACTCTACACAGTCATCCGAAGTTGGAATCAAACCCGGGTCCCTGGCACTGTGAGGCAGCAGTACTAACCACTAAGCCACCATGCTGCCCCTGATAATACCACTAAACCATTGCCTCCCCCTTGCAGGCTCTTTAACTGTATCCCCCCGAATCCCCATACCTGCCTCACCTGTAATCACACCCACTTATTCCCAATCACAAACTAAATTAGACTTACCGAGTCTGAAGGGGTGTGAGAAACTCCAGAAGCAAAGTGTCCAGATAACATGGTCTAGATTAGAGTGGTGCTGGAAAAGCACAGCAGGTCAGGCAGCATCCGAGGAGTAGGAAGATCGAGCCCTTCATCAAATATGACAACATTTGCAATCCTCACTTTCGCCCTGTCCAGGTAACATGCCCACTCCCTGATATGATGCAAAATCTGCAGCTTGGACTCCACCTTCTTAACTCGGATCCAATATTCCTCAAGCTGCAAACACTTCAAGCAGATATTTTGCTCTGGATTACCTTGCTCTCTAACAGCTCCCACATGTCCACATCATCCATCCTGTTACTGCAATCGTATTTCTTTAGCTTATGAAGTAATTATATTATATTCCCCGCCCTTTGTGTTTTCGTGAAATCTTAAAAAATTAAACACACCAGTATCAATCTTGCACTTAAGAATTTATTGTTCAGAAAAGAAGAAAATAATGACAAACCGAAATATGAGCTGAAGACCTCACTATTCCTTTAAAGACTAGATACATTCATCATTCCTATTCATCAATCAGCTGCTTTACTTACACTTGCATCTTTATTTTGGTTCCTGATGTCACACGGCCACTGGTCTCACTGTGGCATAGATTCTCAATCCATGCCTTCTCTCCTCCTCACTTACCTCTCACACTGGAGAGTTTATTTCATGCAGCGAAACTTAGTTCAAGTGCCCTGATTTCCCCTTTCCACCAAATTCCCACTTTGAAGCAAATTCCCAACTTTACTCGTTCCAGCTTTGTCTCAATCAGACAAACCTCCATTTGCATTGACCATGCTCCTTATTGAATTTACAAATAGAAGATTTGTGTCTGAAGGGGTTTAATGATTAAGATTTGAATGGTTCTGTAGCCATGGTGACTTATTTTAAATCATTGTATGAGAGGGAGATTTCCCGGAGAGAAATGGGTTTTTGTTTTAATTGGGAGGGTTTATAAACAAAGCACACAGTAATTAGGCCTTCAGGTAGAACTATTTTTGGAGCTAAGGGGAAACACCCATCTCATGGAAAATAGCATTTTAGTTTCAGTTTGGAACAGTTCTGCAAGTTTCTTAGCTGAAGATGGATATGTAAAGCAGATGCTCCTAAGGAAGGGAGAAGATAGTTAGAATTCCAAAAATAGATTATTTTAATCCAAGGAGTTTAGTTACAGGTTACAGACCAAAAGTGTTATTTTCAAGACTTAAACTTCTGAAGGGGTTATCTTAATTCTGAGAAAGTTTAAGTTCAGTTGTATGATGAATCAAGGAAGGGGCTATCAGAGTCTCATGACCAAGCCACAACCAAATCATGATTTAGAGACACTGGTGTTGGACTGGGGTATACAAAGCTAAAAATCACACAACGCCAGGTTATAGTCCAACAGATTTATTTGGAAGCACTAGCTTTCGGAGTGCTGCTCCTTCATCAGGTGATCAGATGAAGGAGCGACGCTCCGAAAGCTAGTGTGCTTCCAATTAAACCTGTTGGTCTATAACCTGGTGTTGTGTGATTTTTAACTTTGTACAGCCAAATCAAACGCTTTGTGTGATGGAGAAGGGAACTCTCTCTGGTTTGAGTACTATAATGGGATGTTGTCAGGATTAATGGGATTGTAACTTTAATATGTGTTTTGAAATCCTTAAATGCATGTTATATGCACATAGTTTTTAAAAAAATATTGATTATTCATCTATTTTGGACAATGAATGCTTTTCTGTTTGAAATTAAATTGGTAATATTGCATGCGTGTTTGTTAGTGAGAGAACACCTTGCTAAAACAAATTTATCAAGCCAAACATCAGTCTGAAATCTGAATTGTCCAGTAATAGCATGGGATGATAACAATACCTCGAAGTTAATGCTAATAGGGCAAACAGTATGTGAATTAATTAGTTCATTGTATTATGGCATGTGTTTGATTGAAATATAATTCTAACTAGAAAGTGCAAGCATGAACTTTGTTTTAACTTAGAAACGTGGAAAATAGCAGGAGTAGGCTATTTGGCCCTTTGAACCTGCTCCACTATTTAATATGATCATGGCTGAACATACAGTCTCAGTATCCCATTCCCGCTTTCTTTCCATACTCCTTGATCCCTTTAGTTGCAAGGGCTACATCCAGCTCCCCCTTGAATGTATCTAATGTGGGAGAGAATTCCATTAGTTAACTACTCTCTGAGAGAAGAAATCTTTTCCTCACTTTTCAGTCCTGAATAGCTTATTCTTCCAGTGTGCCACAGTGGGATTCAATGACTTTCACAAGAGCCTGCATGCGTACTTTTAACACAACATTTAATTCAGCATTTATTAAACAAGGAGAAAGAATGAACTACATTATATGAGACAGAAAGGTTGGAAACGTTTCCGTACAAACACCAAAAAAAATTCAAATTAATTCCATTCATTTTTATCCATACAAACCACCAAACCACAGTGAAGTTTCACCAGTATTCCCAAGCAAAGATTTTTTTTATCAGGTTAACAAAGCTTCTGACTAGATGATTTTCCTCAGCTAATTATCTCTCTCTGAAACCCTTAAAACAAACTCTATTACTTGGCCAGCAGAAGAAACATGAGTTCCCTAAACTCAGTTTTCGACAGTACTGCAGAAACTGGCAATGCCAACTGAGGCCTGGATCTTTTTAACTCCAGGTTGCAAGCCAACAGCTCTGATGACGAATCATGCATTTGGGTCAAAAAAATGGGATGGCAACCTAATATCTAAATGGACAGAGACTTCAGGGTGCTGCAATGCAGAGGGGTCTAAGTGTACTCATTCACAAGTTACAGAAAACTAGCATGCAAGTGCAGCAGATAATAAAGAAAGCAAATGAAATGTTGGCTGTTATAGCTAAAGGAATAGAATATAAAGGTAAGGAATTCAGCACCGCCTTCCTAACCTGCAATCTTTTTCCTGACCTCTCCACCCCCACCCCACTCTGGCCTATCACCCTCACCTTGACCTCCTTTCACCTATCGCATTTCCAACGCCCCTCCCCCAAGTCCCTCCTTTCCTCATTCCTGAAGAAGGGCTTATGCCCGAAACGTCGATTCTCCTGTTCCTTGGATGCTGCCTGACCTGCTGCGCTTTTCCAGCAGCACATTTTCAGCTAAGGAAGTATTGTTGCAACTATACAAGGTATTGGTGAGACTGTATCTAAAGTGTTGTGCACAGTTTTGGTTCCCTTATTTGAGGAAAGATGAAGTGCCATTGGACGCAGTTCAGAGAAGCTTCACTAGATTGATCCCAGAGATGAGGGGTTGTCGTATGAAGAGAAAATGAAGAGTTTAGGCCTATACTGTCTGGAATTTAGAAGAATGAGGGGAGATCAAGTTGAGATATTCGAGATGATAAACAGTGTGGATAAAATAGACGGGGAGTGAATGCTTCCTCTTGTGGGGCATTCTAGGACGAGAGGTCATTGTCTTAAGATAGGGATAGCAAATTTAAAACAGAGTTGAAGAAAAACGACTCCTCCCAAAGGGTTATGAATCTGTGGAATTCACTACCCCAAAGTGGATGGTGGGACAGTAAGTCATTCTAAGGAGGAGTTAGACAGATGTTTGATTGGTAATGGATTTAAGGGCTATAGGGAGAAGGCAGGAAAATGGGGGTGAAGAGCATATCAGCCATGATCGAATGCTGGAGCATACTTAATGGGCCAAATGGCCTAATTCTGCTCCTATACTTTATGAACTTAGACTTAAAACATCAGCTTGCTCTCTCTCCATGGATGCTGCCTGACACACTATGATCTCCAGTACTTTTTTTTCAATGTAGTCGCTCTACTAAAAACAACAAATGTTAGAGATCACAGTGGGTCACGTAGCATCCATAGAGAGTGAGCAAGCTAACATTTCAAGTCTAGATGACTCTCCATCAGAGTTCTTTAATGCACTTTGCTACCAACCCCCAATATTTTTATTTCCAGGGTTGTAAAAACTTTTTAAAGTGCATGTATACAAAGAGGCCTCCAGACCTCCTGGCATCAGAAGTATAAAAATAAGTCTGAAAATGAAACTAATTCAATTAGGTGAATTGGCCATGCTAAATTGCCTGTAGTGTTAGGTGAAGGGGTAAATGTAGGGGAATGGGTCTGGGTGGGTTGCGCTTCGGCAGGTCAGTGTGGACTTGTTGGGCCGAAGGGCCTGTTTCCACACTGTAAGTAATCTAATCTAATCTCTCTCCTTTCTCAACACAAAAGTAATTCAAAGTATAAAATAAGGTCATTTTTAACAATTGATGCTGAAAATTCCCTGCAGTATATTGTTAACAAGGCAGTTAATATGAGACAGAGAAACATGAGACAGAAAAATAAATGAAGTTAGCAATCATGTCAAGTTGATGTGGTTTCACTTTTGAATGTTTAGCTGCATATGTGTTTTGCCATGAAAGGGCAGATGGTCTGTCCACATCCCCAGCAGAGCTGTAACTGATGAGAAGGTACCATTGTATTTTTACAGGCCTGACAATGCTCCACCATCTCTGGCCCAGGCACAGGCTTGCTGTTCAGGTTTGCTTGAAGCAAGTCTTTCAACTGCTGTGTTGTCACAGGATCAGGGGAATTTATTACGTCAATCACCTGGATCCTTTGTGGATCCCAAACACAATCTTCCTCTAATCCACTGGGGACATTTCTCATCCCACAGTTGGGAGGAACCCATGCTGTATCATATCCATGTTGTTTCCAAGTTGTTGACATGGGATGATTTTCTTTATCTATTTTCTTGACTTTTCCTACTTGTACTTTCAACATTAAAATAACTCTATCATTTGGAGTGTTAATGGGATATCTTCTGGCTTTCTCCCTGTCTCTACTGACATAGACCCCTGGACCGAGCATGCCCTTGCTTGATTGCTTGAAACCTGATTGTATGATGGACCTTGCATTGCTGACTGAGGTACCATGGTACATGATGTATTCTCTGCCATTCACTGGTTCCTGATTTGAATGCAAATGATGATTATTGTCATGAACTGTCTCCCATCCAAAAAATTGTAATGTCATCATGCCACTGGCTCCCGGCTGTTCAAACATGCAAAAATGCAGTGTTCTGTAAACAAAACACAAAAATAAATTTAAAGTAAAGATAATGATGTATCTGTTTGAAGATTGCTTGGTCTTACATTCATTTTGTTTGGGCTCCAACTCAATCAGCATGTGTAAATAAAATAAATAAGTGCATTGTGTCACCATAACCTGATGGCCATCAGGCAAGGGAAGAAGAGCCCTTCATGGTAACCTGAAACCAGTGATGGGAATTTAACCCACACTATTAGCATCATTTGGCTCTGTAAAGCAACAATCCAGCCAACTGAGCTAAACCAATTCTCAAATGCATGCATGAGGCTGTGAATATTTATTAAGTTTCATATGTATTTGTTTATGAATGTCTGTATGAATCAGTCTATCGCACTAGTTTATCCACTGCTGTGGAACAATGGCTCAAATATCTTCCTATGTACTGTGTAATTCTTTACACATGTCAGTGTATTTATATTTGCCACAGTAAGGTTACTTGTTAAAACAAGTCTAGATTAATTTAGAATATCTGGCATGGACAAGTTGGACTAAAGAGTCTATTTCCATGCCGTACATCTCTACAACTGTGTGTGCGTGTGTGAGCGTGTGTGTATGTGTGAGTGAGTGTGTATGTGTGTGTGTATGTGTGAGTGAGTGTGTGTGTTTATGGGTATGTATGTGTGTGTGTGTATATGTGTGTGAGAGTGTGTAGGGGAATGTGTGTGAGTGTGTGTATGGATATGTGTGTGTGTGAGTGTGTATGGGTATGTGTGTGTGAGTGTGTATGGGCATGTGTGTGTGTGAGTGTGTGTGAGTGTGTATGGGTATGTGTGTGTGTGTGAGTGTGTATGGGTATGTGTGTGTGTGTGAGCGCATGTATGTGTGCGTGTACGTGTGTGTGAGTGTGTATGGGTATGTGTATGTGTGTGTGAGTGTGTATGGGTATGTGTGTGCGCGTGTGTGTGAGTGTGTATGGGCATGTGTGTGTGTGAGTGTGTGTGAGTGTGTATGGGTATGTGTGTGTGTGAGTGAGTGTGTACGTGTGTGAGTGTGTATGGGCATGTGTGTGTGTGTGTGGGTATGTGTGTGTGTGTGTGAGTGTGTGTATGTGTGCGTGTAAGTGTGTGTGAGTGTGTATGGGTATGTGTATGTGTGTGTGAGTGTGTATGAGTATGTGTGTATGTGTGCGTGTGAGTGTGTGTGAGTGTGTATGGGTATATGTGTGTGTGTGTGAGTGTGTCTGGGCATGTGTCTGTGTGTGTGTGTGTGAGTGTGTATGGGTATGTGTGTATGTGCGTATGTGTGTGCGTGAGTGTGTATGAGTATGTATGGGTATGTGTGTGTGAGTGTGTATGGGTATGTGTGTGTGCGTGTGTGCATGTGAGTGTGTGGGAATGTGTGTGTGTGAGTGTGTGTGAGTGTGTATGAGTATGTGTGTATGTGTGTGTGTGTATGGGTATGTGTGTATGTGTGTGTGCGTATGGGTATGTGTGTATGTGTGTGTGCGTGAGTGTGTGTGAATGTGTGTGAGTGTGTATGGGTATGTGTGTGTGTGGTGTGTGTGAGTGTATATGGGTATGTGTGTGAGTGTGTGTGTATGTGTGTGCATGTGTGTATGTGTGTGTGTGAGTGTGTGTGTGTGTATGTGTGTGTGAGTGTGTGTATGTGTGTGTGTATGTGTGTGTGAGTGTGTGTGTGAGTGTGTGTGAGTGTGTATGGGTATGTGTGTGCGTGTGTGTGTGTGTGTATGTGTGTGTATGGGTATGTGTGTGTGAGTGTGTATGGGTATGTGAGTGTATGTGTGTGCATGGGTATGTGTGTGAGTGAGTATGTGTGTGAGTGTGTATGGGTATGTGTGCATGTGTGTGTGTAAGTGTGTGTGAGTGTGCATGAGTGTGTGTGTGTGTGTATGGATATGTGTGTGTGTGTGAGTGTGTATGGGTATGTGTGTATGTGTGTGTGTGAGTGTGTGTGTGTGTGTGTGTATGGGTATGTGTGCCAGTGTGTGTGAGTGTGTATGGGTATATGTGTGTGTGAGTGTGTATGGGTATGTGTGTATGTGTATGGGTATGTGTGTGAGTGTGTGTGTGTATGTGTGTGTGTGAGTATGGGCGTGTGTGTATGTGTGTGTGTGAGTGTGTATGGGTATGTATGTGTGTGTGTGAGTGTGTGTATGTGTGTGTGAGAGTGTATGGGTATGTGTGTGTGTAAGGGTGTATGGGTATGTGTGTGTGTGTATATGGGTATCTGTGTATGTGTGTGTGTGTATGGGTGTGTGTGAGTGTGTATGGGTATGTGTGTGTGTATGTGTGTGTATGTGTGTGTGTGAGTGTATATGGGTATGTGTGCATGTGTGTGTGTATGGGTATGTGTGTCTGTGTGTGTGTGTGTATGGTTATGTGTGTATGTGTGTGTGAGTGTGTATGTATGTGTGTGTGTATGGATATGTGTGTACGTGTGCGTGTGTGAGCGTGTATGTTTGTGTGTATGGGTATGTGTGTGTGTGTGTGAGTGTGTATGGGTATGTGTGTATGTGTATGAGTATGTGTGTGTGTATGTTTGTGTGTATGGGTATGTGTGTGAGTGTGTATTTGTGTATGTGTGTGTATGTGTGTGTGTGTATGGGTATGTGTGTATGTGTGTGTGTGTATGGGTATGTGTGTCTGTGTGTGTGTGAGTGTGTATGGGTATGTGTGTGTGTATGGTTATGTGTGTATGTGTGTGTGTGTATGTATGTATGTGTGTGTGTATGGATATGTGTGTACGTGTGTGTGTGTGAGCGTGTATGTTTATGGGTATGTGTGTGTATGGGTATGTGTGTATGTGTATGGGTATGTGTGTATGTGTGTGTGTATGGGTATGTGTATGCATGTGAGTGTGGGTGAGTGTGTATGGGTGTGTGTGTGTATGGGTATGTGTGTGTGCGTCTGAGTGTGGGTGAGTATGTATGGGTATGTGTGTATGTGTGTGAGTGTATGTGAGTGTGTATGTGTATGTGTGTATGTGTGTGTGCGTGTGTGTATGTGTGTGTATGTGTCCGTGTGCGTGTGTGTGCATTGCATATCTGCAGCAGTTAGTTTGTTGCCAACATCGCTTTAAATTCTTGGGTATTTATGATCTGGCTGATCGCCATCAACAAATTATCAAGCATTGACTTTTGGAAAAAGTGAATCCCAGGACCACTCAAGTCCACTTTGTAAACATTGTTGCAAACACTTATGTGGCACATCACATTTACAATGTTCATACCAATTACAGGTAAGTCCATTTGTTGATCGGTTTCATGCACAGTTGGGTGGGGATCCAGAATGTGCTGTATCCATGTGGTTTCCAAGGTGTTTTTTTTAAGCAAGGGATGATGGTTTACATCTCTTGTCTTACCTAGATCAAACTTTTAACAGTTAAGCTAACTTTGGTAGTGAGATGAGCATTTTAATTGAAGTTGATAGCTTTCTTTTTGCTGATGAATCCAAGGGACTAACTGAAGCCACACTCTATTCATGTGCTTGTTTCTTTGAGTAACCATGTCTCAGGGGCCAATGACCTACTGTGACTCTCAGAGGTCACGGTACCACATAGCAATAATGGTAGGGAACAACATTCCCTTTAGGAAGTATTTCCTGGTTAATTGCACAGACCCAGCTCTGAAGAAGGGTCATTGGCTTCGAAATGCTAACTCTGCTTGATGCTGCCAGACCTGCTGAGCCCTTACAGCAATTCCTGTTTTTTGTTTTAGTTTTTCAGCATCTGCAGTAATACAGTCATGGAGTAATACAGCACAGAAACAGACCCTTCCATCCAACTCATCCATACCTAAACTAAAGTAGTCCCACTAGCCTGTGTTTGGCTCATATCCCTTGAAACCTTTCCAATCATGTACTTGTCCAAATGTGTTTTAAATGGTGTAATTGTACCTGCCTTTAATACTTCTTCTTCCAGCTCATTCCAGAAACACCCCCCCCACCTCCCCCACCCCCGTTTGGGTGTAAAAGTTGACCCTCAGGTCCATTTTAAATGAAGGAAAGTGGGACTAGGTTAGTTTGGGGAACTTAGTCAGCAGAGACTAGTTTGACCAAAGGGTCTATTTCCATGCTTTATGACTCTTTGATTCTATGACTCAGTGGCTCAAAACATTAACTCTGTCTCTCTCCATAGACAGTGCCAGACATACTGAGGCCTTCTAGCATTCTCTGTGTTTGTTTCTGATGTTTGTCTGATCAGGACACTTTGGCTGAATGCAGCCACTCCCTAATTAGATGGGCTCAGTAAATACAAGCCAGGAATTATACCTGATACTTCCTCGTTTATCAAACTCCTTGACAGAGCACTTAAATTAGCAACTGTGCTGCATTTAAAATACAGATTAGAAAATGATACCTATTTATTGACTTGCAAAACTTATACATCTAGCAGTTACAATTAAATCAATAGTGAGGAAGTAGTCATAAACGCCTGTAGTGGCCACAGCTTTTCGACAATAATAAACAATCTAAAGTCTTCAGCATAGAAGATATCAGCAAACTCACCAACTTGATCGACTGAGTTCTGGCAGTTCTTGAAAATGTCGCTGTTAAAGTAGATTTCTTTACAGGACTGAGAGCTACTTTGCTTTCACACACTGTGTCAAAATTTTACTTTCAATTTCAATATCCAAAAATAGAAGAAAGAAGGCAGCCTTGCTGTGATGTCGTTGCTGTTATGTCCTTATGAAACAAGGCAGCTGTTACGTAAGAGTCAGAGGTCTGCTTGACTACTCATTAAAAACTTTGATCCACATTCTGACATTGACTTCCTTTGTCTCTCCTTATACACCAAAGGCTTCACCACACTTCCTGATAGACAGAGAGCTTTGCTGGCTTTATCTGCCAATAGTATCATTGCTGGATTACTGCTTGATGAATGCCCTGTGTTAACTTCTTTCAGTGGCTACTCTTCCCATCCAAGATAAAAGACAAAAAAAACTGCAGATGCTTGAATCCAAAGTAGACTGGCAGGAGGCTGGAAGAGCAGAGCAAGCCACGCAGCACTAGGAGGCGGAGACGTTGATGTTTTGGGTGTGCCCCTTCTTCAGAAGGATTGTAGGGGTGCTTCCCTTACACCAGAGGTGGGGAACCTTTTCATGTTGGAAGGCCGCATTACGTTAGTTGTAACCTAATAAGGTTGCACCCAAGAAACTTCAATTATATACTCTTCAAATTTCACATTATTTTGTAAAAACCTAACTACTATGTACTAACTAAAAAAAAAATTCTAAAGTTAACTAACCTTATAATGACTTTGGTGTGACTGATTTTTGTCGGAAAGCATTTGAATATTTGGTTGCAGCATGGAGGTCTGCAGTTTTAGCTGATCCTCTAGATGGGTATCCGTCATTTGTGACCTTAAGAGCGTCTTGCTTTTGGTTAAGTAGGAGAATGTAGATTCACAGCAATAAGTGGGGATTATTTTGTTGAATTTTCTTTTACTCTCTGGTATTTTAAATACATTCATTTTTAGAGTAAAATGAAAATAATAAAGGATGAAAAAAAACATATTGATAAAAAATAAAAGATTTGTTCTGCAAAATTTGGATTCATTCATAAGGCCACAGGTTCCCCACCCCTGCCTTACCCCTACCCCAGTCCTGAAGAAAGGTTACACTAGAAACATCGAATTCTCCACTCCCTTGTGAGAAACAAAAGCTCACTCACTTCAATAATTTCAGTCCGAGACCAAAAATCTGAACTAGTAGTGCCGTTTTATTTGTACACTTGCGAGTGCGTGCAATGTCTAATGCCAGGTAAGACAATGACAAATACACATCAAATCCAACAAACTCTCGAAATTTATACAGTTTGAATCCCCATATTTTTTCTTATTTCATTGTTTGCCCCCTCCTCCGCTTACATCACTCATTTCCTTAAGACTGATCCCACAACTTCTGTTTATCCGGCCTTGACCGTGACAAATGCCTATCTCTGACTCCCATAAGGTTGTTTGATGTCATCCCATCCTTTGCTTACTATTATCTACTCCCTCCATCTGCGCTGCCCCTCACAGCATCTTATCACTAAGCCCTTTTAATTGGGGTTTGTTCCTGTGTCTCTGTACAAGTGGGAAACCTACTGTTTATACAGGCCTCTTTTCACAGCATTTTATCTAGTGCCTGTATTTCTACCATTGTTCTGTAATCACGTCTCATGCTAACATACTTCCTCTATGTAGTTCCCATTTTTGCTAACTCAGCTCCTAGCTGAGAAACAATCACAGACTAATGTGAATTCATTTACTTTGTATCATACTTATAATTTGCAGAAATAACATTAATTCACCTATATCCCACACCCTGATGCTGTTTGGCTGGCTTTGTTCTTTCAGATTTCTGCCGGTCTATTATTCCCATCCAAGGCTTGGCCTTGTTGATGAGTCTTCTAATCATAGGGGTTTAAGCTGGTAAGAGTTACAGATAAACCTAATCCAGACCACATCGATTCTCAGCATCTGGAATTGTTGAACTTTCCAATAGAAAAGATAACCATTTGATCCCTGCCCCATGCCAGCTCTCTCAATAGCAATCCATTTAGTTACAATTTTTCAATGTTTCCTGTTTCTACTTATTCAAATTTTGTCCCAATTTATTCTTAAATCCTCTTCTCAACCTCTCTCTTTTAGTAGTTTGGGTGAAAGTTTTAAATTCCAGCCTTTTATTTCTTTTACTTTATTCATCTTTAACTTGTGAGAAAGTGAGGACTGCAGATGCTGGTGTCAAGCATCGAAAAGGGTGGTGCTGGAAAAGCACGGCAGGTCAGGCAGCATCCAAGAAGCAGGAGATTTCGGGCATAAGCCCTTCATCAGGAATGTGGGAGAGGAAGTGGGCTGAGAGATAAATAGGAGCGAGGGGTGGGGGCGTGGGGGTAAGATGGCTGGGAAGGCGATAGGTGGATGCAGTTGGAGAGTGATTGTGATAGGTCGGTGGAAAGGATGGAGCAGATAGGTGGAAAGAAAGAAGGACAGGTGGTACAGGTCAAGAGACCGATGCTGAGTTGGAGGGTTGGATCTGGGATGAGGTGGGGGTTGGAAGATAAGGAAACTGATGAAGTTGATGTTGATGCCGTGTGGTTGAAGGGTCCCATGGCAAGATGAGGCATTCTTCCTTCAGTTGTGGGTGGCTTGGATTTTGTGGTGGAGGAGGCCCAGAACTTGCATGTCCTTGGAGGAGTGGGAGGGGGCGTTTCAGGGAACATCTCTGGAACACACTTTTCAACTCATCTTTAATTTAGCAAAGTTTTAGCACTTTGCAATCTTACTGTCAGATCTCTTCTTTAACATTCTCTGTTCCAAAGGAAATTTCTGCTCACAGCTAAAGATTTCATTGTGGAAACAGCTTTGTCATAGATTCATAGAGTCCAATGCTGCTATGCCAACCAGCTATCTTAAATTAATATAGTCCCATTTACTAGCATTAGGCCCATATCCCTCTAAACCCTTCCTATTCATATACCCATCCAGATGCCTTTTAAATAGTTGTACCAGCCTTCACCACTTCCTCTGGCAGGTCATTCCATATATACACCACCGTTTGAATGAAAAACTTGCCCCTTAGGTCCCTTTTTATCTTTCCCCTCTCACCCTAAACCTATCCCCTCTAGTTCTGGATTCCCCCCACCTCAGGGAAAAGACCTTGTCTATTTATCCTATCCATGCCCCTCATGATTTTATAAACCTCTATAAGGCCTCCCTTCAGCCTCCGATGCTCCAGGGAAAACAGCCCCAGCCTGTTCAGCCTCTCTCTATAGCTCAAATCCTTGAACCCTGGCACCATCTTGTAAATATTTTCTGAACCCTTTAAAGTTTCACAAACATAGGGACATACAGCATAGAAACAGACCGTTCAGTCCATGTTGAACATAATCCCAAACTAAACTAGTCTCAGCTGCCGGCTCCTGGCCCATATCCCTCCAAACCTTTCCTATTCATGGACTTATCCAAATGTCTTTTAATTGTTATAATTGCACCCACGTCCACCACTCAGCCCCACAATTAATCCCTCTTCTGATCAAAGGATCGTGAAGCTAATTGTACCCCTGAAATACCACTTAGGCTGATGAATTAGAATTATTTGAAATGTGTGAGTTCTGGTTCAGTGAGTAGTGCCATAGTCTCAGGCTCTAGAGGTTGTGTTTCTAAGATACCGAATCTGAGTTGATTCTGCAGTTGGTGTGTTGCACTCTTATGGATGCCATCTCACAGATGGGATGTCAAACGTCAGGTCTCACCCTCAAGTGGATGAGAAATTTCCAATGATCCCACTCACATTATAAACAGTCTTTGCACTGTCTGAATTAATGTATACCACTGAATATATTCCATACAAAACCAGTTTGTTGTTTGTGAAATCTTGCGTGCAATTTCATTGTCTACATTACCAGAGTGATTTCACTCATATTGAATGATAATATTGTTTTCCTAAGTACTTTGCACATTGAAGAAATCTGCTGTCCATCCCGACAGCAATGTGATTAACTCTCAAACATGCTCTGAAATGGCTGAGCAGGAAATCTGGAGACATCAAATTGCTCCAGGGAAGAGCACTGTCACTGTGTCTACATGACACAGACTACAGAGGTTTGAGAAGAGTAATTAGGGCTACTTAATGAATTCTCACCTCGTCAGTAATTCTCACACCCCAAGAATAAATAAAACAAATGTTACCTTTATCTTAAACAGTTGTCTCATCAAGAAGATTGCATTGCAATTTTTTTATTCTTTGGCTTAGATTTACTCTGCCATTTTTAAACACCATGCCTCATGTGCAAGTAATCCAAGGATTCCAAAGTTTATGAGACGTCTTAATATAAACAAAAAGGAAATTTTGGGCAAGAACTTTTCACAAAAGTCAATAAAATGTGGAGCTGGAAAGGCACAGCAGGTCAGGCAGCGTCAGAGGAGCAGGAGAGTCGATGTTTCGGGTTGGTCCCTTCATCAGGGCTGGGGTTATCCCCATTTCTGAAGAAGGGTCTCAACCCAAAACATTGACTCTCCAGCTCCTCTGATACTGCCTGACCTGCTGTGCCTTTCCAGCTCCACATTTTATCAACACTGACTTCTAGCATCTTCAGTCCTTACTATCTCCAATTTCTCACAACTACTGTGTTTTTTTATTTGGATTGAGTTGTAACAATATTCAACACAAGATGACTCATTGCTGATTTACTCTGACATTTTAATGCAGTTTTCCAATATAGGCAGTGGCAATTCACAATTGAAAAGCAAATCAATGTAGACAGTGGTACATCTGTAAAAGTATGCATGGTACACAACAGGTTATTTTGAGTATTGTCCTTATAAATTTATCTCTTCAGAACTCAGAATTCAATTTTCTCTGGTAGCAGATAAATTAATTCATACATGTAAAGTTCCTCTATGAATTGTTCAACTGCTATTTTAAACTAATTATGGAACTATTCTACTATTATAGAACAAGATATACTCAGGCATTAACATTATACCTACTTGGAGTAAAATGTAATGAGTGTAACTTCTCTTTTTCACAACAATAGAAGGCAGTTTAGTTGAAACTGTAAACATGATATTGTATATTGCACAACATTCCTCTAATATGAAAGGATTTTCACATCCTGTATCTTTGGATTGGAGCATGACACAGAAATGCAATCCTCCATAGCAGCTATCACAATAGCACAGGCGTTTGTGTGTTTTAATTAGCAACAATTTTCTTGCTCCTTCCCATCTACTTGGCATCCACTCGTGTAGCTAGTCATGTAGTGACCATTCATTATGTGTTTAATTGTAAAGTTAGGGATAGCCATTTCACCATAGTAGATGTCACAGCTAAATTGTTGCTCAGGTAGAGTCAGATGAATTGACATGGTCGGATCAAGCAAGTAGCCGCACCCAAAATACTACTCTATCTGAAATTACCAAAGACAGCACACAGCAAATTGGTCCTGGAACATCTATGATACGGTGACATAATGAATGGTGTTACTTATCCTCAAAACTTTTTCGGGAATGACGACTGTTGCTTGTAGTTGTTTGATTACAGAACATTTCCAGTGTTTTTGTTTTACTCAGTTAGGAGATGGGTGCATCACTGGCTGGGCCAGCATTTATTGTCCAAAACTATGTTTCCATGCTGCACATCTCTATGACTGTATGATTAGTTGCCCTTGAGAAGATGGTGATGAGCTGCAATTCACATGTTGTGAGTTGAGCCACAATGCCTTTAGGGAAGGAGTTCCAGGATGTTGCTCCAGCGACTGTGAAAGAATGACAATATACTTCCAAGTCAGGATGGTGAGTGGCTTGGATGTGAGCTTGCAGATGGTAAAAATTATTCTCAGAGCAATTGTAGTAAATGAAAGAAAAACTCTTTGTTGTGTTTGGCACTGGTTAATGCACTCAGTGAGCACATAGACAGGCACACATTTAAACAGGCAAGTGCCACATGACAATCATTGTGTCTACAATTCTATCACATCTCACCAAATAACAAGGATAACAATGTCTCAAACATTGACAGAACTGCAGCAGCAAGTATAACAACCACTTTATAGGAAGGGGTGATTTATTAGGAGGATGTAATACATAATTGACCAGATAAGCTGTGATCATCATCGACAGAAATCATCAAGACATGATTCTGTGCCTGTATCTGCACTATAAAGAAAATCTGAGATGCAGTGGGATAATGCTAGAAATGGAATTTATATGCATGAGCATGTGTACCTATGTGAACATGTGCACCTTTATGTGTATGCACGTGTAAATGCATATAAAGGAAGAGTTAATGAAACATTGGAAATTTGAACTTAAAATACTTAATTTGGAATTAAACTTAACAAACGTATTTGCCCGAAAGGAATTATTCTGCTATTGCCTATTGTAATAAATGGATCGACAATACAATTGAATGTGCTTCTGGGAAGAATCAGAATTGATGGATATGCTGATAAGTAAGCAAGCAGGGTTTAAAGTTGAAGAAAGCAGATTATTGGATGGAAGAACCTTTTCTTGTTCCTGATATGCTTAATATTAATAGAGAAGGAAAAGAGAAATTAGATCAGTCTGAAACAATGATCAAAAAAGAATTACCATAGAAATAACTCCTTACTTTGTTTTTTTGCAAACATGTTTGCTCATAAAAGAGCAAATGACTTTCTCACAACCCCAGCACCTGTGAATTACATGGGATGAATCTCTTTGATAACCACAGACATCACAATGACCCCTGGTTTTTGCAGCTGCATTTTTATGTATCAGCTTCTTCAGATCTTTCTTGACCTGGTCATCTGCATAAGCGATGTCCACCACTGTGATTCGTTTGGGATCCCAGATGCAGTCTTCTTCTTTCCCACTGGGAATGGAAAACATCCTGCAGTTCGGTGGGACCCAGGCAGAGTCGTAACCGTGCTGATGCCAGGTTCTTTGAAGGGGATGATTATCCACATCTATTTTCTTCACTTTTCCAACTCTAACTTTCAGCTTGAAGACCACTTTGTCACTTGCTGCTGCTAGCTTTGGATATGCTTTTGCTTTGGTCACATCTCTGCTAACATACACCCCTGCACCTAAGAGTCCGTCCTTGGATGGTATAAACCCTGACTTTATTATACTTGTAGCATTGTTTTTGTGGGTCCCGTGGTACATGGTATATCCTCTCCCATTTTTAAGCTCCTGTCCTGATTTCAAATGGCTATTATCCTCATGGATGACTTGCCATCCATAAAACTCAATGGACATTTTCTCTGAATGGAGTTCACCTTCTTCTGTTGCTATCTTGTAAGACCTGCAATGGGAAACATTGAAGTGTATTGCTAAGATCACACACATATCTGGAAGAAGGTTAAAAATCTCACTACATCAGGTTATAGTCCAGCAGGTTTAACTGGAAGCACTAGCTTTCGGAGCACTGCTCCTTCAGCAGGTCGTTGTGGAGTACATGATTGTAAGACTCCACACCCACCTGATGAAGGAGCAGCGCTCCGAAAGCTAGTGCTTCCAGTTAAACCTGCTGGACTACAACCTAGCGTTGTGTGATTTTTAACTTTGTACACCCCAGTCCAACTCTTACATCTCCAAATTTATAGCTGGAATATACTTCCATAACAACACTAATTAACGATTGCGAAATTAAGAATTGATGTGTTTAGATTCAATTCCCTACGGTGTCGAAACAGGCCCTTTGACCCAACCAGTCCACCCCAACCCTCCAAAGAGAACCCACCCAGACCCATTTCCCTATGCACCTAACACTATAGGTAATTGAGCATGGCCAATTCACCTGACCTGTACATCTTTGGACTGTGGGAGGAAACCCACACAGACACAAGGAGAATATGCAAACTCCACACAGACAGTCACATGAGGCTGGAATTGAACCTGGGACCCTGGTGCTGTAAGGCAACAGTGCTAACCACTGAGCCACCGTGTTGCCCATGTGTAGATATATAGAAAGTGAAACCCCTTTACAATTGCTGTGCTATATATGTTTACATTGTCTGGACTTTATGAATTAATTTCCTGACATGGAACAAAATATGACATTTTGCTCCTCCTTGTTATTTTTGTCTGTATTCTTGTTTCAGTATGTTCAGGGATAGAACAAAGCTAATATTGAAATGAAATTACATGTATGTAGCCCCTTTTCAAGGCTCAGGAATTCCAATGTACTTTGCAGCCAATTAAGACAATTAAAATGTTTTCATTCCAGTAGTGGTAGGAAACACAAGAGCCACTTTTCACACAGCAACCTGCAACAAACAGCAATCTGACAGGAACCAGATAACCTGGTTTTGGTGTTGGTTAAGTGACAAACATTGTCCAGGACATTATGAAAGATTCTCTTGCCTTTCTACAAAATCTTCCCTTGATAGCCTTCAGAGAGAGCAACCAAGATCTCAGTTTGACATCCCATCCAACTATCTCCAGCAAGGCAGATTCTCTTTCATTATATATACATTTAGGGGAGGCAATGGCCTAAGGATATTATCACTAGACTATTAATGCAAATACTCAGTGAATGATCTGGGAATCCGGGTTGGGGGAATTTCACCACAGCAGGCAGTGGAGTTTGAATTCAATAAAAAATATCCAGAATTAAGAATCTACTAATGACCATGTCACCATTGCCGACGGCTGGAATAACCCATCTGGTTCACTAATGTCGTTTAGGGAAGGAAGACTGCTTTCCTCATCTGCCCTGGTCTACATGTGACTCCAGACACACAGCAATGTGGTTGACTCTAAACTGCCCTCTGGACAATGAGGCATGGGCAATGAATGTTGGCTTGGTCAGCGACACCCACATCCTGGGAATGAATGAAAAAATGCAGGGAATAATGATCTACTCAGTTGGCATCACCCACTGTTTTGGGGATCTTCCTTTAATACTAAATGAAGAAATCTCTGTACAGGGTGCAACCATTAATCACTGAATCTTGCTGATGTTAGGTTTTAATTCCTGGTAGTGTCTAGATGGTTTGTCTATTTATGTTTGTTTTAACAGATTGAGAGATCCGTTTTGATTTCTTTGGTAACAGGGAGCAGTCTCCCCAAGCTCCCTCATTCTTAACGTCTTCCAGTAGATAATCTCTGCCTGCCCTATCAAATTGAATTCCCCTAAACACTACAATTAGATTGCCACTTAACATTCTATGATCATGGGTAGACTATATAATCTGTCCTCTGGCGTGCATAGTATCTCATAGTCAATAGCAATGATCTTTTCCCTCGGGTGGGGCAGTCCAAATCAAGGGGGCAGATTTTTAAGGTGAGAGGAGAAAAATTTAGAAGTGACGTGAAGGACAGTGTTTTCACACTGAGGTTGTTTCGCATGTGGAATGAACTGCCATAGTAAGTGTAGGTACATTGACAACATTTAAAAGCCATTTGGACAGGTACCCGAATAGGAAAGTTTTACAGGGATATGGGCTAAATGCAGGCAAGTGGGACTAGTTTGGTTTGGGAAACTCGGTTGGCAAGATCGAGTTGGACTGAAAGGTCTGCTTATGTGCTGTATGAGTCTATGAAGGTCTGACCTTTGCTGATGAACACAAGGGAATTAACTGAGTAGAAGCCCAAAAGAGAGGCAGTCAGAGTGAGATAAAACCATGGAAAATTCACAGAAAGAATGGCACAGGTTGGGATGAATATAGAAGGTTGCAAAGACTGGTTGAAAACTGAAAGAAGAAGAGGGGATGTTTTGTTTACATCCTTTCAGAGGGATGTGCATGTCCCTGGAAACACAAGCAGTTGTTACTGATCCCAAAATGTGAATTTACTTAAGAGACCAGCTGAGAGTGAAACCACATTGCTATGGATCCGGAGTTACATACATATTTATCCTCTGTAAAGGACAATAGTGAGCCAAATGGGTTTTTTCCACAATTGAATGTAGCCATTATCACTATGACTGAGACTAAGAATAAAGTCTATCAGACAAGCAATGGATTTGTGAACTCATGTTCCCAGAGCACTGGGGGCACTGGATGATCAGTCGAGGAATATTTCCAAATGCCAAATAAAGTCGTAGTCTGGGAGCGACAGGAATCACAAACATCGATGATTGGAGGTGTAGTGGACAGTGAAGAAGGTTACCTCAGATTACAACGGGATCTTGATCAGATAGGCCAATGGGCTGAGGAGTGGCAGATGGAGTTTAATTTAGATAAATGTGAGGTGATGCATTTTGGGAAAGCAAATCTTAGCAGGACTGATACACTTAATGGTAAGGTCCCAGGGAGTGTTGCTGAACAAAGAGACCTTGGAGTGCAGGTTCATAGCTCCTTGAAAGTGGAATCACAGGTAGATAGGATAGTGAAGAAGGTGTTTGGTATGTTTTCCTTTATTGGTCGGAGTATTGAGTATAGGAGTTGGGAGGTCATGTTAGGACGTTGGTTAGGCCACTGTTGGAATATTGCGTGCAATTCTGGTCTCCTTCCTATCGGAAAGATGTTGTGAAACTTGAAAGGGTTTAGAAAAGATTTACAAGGATGTTGCCAGGGTTGGAGGATTTGAGCTATAGGGAGAGGGCGGCAAAGTGGCTAGTGGTTAGCACTGCTGCCTCACAGCACCAGGGACTCGGGTTTGATTCCCGGCTCAGGCAACTGTCTGTGCAGAGTTGCACATTCTCCCTGAGTCTGCGTGGGTTTCCTCCCACAGTCCAAAGATGTGCAGGTCAGGTGCATTGGCCATGCTAAATTGTCCATAATGTTAGGTGGACTAATGTTGGGGAATGGGTGGGTTGCTCTTGAGAGGGTCGGCGTGGACCTTTTGGGCTGAAGGGCCTGTTTCCACACTGTAGGGAATCTAATCTAATAGAAAAGCTGGGTCTTTTTTTCCTGGAGGCTGAGGGGTGACCTTATAGAGGTTTATAAAATCATGAGGGGCATGGATAGGGTAAAGTATTTTCCCTGGAGTGGGGAGTCCAGAACAAGAGGACATAGGTTTAAGGTGAGAGGAGAAAGATATAAAAGAGACCTAAAAGTCAACCATTTCACATAGAGTGTGGTACGAGTATGGAATGAGCTGCCAGAGTAAGTGGTGGAGGCTGGTACAATTACAACATTTAAGAGGCATCTGGATGGGTGTATGAATAGGAAGGGTTTGGAGGGATATGGGCCGGGTGCTGGCAGGAGGGACTAGATTGGGTTGGGATATCTGGTTGGCATGGACGGGTTGGACCGAAGGATCTGTTTCCGTGCTGTACATCTCTATGACTGTATGACTGTTACATTCACATTGCAGCCATTGGGGTCGGTTAGCTTGGATAGCTGATAAAGTGTGGCACTGGAAAAGCACATCAGGTCAGGCAGCAGCCAAGAGTCGATGTTTCGGGCAGGGCCCTTCTTGGGGAGCTCTTACCCGAAATGGTGACTCTCTTGCCCCTCAGATGCTGCCTGACCTGCTGGGCTTTCTCGAGCACCATGGTTTTCAACTGCGACTCTCTAACATCTGCAGTCCTCACTTTCTCCTCGCTTGGAAGGCTGGTTTGCAATGCAGACGGATGCCAACAGCATGGGTTCACTTCCGATACTGCCTGAGGATTTGTTAATTGATTCACAAGATGTGAGTCACTAGCTGGGACAGCTTTTATTGCCCATCCCTAATTGCCCAGAGGGCAGTTAAGAGCAAGCGCATTACATGGGTCTGGAGTCACATGTAGGCCAGACCCCAGGTAAGGATGGAAGATTTCCTTCCCTAAAGGACATGAATGGACCAGTTGGATTTTTCCCATTCAGGCTCATGGGCCGTTATTTGCACCTTCTCAAACCTTTCACCTCAGGCAATCCCCAGGTTCACATCAATCTCTCCTTTGAATGAGAGAGTGGGACTACAATAATTTCACTTTTACTCCAGAGAAGTGGAGAAACTTGTTCAAAGTGGCTCGGGTAATAATAGATATGATATTTTAACATTCCATTCTCCAGTCTATGTTTACAGCAGAAAAGATTAGCCATGTAACAAATGAAACAGTTTTGGTTTTACTGTCTGTTCCCTCTTACAACAGCCACAAACAGAATTTCCCATTTGTTTTTACCTCTCCCAGCGACTTCTTTTATATATTAAAAAAAAATCCTGTTCAGGAAACAGATAACTGAAATATTCTGTTATGCTGAAACGGGATTGGAAATTAATTTGTCCACCCCAGTCCAACACCGGCACCTCCACATCAACCCAGAAACGGATCGATTTGTCTCTAAGTGTACCGAAGTGTGACTTATCACCTTCCCAATAGTTGTGAAAAAAAATCAGCAATTAAATTAATTAGACTGATTTGCAAAATCCTTACCTCCAGCTCCAGCTAAACTTCTCTCCACAGTTTCCAGACCCGGAAATCGAAACCAAATCTTCACTGAGCTAGAATTCATTTACTTTCGGTTCTGCCTGGGTAGGTTGGACAACATGCGTCGATTTCGCTGCTCCTTGGATGCTGCCTGAACTGCTGTGCTCTTCCAGCGCCACTCATCCAGAATGCTTTTGCTTTTGTCGCGTGCTGATGATTTTGAGTTGAGTTGTAAATGTTACACCTCACTGCGATTCCTTTCCTGTGCTCGATTTCTCCCGCGAGTTAATGGCGTTCCCTTCTGTTCGAGTGATGGGCAGAAGGAGCAAGGGCTTTGAGAGGAAAGAATCTTCCTCACACAGCGAGGAATGAGGGTCTGGAAAGGCAAAGCCTAGAAATGTGGTGGAGGGCAAGCTCATTGAGCATTCAAGAGGACATTGGGTGGATAGTTGGATGGAAAGAATGTGCAAGAGTATGATTAAGTTAGATTGGATTTCCTACAGTGTGGAAACAGGCCCTTCAGCCCAACAAGTCGACACCGACCCTCTGAAGAGTAACCCACCCAGACCCATTTCCCTCTGACCAATGCACCTAACACTATGCATGGCCAATCCACTTGGCCTGCATATCTTCGGACTGTGGGAGGAAACACATGCAGACACGGGGAGAATGTGCAAACTCCACACAGACAGTCACTCGAGGCTGGAACCAAACCTGGGTCCCTGGTGCTGTGAGGCATGCAGGGCTAACCACTGAGCCACTGTAGCGTGTATGAGGATAAAGCAAGAGTTTGGCACTAGGTAGTAGGGCACAATGGGCCGAATGACCTCCTCCTGCACTATCCAGTCCTGTGATTCACCCGAACAGGATTATTTGTTTCAAACAGCATTTCCAAGAGGGAGTACGTGGTGGTGTAAATCAGCACCCTTCCACTTGGTCATAGAGTCACAGAGATGTACAGCATGGAAACAGACCCTCCGGTCCAACTCGTCCATGCCGACCAGATATCCCAACCCAATCTAGTCCCACCTGCCAGCATCCGGCCCATATCTCTCTAAACCCTTCCTATTCATATACCCATCCAAGTGCCTTTTACATGCTGTAATTGTACTAGCCTCCACCACTTCCTCTGGCAGCTCATTCCATACACATACCACCCTCTGAGTGAAAAAAGTTGCCCCATTGGTCTTTTTTATATCTTTCTCCTCTCACTCTAAACCTATGCCCTCTAGTTCTGGACTCCCCCATTCCAGGGAAGAGTCTTTTTTCTATTTATCCCAATCCATGCCCCTCATGATTTTATAAACCTCTACAAGGTCACCCCTCAGCCTCCCACACTCCAGGGAAAACAGCCCCAGCTTATTCAACCTCTCCCTATAGCTCAAATCCTCCAACCCTGGCACTTGGTGTCTTATCATTTCTCTGTGTGCTCCCAGCTAATGAGTTTGGCAAACTATGAAATCCTTTAGAAAAAAAAACTTGAATTTATTGCTGAGGTATGGTCACTGGAACTCGAAACATTAACCCTGTTTCTCTCTCCACAGATGTTGTCAGACCTGCTGAGGTTCTCCAGCCATTTCTGGTTTTGGCTGTTTCAGATCTTCAGCATGCACAGTTCTTTGTTTTATATTATATTTATGTGACATCTTTGTGGACATCAGACAGTCCCAATAGCAACAGCCCTCCTTTGTATTGTGAATGTACCTATTGCATATAACATTGTTAATGTATTGTACATAACATTGTGGAAGTACCTATTGTGTATAACATTGTGAATGTACCTATTGTGTATAATATTGTGGATATATCTGTTGTATATAACATTGTGGAAGTACACATTGTGTATAACATTGTGGATGTATCTATCGCATATGACATTATCTATTGTATTTAATGTTGTGGATATTTCTATTGTACATAACATTGTGAATGTACCAATTATATATAATATTGTGGATGTACCTACTGTATATAGCATTGTGGAAGTACCTATTGTGTATAGCATTGTGAATCAACCTATTGTGTATGTATCTATTGTATATAATATTATGGATGTACCTGTCATATATAGCATTGTGGAAGAACATATTGTGTATGACATTGTGGATGTACCTATTATGTATAAGATTGTAGATGTATCTATTGTATATAACATTGTGGATGTATCTATTGTACATAACATTGTGAATGTACCAATTGTATATAACATTGTGGATGTACCTATTGTGTGTAACATTGTGGATAAGTGTAGCACTGAAGCAGCACAGCAGGTCAGGTAGCACCTGAGGAGCAGAAGAGTAAACATTTCAGGTATAATGACGAAGGGCTTATGCCCAAAATGCCAACTCTCCTGCTCCTCGGAAGCTGCCTGACCTGCTGCATTTTTGCAGCACCACACTTTTCGACTCTGACTCTCCAGCATCTGCAGTCTTCACTTTCTCCTAAATGTTGTGGATGTACCTTTTGTGCATAATGTTGTGCATGTACCAACACCAAACAGACTGCAGCAATTCAAGAAGGAAGTTCACCACTAACTTCTCAAGGGCAACTTGGGATGGGCAATAAAAGCTGGTTCATCCACGGACACCTGCATCCCAGGAGTGAACAAGGAAAGTACTTTTTAAAACATTTCTTCATTCATAGGAAGTGCATGCGACTGGCTATTAACTAATTAACTATCTTGAGTTACCTTGGAGAAGGTGGCAGTAATCAGCCTTGCATCATTACAATCCTTGGGGTTTAGGTTGTAGGTTTGCTCGCTGAGCTGTAGATTTGATATCCAGACGTTTCATTACCTGGCTAGGTAACATCATCAGTGGCGACCTCCAAGTGAAGTGAAGCTGTTGTCTCCTGCTTTCTATTTATATTCTTGGGGTGTCTGTTCACAACATTCCCTTAGGGAGGAAGTTCCAGGATTTTGAACTAGCAACACTGAAGGAACTGTGATATACTTCCCCATCAGGGAGGTGACTGGCTTGGAGAGGAACTTGTAGCTGATGGTGATCTCATGTGTCTGTTGCTCTTGTCCTTCTAGGTAGTGGAGGTCATGGATTTGGAAGGTTTGGCCAAAGATCCAACAAACAATGCAATAATAACCAGATAATGCGTTGTAATGGTATGGGCTGTATGATACACACTGGCTCGGGAGAACTGCTCCAAAGAAAGAGCAAACAGATTGCCAAACTCAATTCTCATCCAAAAGCCAGCATTAGCTGCACGTTCTGCTCCACATCATATATCATCCTGATTTCAAACTAAATTGTGGTTCATTCACCCTGGGCAAAATTTCTGGAACTCCTCCTCGAATAGGAAGTCATTTAAACAAAGCAGCTCACCATCATTTGTCCAAAGGCAATTAGAGTTGGGCAATGGATTTTGGTCCAGCCATTGATGCCTGCAAAACAGGGAATTGATTTTAAAATATATTCTCTCTTTCTGCCCTTTTTAAAATTTTGACTCTTTCCCCATCTAATCCCTCTTTCCTAAGCTTGCTTTTAATATTTAAACTAAATGTTAAACTCTTTTCAATTCCTTCTGTTGCCTCTAACTGGAAGTGTAAGTAATTTCCAAAGATACATGCATTATTTGGTGAATAACCTGTACTAAAGGTTGTTTTGGAACCGGTCAAACATCCAGACTTGAAAGATCGATAAGGGAACTGGGCCAGGATTTAATACCATTCTGTTCGCTAGAGTTTCCTGTTTTTGTAGGCAGCTTCATGCTATCAATGAGATTTGAAATGATCTGTTTAGAGGCACATAATGCTTTCCATTTGGTTTAGTTTTCTTACCTATTTCAATGGGTTCTCCCTTAAGACCCTTGTCAGAAATCATCTCATTTGCAATCTACTTCTTTGGCTCTGCCCCCATTTTTGATTGTTTCCGTATAAAGTCTTTTATGCTTGTTTTCAACATTAAAGGCATTATATACAACAAACACTGTTTTTGTTGCATTATGTTGTGATCTTTTAGTTAATTGCATCTCTTGTTTCTGTAATTATTCCGTCGCAAATAAACAAAGATGCATAAATAATGCAGATGCTGTGATTCCATGACAATCGATTAAGAGGCAAATTGAGCTGCCCAATGCTTCATTCTGTCAGGATTCAAAATTGATTAATTGAGAGAAGTTCACGTTTGCTTGTCAAGGCTGACACCTTCAAAATCAAATCTACTTCACATGCTCGCAGAGTTAAAAACATTATTTTTCAAAATGCAAACACTGCAAATCTGAAATGATTGATTTGATTTATTATCATGTGTACCTAAGTACAGTGACAAGCTTTGTTTGCGAGCAGCACAGGCAGATCATAGTAAGCAAGACACAGAGTGATGTGTACAGTGTTCATGCAATGCCTTCTGGAGTACAACAGTTCTGAGTACACTTGTTCATTTGCCCATTATTGTGAACTCATGCTCTCTGGTTGCCAATCCTTGAGTGAATAATTAATGTCTATTGACACTGAGGTTCAGTTAGCTCAGCCGTAGTGATACAGTGTGATGCCAAAAGCATGAGTTAAATTCCTGCACTGGCAGAGATTATCATGAGAGTCCTGCCTTCTTAAGATCAGCCCTTGCCTAGGTTAAACCACCGCAAGTTGTCTCTGTAACGTGGGATTAACCTGTGGCCTGTTAGGTCGATGGTGACCTTACTTATCTACGTGGTCAAAACTCCTCATAATTTGAGCAATTCTGTTATATTGCAAAAGCACTAAAATCTAACAAGCAACATGAATTCAGAAGTAGAACAAGTTGGGAATAATCCACTAGAGGTCATCAGTTTCACATGCCATGAAGTTCTGTCACTATGTCCAGGGTCCAATAGCAACACGCAATTTTACCTGTACCTTTCTGCAGACAGCATCAGGAGAGGCTTCAACATTTTTCCTATCATGCAGTTGATCAGGAATCTCTCCCCACTTACCACCTGTCATTATCGTGTGTTGGAAAGATGTAAAAATTGATACTTAACCTGTTTGGCCGTGTTATGAATGTACTTTACTGGATTTTTCCCAGATTGAAATCGTTGTCATGAATTGTTCTATTAATTGAGCAGCAAATGACTTGCAGAGATTTACAAAGGTTTTATTGTGAGCCAATAGTTTAGCACAAACACCAGTTTCCACCTTTCCTTTCCATGCCCAAAAGTTAACCACCACCCCCACCTCCCCCCTCCCTCTGAAATAAATGAATTAGAAATCTGTCCCTCACAAAGTGACACCAAAGCTTTCATGATGGTATCAAACTGGGGACCTTGGAGAGATTAGGCAAACTGATAACCACTACACGACAGGAACACTGCTCTTTTTTGTAAAAAATCAAATTGTTCGGACATGTTGTTACGACACAATTCTGGAGCAGATGGGATTTGAAATTGGACCTTCTGCTTTCAGGGCTTGGACACTATGACTGCAAGAGCCTCCAAGAACAAAGAACACTTTTGTTTGCCCACCAGGGAGATATCTTTTTTCTTAGCACATTCTGGTGTTGTGGACATCGCTGGTTGGGCCAAGATTTATTGTTCATCCCTAGTTGCCCTTGAGAAGGTGATGAGCTACCTTCTTGAACTGCTGCAGTCCACATGCCATAGGTAGATCCACAATGCCCCTATGGAAGGAATTCCAAGATTTTAACCATGCGATAGTGGTTGACCGACAGCAATATGGTTCCAAGTCAGGATGGTGTTTGGCTTGCAAGGGAACTGGTGAGGGGGATGTTCCTATGTATCTGCTGTCCTTGTGCTTCTAGCTGGAAATGGTCGTGGGTTTCGAAGATACTGCCTAAGGATCTTTGGTGAATTTCTGCAGAGCATCTTGTAGATGGTACACACACTGCTGATAGTGAATGTTGGTGGAGGAAGTGTATGTTTGTGGGTTTTTAATCAATCAAGTAGGTTGCTTTGTCCTGGATGGTGTCAAGCTTCTTGAATGTTGGTGGGGATGTACTCATCCAGGCAAGTGGGGAGTATTCCATCACACTCCTGACTTGTGTGCCTTGTCGATGGTAGACAGGAGTCAGGAGGGGAGTTACTCGCCACAGTATTCCTAGCCTCTGATCTGCTCTTTTAGCCATTGTGTTTATGTGGCAAGTCCAGTTGAATTTTTGATCAATGGTAACTCCCAAGATAGTGGGAGATTCAGTGGTGGTAACACCATTGAACGAAAGGGCACTCATCAGGTTGTCTCCAATTAGAGATGATCATTGCCTGACATTTGTGTGGTGTAAATGTTACTTGCCACTTAACGGCCCTACCTCGATATTGTCCAGATCTTGTTGCATTTGAACGTGAGCTGTTCCAGAAGCCTAGTAGAGCTACAAGAGGACAGGGAGTTAAATCAAAATAGTGTAGGAGGGAAAGGTAATGTGTTCCATATCCCACAGTGATCGCCTCTCTCTAAGGTGTGAAGAATCAAGCTTTTTAATCCATGATTAACTCATCCAAATAATACACTGAATGAACAGATTATAAGCATTACCTACTAAGGGCAGTGCAGCCCAAAATGGGGTTAAATTAAAATAGACGTGGAAGGGGAGATTACGCACTCTAGCCTCACAGTGTCACCTCTCTTTGTTTTATTACCCCACCAAATGACCAATGTTACTTTTTTTTACTTTATCCTCCACCACTGAATCACTAGGGTTTCTGAATCAATTTCCAATTTACGTACAAAACTCATCAGGGGAGGAGCAATTACAACAGAAGTGAGGGAGACAAGAATGAGACGAAATCAAAATAGAGTTGGACACCTCTCACTAAATGGATATTTCCTAATCAACTTGTTTTCACACATGCACACACACACACATGCACATACACACACACACATGCACATACACACACACACATGCACGTATGCATGCACATACACACACACACACATGCACACACATACATGCACACATGCATGCACAAGCACACATACATGCACATACACACACACATGCACACATACACACATGCACACATACACACATGCACACACACATGCACATACACACACACTTGTACACATACAAGCACATACACACGCACACACACACATACACACATTCATGCACATACACACATGCACACATACATGCACATACACACATGCGTACAAACATGCACATAGACACATGCACACATACATGCACATGCACACATATATGCACCCAAACATGCACAAACACACCTGCACATGTACATGCACACATACATGAACATACACACACACACGTGCACACATACATGCACATACACACATGCACACAAACACATACATGCACAAACACACATGCACACACATGCACACACACATGCACACACAGACGCACACATTCATGCACATACACACATGCACACATACATGCACATACACACATGCACACATGTATGTGCATGTATGTATGCATGTGTGTATGTGCATCGTTGTGTGCATGTGTGTATGTGCATGTTTATGTGTATGTATGTGTGCATGTGTGTATGTGCATGTATGTGTGCATGTGTGTGTGTGCATATATGTGTGCATGTGTGTATGTTCATGTATGTGAGCATGTATGCGTGCATGTGTGTGTGCATGTGTGTTTGTGCATGTATGTGTGTGCGTTTGTGTGTGCATGTGAGTTCGTGCATGTATGTGTTTATGTGCATGTATGTGTGCATGTGTGTATGTGCACGTATGTGTGCATGTGTGTGCATGCGTGTGTGCATGTTTCTGTACCAGTGCATATGTGCATGTTTGTGTGCATGTGTGTATGTGCATGTGTGTGTATGTGAATGAATGTGTGCATGTGTGTATGTTCAGGTATGTGTGCATGTGTGAAAATGTGTGTAGGTGTATGTTTGCGTGCATGTGTGTTTGCAGGTATGTGTGTGCATGTTTGTGTGCATGTGTGTATGTGCCCGTATGTGTGCATGTGTGTATGTGCGTGAATGTGTGCATGTGTGTGTGTATGTGCATGTTTGTGTGCAAGTGTGCGTGTATGTGCATGTATGTGTGCATGTGTGTGTGTATGTGCATGTGTGTATGTGCATGTATGCGTGCATGTATATGTGCGTGTGTATGTGCATGTTTGTGTTCATGTGTATGTGCATGTATGTGTGCATTTGTGAATGTGCATGTATATGTGCATGTGTGTATGTGCATGTTTGTGTGCATGTGTGTATGTGCATGTATGTGCATGTGTATATGTGCATGTTTGTGTTCATGTGTATGTGCATGTATGTGTGCATGTGTGTATGTGCATGCATGTGTGCATGTGTGTATGTGCATGTTTGTGTGCATGTTTGTGTGCATGTATGCATGTGCATATACGTGTGCCTGTGTGTATGTGCATGAATGTGTGCGTGCGTGTGTGCATGTGTGTTTGTGCATGTGTGTGTGTGCATGTGTGTTTGTGCATGTATGTGTGTGTGCATGTGTGTGCCTATGTGTTTGTGCATGTATGTGTTTGTGTGCATGTGTGTATGTTTGTATGCATGTGTGTATGTGCATGCATGTGTGCACGTGTGTGTGTGTATGTTCATGTATGTGTGCATGTACGTGTGCAGGTGTGTTTGTGCATGTTTGTGTGCATGTATGTGTGCATATGCATGTATGTGTCTATGTGCATGTTTGTGTGCATGTGTGTATGTGTATGTGCATGTATGTATGCATGTGTGTATGTGCATGTTTGTGTGCATTTATGCATGTGCATATACGTGTGCCTGTGTGTATGTGCATGAATGTGTGCGTGCGTGTGTGCATGTGTGTTTGTGCATGTATGTGTGTGTGCATGTGTGTTTGTGCATGTATGTGTGTGTGCATGTGTGTGCATATGTGTTTGTGCATGTATGTGTTTGTGTGCATGTGTGTATGTTTGTGTGCATGTGTGTATGTGCATGCATGTGTGCACGTGTGTGTGTGTATGTTCATGTATGTGTGCATGTACATGTGCAGGTGTGTTTGTGCATGTTTGTGTGCATGTATGTGTGCATGTGCATGTATGTGTGCATGTGTCTATGTGCATGTTTGTGTGCATGTGTGTGTGTATGTGCATGTATGTATGCATGTGTGTATGTGCATGTATGTGTGCATGTGTGTGTGCGTGTGTGTATGTTTGCGTGTATGTTTGTACATGTATGTGTGCCTGTGTGTGCATGTATGTGTGCATGTGTGTGCATGTATGTGTGCATGTGTGTGTGCAAGTGTGTGCAGTGTGTATGTGCATGTATGTGTACATGTGTGTATGTGCATGTTTGTGTTCATGTGTGTGCATGTATGTGCGCATGTGTGTATGTGCATGTAAGTGTGCATGTATGTGTACATGTGTGTATGTGCATGTTTGTGTTCATGTGTATGTGCATGTATGTGTGCATGTGTGTATGTGCATGTATGTGTGCATGTGTGTATGTGCATGTTTGTGTGCATGTGTGTGCATGTTTGTGTGCATGTATGTGCATTTGTGTGCATGTGTGTATGTGCATGCACACATACATGTACAAATACATGCACATACACACATGCACACACACATGCACATACAAACATGCACAAACACACATGCACACAAACATGCACATACATATGTGCACACATACATGCACATACACACATACATGCACACATAAATGCACAAACACACATGCACACAAACATGCGCACACACATACATGCACATACACACATGCACACATACATGCACATACATGCATGCACACATACATGCACATACACACATGCGCACACACATGCACATACACATATGCACACATACATGAACACAAACATGCACATACACACATGCACACATACATGCACACACATGCACACATACATGCACACAAACATACACACACATGCAGACACACATGCACACATGCATGCACATTCACACATGCACACAAACATGCACATACACACATGCACACATACATGCACGTACACACATGCACACACACGCCTCTGGAGCAGGTGAAATTTGAGCATGGGCTTCCAGGTCCAGTCCACTGGCTGCCATGGTGATTTTGAACCCATGCATTTCACAGCAATAACCTCGGCCTCTGGATTAGTTGTTCCTGTGGCATTACTACTCCGCTGTCACCATTACTCAATTGCTAAAGGAACTTCAGAGTGGAATACAGGCAGCACTGGGATTTGAACACAGGATCATATCGTTTACTAGATCAGTGCATTAGATTTGAAGAGTGAGTGCTGGAAAAGCGCAGCAGCCGGGCAGCATCCAAGGAGCAGGAGTCGACATTTCGGGCATAAGCCCTTCATCAGAAATGTCCCCAAAACGTCGACTCTCCTGCTCCTCAGATGCTGCCTGGCCGCTGTGTTTTTCCAGCACCATACTCTTCGACTCTGATCTCCAGCATCTGCCGTCCTCACTTTCTCCTAGATTAGTGCATTAACCAACTAGGCCCCAACGTGGCTGATGGCCTTTCTCTCTAAGTGGTTACTATTGGAATCAATCAGCTCAGTGATGTTATTGTACACCTTGGAGCAGACAGCCTGGAGCCCATAGCTAGGGACATGACCACTGGAACCATTTAGAGTGATAGAGACATAGAGATGTACAACATGCAAACAGACCTTCAATCCAACCCATCCATGCCGACCAGATATTGGAAATTAATCTAGTCCCATTTGCAAGCATTCGGCCCTTCCCCTTCCTATCCATGTACCTACCCAGTTCCTTTTAAATGTTGTAATTGTACTGGCCTCCACCACTACCTCTGGCAGCTCAAATAACATCAAAGTACCCTGGAGAAAACCAGCAGGTCTGGCAACATCGATAAAAAGAGAAACAGTTAACATTTCACTTCCAACACGACTCATAGGAATAGTCATATGGATCTTCACACAAGAGTCATTGGAAGTGAAAGAGATCCAGCATTTGCAGTCCTCACTTTCCCCTCAGTGGAAGTGAAAGACTAACTCTGTTTTTCTCTCTCCACATACACTGAGAGCCTGCTGAGTTTCTCTAGCACTTCTTGTTCTTTCTTAAAAAAAACCTTTCAGATCTCCAGCATTTGGAACATTTTGCTGTTATTGTAGATTTTGGAATCTGAGTCATCAGATAAGGATGACAAGTAAACTTCTCAAAACACACGAATTAAACCTGTTATTTTATGACAAACTATTCATCACCTTTACAATTTAAAGAAAGCATAAACCAAATTAATTGCTTGAACTCACTTTCTCTGGACTAATAAGGATATAAGTTGTCTGTTTGCGAAGCCAGTAACAACCATATTAGTGTCAGTGTCACATTGGCTACATATTCTAAAGAGCAAGATAAGAGGTGCTGTGCTTTGGGTGGGTTAGCTCAGGAACGATGCAATCTGCAGTCAAATAGACATTTTAGTGAAATAAGGGAGCAGAAGGGGGGAAGACGGGGTGGGGGGTGTGGCTCAGCAGGAGTCAACGCCTTGCACTGAACAAGGAAGAAAACTGAGTAAATTTTCCTGCTCCTCGGATGCTGCCTGAACTGCTGTGCTCTTCCAGCACCACTAACTGGAGCGAAGGGAAACGGTACAGAGCTGAGTTGCACCTGAGCAGAGGCGGAGAGAAGCAGTTTCATTGCCCGTGAAACAATGGGCTGCAAATTGTTCTCTCTGAAACCCATCACCAGGACGCGTGCGACCCTTCTCTCAACGTTCTGAGGTATTAAAAGCAAGATAATTTGGCAAGTGGCTAACAAAGTTTGTAAAAAAAAGGACCTTTACATCATCTCAGAACTAAAGAGACAGATACAGCAAGATAAGACCTTGGATGTGCCTGGAAAACGCACAGTAACCTGCATGGCTTCCTCCTGTTTTATCTCGGCTTTATCCCCCAGTCGCAAGGTACAGTCTGTGATATTTTATGTGCATTTGATGCAGATGTTGTCGTCATTTTAAGACTGCAAAGATCGCAAATGTTATCTCGAAGCATACATTAAAATTGTGGGCGAGACCTATTGTTCCATTTATTATTTATAACGGGAATTAAGTGTCTGTCATATGCGTGTAAATCTACACCTCTTCCCCTGCAGTAAATCTACAAATCTACAAAGTAGATTTACTGGCGGTGTTCCAGTTGCAATATTCTGAAAGCATTTAACCTGTACAATGTGCATTTCAATTGTAAGAACAATCCATGTTTAACACACTTTGGTGATTGCACAGAATTAATACAATTTTTTTTAAAAATCTTGGATTCGTTGTTCAGTTCCCCTCTTTCCCACCCAAAGGATCAATATATTGAGCCCCTGTCCGCTGGGGATTAAAAATTGGTTGCTGATGGCTTGTGACCGAGAGTAACCCCGGATTTTTTTGACCGAGAGTAACCCCGGAGTCTGCAGTGAATTCCGAAACTGCAGAGAGAAGTGCGGAGCTCCTATCAGCATCGCTTGTACTGAGTGCAAGGCAACATCATTAAAGCAAGTCCTGCCCAGATTCAGCGCGGTTTCAACCATTCGGTCCTCGACCACAGCATCAGCAACTTTCGATTTATATCAGGTCGCGTTTTTGTGTTCCATTTAAAAATCTATTTGTCTTTCTTCCACACACACACACACACACACACCTCTTCCCCTGCAGTTTGCCCAGAAACAAGTACAAACTTGAATCAGAATCTCCAGGTTATTCGGCCCATCGAATCGACACCGACTCCCCAGAAGAGCATCCCACCCATCTCTGCATTTCCCCCAGCTAATCTAGCTAGCCTGCACATCTCTGGACACCGTGGGCAATCTAGCATGGCTAATCCACCTAACCTGCACATCCTTGGACACTATGGGCAATTTAACGTGGCCATTGCACCATTTTTGTGGGAGGAAACTGGAGCAAACAAACACAGATAATGTGCAAACTCCACACTGACAGTCGCCTCAGGGTGGAATCGAACCCGGGTCCCTGGTACTGTGAGGCAGCAGTGCTAACCACTGAGTCCCCGCACAGTCCAAAGGGAGGGGGTGAATTGTGATAGATTTTGGAGCAAGGGTTATGGTTCCCCTTCACTTTGCTGAAAAACTGACTTATTTCATAGCATTGAATGGATACAAACCGGTCTTGGAGCGCTTCATAATAAGGAGGCAGCCTCAGGTTGGCATTTAGACATTTTTGAACACTCCTCTTACAGTAAGGTAAAAACAATGACTGCAGATGCTGGAAACCAGATTCTGGATCAGTGGTGCTGTAAGAGCACAGCAATTCAGGCAGCATCCGAGGACAGGCCTGTCCTCGGATGCTGCCTGAATTGCTGTGCTCTTCCAGCACCACTGATCCAGAACTCCTCTTACAGTGTCAGCTGTGGCCCAGTCTGAGTCAGAAAGTTAGGATTGAAATTCTACTCTGGAGACTGGTGTTCAAGCAATCTCGGCCGATGTTCCAGTGTGCTACTGAGGTGCTCCAGCAGATGCTCCAGCATCTGCAGTCCTCACTTGCTACTGAGAGAGTACTGCAGAAGATCATTGGAATTGCAAGCACATGTGGACTATTTGGTCCCTTGACCCAGGTCTGCCATTCAATAAAATCATGGCTGATCTGTTTGTAGTTTCAAGTTAATTTCCTTGTCTGCCTCCATCAAAAATCTGACTATCGCAGTCTTAAGTATAATTATTGAAACATAAAAGCATAGAATGTAAAAGTAGGAGTAGGCCCTTTCAGCCTGCTCCACCTTCCATGTAATCACAGCCAATCATCCTGTTCAGTCCCCTGTTCCTACTTTCTCCCCATATCCTTAGGTCCCTTTAATCCTAAAGAAATAAAGCTACATCTTTCTTGAAATGACCCAGCTTCTACTGCTCTCTGGGGCTGTGAATTCCACAAGTGAACAACCCCTGAGAGAGAACAAATTTTGTGTTGGTCCTGAAATCCTGTTCTGATGAAGAGTTGCCAGCTAAAGTTGACATTGACAGTTGAACAGCCAGTTTCACAGTCCTCAGTTTTGCAGACAGGTTGAGGGACTGTAGTTTTGATTCCTTTTGACTGTGATCGGTTTCCAGAATTCGGGGTGAGAGAAGGACCTTTTGTTGCCTGGTTTTCCTTTTATGTGGATGCTAGCTGCTGCCTTCTGGTGCTCAGAGTAGGAGATTGTCTTTACCTGCAATGCAGAGGTGACTAGGGGATAGTTCTTCAATAACAGTGACCTTCACAGCATACTAACACTTAAACCTGGACAGGTACACAAAAATGTTCAAAGACTGACTTTTTAAAACCCTGTCCTTGTGTATTGTTTGAAGGTATATATACCAAAATATCTGCAGCTTGATACATTATCAGCTTGCAGTTGAGTAGGGATCATCTGCACCTCATTATCATAGTCATAACATCACAGTCTGGTCTGTTTTGAATTCCCCCATTTGAAGGAGTTGTTAGTTGAAAGTTCCCTGAATAGCCAATGGTGTGACAATCCATTGATTCTCTCCTGCTCTCTTGCTCTCTCGCGCTCTCTCTCTATCTTGCAATTCCAACATAATGTCCACACTGCTTCAGAGTTCAGACCATTGGTCATGACAGTGTCCATTGCCTCCCTCTCTGCAGAGCAGAGGTGTTATATTCAGACAATAATGGGCATCAGATGATGTCAACCCTCTCTTAGCAATGTAGTACAAATGTATTGCCTCACCATTGCATGACAGATCAGTAGCATTAATCCCAACAGTGGTGAGATATTTTCAACTAATTAGGTTTTGATTAGAATTATGTATCAGCAGTTTAAAAAAAATTGAAATATTCTTTGTAGGTTATTTTTGTTGTTTCAATGTTTACATTCTGTAATTAGACTCACAGTTTTGTTTATTTTCTCCTTTAGTTGTTTACATAGCTCCTTCCTGCAGCTTCCTCTGTTGAGAATCTGAAGAAATCCTGTTGCTCTGTCTTTGTTCCTTTGCATTTGTTGACTGTAAATTTATTTTAGTACAGCTGTTTGTAAATGGACCCAGTCAATTAAATTAGTTTTGATCAACTTTGTATATACAATAACGGTGAGGTCAATGAGCTCTTCAGTGCCAAGTTTTTTTCCCTTCGTCTCCTTAAGGTGGTGATTCATAATTGGCAAGCTCCATCTTGATTAAAATTCCTCCTGCATCTTGCCTCATCCTAATTGCTGATGACACAATGTTAGGCAGCATTGTAGACCATGCAGATGCCATAGATGCTATGCAATTTCAAGGGGTTTTTGATAGACTAAGTAAATGGGCAAAGCAGTGGCAGATGGAGTTCGGTGTAAGCTGTGTGAGGTTATCCATTTTTGACCAATGAAGGATAGATCAAGGCACTACCGAGATAGTTTGGAGTTAAATACAATGAATGACCAAAGTGGTTGGGGTGCAGAGATCTTTAAAATGTCATGAACAGGTGCAGAAAGCGAACAAAAAAATTAATGAAATGCTGGCCTTTATATCCAGATTTGGAGCACATGGATGTGGAGGTTGTGCTGGATTTATACAAAATCTTGGTTAAATACCACATGGAGTACTGTGAGCAGATCTGAGCACTACACCTTAGGCAGAATAGATTGGCCTTGGAGGGAGTTATGCCATAGATTTACAAGAATGATACCTGGACTTCATGGGGTTATGAGAAGACATTACACAAATTAGACTTTTTTTTTCTAAAGTTTGAAAGGTAAAGGGATGATTTGATCGAAGTCTTCAAGTTGTTTACAGGAAAAGACAGGGGAGATAAATCATTTCCACTGGTTGCAAATTCTAGAACTAGGAGCATAGTCTGAGAATTGGGACAGAGTGTTCAGGAGAGACATTAGGAAGTACTTCCACACACACAGGGGGGGAGATGTTTGGAACTCTTTTCCACAAATGGCAGTTGATGCTGGATCTGATATTAATTTTAAATCTGAAATCGATACGTTTTTGTTTAAGCAAAGTCATTAAGGATTAGGGCCAACGGCCTATGGAGTTCCGCTAAACATCAGCCATGGTCTCATTGAACAGCAGAACAGAGTCAAGAGGATGAATAACCTGCTCCTGTTCCTATGTTCCACAGCCATTTCAATCATATCTGTGCCTCAGTTCTCAAAAGGTACAGTCCTTTTGATGAGCTATTAAGCAAGATTACCATCTACTTTCTCAGAAAATAGGAAGGCATCACTTAAGAGAAACGGAGTTAAATCCAGTGGGCTGGTCAACATATATCCCTCACTCACCATTACTTTAAAGATAATTATCTGGTCATCGTCATGTTGTTGTTTGTAGGAACTTAAAAATGCTCAGATTGACTGTTGTGTTCCTATATCAAACATAATTACGGGGTGTAGGTTTGCTCACTGAGCTGTAGGTTTGATATCCAGATGTTTCATTACCTGGCTAGGTAACATCATCAGTGGCGACCTCCAAGTGAAGCGAAGTTGTTGTCTCCTGCTTTCTATTTATATCTTTCTCCTGGATGGGGTTCCTGGGGTTTGTGGTGATGTCATTTCCTGTTCGTTTTCTGAGGGGTTGATAGATGGTATCTAGATCTATGTGTTTGTTTATGGCGTTGTGGTTGGAGTGCCAGGCCTCTAGGAATTCTCTGGCATGTCTTTGCTTAGCCTGTCCCAGGATAGATGTATTGTCCCAGTCGAATTGGTGTTTTTTTTTCATCCATGTGTAGGGCTACGAGGGAGAGATGGTCGTGTCTTTTTGTGGCGAGCTGGTGTTGATGTATCCTGGTGGCTAACTTTCTTCCTGTTTGTCCTACGGAGTGTTTGTGGCAGTCCTTGCATGGAATTTTGTAGGTGACATTGGTTTTGTCCATGGGTTGTACTGTGTCTTTTAAGTTTGTTAGTTTTTGTTTGAGAGTGTTGGTGGGTTGGTGAGCCACCACACACTGCAGCACAGACGAACTTTGGAAAACAGAGGACCACCTATACAACGTATTCAAGAAGAACGGATACTCAAAAAATACAGTCCGCAGATTCCTCAAGAACAAACCATGAGAAGCAGACCAAACACAGCCAGAAACCCTAACCACCTTACCATACATCAAACAAGTTTCAGAAATAACAGCCAGACTACTAAGACCCCTCAGAATCCTAGTAGCACACAAACCCACCAACACTCTCAAACAAAAACTAACAAACTTAAAAGACCCAGTACAACCCATGGACAAAACCAATGTCATCTACAAAATTCCATGCAAGGACTGCCACAAACACTCCGTAGGACAAACAGGAAGAAAGTTAGCCACCAGGATACACGAACACCAGCTAGCCACAAAAAGACACGACCCTCTCTCCCTCGTAGCCCTACACACGGATGAAAAAAACCACCAATTCGACTGGGACAACACATCTATCCTGGGACAGGCTAAGCAAAGACATGCCAGAGAATTCCTAGAGGCCTGGCACTCCAACCACAATGCCATAAACAAACATAGGTCTAGATACCATCTATCAACCCCTCAGAAAACGAACAGGAAATAACATCACCACAAACCCCAGGAACTCCATCCAGGAGAAAGATATAAATAGAAAGCAGGAGACAACAGCTTAGCTTCACTTGGAGGTCACCACTGATGATGTTACCTAGCCAGGTAATGAAACATCTGGATATCAAACCTAAAGCTCAGCGAGCAAAGCTACACCCTAAACCTCAACCTGAGCTACAAACCTTCACAAATCTTGCAAAAACATAACTACTGTTCAAGAGTATGTCATTGACTGTTAAGCATTTGGAATGTTTGAGATTATGATAGGTGTTATACAAATGCAACTTGTCATCTTCTATCACTGTTGAAACATTTTGGCTGAACATTTGCAATGCACCTCTCTCGAATCCTTGGATTTCCATCTTTTACAAATTCCTGGCTCAAACCCCTACAACTTGCTTTTTGTCCTGGATTAAGATTCACTTCTAGTGTTAGCAGACAGGAAAAGACTCTCTGATCCATTCAGCCCATCACTTGCTCCCCTCCATTTTCTACATACCCCCAATTCATAAACTTGACGTTCACAACATCATGTACCGTTCGCCCAGTGTCTCCCCTCTCATTCCTCCTGATTCTGATATCAATAGCAGGGTCTTCTGCCATGTCAGCCTTGCTCTTTGAAAACCTCTTTGTATATCCTTCATCGTTCAACTGTTTCTCCCTTTTAAAAATTTGCCTTTAAACCTAACTTTTTGATCATCTATTTAATCATCTTTCCTAACTCTTTCACAACTCCTTGTTTTCACATTAAAAACATCATGTCAGATTTTATTCATCTTCTGCAGCCATTATGGACTAGAAGTTGTTCCATGTACTTAAAACTTTGATGAGATTTCCTGTTAATTAAGCTCTTGCCTCCACTCAATTTTAAGTCCATGAGTTAGTGGTTAATCTGAAATATCATCGACATATTAATGAATCATCCTTCATTTCCCTGAGTGTAGAAGTTTCAGGCATCAATGTTTCTGTATACACCATTAGTTCTGAATTGCATACTTTGAAAGAGGAAATACTGACGTACAATTAGTCCAAAATGTCAGTGACAAAGCTTTAAATGTGGCAAAATCTTGACCTTTTAATGCAATGTGGAATTAATGTTGCAATCATTTTCCCTTTGAATTTTTGCTCCTGTTAATCATTAAGACATTGTCTCATATATTTGTGGATACATCATCAGACATCAAATTCTGTCTGAGTGACCCTGGAGTATTAGCTTCCCAATTACCTAACCGTGAGAGATTGACCATCCCAAGTCTTAATCTGTCTTGAACCAGCAAACAACCTTTCCCCTAAGGGACGCTGGGTTGCCCAACAATTAAGAACCAGGACCGTGTGCAGTTTAAAGACAAGGAATCCTCTTTCCAAGTCTCAAGGTGCTAAGGCCAATTGTAGAGCTGCTGCTGAATTCCGAACAAATACACCTAACTCAACACAGACTGGGCAAAAGTAGATTAACATAAAGAGAGTGAATAAATTGCATTTTCTTTCATTTGTGTGTGAAAATTAGACATCATTTTCTGTGCACTCTGTTGGACTTTCCGATGACAGAATGTGATGAAATTCATTCAATTGGCTGCTAGGCCCCAGCATCACTCAAAAGCAGGGTTTCACACCCCATGTACAGAGGGCAGTTGAGCCACCTTTACCCACAAGGGCCTATAAGACCATAAGACATGGGAACAGAAATTAAGCCATCCAGCCCATCGAGTTTGCCCCGCCATTTATTCAACTTATCAGCCATGATTGAATGGTGGAGCAGACTCGATGGGCTGAATGGCCTAATTTCTGCTCCAATGCCTTATGCTCTTATAAGCTCTTGTGGGAAACGGTGGCTCAGCTGCTCTCTGTAAACGGGGTGGGAAACCCCATGTATTAGTGCATTTACTACCCATCTCTCTCATTAACCAGACAACAAACTGAGCTGATTTATTGATTACTGTACTTCTATAAACAAGGCAACATGGCCCAAAGAACAAGTGAAGGATCCCACATGCCATCTGTCTCCAGCATTGATATAAATAAATGATGATTAAAGAGATCTTCAAAAGAGACATCCTTGCAGGGTGGAAGCTCATTATTAAAATTTGTTGATTCTAATCAGGCATGACGCATTAGGGAGATTGAATATTAAACAGTCAAGGATGAGGGCCATGTGTGATGTTGGGGAAAAATGTTAAATGATCAATTTAAAGAAAATTAGAAACGTTTGCTTCTGTCAACCTCCTTGGGTGAATCTCGAAGATCCCACGTCACTGTTTCAGGAAGAGCAGAGGAATTCTCCCAACAATCTCTTATAAAGTACATTACTTGGTTATTTAATTCAAAAATAGAAATTGCTAGAAAAACTCAGCAGGTGTGGCAACATCTGTGGAGAGAAAACACCTAAACTGCATATCTTTGGACTGTGGGAGGAAACCAGAGCACCTGGATGAACCCCACACAGACACAAGGAGAATGTGCAACCTCCACACAGACAGTTGTCTGAGAATGATATTGAACCCAGGTTTCTGGTACTGTGAAGCAGCAGTGCTAACCACTGAGCCGCCATCCTCACTGTCTGGATATTGCTTTTGTACATCCAGAGATGATGAAAGGTGCCATATTAAAGGTATTTTCATCTTTCGCAAGATTTCAGACTGGTGTCTGTGGATCTTGGGGAACTCACGAAGGATTACCAGGAGGTTCCTAAGCTTATTACATATCCAGCTGACTTGGCCAGGCATGTCCGAGCTGCAAGGTGGATGCCAAAAGAGGCTGCGTTTTATGTTTTGGTTTTGTTGACTTGCCAATATTGCTTCTGCATTTTGCCGTGGATTTGGAGGAGCCGGTGTTGGACTGAGGTGGACAAAGTTAAAAATCCCACAACACCTGGTTATAGTCCAACAGGTTTATTTAGAAGCACTAGCTTTCAGGCACTGCTCCTTCATCAGGTAGTTAAGGTTTTTCATCACCTGATGACGAAGCAGCATGTTGAAAGCTAGTGCTTCCAAATAAACCTGTTGGACTATAACCTGGTGACGTGTGATTTTTAACTTTTGCCATTGAGTTAGACTATGAATGACAAAGGGGGAAGAAAGATAAGTAAGTTGCTGTTTCCTCCAATTAAAAGTGGTTCAAGAGCAGGTTGGGTAAACCCATCAGTTTATGGGTGAAGCAAATGTCACAGAATAAAAACAAAAATCACCTGGGAAAGGTATCATGCATCTAAATTGCACTCAATCCCAAACATTCAGGAAATAATTATCTATTCTAATCCAATCATATAGTAATATCTGATGGATGGCCTCTCTCTTTGATGATATTAATAACAGCCCAGCATTACCTTCTCTCCTTCATTCAATTTAAATCCATTTATAAAGCAAAGTCTTTGGAATCACACTCTTCAAAGTAATGCACGGGAATGTAATATTTTCTAATGTTACTGAGCAGGATTGAAGAATACTATACAAAGGTTTTGCTTTACCCAGTGATATAACTGTTTGAAAATCAATATTTACCAAGTGCCTTGAAGATGGATGCTTTATGAAAGTGTGACCTCTCCCCGATATGAGCTCTCTACCTCTTCTTATTGTAGGAGGAATCCTCACTGAGATGTGTTTAGGCACCCTCAGCATTAACAACAACAATTTGAATTGGTATAGCATTTTAAAAAGTAGTCTAAAGGCCATAAGAATGTCATCAAATGAAATTTGAATATTCCAGAGTGATTCCAGGGTCATTTGGGTTAAATTATGAGGACAAATTTATTGATTGATTAGGTTTGTATCCCCTTTAGTGATTAAGATTAGGGTGATGTTTAAGGTTATGAAATGAATTGATAAGATTTTCTCTGATGGGAACAGCCCAGAACAGTCTTTTTCATGATGGTAGCCGTTAACTAGTCCATGTTGGACTAAATTCACATTAAATGTTAACTATCTGGACAGGGGAACTGAGAGCATTGTTGCTAAGTTTATAGATGACACAAAGACAGGTGGAGAGACAGATAGTGTTAAAGAGACTGCGGAAGGACTTAGATGGCCAGGGGAGTGGGCAAAGAAATGGCAGATGGAATACAATGTGGGAATGTGTGAAGTCATGTACACTTTGATCGGAAGAAAAGAGGCATAGACCGTTTTCTAAATGGGGAAAGGCTTTGTAAATCTGAAGGCAAAGGGACTTAAGAAACCTGGTCTAGGATTCTCTTAAGGTTAATATGCAGCTTCACGTGGCAGTTAGGAAGGCAAATGCAATGTGAGCATTCTTTTTGGGAGGGCTAGAATACAAGAGTAGGGATGTTCTGCTGAGTCTGTATAAGATTCTGGTCAATCTGCATTTGGAATATTGTCCGCCATTTTGGGCCCCATATCTAAGGAAAGATGTGCTGGCCTTGGAGGTGTCTAGAGGATATTTACAAAAATGATCCCAGGGCTTATATGTGAGGAGCGGGGTTTGTATACAATGGAGTTGAGAAGGTTGAGGGGAATACCAACTATTGAAGAACCTGAGTAGAGTGGACGTTGAGAAGATATTTCCATTAGTATGTGAGACTAGTACCTGGGGGCACAGACTCAGGGTGAAGGGACAACCCTTTAGTACTGAGATGAAGAGGAATTTCTTTAGACAGATGGTGGTTAATCTTTCGAACTCATTATTACTGAAGGCTGTGGAGGCCAAGTCATTAAGTGTATTTAAGACAGAGATATTTAGGGTCATGATAAGTAAGAGGATCAATGGTTACATGGAGAAGACAAGAGAATGGAGTTGAGAAACAAATGATGGAGAAGACTCAATGGGTCAAGTGGTCTAATTCTGCTCTTATATCATCTGCTCTTATGGTCTAACAAAGAAGGCATAACCTCACAATTAGATTTATAACCATTCGAGGTTCAGGTCAGAAGTACAGCTTCAGGCAGTGGATGACGGAAATCTGGAATTCTCTCTCCCAATAGTTGTTGAAATAAATTGTCAATAGAAAATTTCAAAAGTGAGATTGTTACATCTTATTAGGAAAGAATAATGAGGGTGATGGATCCAAGTGGGCAGATTGAGTTAAGATACAGGTCCGTTATGATCAAATTGAACGGTGGAACAGGCTTGAGAGGTTGAATGTGGGTTGATAATGTGTTGCTGGAAAAGCACAGCAGGTCAGGCAGCATCCAAGAAGTAGGAAAACCAACGTTTTGGGCCAGAGTTGAATGCCATGCTCATCCTATTTTCCCTCTGCTTGGAAAATGGAGTTTGTTTGGCAATTTTATTCAGAGGCTCCAAATGACTGCCTCCAGTTCCCCTATCAATGTCACTTCTTTGAGGTTGCTTTGTAATTTTGTTGGAGCTGAACGGAAGACACTTTGCACCCTAATCAGCACCACACCTAATCTGGCAGTGCTTAATGCTGATTCGAGACACTTCAAAATAGGAAATGTTCCATTTCCCACCAAAAACACCCCTCACCCCAATGGGTACAAAATTCGCCAAGTCCATGTTTATATTGTGAATGGAAACCTATTCACATATTCCTATTAGAATGAGCAAACAAATTCAGAGATGAGTCAAACCAACACTTTGTCAGGCATCTTCTTATGACCTTTATTGAACAACAATAGGAACAACAACTTTATTGAGATGTGAAGCAGTCCTTGTCCAAATGCAGCAAGACAGAGATAATACCCAGGTTTGGGTTGACAAGTGGGAAGTAGCATTCATGCCACGAGGGTGCCACACAATGGCCATCTCCAACAAGAGAGAATCCAACCATTACCCCTTCACTTTCAACATCCTGGAGACTTGCCATTGGTCACAAACTGAACTGTACGAGCCAGATAAATACTTTGACTACAAAAGCAGGTCAGAAGCTAGGAATCATGCAGAAAGTAATGCATCTCTTGACTCTCCAAAGCCTATCAACAATCTACAAGTCACAAGTCAAGAATGCGATGGAATGCATCCTACTTGCCGACTTGCGTGCATTTCCAACAACAGTCAAGAAGCTTGATGTCATTCAAGAGAAAGCAGCTTGTTTGACTGGCACTGCATTGACCAATACTTAGTCCTCCACTACTCTTGCTCAGTAGCAGCAATGTGTACCATCTGCCAGAAATTCACTACAGAAATTCACCAAGGTTCCTTAGACAGTGTTTTCCAAACCTAAGACCACTACAATTGAGAAGGTCAAGGGCAGCAAATACATTGGCCAATTAACACTGCAAATTCCTCTCCAAACCACTCACTATCCTGACCTGTAAATATATCATGTTCCTTCAGTGTTGTTGGGTCAAAATCTTGGGACCCCCTCCCTAACAGCATTGTGGGTGTGACTGTACCGATGGACTGCAGTGGTCGAAGAAAGCAGCTCGCTATTACTTTCTCAAGAGTCAATCAGTGCAATAACCACTGGTCTAGCCAGAAACACCCGTATCCCATGAATGAACAATTATAAAAATAAGGTAATTGGAAATGGTGATTGACAAGGGCAAAACCAAATAAAAATATAGTTGACTATTAAGAAAGAACCAGAAGATAGAAGGTATCGTAAACACCATGATGGTACAAAACACCTACTTGCCCAATCCCTACACCACTGAATACTTAATGATTAAACAAACTAGGATTGAATTTCCTGGAAAATTAGAATGTCTTAGAGTGATTTGGTTTCTTGGTTCTTCTATGGGATTCAGGTGTCACTGGCAAGGCTGGTATTTATTGTACTAGTTGCCCTTGAACTGATTAGCTTCCTCGGCCATTTCAGAGGACAGTAAAGACATTGTTTACATCTGGAGTTGCACATCGGCCAAACCAGGTAAGGATGTCAGATTTCCTTCCCTACAGGACATCAGTGAATCAGATGGATCTTTCTCACGAATGATAATATGATCACCATTAGACTACTTCTAACTGAATTTGAATTTCACCATCTGCCAATGGTGGTATTCAAACCCCAGAACAGCCTGGGGTTCTGCATTAGTAGTCCAGTGATATTTTCAATAGACTACTGCCTGGCCTGTTTGATGAAAGCTTTCAAGATTTTAAAGGGAACAGATATGATTGATTTCAAGAAAGTGGTTCCACTTGTTGGAAAGTCGAGGACTAAATGCACAATCCAAAAATACAAACTTTCAGCAACGACATTAGGAAGCACATTTTCATGCCAAGGTTGGTCGTGGTTTGAAATGTTAATTGTATGTGAAGTAAATTGTTAATATTAAAACTGAGATTGGTAGACTTCTGTTAGTCAAAGATATTGAGAGATGTGGAGCAAGGGGGCGTGTGTGTATGCTGCGTGTGTGTGTGCTGCGTGTGTGTGTGCTGCGTGTGTGTGTGCTGCGTGTGTGTGTGCTGCGTGTGTGTGCTGCGTGTGTGTGTGTGCTGCGTGTGCGCACACACACGCTCGTGTGGAGTTAGGTTTTAGTTCAGCAATGATTTCAATAAATGTCTGAAGAGACTTGAAAGGTAAATGACCTGCTCCTGTCTGAATCAGATCACTGTCAGGAATACCCCTGACACCTTACCTCCTGAACTACCCATTCAAAGAGATGAATGAGGGCTTTAGTGACATTAATATATCTGTCTAATTCACTGTCTTTAGGAAGCTTGGGACTGCAGTGGGTAAGGAATCCGTGTTTGAGATTGTTCTGAATGGAATGTTAAAGTGTACACATGATGAACTGTGAAGTGCTTTTCTATTTCAAGCCGCCTCCTTCTGTTCGAACACACTCTTCAGCAAACGTGTTTAATGCAGCATTCAATGAAATCTGGGAGGCAGAGGGATATTTCCGGCAGCTCCTGCAGCAGTAATGGCGGTTCCTTGTGGCTGTTGGGGCCATGTCCGTTGGCGGTCTGCTTTAGCGGCACAGCCTGGGATTCCGTCGGATGGGTTGGCCGCGGCCTTGGCAACGAGGTGGTCAGAATCCGGTGGCTTGGGATTCTTTTGGACGGTTTTTGTAACGTCTTGCTTCCCAGAATCGGTGACGAGATTGTTCCTTGGGGTGGCTTCTGTGAAGTCTTACGGCCCGAGATTCCGATGGCCCGACACGGGTCCCCTGCTGGGGGGCAGCCTCCAGCCTCTAATTCCTACAGCACGGTGTAGCAGTCTTGTAGCGGTACTGTATGTTCCCAAAACCAGGAGCTGGAGATTGAACTAAGATGGACTTTGTCTCAATTTATAAAAATTTATTAATACCTTTCTGGTATTAATATAGTTGCTGTGGTATGGTGACTTCAACACATTTCACAATATTTTGTTTTAAAATACAAGTGACAATAATTGACTATTCTAGTCTATTCGTTTGAAGTTGATTCAGAGCTCATAAAAATCAGTGAGCAAGGAGAAATCTGAGAAGAATTTTATTCTGGCGTTGAAATGTAGAAAGATGTAAGATACAAAGTAGTAATCAGGGATTATATAAATACTTAATTGAAGCAGTAATTGGACATTAGCAAAACGTTATCAAAGTTCCTGGTTTAAAAATGGTTCTGATCATTATTTTTAAAGTTACATTTGGCCACCTGCAGTTTTGCGCTTGTGTAATACATCACTTCTAATTCTTGAGATATTGCAATATTTATAACAAGTCTATTTTTAAGTGCAGCCAGTTTTTTTTTGACAGTGCATGCTGCTGTATTGATAATTACTGCAGGCACTTGTTGGAAATGGAATGCATCAGAAATGAATGGAAGAAACACATGAGGAAAGAGAAAGAAAAGCAATGAAGAGACATCAGGATTTGAAAACATAACTTGGGTTGATTTACGTCAGCAAAGCTTGGTTGGTAATACACTGACATCATTTCCTACAGGTTCAATCTTCAGGCTGAAGGACCCAAGTATGGAGAGCGAGAGTCACATAGAAGCCTATCTCTGAGCCACCATTATTCTTGAAAATGTTGCCTTGTATGTGAGAAAACTCACCCAGGTCCTTCTGCCAGTGTATGGCAGAAGCTTCTAAAAAACTATTTGAAGAGAAGCTTCAGATTTGGCAATTTGGCAGTTTTTCTTGACTGGTGAAAAATACACTTGGGTGTAATTTTTCTTTAAGCAATGGTTAAGAAAGTAAATGCACTCGCAAATCACTCATGGATGTTTGATACAGGAAAACTACCATTTTTGCCTCCATAATGCATAAATGACTGTACTGCGATAAAGTACTCCTCGAAGCAGCATCACGCTGCTGGAAACAAAAACAGGAATTGCTGGAAATGCTCAGTAGGTCTATTTACAAAAATCAGAGTTAAAGTTTCGGGTTAAGTGACCCTCCCTCAGATTGATTTGCGCTGATTTACAACATCCATGGGTCTTTAGGTTTTGACATGATGAGAAGCTATGCCATACCATATTCATTCCAGCCTCATCATTTTTTTTCCTTTCCTAATCCAATGAAAGGACTTACCAGAAAAGGACCTTGATCAGCTGGGGAAGTGGGCCGAGAAATGGCAAATGGAGTTTAATACAGATAAATGTGAGGTCTTGCATTTTGGAAAGTCAAATCAAGGTAGGAGTTTCAAGGTAGGGCCTTAAAGAGTGTCGTGGAACAAAGACACCTTGGAGTTCAGGTGCACGGTTCTCTGAAAGTGGACTCCCAGGTAGACAGGGCAGTGAGGAAGGCTTTTGGCACACTGGCCTTCATCAGTCAGGGCATTGAGTATAGAACTTAGGACATTATGTTGCAGTTGTATAGGATGTTGGTGAGGCCGCACTTGGAGTATTGTGTTCGGTTTTGGTCACCTTGCTATTTGAAGGATGTTACTCAACTGGAAAGAGTGCAGTAGAAATTCACAAGGATATTGCCAAGACTCAACGTCCTGAGTTACAGGGAGAGGTTGGACTAGCTAGGAACTTTTCTTTCGAGCATAGGAGACTGGAGGGAAACTTGTAGAAGTGTATAAGATCATGAGAGGCATGGACAGGGTAAATGCACTCAGTCTTTTTCCCAGGGTTGAGGAATCGAGGACTACAGGGCATCAGTTTAAGGTTAGAGGGGAAAGAATAAAAGGGAACTTGAGGGGCAGCTTTTTTACACAGAGGGTGGAACGCCTATGGAATAAGCTGCCGGCAGAAGTTGTTGAGACGGATACATTCTGCGCTGAAAATGTGTTGCTAGAAAAGCGCAGCAGATCAGGCAGCATCCAAGGAGCAGGAGAATCGACGTTTCGGGCTTCTTCCTGAAGAAGGGCTCATGCCCGAAACGTCGATTCTCCTGCTCCTTGGATGTTGCCTGACCTGCTGCACTTTTCCAGCAACACATTTTCAGCTCTGATCTCCAGCATCTGCAGACCTCACTTTCTCCGAGATGGATACATTACCAACATTTAAAGAGTATTTGGACAAATACATGGATAGGAAAGGTTTAAGAATAATATGGGCCAAGTGCAGGGAAATGGGGTTAGCTTTGACAGACATTTTGGTCGGCGTGGACCAGTTTGGGCCAAAGGGCCTGTCTCCGTGCTGCAGGACTCCATGACTTCATGACTCGATGACTCCATGACTTCTACACGTGATTTAACATGAGAATATTTGTGTATTTAGCAGTATGCTCCTAGGTCCATGCTTCTTGGAAAGACTTGCTGAGTGAATCCAAAAGAGGGTGTAGGGTAGGTGGAGAGGTACAGAATGGATATCAAGGAGGTGAGTTCAAGATGAATGATTTCTAAAGTGGAGAAGGAAAGGAACATAACTAGGCCCATTCAGCCCATCAAGCCTGCCATGTCATTTTGCATTATTGCTGATTGTCTAACTCAATGCCATTTTCCCACACTACCTCCTTAACTCTTAATCTTGTTAGTCACTACAAACCTATCATCTTCTGTCTTGAACCTACCTAATGATTGAGCTACTGCAGTCCTTTGAGGTGGAAAATTTCAAAGATTCACCACCCACAGAGTGAAGAAATTTCTTCCTTATCCCAGTCTTGAATGGCCCATCCTTTCTTTGAGATTATGTATCTAAAAGTGTGGTGCTGGAAAAGCACAGCAGGTCAGGCAGCATCTGAGGAGTAGGAGAGTTGACTTTTCTGGCATCAGCCCTTCATCAGGAATGTCCATTGGTTCCAGATTAATCAGCCATAAGAAACATCCGATCCAGATCTGCCCTCTCATTGTGTAAATTTCAATAGGATCACCTTCATTCTTCAAAACAACAGAATACAAATTCATTCTCTTCAATCTCTCCTCATAAGACAGTCCCACTATCCCATGGATTAAACGGGCGAATCTTCATTGCAGTGCCTCTGTGGCAAGAATAGATTTTGTTACAGAAGGAGACAAAAACATGACACAATACTCCAAGTATTGTCTCACCAAAACTTGATACAACTCCAGCAAGACATCTTTGCTTTCGTATTAAATCCCCTTTTGCTCAGCCTCTGTTGGATGGATGTATCAAATCTGTTCAAGACACATAGTGCTTAAATTTCTAACTGCACATGTATACCAGCTTTTAGTGACTCAAGGTCATGTAGATCCCTTTGCCTTTCTGTTTTTTGATACCAAAGCACGCACTTAGATTATATTCCATCTGCCATGTTCTAGCCCATTTACTTAGCCAGTCCAAGTCGTCTTGAAGCCACTTTGTACACTCCTCACAATTTGCATTCCCACCCAGCAGGGGGACCTTCAGCACTTCAGTAACAGGGAAGGCTACAAGTGCAGGTACAAAAGGACCTCCCGAGGTAACGGGGATTTTAACTTAAGAATGGGAGGTTTGGAGAGCTTACTGATCTCCGTAATCAGACCCAGTAAGGCCATTTGCAAGACAGCTGTTCCAAACATTCTTTTCTCTAATGAGAGAGACATTACGAGGTATTGAGGTATTTTCAAAGCTGTGCTATTGAGTAAGACAAACATCTTCACACTACTGTTGGCTGTTAACACCTCAAAAACAGGTATCACTTATTGTCATGCATTCCTAAAGAAAGCTAAAGAAGTAATCTGAAAAAAAAGGAGTCTGCGATTTCTACCTTTAATGCAGTTTAATAGGGCAAATATCAAGCTTGTTCAAACCAGGTGTGCTTCAGTTTTATCCAATTTTTCTAAATTCATTCACATTTATAAACAGAAAGAAATCAATTTGGTCACTTTGGAGTTAGATTTCTTCCTGATTAGATTAGATTCCCTACAGTGTGAAAACAGGCCCTTAGGCCCAACAAGTCCACACTGACCCTCCGAAGAGTAACCCACCCAGACTCCTTTCCCTCTTACTAATGCACCTAACACTATGGGCAATTTAGCATGGCCAATTCACCTGACCTGCACATCTTTTGGACTGTGGGAGGAAACCAGAGGCACCCGGAGGAAACCCACGCGGACACAGAGAGAATGTGCAAACTCCACACAGACAGTCGACCGAGGTTGGAATCAAACCTGGGTCCCTGGTGCTGTAAGGCAGCAGTGCTAACCACTGAGCCACCCTGCCGTCCCACTTCACTTCCTGTGAAGTGGAGTATGGATGTATTTTCACCATGCTGATACAACCTGTCGTACGATGAAAATTATAAGACAACAGGCTACAATTGCCACAATTGTGAGACCACATCTTGAGTACTGTACATTGTCTTGTTTTCCATATATAAGGAAGGATATGCAAGGGGTCCTAGATTTGTGAACGTCAGATTTACAAACGGTTGTACTCATGAACGTGATGCCAAGCACAGGTATAATTTTAATGATCCAACATACAATATTTCTCGTACTTGCGAATGCCTGCTTTCTATAGTCCCACATTGTGTTCTGTCTTACAAACAAATCGACTTGAGTCTGGACTCCAGAATAAAACCAGTTCGGGGATTTGCCTGTATATCATACAGTCATAGAGTCATAGAGAAGTACAGCATGGAAACAGACCCTTCGATCTAACTTGTCCATACTGACCACATATCCTAACCTAATATAGTCCCATTTGCCAGCACTTGGCACATATTGCTCTAAACCCTTCCTATACATTATATCTATCCAGATGCCTTTTAAATGTTGTAATTGTACCAGCCTCCACCACTTCCTCTGGCAGCTCATTCCATAAACGCGCCACCCTCTGCGTGAAAAAGTTGCCCCTTCAGTCCCTTTTAAATCATTCCCCTCTCACTCTGAACCTATACCCTCTGGTTCTGGACTCTCCCACTCCAGGGAAAGGGATTTGCCCGAAACAGTAATTCTCCTGCTCCTCGGATGCTGCCTAACCTGCTGTGCTTTTGCAGCACCACACTCTGGACTTTGACTCTCCAGCATCTGCAGTTCTCACTTTCTCCTTATCCTATGAAGACAAAGGAAGGGCTGTTGTGCTACAATGCTAGTGTCCCTACTTCCGAGTCAAACAGTCTGGGTTTAAATCCCTCCTTCCCTAGAGGTGTGTGTTTGGAGAGGTTGATTTATAAATCCAGTGAAAGAAGGGAGTGCTGAGTGTAGGTCAGTGTAAATTCTGTACAATTTCTCCTCTAAGTGGGACCCACCACTGAGTATTGAATGTCGATTGTTGTAGTTTGGACTGATATCCAGGCTCAAGGAAAGGGTGTTGTTTCACTGCAAGATAGATTTCCTTTTTAAATATTCCTTTCCCTGGCTTATAGTGACATTAGGATGATTTCAGGGCTCCTCAACTCCATAGAGATAGACACGGTCTGTGTGTGTTAATCAAAATGAACATGAAATAATGTGATCATGAATAGTAAGCTCCACACTTTAAAGCTAGTGATGGTGTTTCAATAATTTAATATATATATATATATTTTTTAAAATCACTGCTGTCATCAGGCAGTCATCCTGGAGGATTTAATTGGGATTATTCCAGTGTATCTTTTTTAATTCGTGATTTAAACGAGGAAGGATTAACACTGGTTTGCCTGTAAGGAGCCTAGCTTACTGTTCAGGGGGAAGAGGGTGTGTTAGTGTTGTAAGCAGTCCAGAGCAGCTCCAACCCCAATGTGGGCAGAGAGGAGAGACCCGACCAGAGGACAAAAATCCTATTCCTCTTGCAATCCACAACCGCGGATAAAAAGGTACGTAAAGGATTACTGAGGAATCGATTTAATAGATTTGATTTTTATCTCTTTTTTTTAAAAAAAACGTGCATATGATTTATTGCTGCAGGCTTGCGTTATTTTGCCGAATTTATTTTTAACGCAAAATGCAGCACGCATATGCAAAAAGGGTTATAAAAATATGTTTGGATGTTCAGTTGTGTTTCTTTTGTCGCTGGAAGGACTGGGCACAGTAAGGGGGGAGAGCAGCCTTTCACGATTTCGCGGCTCTTGTGTTATGTAGCATGCCTTTTTCCAAGGGCATCACCTTTTTAATATCTGCAAATGGGTTTACGGCAGGAGTCCGCTCATTCAGAAAGGTGAACGGAATTTGTTGAGGTTTGAGAGAGTATTGGGGCGAAGCCGGGGGTGTGATGCACAATAATTAGAGGATGTGTTCTGTATGGAGATGAACAGTTTTCTAATAAAATAAATTAAAATGTCCCTTTTTTTAAAAAGTAAAAATGTTAAACCATTCGCTCGTCACTGTGTCACAATAATGAGTGGCTTCCAACGAAATGGAACTGTAGTTCTGAGCTTTTTATTATTATTTAATTATAAAGGTTGCAGCCTTTTGTTGAAGATGTTGCACTCTACATCCAGTAAGTGTTCACTGTTTGGCAGTCATGCAATCAATTAATCACTGAGATCTGTTTTAAATCAATATTCTCACTCAAGAGTTTATCTCCGTTTCCTGCCACTCCCATCCCTTCAAGTGTCTGACCACACGCACCCAGTGCTGGTGAGGACTTGGTTCACTGATGTGATCTTGGAGTGTTACAGTTTAAACACCCGTTGCTGTTCGCTGGCTTTTTCTCAATCTGCTGTCACTTACACTGGTACACTTCTTGTCCATCCACTGATCAAGGAATGACCCATACAATAGAGCAGTGGACTGGTTGGTGCATGACAGTGAGATCGATGGATCATTGAGTGGAATACTGAGTCCTACTAAGTGGACAGTCACTGGCATCAATCCCAGGTGTGTGGTGAGTTAGCTGATTCAACTTGTGCCTCTGGATGTCTCTCTGTAGAGGAAGGCAGGTATCTCCTTCCTCGTTGTGTCCTCGATCTGCCATCTAATGCTGGAAGTATCTGTGTGCCTGGTGAACACAGTTAAGCTTGTCTGTGAAGCTCCTATATTACAATATTCACAGTCTAGACTTCAATGTGAAGACTAGTTACTTGGGCAGGGTGTTAGGAAGCTGTTAACACTTGCTGACTTTTTCCTCCTCATGAGGAACCCAGCTTCTAGAGTTAGATTAGATTAGATTTGATTCGATTCCCTACGATGTGGAAACAGGCCCTTCGGCCCAACAAGTCCACACCGACCCTCCGAAGAGTAATCCACCCAGTCCCATTTCCCTCTGACTAATGGACCTAACACTGTGGGCAATTTAGCGTGGCCAATTCACCTGCACATCACCTGTGGGAGGAAATTGGAGAAAACCCTCGCAGACTCTAGGAGAATTGCAAGCTCCACACAGACAGTCGCCTGAGGCTGGAATCGAACCTGGGACCCTCGTGCTGTGAGGAAGCAGTGCTAACCACTGAGCCACCATGCGTTCCCCATTGTGTCCTCTATCTGTTGTCTAATGCTGGAAGTATCTGTGTGCCTGACGAGCAAGACTGCTTTAAGCTTCTCTATGAAGCTCCTATACTACAATGTTCACAGTCTAGACTTCAATGTGAAGACTCGTTACTTGGGCAGGGTGTTAGGGAGCTGCTAACACTTGCTGACGTTTTTTTCGTCCTCATGAGGAACCCAGCTTCTAGAGTTATTAAGGGAAACAGTTAGAAATTAGCCCTGTTTTTGTTTTGTTGTGAAATAGTATACAGGGAAATAATTTTGCTTCGCTTGCTTCGGGAAATGCAGAGGAAACACACTGGTATCAAGTGCACTCGAGAGTGTGCAGAGGAAATTTGCCAGGGTATTGTCTGAAATGGAGGGTCTGAATTATCACGATAGATTGGATAGACCCTGCTTCCCTTGAATCAGTGAAGATTGAGAGAAGATCTCATAGAAGATTGAGGGAGCATGTTTAGGCTTGATAGGAAGGCACTTTTTCCATTAGTAGAGGGGTCAATAACCAGGCCTCATGAATTTAAACTAAGAAGTAGAAGGTTCAGAGGATAGATTGAGGAAAATGTTTTTTACCCAGAGACTGGAACTCATTCCGAAGAGAGTGGTTGAGTCAGAAACTCTAGTCACATTTAGAGTCACAGTCATAGAGATGTACAGTATGGAAACAGACCCTTCAGTCCAACCCGTCCATGCAGACCAGATATCCCAACCCAATCTAGTCCCATCTGCCAGCACCCGACCCATATCCTTCCAACCCTTCCTATTCATATACCCATCCAAATGCCTCTTAAATGTTACAATTGTACCAGCCTCCACCACTTCCTTGACAGCTTCCAAGGCTGAAGGGTAAGAGCTGGAAAATGTGATTTAGTCTTGGCAGATATTTGTTGACTGGGATGGACATGATATGCAAATGGATTCCTTCTGTGCTGTAAATAACTGACTACATTTTGGGGAGAAAAGTGTTTCATCACAACTTCCTTTGAGTGGGCAGTACTCTTGAGTGAGAAGATCCACTTCAGAGATAATTTATTTGGCATTGCATTAAGTTCTGAAAAAATCCTGCCTATCTGATAAAATATTCAAACAAGGGCTTACTTTCCTCCTCAGGTGAATGTAACAGTTCAGCTAGTGGCATCTACAACCTTAATTTCTCAACCAACGCATAAAATTACATAATCTGGTCATTTATTTAATTACTGCCTTTGGGAACTTACTGTGTCCAAATTTGTTGTCGAGTTTCCTGCATTGCAGTATTGGCTACAATTCAGAAGTGCTTTGTTGGCTGTAGAACACGTTGGGACATAGTGAAAGAATTTATATGAATGCAGGCTCTTCCATAAGGTTGCAAATGGGGTCTGTGTACAAAGGGACCCAGGCGGGGTGTCCAGGAAGTTCACAGACTCAATGTATCTCTGCCCTTCTGAACCAGGCCTACTAACGCCTCATGTAGGGCCTCAAGAATTCTGTATTTTATGGGATAAACTCTGCATTCTATTGATTTCTAATTTTTTTTAAAGATGTTATCTCTTTGTATTTTATCAAATGAGACTGTGAATGAAAGAGAAGGGATTGACATGAGAGTTATTCCCTCTGACATCTGATTTGGGATAGGATAAACTTATTTTGGAGAGAAACTAAAGACTACCTGAAAGAGAATAAGATGTGTCCAGGTTGCACTCAACTTCTAATATTCAGAAAAGGCTGTCCATTCTAATCCAGTCAGGCATTAACGTCTGATGCATTTCGCATCCCTTTGATTTCATTTGCTGAAAAGTAGTTCTTTTTCTTTTTCATGCAGTTCAGTTCCACTGATAAAGGAAAGCCCTTAGAAATAGCCTTCAAGGAAATATTTACTGAACAATTATCTCCACACACAACATTGAGCAGCTGTAAGTTTACACAGTTAAGCCAGTTATGGAAATGAGGAATATTTAAATTTAGCAAACAGATTTCTTATAAAAAAAGCATTAAAAGCTAGTCAGGAAGGTTCTCAAACTTGGAGCTGTTGTGGGAATTGACATCTCAAAAGTTATTAGCAATCCCTTAGATCTTTAATACTGATGTGTACTTGAAAAGGAATGGAGGAGAATGGTGGCAGTGCCTCTGGGAAGGAAGAAGCAACAATACTGCCTTCAGAAAGAACGAGAAATGCTTAGAAAGGTTACTTGGGATTGCTTGTATGAAATGGAGATGAGGAGGATTTTATGTTGGAGAGTTGGGTGTTTGGAATTTCTCCCCAGAGAATAGAGAAGGCAGAGGTAGATAGTTTTTTGATTCCCTTGCTATTCAGGAAGACTTTGTCTTTCCTGTTAGTCAGGAATCTTTAAGGGATAAGTGGGAATGTGGATTTGAGGCATCAGTTGGATCGTATTGAATGGGAGAGCAGACTGGAGGTGCCGAATGGCCTATTCCTGCTCATTTTATTTGTATGGGACAAAACAGCAAGACGCCATCAACAGTCTGTAGAAGACAATGTCTGTCACTGCTGTATGCTGCTTAACATGGTACACCAGGCATGTATTGGTTGTTTTTTTAAAAATCTGATAAAGCTTGCACATAGACCATGCTGTCACACTTAACACATTAGTATATTTATACAAGTTTATAAAAGTGATTATGTATCGTTCACGAGTTGATTCTTTGGGAATCACTGCTGGATTTGTCAAGTTAATGAAACATAAAGGAATCTATATATGGTTTAGTGAGTGAGTTTATTAAGTGAGATAGCAAAGTTCTGGCAGATAGAATACAATGCTATTAAATGTGAAGTCACCCATTTTGGTAGGAGTAACAGTAAAAAGGATTATTTGAGTCATAGAGATGTACAGTATGGAAACAGACCCTTCAGTCCTACTCATCCATACTGACCAGATATCGTAACCTAATCTAGTCCCATTTGCCAGCACTTGGCCCATATCCCTCTAAACCCTTCCTATTCATTTATCTACCCAGATGCCTTTTAAATGTTGTAATTGTACCAATCTCCACCATTTCCTCTGGCTCATTTCATACACCACCCTTTGTATGAAAGTGTTGTCCCTTAGATCCCTTTTAAATTTTTCCCATCTCACCTTAAAACTATGCCCTCTAATTCTGGACTCCCCGACCCCAGGAAAATGACCTTGGCTATTTATCCTATCCGTGCCCCTCATGATTTTATAAACCTCTATAAGGTCAACCCTCAGTCTCTAACGCTCCAAGGAAAACAGCCCCAGCCTAGTCAGCCTCTCCCTGTAGCTCAAATCCTCCAACCCTGTCAAAATCCTTGTAAATCTTTTCTGAACAATGGAGTTTAATTTAGGTAAATACATGGTGCTGCATTTGGGAAAGCAAATCTTAGCAGGACTTATACAGTTAATAGTAAGGTCCCAGGGAGTGTTGCTGAACAAAGAGACCTTGGAATGCAGGTTCATAGCTCATTGAAAGTGGAGTCGCAGGTAGATAGGATAGTGAAGAAGGTGTTTGGTATGCTTTCCTTTATTGGTCAGAGTATTGAGTACAAGAGTTGGGACGTCATGTTGTGGCTATACAGGCCATTGGTTAGGCCACTTTTGGAATGTTGTGTGCAATTCTGGTCTCCTTCCTATCGGAAGGATATTGTGGAACTTGAAAGGGTTCAGAAAAGATTTACAAGGATGTTGCCAGGATTGGAGGATTTGAGCTATAGGGAGAGGTTGAATGGGCTGGGGCTCTTTTCCCTGGAGTGTCAGAGGCTGAGGGGTGACCTTACTGAGGCTTATAAAATCATGAAGGGCATGGATAGGGTAAATAGACCAAGGCTTTTCCCTAGGGTGGTGGAGTCCAAAACTGGAGGGTGAGAGGGGAAAGATATAAAAGAGACCTAAGGAGCAACTTTTTCACGCAGAGGGTAGTACATGTATGAAATGAGCTGCCAGAGGAAGTGGTGGAGGCTCGTACAATTGCAACATTTAAAAGGCATTTGGATGGGTATATGAATAGGAAGGGTTTGGAGGGATATGGGCCGGGTGGTGGCAGGTGGGACTAGATTGGGTTGGGATATCTGGTCGGCATGGATGAGTTGGACCGAAGGATCTGTTTCCGTGCTGTACATTTCTATGACTCTAAGTTTCACAACATCCTTCCGATAGGAGGGAAACCAGAATTGCACACAATATTCTAAAAGTGGCTTCAACAATGTCCTGTACAGCCACAGCATGATGTCTCAATTCCTATACTCTATATTCTGTGCAATAAAGGAAAGCATACCAAACACCACCTTCACTATCCTATCTACCTGCAACTCCACTTTCAAGGAGCTATGAACCTGCGCTCCAAGATCTCTTTGTTCAGCAACACTCCCCAGGACCTTACCATAAAATCTATAAGTCCTGCTCTGATTTGCGTTTCCAAAATGCAGCACCTCGCATTTATCTAAATTAACTCCATCTGCCACTTCTATTACTTGAATGGTTAAAAGTTGCAACACGCTGCTATGCAGAGGGGCCTAGGTGTCCTTGTGCATCAACCACAGGAGGTTGGTCTGCACATACAACAAGTAATTAGGAAGGCAAATGGAATTTTGTTCTTCATTGCGAAAGGGATTGAGATTAAAGCAGGGAGGTTATGTTGCAGCTGTACAGGGTGCTGGTGAAGTCACACCTGGAGTACTGCATGCAGTTTTGGTCTCCTTACTTGAGAGAGGGTGTACCGGCACTGGAGGGGATGCAGAGGTGGTTCACTGGGTTGATTCTGGAGTTGAAGGGGTTGGCTTATGAGGACAGACTGAGTAGACTGGGATTACATTCACTGGAATTCAGAAGAATGGGGGGGGGAATCTGATGGAAACATTTACAATTATGAAAGGAATAGACGTAGAGAGGATGTTTGTACTGTTGGGTGAAACTAGGACAAGAGGGCATCACTTCAAGATTAGGAGGAGCAGATTTAGGACTGAATTGAGAAGGAACTTCTTCACCCAGAAGGTTGCGAATCTGTGGAATTCCATGCCCAGTGAAATAGTTGATGCTACTTCAGTAAATGTTTTTAAAGCTAACATAGATATTTTTTGAACAATGAAGGCATTAAGGGTTACAGCGAGAGTGCTGGTAAGTGGAGCTGAGTCCATGAAAAGATCAGCCATGATCTTATTGAATGGCGGAGCAGGTTCAACGAGCCAGACGGCCTACTCCTGCTCCTAGTTCTTATGTTCTTATGGTAATATGCTGTTTCTTATAAGTTACTTGAAATTTATAGGATTCAAGTGAAGGTTTTAATCTTTAATGCATAAATATTATATATTAAAGAAATACAATTTAAATTTGTCCATAACATTTCTGCTGGATTGTTTAATATTTAATGTTTTCATTCAAATGTGTGGTCCTCTGGCAAGTCTTTCAATTGCAGGTGTAGGGTAGACCTGTCCAGTTTATGTCGTTATGCTGTTTGGACAGCCAGACATACTATGTACTCTGCAAGTATGTCTTTGGTTGGAAGATTGTCCCCATGTCTTGCATTACAGTCAAGTAACAGATTATCAGATCCTCAGATGGATCTCTTGTCAAATCATGTCCTCCTATTGCCTTGCCCAGTTTATGTACCCTTTCTGAATACACATTCTGTATCCCCATTACCTCCATCTTGCTACTTTTCAGCACTGAAATGGTGATGTAACACATGGCTGCTTAAGACAATGCAATGTTCTTTTAAGGTATTTGTTGACGTATTACATTTACTGCTTTTAACTTTGTTGTAAGAAACCTCTAAACTCCCTCACACGCACACACACTCCCACCATCTCAATGTTGACTGCCCCCTTTACCCTACATCATACAAGCTTCAACATCAGTGTCAAACTGTAGCCATATCCAGAGTAAAAACGAGAGCCCAACACCTACACATTTCCACATCCTGAAAGGCCTTTGGATTCTCGTGGGAATAGTCTAACATCAAAAGCTATGGTGGCACTGTTCTCAATGGTATCAATATTTCCCATCAGCCCTTCACAATGAGGGGTCAGCTCTAGCTCACAAATAAAGTTTCTTGCACCTTCTAACACATAATCCATCAGGAATGTTTTTGCTGCAGAACGGAAAAGGAATTTACCACCTGTTACTAAATGTACAATTTCCCGTTATCCCTCAGTATTTCAGTAATGGAGTCATTTACTGATGTGGATTTATTTGGGTTAGGAAGATTGATCAGAAAAACTAGAGGGGCTCCTTGCTTCTGTGAATAATAGTGGGGTTGCTGTGTGACAGAGGCCTCACTTGACATCAGCACAACTTTGGAGCACAGATAAGATTGTACTGTGCAAGATGGGCTTTTACATTTGTAAATATAGATGCCTGATGGCATAATGCCACAGAAATATTCCAATTTATAAATTATAATCCAATTTGTAAATAATTATTCTAATCCTTTCCCTTTTCCAGAATGAGGCCTGGAATGAGAATAGCACAAATATCAAAAGAAGATCAATTTAAATTTGGTTCAGGATACTTTTATCTTGGTAATAAAAAAAGTACTTAATCTAAGTGTTTCTATTTGCTGCAGGCATTTAAATAAGTGTGAGTTATTGATCCGAGCAAACGTACCTTTTGGGCAGACACATCCAGCATGGAGTTAAACTTCCAAATACTATACACAGTTTAGACAAGATAGGTGAACAAATTTAGAAGTAAGAGATACAGCATTGCTCTGACACCTCTCTCCTCTGTAATTGCCTACTTGTCTCCAAAAAGAGAACCATTATTAATGTATCTTGACATTCATACATTTTAAATGCTTTCATGAATTATGGGCATTTATTGCCTGTCCCTAATTGACCTTGACCTTGAATGGAATGGCTTGCTAGGCCATTTCCGAGTGAACCAAATTGATGTGGGTCTGGAGTTACATGGAGGCCAAACCAGGAAGTGGCGGATTTCCCTCCCCAAAATGTTCTATAGGGTGCGTACATGAGGATCAGTGGTCGGCACAACATCGTGGGCTGAAGGGCCTGTTCTGTGCTGTACTGTTCTATGTTCTAAAAGCACTTCGTGAACCAGAGGCATTTGTACAACAATTAGTGATAGTTGTCCTGGTCACCACTGCTGAGACTAGCTTTCAATTCCAGATTTATTAATTGGATTTAAATACCACCAGCTGCTGTGTTGGGATTTGAACCCATGTCCCCAGAGCCTTAGTTTGAGTCTCTGGATTGCTAGTCCAGTGACATTACCTACCTCTTACGTTCATACATAAACTTATGTATCTATGTGCACATATAATATGTAGAATATATAACACAGGAAGAGGCAACCTGGTTCACTTGTCCATATGACTTCTTTCCACACATCCTCCTTGTTCAGGGGTGTGTGTGTGTGTCTGTGTATGTGAGTGTATTTGCACAAACTGCTTAAAATGAGGGGCATCCCTATATACTCCAGCTCTCTGTAATAATGGCACTAACTATTTCCAGCTAGCTTTTACTAAGTGGAGATAAGGAGCTACCTATAGGGCTATTTCCCTCTGTCCATGTGCACTCATCCCCTAGTGAAATAAATCCAATGGACCTGTAGATCCGCCCATCCCCAAAAAGCCCAAATACCTCACATTGCTCCTTGACAGCAAAAGTGCCTGTCATGGGGAATTGTTTAGTTACTCTCTTTAATTGACTTTCTCCTTTAAATCCTCATACCCCTTTCTTGGAACCTCCGTATACAATGTGCCAATGCCAGGTAAAAGGTGATTGGGGTCCTATTTTGTAGACTCCCTCCAATGATTGGCTATCAGAAGAAGTGCAAGGATGACCCATGATGAGATGTTGAGTGATTTCTCTGGCCACCATCTTGTCCATGGGGAAGGACACTGCTTCAGCAGAACAGTTTTCCCTCTCAGCAAGGATTATTCATTTACCAAGTCCTTGCAAATTTACTGGTTTGCTTTCTCTTCCTCACTTCCATGGCCTCTGTTTGTGCACATCAGTCATCCAGAGAGCCTTTTTGTTCTTGGCCAAAGTCATGGTTCAGATTGGTGACATGGCTATCCATAAAATCAGTTAGAGTCATGGGGTCATACAGCATGGAAAAAGACCCTTTGGTCCAATCTGTCCACACCAACCAGACATCCCAATCTGACCTAGTCCCATTTGCCAGCATTTGGCCTATATCCCTCCATACCCTTCCTGTTCATATATCCATCCAGATGTCTTTTAAATGCTGTATTTATGCTCGCCTTCACCATTTCCTCTGGCAACTCATTTCATACACCCACCACCCTCTATGTGAAAAAGTTACCCTTCAGGTCTTTGCTTAAATCTTTCCCCTCTCATTTTAAACCTGTGTTGCCTAGTTTTGGACTCTCCCGCCCGAGCAGAAAAACCTTGGCTATTCACCCTATTCATTCCCCTCATGATTTTATAAACCTCTGTAAGGTCATCCCCCTCAGGCTCTGACATATGAGGGGGTGGGCGGTGGGAGATAAAAGCCCCAGCCCATTCAGATTATTCCTATGACTCAACACCCCCCCCTCCAGATCCACTTACATCCTTGTAAATCTTTTCTGCACTTGCTCAAATTCAACAACATCCTTCCCATAGAAAGGCGACCAGAATTGTGCACAGTGTTCCAAAAGTGGTCTCACTAGTGTCCTGTATGGTCGAACATGACAGCTTAACTCTTAAATGTTCTGACAAATGAAGGCAAGTGTGCCAAATGCTGTTTCCCCCCCGTGTCTACTTGTGACTCCATTTTCAAGAACAATGCACCTGCACTCCTAGGTCTCGTTGTTCAGCAACACCTTCCAGGGCCCTACCATTGAGTTTATAAGTCTTGCCCTGTTTTACCTTCCCAAAATGCAACACCTCACATTTATCTCAATTAAACTCCATCTGCCACACCTCAGTCCATTGGCCCATCTGATTCAGGTGGGGTGGCATGGTGGCTCAGTGGTTAGCACTGCTGCCTCACAGCTCCAGGCATCCGGGTTTAACTGCCTGTGTGGAGTTTGCACATTCTCCCCGTGTCTTCCTCTGGGTGCTCTGGTTTCCTCCCACAATCCAAAGATGTGCAAGCCAGGTGAATTGGCCATGCTAAATTACCCATAGTGTTAGGTGCATTCATCAAGGGTAAATATAGGGTCTGGGTGGATTACTGTTCGGAGGGTTGGTGTGGACTTGGGCCGAAGGACCTGTTGCCATGCTGTAGGGGATCTAATCTAATCAGGTCCTATTGTACTCTGAGATGATCGTCTTCACTGTCTACCACACCACTGATTTTGATGTCACCTGCAAACTTACTGACTATACCTCCTATATTCACATCCTAATCATTTATGTACATGACAAAGAGCAATCAACCCAGCACCTGTCCTTGCAGCACACTGCTGGTCATAGGCCTTCAGTCCAGAAAGCAACCCTCTATCACCATGCTCTGTGTCCTACCTCTAAGCTAATGTTTTGTCCAGTGAGTAGCTCCCCCTGGATCCCATGTGATCTAACCTTACGAACCAATTTACCATGCAGAACCTTGTCGAACACTTTGCAGAAGTCCATACAGCTCAGGTCTAAAGCTTTAACTTCATCAATCTTCTTTGTCACTTCTTCAAAAAACTCAGTCGTTAATGAGATACTATTTTCAACTTCTACCAAGACTGCACTGCGGAAATCGATTCTTTTCAAAATTTTTAATTTTTAAAATTAATTTATGGGACGTAGTTGTCACCTTAAAGTGATGGTGACTTTCCTGGTTCTGCTGCATGTACTCTCACAGCAGTGAGTTTAAATCCAACGTAGCAAGTGGGGCAATTAACAAGTCCACAATTAAATGCCAGTCTCATTAATAATCACTAAACCACAGGATTGTTGATAAAACCCAACCAGTTCTTCAGGGGGAAAAAAAATCTCCCATCTGTTCTTGGTCCAGCCAACTTCTTATTTCAGATCCACAGGTAAGTGATTGACCTTCATCACTTTTCAAATTGCAATAGAAAACATTGTGTGTTGTCCTTCACTTTATAACATGGACTAATGTCCAAAGTCAGGACTCATTACTACCACCTTCTCAAGAGCAATTGGAGATGGGAATTAAGTGTTGGTCTTGCCAGCAGTGCTCAAGAATGGATTTTGAAAAAAAATGTTTTCAGTTATTGATGCCTGACAACAGTAGTTAACAAAAACAAAAATTGCTGGAAAAGCTCAGCAGGTCTGATAGCATCTGCGGAGAGAAAACACAATCAATGTTTCAGTTAGAAGAAGGGTCAGTCAACCCGAAACATTAACTCTGCTTTCTCTCCACGGATGCTGCCAGACCTGCTGAGATTTCTAGCAATTCCTGTTTTCTTTCTGATTTCCAGCATTCACAGTTCTTCCAGGTTTTTTTGTTTCCTGTTATAGTATTCTTTCCCAATCAATATCTTTGCCAGATATGGTGGCCTATGGAATTCAGAATAAAATTAATGAGGTGAAGCATTAATTTACATCTGGAAAAGAAATAGCAAATTATTAGGAAGGAATCATCAATGCTTAAGGGAGCTGCTTTCTTTAAGGAAGTGACTGTGTTTGTTAATTGCTCTCATGGCTGGGTTGCTCTCCAGGGTGTCTTCCCAAAGGGAATCTCTTAATCATCACTGGGAGCAAAATCGTTCTTGTTTCATTCATCTTTACAAACTCCTCAATAGGGAAATGCAACTCTGCATATTAAGAAACCTAAGTGGAGAATGCATTGTAGGAATTAGATGGAACCGAGCAGAGGTTGCATATGGCTGTTGTTTTGTGAAAAGAGAAGAATTTTGACTGTTTCGGGGCTTGGGGACAAATGAGTTGGCGCAGAAGGCAAGTTTTTGGTTGTCCCTTGAATGGCCGTCTTGTGCTGAACTATCACCAGAAGATGTCAATCCCACAAGCAATGGGAGCAAGGGGTACTGTAGTGATTATTAAAAAAACAGACTGGGAATACTGCAGAAAAGCAAGAAAATAAATGAATGAAGACGGGGCACATAAATGATCATAAAATACATTTGTAAAATGAAGGCTCTTAGGCCCTCTTGGTCTCATTCTAATGCAGCAGTGTTACTGCCTTTTCATCTAATGAAACAAGTCCTAGTGTCAGTTGTCCTTCCTGATGACTGGTTTCCAGCTATTGATTGTCTTCTTCCTGACAAATGTTTAACCACGATCTTTTTAATGAATTCTGAAACTGCAGCGTCATGAACAAAGGGGTCATGGTAATGGAATTCTTTTGTAAAGAGCTAATGTGACTCTAACCAAACTCAAAGTAGCTGGAAGTCATCTGATTGTACAACTACAAGCTCTAACAGAAAGTAGTGCCTGGATGGGTTGAAAATCAGGAGTTTGTTTTCATTCATTCCTAGGGAGTGGGCATTGCTCAGCCAACATTCCTTCATTGACCTTGAGAAACTGGCCTCCTCGAACTGCTGCAGACTTTGGGGCATAGGGACACCCACAGTGCTGTTAGGCAGGATGCTTCAGGAGTTTTGCCTGAGTGAGTGTAGGAACAGTGATGTCGTTCTAAATCAGGATAATATATGACTGGGAGGGAAGCATGCAGGTGGTGGTGGTAATACGATACATCTGCAGACCTTGTTATCCTTAGCGGAAGAGGTCACACATATGGAAAGTGCTTTTAAAGATGCATGGGTGAGTCACTGCAGATGATGTATACTGTTAGCACTATGCATCATTGGTGAATGTTGATTGTGGTGGATGGAGCTTTGCTCTGAGTGTTCTCAAATGTTTTGAATGTTTTTGGAGCTACCAATTCAGGAAAGTGGAAAGTATTCTATTACAATCCTTAGTTGTGCCTTATGGAAGGTAGACAGGCATTGGGGAGACTGGAGGTATTTACTCGTCAAAACTATGCCAGTGTTTGACCTGCTGTTGCACTCATTGTATTTGTTTGACTAGTCAAGTTCAATTTCTGGTCAGTAGTAACCTCCAGTATGTTGATAATGGGAGTTCAGCAATGCTAATACCATCGCATGTCAAGGGATGCCGGTTAGAAATGTCTCTTATTAGATGGTCATTGCCTGGTACTTGTGTGACAGCAATGTTACTTATCACTTATCAGCCCAAGCTTGGATGATGTTCAAGTATTGGTGGATATGGATAGCGATTGCTTCAGTATCTGACAGGCAAATGGAGGTGGGAGAATTCTAACTTTTGAGAGCAACAGCAGATGGCTTGAATTGTAAAGAGACTCAACATAATTAATACCTTTATGTTGCCCATCCTCAAAATTAACATGTCACCATGTTGAGCTGTATATGGACACCTGCCTAAGAATAACCAGTGTGCAAAATTCCAAGGAGAAGTGTGTAAGAACTACCCTTCGAGAGCAGAGTTTTTTTTAACCATAGGAGGACAAAGAAAAAAATTAGACTGAAATCATACACTGTTCTGTTGAATTTGAAAATGCTAGAAGTACGGAACCAATGAAGAAGGAATCTTCTCTTCTTCCAAAGACCTCCTAGTCTTCCTGCGCAAGAAAAGACCAAGCATGCAACTACAGAAGCCAACACAGCCACTGGGTCTGACTTCAAGCATTAACTACTTTGCTTCAGCAATGAGGAACTTGAGCAATGGGCCCCAACTGTCTCCCACAGAGATCCATTGGGATTTTCATTTCATAAGATTTTCTTTCATCTTATTGGTGCTTATTTTAATCCTGAAAAACTGGATTAATTTCTTGTCAACAACTTATCTCATTATCAGAGAACAGTACAGCACAGCACAGGAGCAGGCCCTTCGGCCCACCATGTCTGTGCTGACCATGATGTTATTCTAAAGGAATCCCTCTGTTCCCTGCCTGAAGGTAAGGTACAAAGTGAAAAAGGCTTTGACCTCTCCAAGTTTAATTCCTGATCAATGCTGCATTAGATGAGCGAGACAAGACAGTGATTAAAACCCCTGTAAAAGTCTAATCCAAGCTCAATTTCTGGTCATCTATTTTGAACAAGAATGTATGTGGATCTTTGCCTTGCTTTTGATGAAGAACATTTTGGGTTCAGTGTAGGACGGTTACTGACAGTCATAGATTCTTACTTTTTTTTAACCAAAGGAACCTTCAGTCATACTTGTAATAAATTAACCTTTAACCTGTTTATACAAAATGCTTGACTCTGGTCTGCTACAACTTGAATCATGATCAAAAGAAAGGGAAGTACACAAACTATATTAATCTAGAACTTACTGACTACGTGGCTGGTGGTCATGACAGTGGTCTCGTGCTGCTGCTTTAGAAGATCTGAAAGTCCTATTTCAGCTTTCTCTGCATCACCAGAGGTCTCCTCTTGAAGATACCTTTCCAATGAAGTGGAACGTTTGGCAGTAAGTTCTTTTGGGCTTCAGTCTTGTTTTCTCTTAAGCAAAAATGCAAACTTTCAGTTCTGGAATAAGGTCATTTTTGAGTCACTGACACGACAATGTATTCTGTTCACTAATCTAGGAAACACAATTTGCTGGGAAACACAATTTGCCATGTGCCATAGCAGCATAGAACATAGAACTTAGAACATAGAAGTAGCATCAAGTAGTATATTTGGGACCACAGAACCTATCAATCAATACCTAAATTTCTGTAACCTTTATTGAATTAATTCATTTGGATATGGGCATCACTGGGTAGGCTAGCATTTAGTGCCCATCCCTTGTTACCCAGAAGACAGTTAAGGGTCAACAGCATTGATGTTAGTTCGTAGTCAGGTAGTAAAGCAGCAGTTTCCTTCCATAAAGGACAATAGTGAACCAGATGGGTTTTTCCAACAATGGTTTCATAGTTGTCATTAGACACTTATTCCAGATTTTAATTGAACTCAAATTCCCCCAACTACTGACTTGAACCTCCCTGATGAGCCGCCTTTGTGAACACAACTGAATGGCTTGATAGGCCATTTGAGAGGGCAGCATGGATCAGAAGTCATATACAGGCCAAGAGAGAGGACAGTAGAGTACTTTACTTAAGGGAAATTCATGAAATAGATTTAGTTTTTACAACAATGTCATGGTTTAATATCACCATTACTGATGGTAGCTTTTCGTCCCTGATTTATTCAATTCATAGAATTTACGTTTCCCAGTTCCAAGGGTGGAATTAGAACTCATGCCTTTCGATAGTTTAGGTCTGGAAGCTGCATAAATGCATGAGGGAGAAAAGATATAATGTTAGGATTAGTAAAAAATGATGGAAGGAGATTCCCATTGAGGAATTACATTAGCATGGACTAGTCAGACCAGGCAGCCTGTTATCTACAAAGAAAGCCTGCAACACCTTTTTTTTTTAAATGGGGATCAGGATGACCTCATCCAATTCTCCCCTACTCCATAGCTTGACCACCTAAAGAGAATAGGAGAAAGTGAGGACTACAGATGCTGGAGATCAGAGCTTAAAAATGTGTTGCTGGAAAAGCGCAACAGGTCAGGCAGCATCCAAGGAACGGGAGAATTGACGATTCGGGCATAAGCCCTTCAGGCATTCCTGAAGAAGGGCTTATGCCCGAAACGTCGATTCTCCTGTTCCTTTGATGCTGCCTGACCTGCTGCGCTTTTCCAGCAACACATTTTTAAGCACCTAAAGAGAATACTTGGTCTTGATTCCAAATTTGCAATGTTGCAGGAGTTTGTTTTAACATGTATTTCAACTTTTGTTCTATATGGCAAATTATTAGCAGAGATTGCAATAGCTCCTGCACCAAGACTAGTTAAGATACATTGCTCTTTGAATGCACCAGCATCATAAAATAAGTCATTTATATTTGTTTGCAATGTAAGTGTATAACAACTTCATGGATGATATTAAACAAAACCATTCTGCCACAGTTTTATTCATACTCACATCTAGACCTTACTAAACTGCCAATGTATCCCAATTGCATGATGTTATTTGAGTTGAATTTGAAAAGATGATTGGTACGTTTCCTTTTAGAACATGAAAGCTCATTGTGTGGGATAGACAAAAGATTGGTTGTCCAGTAGAGAATAGAGACTATATATAAATGGGTCTTTGGCTGACTGGCAGGATTTGACAAGTGGACTCCTGCAGATGTCTGTTCTGGAGCCTCAACGTTTTTAAAAACTTACATCAATAACCCAGATGAGAAGGAATGAAGGTGTGGTAGCTCAACTCACAGACAGCACAAAGATAAGGATGTTGTGAAGAAGGTATAATAAGGTTGCTGATGAATGTAGATAGTTTGAGTGAGTGGGAAAAAATCTGGCAGATGGAGTGTAATGTGGGAAAATGTGAAGTTATTCACTTTGGTAGGAAAAATCAAAAAGCATTAAAAATATTACTTAAATAGACAATGACTGTAGAATTCCAGGTTATGGAAGGATTTCAATGTTTTAGTACATGAGTCACAAAACATTACTTTTTACAAGTCAAGCATGTCAGATGCAGTCCTTTTTATGAAAAGATGATGTTGTGCTTCAGTTTTATAGAGCATTGGAGAGACCACATCTCAAATACCACATAGAGTTTTAGTCTCCTTGTTTAGGGAGGAATGTAACTACACTGGAGGTGGTTCAGAGGAGGTTTGCTAGATTGAAATGAGTGGGCCTCTTTAAACAAGCTTGTTTTCACTGGAGTTGTGAAGAGTGAGGGGTAACTTGAGTGAAGTATTCAAGACCCTGAATGGTCTTCACACGGTAGACGTGGAGAGGATGACTCTTCAGGTGGATGCATCCAAAACCAGGGGGCACTGTTTTAAAATTGGGAGTCACCCATTTAGGACAGAGATGTGGAGACATTTTTATTTTGGAGTTCTCTGCCTCTGAAGGTGATGGAAGTAGACTCATTGAATATTTTAAGACAGTAGCAGACATTAGTGAGTTTTGAGAAGATTCGTAGCTCAGGTTGAGGTTCTGGATGTAGGTTTGCTCGCTGAGCTGTAAGGTTCATTTCTAGATGTTTCATCATCATACTAGTTAACATCTTCAGTGGGCTTCAGGCAAAGCACTGCTGATAATTCCTGCTTTCTATTTATATGTTTGGGTTTCTTTGGGTTGGTGATGTCATTTCCTGTGGAGATGTCATTTTATAAGGGGGTGAGTGTGTATTGGGTTAGATGGGGATGTAGAATTCAAAATGCAAATAGACCAGCCATGGTCTTATTGAATGGCTGAATAACCTACTCCAGCTCCAGTTCTATATGACTGTAAAACCTATATGAAAAGCCTCCAACACAGCTGTGCTGAGAGTTTATTCAGATAAAATACACCCCAAACATGAGTACATTAGTCCTTTATTATCTTTAATTATAGTTTAGCTGAACTGGGATAAATGCTTTCACGGTATGTTCAGAAGCTCTTTAAGCTCCAGACTAAAATACCCAAGTCTTTGTAACAATGCCAACTTAATCATTTGTTTACTAAGTCAGCATAGACAAGACCAGCAGAAAATGCTTAACCAGGACTCGCATTTTATACATAATTGCTTACATTCTGAAAAGCTGCATTGTTTCTGGATGGAATCAGGCAATTGCGTAAGGATGGATAGGATGCACTGAATTCAAGCAGGCTATTCAGCCCAACCAGTCAATGCTGGCATGATCTCCACCAAAGCCTCCTCCATCTAATTCATCCAAACCAATTATTGTAATGCTGTATAGCCTCCTCCCTCATTTATGCCAATCAACTGCTCCTTAACTATATCTGTACTGTTCACCTCAACTCCTACCTGGTTTCAAATTCTCACCATTGTTTGGGTCAGGATGGTTCATCTGAATTTCCTATTGGATTTCTTAGTGACTATCTTGAAAATGATAGCCTCTGGTTGTACTATTTCCCCAGTGGCGGGAACGTTTTCTCTGTATCCACTCCAATGAAACTTGTTGTCACTTTGTGTACCTCTGTTTAGTCATACCTTAGTTATTTCTCAAGCAACAAGACCAGAAACAACCAGTCTGCAAGACCTCCTGTGATATTCTCATACATTTCTGGTGTCATCCTTGAAAATCTTCTCTGCACCCTCACTAGTGTCTCTAACTTTAAGATGGCAACAAGAATTGTATAATATTTTATTGATGGTTACTATTCCTCCCTCATCCCCCAACAATTTTGTCCAAGTTGGTGTTAACTGCAAATTTAGGGATTGAGATCTTTGATTCTCGGTCTTTAAATGTTAATAGTGACCAATAAATTATGAGGGCATGGATAGGATAAATAGACAAAGTCCTTTCCCTGGGGTCGGGGAGTCCAGAACTAGAGGGCTTAGGTTTAGGGTGACAGGGGAAAGATATAAAAGAGACCTAAGGGGCAACGTTTTCACGCAGAGGGTGGTACGTGTATGGAATGAGCTGACGGAGGACGTAGTGGAGGCTGATACAATTGCAACATTTAAGAGGCATTTGGATGGGTATATGAATAGGAAGGGTTTGGAGGGATATGGGCCGGGTGCTGGCAGATGGAACTAGATTGGGTTGGGATATCTGGTCAGCATTGACGGGTTGGACTAAAGGGTCTGTTTCCATGCTGTACATCTGTATGACTCTATGAGATTGGCTGTTATAAATCCTCAGTTCAATAAATGTAGGGCATTGAAGAATCCAAATTAAGAAGTCATTTAGTTATGAGTGAATCAGAAATGGAGATAACCCTTTCAGTAATTTTATACAATGAGGATGAATTGAAAGTAATGTTTTAACAATGGCTTGCATAAATACAGTTGCTGACTATATCATTGACATATAGGTGATTTACTGGTGGTGGTTAGTAGATTGAAAAAAAGACACAGCTGATGGAGAGGAAGAAAAGTTCAGTTGTGCCTAAGAGCTCTACTGGATATAAGGGAAAAACTATATCTTTGACAGCATCCCAAAGCGTTTCATGTACATTGCATTAACAAACTGTTGTTAAATAGAAAGATAGGCAGGACAGTTTCTACATAGCATTTGTGTATAAGGGTGGCACAATGGTTAGCACTGTTGTCTCACAGCACCAGGGACCTGGGTTTGATTTCAGCCCTGGGTGTCCGTCTGTGTGGAGTTTGCAAGTTCTCCCCTGAGTGTGTGGGTTTCCTCTGGGTGCTCAGGTTTACTCCCACAGTCCAAAGATGTGCAGGTTATGTTAGGTTAGGTGAATTAGCAATGGTAAATGTGGGGATAGGGTAGGTCTGGGTGGGATGCTGTTTGGAGGGTTGGTGAAGACTCGATGAGCTAAACGGCCTCTTTCTGCACTGTAAGGATTCTGTGATTTACCACCTAACGTTGTAACCCTTTCTGTACCAAAACAGAAGCTCCACTGAGTTCTGGAGGGAGACTTGAGCCTGGAATCCTCTGATAAAGGTGCATGTGTTACCAACTAAAGCAAACTAGTTTGGCTGTTAGGTACTGTGTACTGGGCCAGCATTATTTCAGTCAGGTTTCAGTCATCCTGCAGATGATTGTATCTTCTTGGCACCATATTAGTTGAGATGAGAATGCCCATTACTCCACAAGATGACATCACATATCCACAGTGGGGTCATTAGCCAATACTCGAGTCACATTTGTATCATAATTTGCAGTTCTCATTTCACCATGTCCCCTTCACACACACCACACGCAAGCCTGAGCTGGAACTAGGTTGCCTGTTCCTTCAGTGTTGCTGAGTCGATATCCTGGAACTCTGCTCCGAACAGCACTCTGGGTGTACCTACACCCCAAGGACTGCAATGTTTCAAGAAGGCAGCTTGCCACCACCTACTCTAAGGGCAATTCGAGATGGGCAATACAGGCTGGCCCAGCCAGTGGTGTACACGTCCCATGAACAAATATAAGAATTGTGGATAACCATGTCCAGAATTAGTTAAGTGACACTAATAATAATAACGCTGAACAAATCCAGCATTGGTTCCAACATCAGAAATGAGCTGTGAAGTACTTATGTTGACCAAGGTATGTACTAACCGTGTAAATATTTTAAATTCCACAGATGTGTATCAACCATAGCCTGTTGGTGAGTTAAAAAAGACTTGTAGCACCTTCCATATGGAAACAGAAGTAGAGCCTTCAATCCTTTGTGCCAGACCAGTCATTAATTGAACTCATGGCTAATCTAGAATTGACATTCTCAGGAGATCTCCAAGAGTTTTACTGTCATTACTGTACTCTTAAAGTGTGGTCGCTGCTTGTAATATAGGAAATACAGATATCAATATGTGCACAGCAAGCTTCCACATACAGCAGTTAAGTAAATGATCAGGTGAGAGTGTTTCCGTTGAGTTAAGACTGGCATTCATTTAACCATCTTATCCATCTTTCATGGGGAATGCAAAAAATACTTTGGAGCAAATCCAACAACTCAGTCATCCACCCTGATTGACCTTGCCTGTCTCTTGTCTTACAGCGTGGAGTGATGGCTGAAAAGCCAGTCGATCCTGGTTGTGTGTCAATCGCTTTGGAAGATGCGGTTTGCAATGGCGCCTCCCAGGATGCACCTCTCCTCACCACACACCTCAAGAAGGTGGAGAACCACATCACTGAGGCACAGCGATTCTCCCATCTGCCCAAACGCCCAGCAGTGGACATAGAGTTCAATGACCTCTCCTACTCCGTCAGTGAGGGGTCTTGCTGGAAGAAAAGAGGTAGGGGTAAGATTTGTTTTGCTTCTTTGTTCGTTTGTAACACACTTGTGTCTGTTTTTGTTCCAGAGTTCATGGAACAGGTAGAGATCATTCAGCCCCCAGTTCTACTTTCAGGAAGATCTTGGTTGATCCATTCACTTCCCTCACATGCTAAACTCACCATGAAGGTCTCACCTTCTCACAACCTCATCCCTTGTGTGAGGTTCAATGACCATTCAGGTTAAACTCACTATCAGTTGTCTCTCTCTCTAACGAAAAAGCAGACCAATGGGACTATGGTGACTCGACATGAAATTTTAACTCTGTGTGCCTGACTTGGTCCAGAGATCCCTTGCCTGAGAAACTGCTTGAATCTCAGTTTCGAAATAGTCTGCTTTCCTAACGTCAACAGGGATAGGCAATAAATGCTGACCTAGCCAGTCTCGACTTTATGACTCTATGACACCCACAACCCACAAATGAAAATAGAACAAACAGGTTTTGGGAAGAGTGAATTTAAGCTTCACTTTCTTTTGTGAAAAGTGCACCCTGACATCACCCCTGAATGACCCAGGTCTAATTAGTAGGTAAAGCTGTAACTAGATTCAATTAATCTCATTGAAAAGGGGGGAAAGTGCTACCTTTCTTAAACACATAATCCACCATAATCCATTGTTTAATCCACAGTCAATTAATGCATTGCTTTTAATGCAGAATTTCTTGAGGCTAATACTCAGAAGTAAAGGATCCTGTCTGGTCAACTACATGATTCTTTTTTGAAGTGATGAGTTCAATGAGCTGGGAAACATTGTACATCAAAGGCTATTATTGTGAACTCAAACTGTTGAAATTTAGGGTAAACCCAAGGATTGAATAAGAATTGTTTTAATGATAGAAATCAACAAATTCACACAAGAAATTATGTTGGAATATGAAGAGGATTGGGGTGTTTGGGGAATACGGAGTGGTGTTTGCATGGATCAGTAATAGAACTACTATTGACACTAATTTCCATAAATCACCTGTATTGGAGAGGATGGATCAAATGATGGACTTTGAGGTTTTCCAAATGTTAGTCCATGTAACCTATGTCACAGAGTTGGATTTTTGTCGACACAGATGTCTTGAAGTTTATTAACATCACTATTTTGCATGGCTTTGATATCACATGCTTACACACACATTCTAGGGACGGTGCTTGCTGGTGTTACTGTACATCACATCCACATAGCTGACTGACTGAAGACACTGCACTGACTCGGGTGGTACAGTGGCTCAGTGGTTAGCACTGCTGCCTCACAGTGCCGGGGACTTGGGTTTGATTCCAGGTGACTGTGTGGAGTTTGCATGTTCTCCTGATATTTGCGTAGGTTTCCTCCTGCAGTCTAAAGATGTGCAGGTTGGGTAATTTTGGCCATGGTGTCCAGGGATGGGTGGGTTAGCCTTGGCAAAAATGCAGGTTTATAGGGATGTGTCTGGGTGCGATGTTATTTAGAGGGTCGCTGCAGGCTTGATGGGCTGAATGGCCTGCTTCCACATTGTAGGGATTCTTGATTCTGTGACTTCATTACACAGAGAGATGGGTATATTTATATTGGAATGTGCCATTTCATAATGTCAAACAGCTGTCTAAAGTTTAAACCGAACAAATTGGACAACTGATACCAAACCAGGAAGGACCGAGGTCTTGGAGGATGTAGCTAAGGAAGTATGGAATGCATTGGATAAAATTTTTTTTAAAGTGGGCAAATGGAATTTACTTCAGGTGAGTGTAAAGTTCTGCACAAAGAGTGGGGGAAAAACGCACAGGCTCCATGAATAATGCTGAATGGCAATGGTTGATGTGACACATAAGGGGATATTAGACAGTGACAGTGGGGAATGCTGCAGAAGAAAGAGGTGGAGTGGTTTAAGAAGGTAGGCCTAGAGTGTCGGGTCTTGGCAGCTGAACACGCAGCTGCCAAAAGTGGAGTGATAGAGGTTAGGATATTCAGGTAGCTGAATTGAATGAGTGCTATGATCTCAGAGGTAGATTGTGTTACAGTGGTAGGGACCCTACCCCTGAACCAGGAGCCCTGGGTTCAAGTCCCACCTGCTCCAGCGATGTTATGACACAATTTGGTTAGAAAAATAGATCAATTTTTAAAAAGAGGCAAATTGGAGCCCTTTTGTGTTGTAGTGGTAGTGTCCCTACCCCAGACTGAGAGACCTGGTTTCAAATCCCACCTGTTCCAGAGATGTGTAATACCATCTCTGAACATATTGCTGTTTTTTTTAAATTTAACTTATTTTTCTTCACTAGTCTTCACTAGTTTCAATCCATGTCCCCTTTATTTTATTCAACAAATAACCAAATTTGCTTTTCCATTCCAATAATTATCTCATGGAAGATCAAAGCTTGGGAAGTTTCTTTCTTGACTGAAAAGACCAGGTTGCTCCACTCATGTCCAATTGCAGAGACTTTGGATATAATGGACAAGTCTTTGAACTTTTCTCTATAGTGCTTCCATCACTTAAAGCGGTGAGGTTTAAACAGAGCACTGTATAGTTTAGCTACAACTTAATCTGACTTATTTTCTGCCACAGCTTTCTGTCTGCTATCTCCTGAAGGCCTATCTGCCTTTGATTAGGACATTCTTCTGTAAGCAAAGCACATATGAAATGAACTTTTAGGAAGAGCATTGAAGGTGGAAACCCAGGGAATCTTTTATGGAAAAATTAGAATGTTTTAAATTAAAGATATTAGGATCTTTCTAGGGAAGTGAACTAAGATCAGCTTAATAACATGCCGTCGTTATATTTTGTGATTTCTGAATGTACAACCTTGTCTTTCCATGAGTGCTGCCTTTGCTTGATTTATGGTTGGCCTTGGGCTAGCTTAGTTGACTCGTTGACTATGCTGTCTTCTATTCCTGTGTGGCTTTGTCTTTATATTAGAAAAATACAGTTGTAGGACCTAAAAAGAAAATACATCCAGCCATTTTTCTAGCACAGAGTGACTGAGATCTTATCTAGTCGTGAAGTTTTCACACTCAGAATATTAACCTGATGCCAATCTTTGGTCTTCACAGAGTTGAGGACCATTATGGATCTTTAGCCAAGTGACATTGTCTGATAATTGTCTTTTCCTACGGAGTGTAGAATTTGAGAAAATCCCTGCTGCTATTAAAACAGGAAAATAGGTATCCACTGACTAGAAAACACATGTTACGCAGTCTGTTCTGGCTGAGTGTATAATGTCTAGCTCCAAGGTCTGAGAACATTAGTAAGTGATTCTTAGAGTGAACATAAAATGAGTGAGCTACACTGTCTTTGCCACATTCACTGTAGTGTAAGTGAAAGGACAGGCAGCCAAACTCAGTAATTTTGTGCCGTTGTGATTTGTAATCTGAACTTGTTTTGTTTTTGCAAAACCAGCACAAATTTCTATTGATCCCCTCTGTGAAGTCATGCTTTTGTTGGAAGGAGAAAGGCCTGAAACCTCAGGTTGTTTCAAAGGGTAATGCCTTGTTGTACATCTTTTTTGATCCTCAACCATCTTTTACCAAGGCGTGCGGAAGTATTTGATAACCGGGTGAAAGAATCCTGAGCTGATTGTGACACAATCTACCAGCTCCACAACTGAGAGAAGGGATCAAATCACCATTTATTTTATTACTTTAGTTTTTCAATAATAGGGTGTGGGTATCGCTGGCTGGACCAGCGTTTATTGCTGATGCATAGTTGCCATTGAGAAGGTGGTGGTGAACTGCCTTTAGAAATCGCACGACACCAGGAGTTTTGACTTTGTCCATCCTAGTCTAACACCAACACATCCACTTCCTGTACCACTGCAGTCCATTTGATGAAGGTAGACACAATGCCTTAGGAAGGAAATTCCAGGATGTTAATCCAGGAATACTGATATATTTCCAAGTCTGGATGGTGAGTAGTTTGGAGGGGAACTTTTTGGAGGGGTGGACAAGTTCCTAAGTATGTGCTGCCCTTGTGCTTCTCGATGGAAGTGGTCACAGGTTTGGAGGGTACTGTCTGAGGAACCCTGGTAAATTTCTGCAGTACATCTTGCAGATGGTGCACACTGCTGCTATAGAACATTGCTGGAGGGAGTGAAAGTTTATGGATGAAGTGGCAACCAAGCAGGCTGTTTTGTTCTGGATAGTGTTGAGCTTCCTGTGTGTTGTTAGATCTGCACCCATCCAGGAAAGTGGGGAGTACTCCACTTATTTGCAATTCTCAGTACAATGTTGCTGCCTAAAGTAGCAGCACCTTCGGGAAAAGTCTGGTGTGAAGCGTTCCTTCTGATTGGAAACATTACGTAAGAGAGTTGGAAGTTCTTGCACCCGAAGTGAAGCAGAGAGGAGTGGAGAGTAATGCAAGGGGCTTGAGTGGTAAGACCAAAGGCTTACAAGTGTGAAGTTAAGGCTGGAGAAGATTGCGGATCGGGGTCGGATAAAGTCCCAGTGGGCTTAAAACAAAGATTGCTACTTCTATGTTAATGAAAATTATGGAGGAACATAGGGCAAAGGTCCAATGTGGAAGGGCCACAGAAAGTATGCATTGGTGGTTCTTCACACATGTTCCTGGAATGACCCAGCTGCCCCATGACGGGAGATTGGGGCCTGTATTTTTGAGAGGTTAGAAGAATAAGAGAAGTTAGGTGGAGACAGATTGTGTTCAATCATGGTCACATTGAGTAACAGGAGAGGCTTGAGAGACTAATTGGTGTTCTCCTGTTGGATTTCTAGGTATCTTACTAAACACAAGGGTGCAGCTACTTGCTGGAGGTTATAATTACACTGTGATTTCAGCCTGACAGAAATTAATCATGGAAAGATTCATGCGTGGAATTGAAGTCCTTTGGTAATTATAAAAATGGCTTTTCTTTCCAAGTATCACTCTTTCCCCTCCACCCAAAAACCCTCACCAAAGTCAGAAGCCAGGAGGTTCAGTTCATTATCCACAGTGGGTTACTGATGCACTCCTAGGCGAAAGTGGGTACTGCAGATGCTAGAGATTTAGTCAAGGTTGGTGTGTTGCTGGAAAAGCACAGCAGGTCAAGCAGCATCTGAGGAGCAGGAAAATCAACATATCAGGCAAAAACCCTTCATCAGGAATACTGAGGCACTCCTGCACACTGTCAGAAGGGCCATCCTTCAGATAGCAGGTTCAACTAAAGCCCATTTACCTGTACTGTTGACTCCAGGGACACTAAGTGGGTGGCACGGTGGCACAGTGGTTAGCACTGCTGCCTCGCAGCGCCAGAGACCCGGGTTCAATTCCCGCCTCAGGCGACTGACTGTGTGGAGTTTGCACATTCTCCCCGTGTCTGCGTGGGTTTCCTCCGGGTGCTCCGGTTTCCTCCCACAGTCCAAAGATGTGCAGGTGAGGTGAATTGGCCATGCTAAATTGCCCGTACTGTTAGGTAAGGGGTAAATGTAGGGGTATGGGTGGGTTGCGCTTCGGCTGGGCGGTGTGGACTTGTTGGGCCGAAGGGCCTGTTTCCACACTGTAAGTAATCTAATCTAAATCTGAAAACAAACTCAAGATTCTCCTAATATTCTGGGAAATGCTGTTTCCTCAGTCAGCATTGCTGAAAGTTGACAAAATTACCATTCAACCCATCCCTCTTCATAAGGTCTTGCTGTTTTCAATGGCTGCCATGATTTGTTTGTAACAATAGTCACTGCATTTAAGTAATTCAATATGAAGTGAAGAGTTGGAAGATAATCCTGAGACATGCTGAGCATTATATGACTATGAATCTCTTATGTTCTGTTTCTTTCTGTCTGTTCCTCCCTTATCTCTCTCTCTCTCCTTTCTCTCTCTCTCGCCCCTCCCTCTCTTTCTTTTTCTTTCTTTCTCTCTCTTTCTTTCTTTCTCTCTCTTTTTCTCTCTCTCTCTCTCTCTCTCTCTCTCTCTCTTTCACTCTTTTTCCTTCTCTCTCTTTCACTCTCTCTTTTTCTCTTTTTTCCCCTCTGTCTTTTCTCTCTCTTTTTCTTTTTTTTCTCTTTTTCTTTCTTTCTCCCTCTCTCTCTATTACCAGTTGCTGTCATTAAAGGAAATGTATGAGATGACCAGTCCTTGTCCAGTTATTTATTCTCAGCGTACTGTCTCTATTTTTAAGTGATAGTCATTTTTATTGTATTTAGTTTTTCTTGGGATGTGGATATCGCTGGTTTGGCCAGCATTTATTGCCCATCCTTTTAAAAACATTAATCTCTGTCATTAATTTATAATTTGCTCATCCAACTCAATGTTTGTCTGCTAGGTGAAAACCTGAAGGAGGTCTGTGCTGAGAGGAGCCTTGTCCTCTGACTGTCATTGAGTATGGCTTTTTCTGAGATTGATTTGGAGCTGTCTATTTGAGTTTTAAATCAGCTATCACACAGTGTTGCCATGATGTCTAGTTAAATTTACTTTGACCCTGCAAGCAGCACATGCACCCATAGATAATACAGGAGCATTAATGTGCTCTGCTGACATCATCCTATTGGAGCAATGCCGATCCATTTAAAAAACACAAGCTTTAGTCTTCGATAATGAATAAAACAAGTCCACACCAACCCTCCGAAGAGCAACCCACCCAGACCCATTTCCCTACATCTACCCCTTCACCTAACACTACAGGCAATTGAGCATGGCCAATTCACCTAACCTGCACATTTGTTTTGAACTGTGGGGGGAAACTGGAGCACCTGGAGGAAACCCATGCAGACACTGGGAGAATGTGCAAACTCCCCATAGACAGTTGCCTGAGGTGGGAATTGAACCTGGGTCTCTGGCTCTGTGAGGCAGCAGTGCTAGCCACTGTGCCACCCTAGGATTAAAGGAAGCATCTTCAGGATGGCAAACTCTAACTAGTGGTGAACCACAGTGATCAGTGCTGGGGCCACAATGCATATTAATGACTTTAGTGAGGAAAATGAATGTACTCTAACCAGGTTCGTTGTTAAATCCTTGCGGATTTACAAGCATGTTGCCAGGGTTGGAGGGTTTGAGCTGGAGGGAGATGTTGACTAGCCTGGGGATATTTTCCCTGGAGCATCAGAGGATGAGGGGTGACCTTTATAGAGGTTTATAAAATCATGAGGGGCATGGATAGGGTGAATAGCCAAGGTCTTTTCCCCAGGGTAGGGGAGTCCAAAACTAGAGGGCATAGGTTTAAGGACAAGGGGGAAAGTTTTTAAAGGAACCTAAGGGGCAACTTTTTTCATACAGAGGGTATTACGTGTATGGAATTAACTGCCAGAGAAAGTGGTGGAGGCTGGTACAATTACAACACTTAAAAGCCATCTGGATGGGTACATGAACAGGAAGAGTTTAGAAAGATATGGGTCAAATGTTGGCAAATGGGACTAGATTAATTGAGGATATCTGGTTGGCATGGACAAGTTGAACCGAGGGGTTTTTGTTTATGCACTATACATCTCTATGACTCGAACACAAAAATAGCTGGAAAGGCAAGTAGTGAAGATGACACATGGAATCTACAGTGAGATGTAGATGGGTTAAGTAAATGGGCAAAAATTTGGCAGATGTCACATAACATGAGAAAATGTGAGGTTATGCTCTTTGTCAGGAATATTAAGAGCTAAATATTATTTAACTGAACTCCAGAAAAGTGTAGCACAGTTGAATTTGGAGATCCTTGTGCATGTGACACAAACAGCTAGCATCCAAATTCAGATTAGATTCCCTACAGCGTGGAAACAGGCCCTTCAGCCCAACAAGTCCACACCGACCCTCCGAAGAGCAACCCATCCCCCTACATTTACTCCTTCACCTAACACTACAGGCAATTTAGCATGGCCAATTCACCTAACCTGCACATTTTTGGACTGTGGGAGGAAACTGGAGCACCCGGAGGAAACCCACGCAGACTTGGGGAGAACGTGCAAACTCCACACAGACAGTTGCCTGAGGTGGGAATTGAACGCGGGTCTCTGGCGCTGTGAGGCAGCAGTGCTAATCACTGCCACTGTGCCGCCCATTCACTGGGTAACATGATGGCAAATGGAATGTTGGCCTTTATTTCAAAGGTAATGACAATTGAGATATGATTAGAGTGGTGCTGGAAAAGCACAACAGGTCAGGCAGCATCCGAGGAGCAGGAAAATCGACGTTTTGGGCCAGAGCCCTTCATCAAGAATGAGATTGGGAGCCTTATTAAAATTATATGAAACACTAGTCAGTTCACACCTGGAGTACTGTGAACAGTTTTTGTTCTCTTACCTAACTAAGTATGTATTGGGATGGGAAGCAGCCGAGAGAAGGTTAACTAGGTTGATCCCAGGTGTGAGGGGGACTGTCTTCTGAGGAGAGGTTGATTAGGTTGGGCGTTTACTCATTGGAGTTTAGAAGAGTGGGAGGAGACCTCTTTGAAATGTATTAGATTCTTAGGGTACTTGGATGGGTAGCTGCGGAAAGTTTGTTTCCTCTTGTGGGAGGGTCGATTACCAGATGTTATTATCTCCAAGTAGGAAGTCAGCTATTTAAGACCGAGATGGGAATTATTTCTGATGAATCTATGGAATTCTTTACCATGAAGGGCTCTGGAAGCTGGATTATTAAGTATATTCAAAGCTACAAGAGAGAGATTTTTAATCAGTAAGGGAATAAAGGATCATAGAGAAAGTAGGAAAGTGGAATTGAGGATTATCAGATCAACCATGATCTTATTGAATGGCAGAATGGATTTGACAGGCCAAAGAGCTACTTCTGCTCCTGTGCCTTATGGTCTTCTGTACATGCTACAAGCAGTCTATATCCAAATGCAACAAGACCTGGACAATATCCATGTTTGGGCTGACCACTGACAAGTAACCTTCACATCACACAAGTGCCAAAAAACGACCACCTCCAATAGAAGAGACCCTAACTATCGTTCCTTGACACTCAATGGCATTACCATCATTGGATATCCCATTGTCAACATCCTAGGAGTTCCTATTGACCAGAAACTGAACGAAATACTGTAGCTACAAGAGCAGGTCAGAGGCTAAGAATTCTATACTGAGTAACTCACTTCCCAAAGCCTGTCCAGCATCTGCAAGGCACCAGTCAGGAGAGTCATAAAATTCATCTCACTTGCCTGGGTGAGTTCAGCTCAAGAAACTTGACACCATCCAGGATAAAGCAGCCCACTTGATTGGCATCACATCCTTAAGCATCCACTGGGCAGGTTCTGGCTTGGCTATGAAGCCCTCTGCAGTCAAATAGCCAACTGACACTCTCTGACTAATGGACACTCAGGAAGGCAGCCAGTAACCAAGAGGTGTTATACAAACATGAAACGGCACAATTTGGAAAGGGAGAACATTGCAAGGGAGCTGTGGAATGAACATAAAAATTTAACATTTCAATTCTCATCGTGCATTCAGAATCAGGAATTCCTTTTGGACTTGCTTACATTTTGAAAATAAGTAACAGGTATTATGGAGCCACCGGTGGATTGTATTTTCAGTTAATCACTATACAGACATTGTTACAGTTCCCCATATTATAGTGCCTTCGGGAGTTCACAAGCACCATGCTGATTAGTGTAAATTCTCTTTATTGCCTGTGCTGTTGCCACAGTCATTCACGTTTAAATGCATAAACTCCCTCCTTCGCTCACTAACTCATTTTTACACTCACCCTCACAGTCTCAGTCTTTCCTTAATACTCAGAAACAGTGATATATTCAAGTCAGGAAGATGTGTGGCTTGAAAGGGTACTTACAAGTTCCCATGTACTTGTGATTTTTGCATTTCTGGCTGGAAGAGGGAGTGGGTTTGGAAGGTGCTGTCAGTAAACCCTTGGGTTACTACAGCACATCTTGTAGATGGTACACACTATTGCCACTGTGTATCAAGGCTGGAGGTACTGAACTTTGAAGGTGCTAATCAACTGAGCTGTTTTGTGCTAAATGGTCCTAGCTTCTTGAATGTTAGTGGAGCTGTGCCCATCCATAATATGCTATTGCTTTCCTGACTTGTGCGTTGTAGATGGTAGACAGGCTCAGGGAAATCAGGAGATAGAGTATTTGCGCAGAATTCCCAAAGTCTGACCTGCTCTTTTCGCCACAGTATTTATATGGTTAGTCCATTTCAGTTCCTTGTCAATCTCCCATCAGTTGATTGAGGGGGGGAAATCCAGTGATGGTAACACCATGATGTGTCGAGAGGTGATGGTTAGATTCACTCTTTCTGAATATAGTCATTTTCTGACAAATAAGTTGCATGAATATTACTTCACTTATCAGCCCAAACCTGGGTACTGCCTAAGTCTTGCTGCATGTGGACATGGACTGCTTCAGTATCTGAGGGGTTGCAAGTGGTGCTGAACAATGGACAACCATTGGCAAACATTCCCACTCTGACCTTATGATAGAGTGGAAACTCTTTAACAAAGCAGCTGAAGATGGTTGGGCCTAGGATACTGCAAGAATCATGCAGAGATGTCCTTGAGCTGCAATGACTGACTTCCAATAATAACAACCATCTTCCTTTTGCGCTAAGTATGGTCCCAACTAGTGATGATTTTATCCGATTCCCCATTGACTTCACTTGCTAGGATTTCTTGAAGCTACACGCCGTCAAAGGCGGCCTTGATGTCAAGAGGGAAGTTACACTCTCACCTTTTGTACATTGTAGGACAGGATCTTCTGCTGGATGTCTGGAGACCATCTCCAACCCCATCCCAACACAGCCCTCTGGTGGGAATGGGTTGATGTTAACTACCCTCTCACTAGCCTCTTGGTCCACAACATCACCTCAACAGGTGAGATTGGGCTGAGGAACCTCAGATGGGTTTGCCAGTAAAGAAATAACTTACTTCTTCCGTTCATGTGAGCCATGATGAAAATAATATCTAGACGAGTTGTTGCCTGGCGTGTGAATTAGCAGGTGTGATGGGAAGCAGATTAAGACTGTGGGTGTGAGCACTTAGGAGAAAATGAATAGAAACCCTAAACAGATGAAAAGGCAAGAGTTCCGGAAATGAGCTTGTGAGGTATTTTGTTTTCCCAAATCATGTCTATAGTGTTGTATTAAATTTATTTGGATGCAGCCCAAAAATGACTTGCATCCATTAGTCAGTTTTAAAGTTTTTTTTAATATACATTATACCTAAAAGTGGTGTAGATTTTTATGATCAGTTGTGAAATCTGACCGCTTTGATTTATGAGATGGGAAGTGAAGCTTTTTGGTTAGGTCCTAGGCTGAGATTTTGACGTGCTTTTCACTGTAGGTGAAGGAGTGTGATTGGGGAGCTGCGTCATCAATTTCCCCCTACCCTATCATTTTGCCATTGGACGGTGTGGTCACGAATCCAAGCAAAACATTCCATATGAATGTTTCAGAAAAAGAAACGGACACAAAGGATTGCAGCTGCCATTGTTGGAGAACAGTGTACAGTTTCCACGGTGATAAATTCACTCCATTTTACTTAATCCCCTGAGGGAATTAACAATTACAAGTCAAACGTGCGAGAGACAAGTGCAGGTTTCCCTTGTCTACAGCTGATGATCGCATGGTTATATAGACAAACTGAAAAGAGACGCACTCCTCAAAGATATTTTCCTAATCGACTTGTTTAGAGATGTTGTTGCACACCTCTGGAGCAGGTGGGACTTGAATGCAGGCCTCCTGGCCCAGAGGTAGGGATATCACCACTGTGTCACAAAAACCCTATATGTTCCACAAATTATATATTCACGCATATACTGCAGGTATTTCTGATCATAGGAACACAAGGACATAGAAGCAAGAGTAAACCATGCAGCCCATCAGATCTGCTGTCCCATTCAATTAAATTGTGGCTGATCTGGTTGTGATCTCGACACTGTTTTCCTATCTGCTGCTTATGGCCCTTGACGCACTTGTCTGTCAAAAATCAATCTAATTCTGCCTCAAATAACTCCCTCAACACCAGCTTCATAGGCAGGAAAGCCCAGCAGTGTCTCTACATTTTGCGCAGGTTGAGGAAAGCCCATCTCCCAACCCTGCTTCCTCACTACGTCCTACGAGGGTTCATTGAGAGTACCCTGAGCTGTTGCATCACTGCCTGGTTCGGAAGTTGCACCATCTCAGATTGTAAGACCCTACAGCGGATAGTGAGGACAGCTGAGAGGATCATCGGGGTCTCTGTTCACTCCATTACAGACATTTGCACTACATGCTGCATCCGAAAGGCTAAGAGCATTATGGAAGACCCCACACACCCCTCACTCATACTCTTCTCCCTTCTGCCATTTGGCAGAAAATACCGGAGTATTCGGTCTCTCACGGCCAGACCATGCAACAGTTTCTTCTCCCAGGCCATCAGGCTCCTTAATACTGTATGATCGAACTCTATTCCGTCTGAAACTCTTTGCATAACTTCAAATTGCCGCTAGAACACTGGTTTATTAATTATTGTCCTTTTATTACACTGTGATTTGTACACCACTGTGCCTATTGTCTGGATGTGTCAGGAATCACTGTGTTGTCTTGTGTGTTTGCACTGTGTACAATTGTGGACTTTCTCTTTCCAAACAGCTTGACTTCCCTCATTTGCAATGTGACCAAACCTGGTATTTGGTTTGTGTGGAACACAAGATGGCTGCTGAGCACATCCCTTTGACAGCAGCCTAAGCATCCAAAAGTAATTAAATGTGGGAAGTGTTTTTGCAATATGGAAAGATTGCTATTCTTTATGATTTAACCCACATTTCTATGATAAGACTAAACATATTTATGAACTCAAGGGGTATTGCACTAATGGGATCACTATGGATTTTTGCCAGGTTGAAGTAAAATCCCAATGTCTACTTAGCCAAAGGGTTAGTCCTGCAAGTTCACTTGCTATTTGATCAAGTCAGAGCAACTTGCTCAAACGTCAAATGCAATCAAGAAAGACTTGCATTTATTTGCCGTCCATTTCTAGCCACAGGATGTCCAAAGTTTTTTACAGCCAATGAATTGTAGTCACTGGATAGTAGGAAAAACAGCAGCCAATCTGTGTGCAGCAAGATCCTATGAACAGGGGAATATGATAATGGGTATATAATCCTCTTTCAGGTATTGTATGAGAATAAATATTGACCAGGATATGAAAGATAACCTGAAACAAAACCAGATATTGCTGGAAAAGATCTGCTGGAGCAGGTCTGTCAGGAGTTATGGAGAGAAATCAGCTGTGGTGGTGGAAGCAAAGTCATTGGGGACATTTAAGCGACTGCTGGACATGCACATGGATAGCAGTGAGTTGAGGAGTGCGTAGGTTAAGTTACTATATTTTACATTAGGATTAAATCTCAGCACAACATCGTGGGCCAAAGGGCTTATTCTGTGCTGTACTTTTGTATGTTCTGTGTTCTATGTTCTAATGTTTCGGGTCAGTTCTGAGGAAGGGTCACTTGACCCGAAATTTTAACTCTGATTTCTGACAACAGATGCTGCCAGACCTGCTGAGTTTTTCCAGCAATTTCTGGTTTTGTTTGTGATTTACAGCATCCGCAGTTCTTTCAGTTTTTAAGAAGGATAACTAATTCTATTGTATGGGACCTCTTCTGTCCATCTGTGAGGGTAGGTGGTGCTTCTGTTAGATGTGATATCTGGACAATGAAATCTCTGTAAATCCAGCAGTCACTTTCATTTCTGGAACTGAAAACTGCAGGCTTTGTACTCAGGAAGGCATGTTACCCCCGAAACACAATTGGCACCTAAATCATCAAAGTTCAACAGCTGTATTTGTTTTCTGTTGGTGTAGATGACAAACTGTGGATTTTTAAATAGCACCTGACCAAAATATTACCTATTCATCCAAGCTAGGTGAAGGATAAATGCTCAGAATGCATGATGCAGTCACATTTATTCATGGGATGTGGTTGTCAGTACATGGCCAGTATTTAATGCCCATCCCGAGGCGCTGGGGAACTGCCTTCTTGAATATAGCTGAGTGAATAAGTTTGATAAGCTATTTCAAAGGGCCATTCAGAATCAACCACATTACACTGGGCCTGGAGTCACATATAGCGTAAAGGCAGCAGATTCCCTTCTCTGAGGGTTATGAGTGAACCAGTGGGGTTTGATGATCATCACTGATGGTTTATTTCATTAAGTAAAACAAAAGAATGTGCAGATGCTGAAGATCAGAAACATTAAATGGAAATTGTTGAAGAAAATCAGCAGGTCTAGTCGCATCCATAGGCAGAAAGTAGAGCGAACACTTCAGGTCCAGTGGCACTCTGCTAAATGCTATCAGATCTGCTGAGTTTTTCCAGCAATTTTGGGCTTTGCTGCATGGTTCATTTCATAGAGACCAGTGTTCAATTTCAGATTTTTTTTCACAAAAAAGACTTTAGTTGAATTTAACCAGCTGTCACAGTGGGATTTGAGTACCCATCCCCAGAAGGATAGATTAGATTCCCTACAGTCTGAAAACTGGCCCTTCAGCTCAACAAGTCCACACTGATCCTCCAAAGAGTAACCCACCCAGACTCATTCCCCTACACTATATTTACCCCTGACTAATGCACCTAACATTATGGGCAATTGAGTATGGCCAATTCACCTGACCTGCACATCTTTGGATTGTGAGAGGAAACCAGAGCACCCAGAGGAAACCCACACAGAAACAGGGAAAACGTGCAGACTCCACACAAACAGCAAGAATCAAACCCAGGTCCCTGCCACTGTGAGGCAGCAGTGCTAACCACTAAGTCACCGTGCTGCCTGTAAGGTTAAGCAATATCTCTGGATTGTTAGCTCAAGGATTTTGCCAGTATGCCACTAAAGTTTGAACCGCTGCTGAATTCACTATATAAACTCCTCACCTATGGTACCTCTTTGTTAGCAGCACCATCCTAAGGTTTGAGACTTCATGGGAGGGAATTCAGCCTGTGACTATAATTAAGAGTGTCTGCTTGTGAAGAAAACATTCTCTGCATAATGTACAGTGATCAGGAATATGCTACCTGAGAGCTTCAATCATAACCTGTTTGCATGGGCTTCCTGTGTGCAAATTGGTTGCTGTATTTCCTGTTCAGAGCCTATGCCATGCAGTTCCTCAAGTGATCAGTGAGAAGGGAGCTGCCAGTGTTATGTATTGTCAAAATGAGAGTAGTGCTGGAAAAGCCTAGCAGGTCAGGCAGCATCCGAGGAGCAGGAAAATCGACCTTTCGGGTAAAAGCCCTTCAACAGGAAGACCTTTGCCCGAGGCGTCGATTTTCCTGCTCCTCAGATGCTGCCTGACCTGATGTGCTTTTCCAGCACTACTCTAACCTTGACTCTAATCTGTAGTACCCACTTTTACCTGGTGTTATGTAAAGATCTATCCACAGAAGAGAAACAAATTCTCCTCCAGACTTTTAAACTTACAAAAAAGAAATTTGATCAAAGATTGAAGGAGCAACAATTCGCAGGTTTCTGGGGAAAACAACAAAGGAAACAGACAAATTGGAAAGCTCTGTGAAAGAGCTGGTGTGGGAGTGATGTATCAAATGATCTCCTTGCTTTCTTATATCAGTTGTCATGGTAGTGGAAAAATATGGGCTATCTTTTTACAACATCGGATTTAAATTCCTGAAACCTTCCCAGATTAAAATGTTTTTGTAAAATATAAGAAATATGGACCTGATCATAGCTGCAGCGATCACCCGGTCAGAGATTGAAGTAAATACAGGAAGTAAATGGGAAAGAAATAAAACTGAACTGAAGTTCTCTACCACCAGGGTCAGGTGTCAGAGATTTGCATCTCCTATTGTTTGATTTTCCTTGTATCATAGTTTACACATAGTGAACATGAAAGGATTGCCTGAAACTAACAAACTTGAAAAGAAAATGGAGTTAGACTCTAGAAAACACAAATGAAGCAAATTTCAGTTGCTGTTTTGCAGAGCAATAAAAAGAAAATGGATTGATAACAGCAAGGATTGGATGACCCTCTTGCTGTTCCCTTTTAATCATCAGGAAAGCCAGCATAGGTGATTAAAACAAATTGAAGAAACATCATTCACCAATAACTCAAAAATTCAACACATTTCATCATTGCTGAGGATACAAGACATCGCCTGAGCAACCATGGTCTCAGGTTCAACTGGAACAACTGGCAGAACTTTGTAAACTGCATACTCTTCAATCTCCTATTATACTGGAACGTTAATCCTGTGCTTTGTGTTTAAGTTGTGTGCCTTGTTTGATTATTTTTCCTGTGGTTCGTAGGGAATAGAATTCTTTCTTTCACTCTTTCTTTCTTGCAATTGGGTCTTTAATTCAGATCAATTGTCCGTGCCCTAATTGAAGCATGGTTTTGCAGTGCTCAAAAAAAAAATTAAAGTCTCCGTTGCGACCAGACAAATGGGTTAAAAATGGGGAAGTTCACTCTGCAGCCCTGAGAAAGTTTCTTCAGAAGGACAGGTTCCTGGTTGTATTTTCAACTCTCTGCTTCTCACAAACAGCAGCCAAACACAGTGAGAATTAGCCAGCAAATTTATTTTGTTAACCTGATTTAATTTTGTTGCTGCTTGTGGTTGGAACCAAGGAAATGAAGGTGCTGCTACTTTTAAGCTCACAAGCATTTTTCTGACAGACACTATTTTGAGTTCAGTGTGGGATTTACAACCAATAAAAGTCATTTGTGTCATTGCTGGTTAATAACACGCAGACAGTTCTCTTGCAGATGCTGGAAATGATCTATAGTAACCTTGTTGCAGATAAAACTTTAATTGAGGTAATCGGCTCATGTATATTGAGCATTGCAGTAAAGCTTAGGGAGAGAGGAATCGGAATTATGCAGGATCAGTGAATCAAATAAAGGAGTTAATGATGATGGACAACCATTAGTTTATCAGTTAGGTCTCACCTGAGGTTAGCATGAAGTGGTTGTGATATTGCTGTGCTGCAAGAACTCCATAAGACCATTAGAAATGGGAAAGGAATAGGCTCTTCGGCCCTTTAAGTCTAACATGGTTGATCCAACATTCCTCAAGTCTATTTGCCTGCCCTTTCCCCAACTGATCAAGAATTTATCTTTCTCAGTCTTACATATACACAAGGAGTCTGCCCCCACAGCTCTCCATGGCAGGGTGGTCCAGAGAGACTCAGCCCTCTGAGAGAAGACATTCCTCCTCATCTCCGCTTTCAGTTGGTGCCCCTTTATTCTGAGACTGTACCCACTGGTCCTGGATTCTCCCATGAAGGGAAATCTCCTCTCTGCATTAATCCTGTCAAGCCCCTGAAGCATCCTGTATGTTTCACTGAGATCGATTCCTCATTCTTTTAAACTCCACGTGAACAACTTGTTCACAAGGCAATCCGTCCATACTAGGATCGTCCCAATGAGCCTTTTCTGAACGGCCTCTGGTGTGGAGAGACACGAGTTTGAAGATTGTTTCAGACAGAACATTTGTCTTTGATAATGAAAATGTACATCAAGTAATACTGGCTGTATAATTCAGTTTGTCATAAAGCTGTGAAGAATGGGGTCCTTTTAGGAGAGCTTCCTGGCATGATTTTCCAAAGGAACATAATGCAAACCCAGCTTTGCATTACCAACTTCCTTAAGAGACCATATAGACCTTTTCACTGTGAGTGTGCCAGGAAGCTGGTACCACTAGCTGACCACACCATGTTGCCTTTAGTTCCACCATCAAAAAAAAACACACAGCAACTGTGTCAGTCTTGAGGCAACTTTCCCACATCCTCCTTACTGTATTGGCTGAGAGCTATTTTGCCAGGATCAACGCAGAGCCTGGTCTGCACTGCATTGAAAACACAACTCAGAATTTTCACTGCATGTCTTGACTATTATTTAATTTCATAAACGTCTCGGTGAAAACGCTTCCAGTTTCAGCATCAGTCATTCCTAGCCAGAGTGGTCATGCATAAAGTTCCAGTAAAACCAAAGAACTGCAAATGCTGGAAATCAGAAACAAACCCAGAAATTGCCAGGAAAACTCCGCACGTATGGAAGCATGTGTGGAGAGAAAGCAGAGTCAATGTTTCGAGTCAAGTGACCTTTCTTCAGAATACGAGTAGCTGACAATGGGTTGGTTCACTTCATTTATTCCAACGCAGAGTTAAGAAGAGAGAAAGCAGAGTTGTAATCGAATAATGGTCTTTACAATGACAAACGCAGAAATTAGGAAAGAACTGGGGTTTCCCATTAGTGTTGGACACATCACAAAATACATGCAACAATACATAACAGGGAGGGTTTGGAGCTCAGAGGGAGATTTTGTTTTAAATTGTGGAGGAGTCCAAAGATATACAGAATAAGATAGTCATAAATTAATTCAGCTAAAAATTTAAGACAATTCTTTTTACTCAGAATGAGTTTGCAATGTGGGACTGAATTTGATTTATTGTTGTTGCAAATACCGAAATACAGTGAAAATTGTACCATACAAAGTGCATCGGGGTAGCAGAACAGAGTGCAGAATACAGTGTTGCAGCCTCAGAGAACAGGAAGAGAGAGGGATCAGCATTAACATTTGACAGGTCCCTTCAAGCTATTCTTGAATCTTCATATGTATATTGGAACTTTTATATCTTCTGCCCAGTAGACGATAGTGGGGGTGGAGGGGGTCTTTTGATTATGTTGGTTGCTTTCATAAGGCAGCAGGAAGTATCGATGGAGTCAATAGATGGAACGGTGGTATGTGTGATAGACCTCATTCACAACTCTAGTTTCTTGTGGTCTTGGGCAGAGCAGTTGCCATGCTGTGATACATCCAGATAGGATGCTTTCTGTGGTGCTTCTATAAAAATTGGTAGGCATTATTGTGGACATAGTGAATTTCCTTAGCCTCATGAGGAAGTAGAGACATTGTGCTTTCTTTGAGCATAGTGTCAACATGGGTGGACCAGGACAGATTGTTGGTGACCATTATTCCCAGCAACTTGCCACTCTTGACCAGCTGCACCTCAGCACCATTGATATACACACAACGTGCCCTCCACTCCATTTCCTGATGGAGAGATTGTTGTCTTTACACCATGTTGCTAAGCACTCAGTATCTTTCCTGTATTCTGTCACGTTATTGTTTGATGGACTTGAGGGAAAGCTAAATAAATGCATGAAGAAGAAAAGCTTAGCTGAAAATTCTGGTAGGATTGCATGATGAGATGTTGGGTTTAAATCTCACATGGAGCATAAACACGAGCATGGACTAGTGGGTAGAATAATGTGTTTCTTTGCTCCAAAGCCTCCCTATTGTGTATTGTTGCCTGTATTTTGATGATGTGTCCAACACAAGTGGGAAACCCCAGTTCTCTCCTAATTACTGTTACTATGGTGAATTCCATTGTGCTGAGGTGAAGTAAATACAGTTCTTTGCTTATCTGCTTAAGATTTCTATGCATTTCCATCAGGAACAGCAAAGGTAGCAATATTTTTTTAAAATTGCAACCCATGATTGGCTTTTGAAATGGAGGGTAAATGAATGGAGCAGTAACGATTTCTTTTCTCCTGGACTGCATCGACGGCCAGAATTAATTCTACCTCAATGGAAGTAAGATAATGAGCAGTCTCTTACAATACGGATTGTTGGCATGAGAGAGTATTTAGTCTAATACAGTCGCGCTTTACAATAAGATGTCAACTTATTACTGGAAATAGCAGAGTGTTTGCCAAATTTGTGTTACTGAAAGCATTCCATTTTTCCAGAAGTGCATCTTCCAAATACAATTTTGCAGAAGTTGTGGCTTTGCAACCATAATCTCGTTTCGCACTGAGATCATCAGAAAAGCCTTGGATGTCAGAAGTCAAATGTAATCATCAGCTAATGACACCCAAAATGAAAGTTGATTTGAGTTTTCATGGTCCCTTTATGAATCCTTCAGGCCTGAACTTTACCATGGGCATCCAACGCTGGGGGTGAAAGGTGGGTCATTAGCCCACACAGCTGACAAAACAGGTTAGCTTAGCATGGTTGTGATGTAGGAAATGGGGCAGTCATTTGCACACAGCGTTGTCCATTGCTGGCAGCATCTGGCCATTGTCACATAGCTGCTTGTAGGAGTTTGCTGTGTGCACGCCAATCATGGTTAAACCCCAAAGAAATGCCCTTTAAACCTTAAAGGAATTCTAAAGATGGTTTTCCTCTAATGCAGTGGGAAATCAGATGGTGCTCCAGTTTTGCTCCCGCCCAGTTAAATATCCAACCCACCCAGTGTCTGGAGGAATGCATGCCACCCAACAACTGGAGGAAGAGCGCCTCATCTTCTGCCCAGGAACCCTTCAACCACATGGCATCAACGTCAACTTCACTAGTTTCCAAATCTCCTCTCTCCCCACCTCATCTCAGATCCAACCCTCCAACTTGGCCCCGCCCTCATGACCTGTCCTACCTGTCTATCTTTCTTCCCACCTATCTGCTCCACCCTCCTCACCAACCTATCACAATCACCTCTCTGCCTGCCATCCACCTATCGCCTTCTGAGCTACCTTCCCCCACCAGCCCCACCCCCACCCTCCCATTTATCTCTCAGCCACTCTTCATCACCTCCCCGCCCAACATATTCTTGATGGAGGGCTTATGCCCGAAATGTCGACTCTCGGGCTCCTTGGATGCTGCCTGACCTGCTGTGCTTTCACAGTTGACTCTGACTCTCCAGCATCTGCAGTCCTCACTTTCTCTCTGCTCAACTTATTTGTCCAATAGCCTCACTGGAGAGTGACGTTCTGAGGAAGGTGTGATGAGGTGACTGCTTTGAAGCTCCCCCGGGATATGGATGAGGTTCAAATAATTCACTGACGTCCATCAGTGGAAGGAAGCTGTTGTCCTTGCTGGGTTTGGCTCGAATGTGACAAGAGTCCCACAGCAAGGCATTGCTGTCATGTGATCACTATTTTAAGCTGCTTCTGTTCAGAAAGGCATGCAGAGTAAGAAGCAACATTAAAGAGGTATTCCTTTTAAGGCAACAATGCAGTTTGCAACCCAGTTGCACATGGAGCTGTAACTTGTAAAAGCTCTGTTTTTGTACAAATGGGAATGTGGTGGGACTTTGTTGACCACTGAGCAGGTTGGTGACGGGAGATGTTTGTCCCAGCCTGCTAGAGGAAAGCCACTTCCTGGTCAAATTGGAGCAGTCTCATTGCAGTGAACAAGATTACTGGTGGCATTGTGAAGCCCTAAATGATGTGGGCAATGGTGAGACTTTTGGCGATGCCTTTCTCGATGTTGGAAGGAGCAACTAGTCCCATTTTCCAACAGAGTTGCAGGCATCGAAATGAGATTCTTACGTGGGGGGTGATGAAGCTATTAATGGAGACTATTGCTTGTTCTTATGCTGCTTCACCTGAATCTCAACTTTCTAACATGGAAGTTCCTGTCTTACCTCGTGTTGGAGAGGAACTAGAATGTGTTGGAGCTGGTGACTCCAGCTCCTCACTTGCTCCTCTTAGACTTCCAGCTTGGATACTAGGCACCACGTCATCGGGACTCTCCTTGTTGCAGGGTCTGCACACGCTGCATATCCACGGACCGAACGGCACCATCATGGCACGTCCCAGATCCATGCACAAGTAGCGTCTGCACAGAAACGATGCAGTTTGGAGTGTACTCGGTACCTCTCCGTGCGATGCTGCTGCAAGGGGACACTGTGCGTGCAGGAATGGGAACCCAGCTCAAGCTGCACCTAAAGGCTGCTGACTGGCTGTCTGAGCGCTCGCTCGCTCACCTGACACGTCTGTGTGGATGCTCACGGCCTCCCTGCCTTTTAGTGCAGACAGTATAAAGGCTTGTCCTGGTTGTCAGCAGTCACCAGTCCAGGTGGTAGCCGTCTTGCTGTACCCCACGTGCGACGCCAGTGTTACGCCTGCACCATGGGCTAGTACAGCTGGTACACTGCACGTGTTGCCAACAAATGGCCAAGACCCAACATTGGAGGGCACGTGTGCTCTGTCAGATCCAGAGAAGCACCCTTGGAGGAGCTCCCCACATGAGTCGAGGGCAGTCTCTGATCTTCAGTTCAGGGGCTGGGGCGTGGTCTGAAGAAGGACCTCCTTTCTGTAGGGGATGATGAGCTGAATTCTTGCCCCATCCTCCTACCTACCCTGATGGATCCTGCCCTATTGTTACAACCCATTGTGCCTGCACCAGCTCTTCAAACAAACATCATCACCTCGTACCAATCTGTCTCTGCTCTTGCACTCTCTTTCTATTCAAGTAATCATTCAGTGCCCCTCTCAGAATGGCTCAAATGGATCTGCCTCTACCACATTTCCAGGAAGTGCATTCCAGACTGTAACTACTCACTGTGTGAAAAGGTTTATTTCTCACTTTATTTGCGCATTACTTTAAATCTATGCCTTGTTGTTCCTTTTAGAAGCAGGAATAGTTTCTCCCTCTCTAATCCAGCCCACTCGTGATTTTGAAAGCTTCAATCAGATCTCCTCTCAGCCTTGCTCTCTCCAAGCAGAACAGCTCTAATCTCTTCAATCTGCCATGGTGGGACTCCAACCTCTATCAGCCTGAATTATTAGCCTGGATCTCCGGCTTGGTGTAGTTATACGTACCACTGCACCACTGTCTCCCACCTGCTAGAGGTTACATTTGACTGGATAGCCCCTGTCAGAATCTACAAGGAGGACCAGAAGTTTGGTCTCAGTCTTTTGTGATCTAAGCTGTTCTGCCCACGGATTTCGTGGGGTGACATTCGTGGCACCCCTCCGTACAAATCCTTTCAAAACCATGTGAAAGGACGCGCACAAGCATCCCCTCACTGGACTTTGCTAAACCAGCAAAATGCATTTCTCCCCCTGCATTGGCATCGGCTTGAAGTCACTGCCTGACAGACAAGTGTACACAGACACAGCCTCAACTTAAATACAGAAGTCTCTCTCTCACAGACACACACACACAGACAGACACACACACAGGCATACACACAGACAGCAAGCTGGGTTACTGACAGTCACTGACCTACAGTAACCTCCACTGCTGCAGAAGACAGCAGTAAGCGCTGCATTGTCGAGTGTGACAATTTACTGGGTATTGGTGCAAATCAACTGGCACATCAGAGATAAATACCAATGTGGTTTAGTGATGGCAATTAATATTTAAAACAACACTGCTGTGACAACGTGGGGCCATGGAATGCAGCGTGTGCACGTTGGTCCTGTGTCTAATGTGGGTCCTGTATGCATGTACATCCTGTGTGTGTGTCCCATGTGCGTGTCATACCAGTGTGGTTGTGTACATGCTTGCCCTGTGTGTGTGTTATCACGTGCATGTGCATCCTGTGTGCATACCATGTCGTGTGTGTGTGTGTGTCATCTGTGCGTGTGTCCTGTATCCATGTGAGTCCGTGTGCATGTACGACCTGTATGTGCATCCTGAATACATGTGTCCTGTGAGTCGAACCAATGTTCAAAGATTTTCCCTGCATCTGTTAGAAAATCAAATGTAAAAAAAAAACTGGGACAGTATCCATTGAAGAATTTATTTGCACTCCATGGCCCCAGGTTGTCATAGTCGTTCAGTTTTAAATATTAATTGTCTACATTAAGCCACAATATTTTCATATCTGATGGGCCAGCTCTGCACCAGTTGATTTGCACCAATACCCAGTAAATTGTCACACTCGACAATGCAGCGCTTACTGCTGTCTTCTGCAGCAGTGGAGGTTACTATAGGTCAGTGACTGTCAGTAACCCAGCTTTGTGTGTGTGTGTGTGTGTGTGTGTATTTAAGCTGAGGCTGTGTCTGTGCACACTTACTGTCAGGCAGTGACTTCAAGCCGATGCTAATTACCCGAGGCAGAGAGCAACCTATCTGAACGTAGCCACTTGATTTCACCAGTGAGAGGATACTGTTGTCCTCCCTTTGGTACTGAATTTCCGAGCATTTATTGTGTCATGGAACAAAATGCAAACGGGCTCCACGTTCTGTGTTACTCTCAAGGGATAACTCCTCCTTATGCTCCAGATGGAGTGATCACAGATAGGGTCTGAACGCATCGCCTCTGTTATCTAGAATTATGTTGTGGGTATACTGATCACTTTGAAGGGTGGTGATATGGGAATGGGATTCCAGACATGTATCTGCACAGTTGTGACCAATTCTTTGTTTCCAAACCTAGTGAGTTCTGGAATGTTTTTCGAATGTGCAGAATCTGAGCTGAGCCTGATATCACTCTTATCTTGTGTCAGCAGCACACATTTTACAACAGCAGGTCGTTTTAAGGTGGAAATTATGTTCCAGATCCTGGGCCACTCTGGTTCCCTTGTGAGTCGAGAGACCTTTTGTCGGTGTAAATGTACATTTCAGCACAAAGCTGATGAACATTCAAGATGGAATGAGAAATATTTCTGCGGGTCATAAAGCTATGGAACATTTTCCCAAGGCGCAATAGAGGGCAGATCATTGGAGGTCAGTGTAGATTGACTCCGCTGTCAATTAGGAATCTAAGGTTATTGAGGAAGGTGGGAATTTGAAGTTGGAGCCTGAGGTAACTGCAGAGAGAATGGTATGCCATTAACAAGTCAGCCTTTATTTACATGCATACAGTACATGGGTTCTGACCAGCTAGTTCCAAGCCTGTCCCTAGAATAAGACTTTCTGAATCTCCTGTTGATATCTGTCAGCCAGGGCTCCCTAATTCAGGTTGTTAATCCGAACCAATCAGTCAATGAGATCCACCTGGCGCTGGGTCCAATCACTACAGAACCGCAATCGGATCAGCTACAACCTTCTGAGATAGCAGGGTCGAGGGGCAAAATGGCCTACTTCTGCTCCTAACTTCAGAACACACATGAGGTTAAGATGGAAGCTACACTTGTGCTCTTCCTCCTCCAGATAAGATCAGTTTGACTCAGTTGATAGCACTCTCCTATCTTGATTCAGAAAGTAGTCAGTTTGAGTCCAATGTGCAGTAATCTTGGATTTTGTTGTGTTGTAGTACTGATGGAGCTGGGCTTTATCAGAGCAGCTACCCTTCCCTCAGAGGTCCTGCCTGTTCAAACATACATTTTTACAACTTTTTACTATGAGATTGAGGTTCAGCCAGGATGCAATGGAGTGAATGGTTTTCACAATCTACACCAGCCTTGCTCGAAGAGTAGTGATAACCACAACACACAGGCAGAGCTCTTCTACATTGGAAAGGTATGGGGGAGGCAGTGGCTTTGTGACAGTATTACTGAACTAATTCAGAATCTCAGACTACTGTTCTGAGGATGTGTATTTTAATCCCAGCATAGCAGATTGCAAAGTTTGAATTTAATTTTTCTTAAAATCTTGAATTGACATATTAATCTAATGGTGACTATGTAAGCACTGTCAATTGTAAAGACCCATCTGGTTCACTAATTCCCTATAGGAGGGAAATTCCAATCCTTAGCTGGTCTGGCTTACATGTGACTACAGACCTGTAGCACCATGGCTGATTCTTAACTGCTGTTTACTGCTCAAATCCAAGCCACCCAACGCCTGGAGGAAGAATGCCTCATCTTCCACCTTGGGGCGCTCCAACCACATGGGATCGATGTCGATTTCACCAGTTTCCTCATCTCCCCTCTCCCCACCTTATCTTAGATCCAACCCAGCACCCTTCTTGAACTGTCCTATCTATCCATTTTCCTTCCCATCTATTCTCTCCATCTTCTGCTCTGACCAATCACCATCACCCCCACCTCCATTTACCTATAACCTTTCCAGCTACCTACTCTTCACCCCACTCTCCTATTTATCTCTCAGCTCCTTCCCCCACTCCCTCCCCCAACATTCCTGATGGAAGGGCTTATGCCCAAAATGTTGATTCTCCTGCTCCTTGGATGCTGCCTGACCTGCTGTATTTTTTCAGTGCCACCCTTTTCGACTTCTCTTAACTGCATTGAGTCAATAAATGCTGACCTGGCCAATGCTGACCACATCTCATGGGTGGGGGAAATAAAGTTATTTTATGTGAAGGTGACATTCCCCATGCAACCCCTGAGGATTAAAGTAGATGTACAATGTGCCTCAACAGGTAAAAACTAATGTGTCCACATGTATCAATTTCTAACTAAAACAGTGCATCCCAAATGTGTTCACTGTGACCCCATTTCGAGCCATGTAAATTGGCATGGCCTCTCTGTGAGGGATTGGGTGAATGAGGTTGGGGTGGGGTCTGGGAGAGCTGGGGGCAGAGACCGAAAACCCCAAAGAATGAGGGTTGGAGGCACAATGGGGCTACTACCTTTGAGCTTGTGACCTCAAAGCTTCAGCTTGTGACCATTCTAACCCCAGTTTGTGTAGCCTAGGACAAAAGGTCCTAAAAGGATAGCTCTGTTAGCTGTTGCCTGAGCCCTTTTGCTGTTCTTATTTCGGATTGCTAACCTGTGAAGTATTTAAATTCTGCCACAGGTCTACGTGCCCTACTGGTTTTGGCAGTCTGTTTGACTGATCGTGTTAATAGTTGCTATCTTACCAATGCTTTCTTGATTCATGATACAGTGATTGTGCACCTGGTTGTGCCCACTGTCTTCCCTTGAGCTTTCTGAAAAATCAAAATACTGTTCAGCGAGGGTATGGGTTATAAGGAGAGGGAGGACAAACTTGGGTTGCTTTCGCTGGAGTGGCGGAGGCTGAGAAGAGATTTGAAAGAAGTCCATTAAATTATGAGTCGCGTCGACAGGGTTGGCGGTCAGAATCTTATTCCCAGAGTTGAAATGTCAACTATTGGGAACTTGCATTTAAGGGGAGAGGGGGCAAGTTCAAAGGAGATATGATAGGCAAGTTTTTTACACAGAGTGTGGTTGGAGTCTGAAACACATTGCCAGCCACTGTAGTGGAGGCAGATACAATACGGGTGGTTAAGGGACTTTTAGATAAACATATGAATATGCAAGGTATGGTGGGATATGGACCATGAGTAGGGAAACGGGATTAGTTTAATTTGGCATCATGTTCAGCACAACATCGTGGGCCGAAGGGCCTTTTCCTGTGCTGTATTGTTCTGTGTCATATAATTCAGCAGATAAATGTGCCACAAGGTGTGCCTGTCGTACTGGCAAAGTCTAGCTTCAGCCACTGGTTCATGCTGAGTTAATTTCTAGCAGTCAACACATCCCCCCGACATTGATTAAATGATCTGATGTTGTCTGTGCTTTGCCTGTCGGTGCTGACAAGTCTCCACATGTAATAATTACAGGACAGTAAACAGAAGGCCGAATATGTAAGGGAGGATTCCTGTGCCGGACCCTTCATTAGAAAACCTGTCAACATTGAATTTGTTCATCAGTCTCTGGGAGGGACATGATCACATTTGCCAGTGATCCATTCCCATTGCAAAGAGGAACACAGGAGTTTTTCCCACACCACTCCCACTGCCACAGTGCTGTCCTGGCCAACATTCATTCCTCATCGAGCGTCTGAAACTGAGATCATTTTGAGAGCTTGCGGTGGGCAGATTGAGGGTCACGTTTCCCTGCATTTCAGCAGAGACCATATCTTAGCTGTACCTCTGAGGCATTATGAGATTATGGTAAGCGCCGTGGAAATATAAATTTAATCTTGTTATTGCATCCTTATGTAGCACACTCACTTGGGCAAGGTGTTGAGTCTCTGATTTCTACAGTGGGTCAACAGATATCAGAGAGAAGAAGCTAGAAAAAGCCAGATTCTGGTGGAAGGTAACAGATCTGGAACATTGGCTGGAATCGTCTGGTGTCAGGAAGGGAATCAAGGGTCATGGGGGTAAAGGCAAGAAGGTGGAGTTGAGGGTTATCAGATCAGCCATGATCCCATTGAACGGTGGTGGGACAGACTTGATGGGCTGATTGACTCATGTCTGCTCCTGTACTTGATGGTCCTCGCTGGTGGTGAGTTTGAGGAAGGGCAGGATGGTGCCGGTGCTGAACCTTACCTCCTTCCTATCTCCAGCCGAATAACATCTGAATGGGAAGACCCATGGTCAACCTTCCTGTCCAGACGCCAGGGAATAGCCACTGGAAGACCTCACGTCATCACCGTCGGTATAATCCCATCAGTAGACAGAGGTGTATCCAAGGCACTCATTTAGGGTCTGAGGATCGAAAGCAGGGAGTCCTGCCAAGAGGTATCTCTCCTGCCCTGGCCAATGAGCCTGCCCTTTTCCATCCTCTACCCATGACCACGCTTGAAGAATTCACTCCCTTCCCCTACTCTTACTTCACTGCATTCTGGATTGCTCCATGATCCTGAGGCTTTGGTGGGTGTTCTACTGAAGTATCCACACCTTCTCCATCACGCTACTGAATATGAAAGATGCTGGCCTCTCTTTAACAGGCAGGTCTGAGTAGGCAAGACCACTGCCTCTGGTCTAGAGTCCCAGGGAAGGCCCACAGGTGGCCTCACTACTGCCTGACTGGCTTGCGGTTTGATGAACATTCTCGAAAAGAGAAAATGCAGATGTCCCTCCAGATGTTCAACGAGGACCAAAGCTGACAACACCTCAACAGGATTCCACCCAGGTTCCACTCTCTCCACCTCTGCTTCCACACCTGGGTATTTCCAGAATTTGCTCTTGTCAGTTCAGATTTCCAGCATCTCCGGAATTCGGCTTTGCTATTTGAGGTAAAAACAGTTTGGAGCAACAAGTTCGGAGACTTTTAAGTAAAACCAAGGAGCTGGGTTGAGTCGTACCTCTCATCACAGCTCTGAAGAAGAGACCTATCAGACCCAAAATGGAAGCAACTTTGCAATTTTAGTTGATTCACGAATTCTGGGTCTTATTGGCTGGCCCAGCATTTACTGTTCATTCCTAAATGCCCAGAGGGCAGTTAAAAGTCAACCACATTGCTGTGGGTGTGGAGTCACACGTAGGCCAGACCAGGTAAGGAGAGTAGTTTCTTTTTCTAAACGACATATTGAACCTAATGGATTTTTCCCAATAATCGCCAACTGTTTCATGGGTCATCATTACATTCTTAATTCTAGATTTGGTACTGAATTCAAATTGCCTTTATTTGTACCTGGCTCCCCAGAACACTGGGTGTCTTGGTTAATAATCCAATGATAATACCACTAGGTCAATGTCTCCCTGATGCTGCCAGATCGGCTGTGTTTTTTTCTAGCAATTTCTGTTTTTATGGAACAAAATGGATTCGAGATTAGAGTGGTGCTGGAAAAGCACAGCAGTTCAGGCAGCATCCGAGGAGCAGCAAAATTGACGTTTCGGGCAAAAGCCCTTCATCAGGAATACAGGCAGAGAGCCTGAAGGGTGGAGAGATAAATGAGAGGAGGGTGGGGGTGGGGAGAAAGTAGCATAGAGTACAATAGGTGAGTGGGGGAGGGGATAAAGGTGATAAGTCGGGAGGCAGGGGAGGGTGGAGTGGATAGGTGGAAAAGAAAATAGGCAGGTAGGACAAGTCATGGGGACAGTGCTGAGCTGGAAGTTTGGAACTGGGGTGAGGTGGGGAAAGGGGAAATGAGGAAACTGTTGAAGTCCACATTGATGCCCTGGGGTTGAAGTGTTCCGAGGCGGAAGATGAGGCGTTCTTCCTCCAGGCGTCTGGTGGTGAGGGAGCGGTGGTGAAGGAGGCCCAAGACCTCCATGTCCTCAGCAGAGTGGGAGGGGGAGTTGAAATGTTGGGCCACGGGGCGGTGGGGTTGATTGGTGCGGGTGTCCCGAGATGTTCCCTAAAGCGCACTGCTAGGAGGCGCCCAGTCTCCCCAATGTAGAGGAGACCGCATCGGGAGCAACAGATACAATAAATGATATTAGTGGATGTGCAAGTAAAACTTCAGATGTGGAAGGCTCCTTTAGGGCCTTGGATGGAGGTGAGGGAGGAGGTGTGGGCGCAGGTTTTGCAATTCCTGCAGTGGCAGGGGAGGTGCCAGGATGGGAGGGTGGGTGGTAGGGGGGCGTGGACCTGACCAGGTAGTCATGGAGGGAATGGTCTTTGCGGAAGGTGGAAAGGGGTGGGGAGGGAAATATATCCCTGGTGGTGGAGTCTGTTTGGAGGTGGCGGAAATGTCGGCAGATGATTTGGTTTATGCGAAGTTTGGTAGGGTGGAAGGTGAGCATCAGGGGCGTTCTGTCCTTGTTACAGTTGGTGGGGTGGGGTCTGAGGGCAGAGGTGCGGGATGTGGACGAGATGCGTTGGAGGGCATCTTTAACTACATGAGAAGGGAAATTGCGGTCTCTAAAGAAGGAAGCCATCTGGTATGTTTTGTGGTGGAACTGGTCCTCCTGGGAGCAGATACGGCGGAGGAATTGGGAATACAGGATGGCATTTTTGCAGGAGGCAGGGTGGGAAGAGGTGTAATCCAGGTAGCTGTGGGAGTCGGTGGGTTTATAAAAAATGTCGGTGTCAAGTCGATCATCATTAATGGAGATGGAGAGGTCAAGGAAGGGGAGGGAGGTGTCAGAGATGGTCCAGGTAAATGTCCAGAGATATGCAGGTTAGGTCGATTGGCCATGCTAAATTGCCCATAGTGTTCAGGGATGTGCAGGGTTAGCAATGGGGAATGCAGGGTTACAAGGATAGGGTGGGGGGTGCTGTTCAGAGGGTCATTGTGGACTCGATGGGCCGAATGGCCTACTGCCATATGTAGGGTTTCTCCGATGCTAATAGCTCCTCTCTTTTAATGCTAAAGAGTGCTCTGGGATTTTTGCACCTACCTGAGCAGAAAAAAACACCGCAATTTAATGTCTCATCCACAGACAGAGACTTGAATCCATAATCTACTGACTCAGGTCGAGAGTGCTGAGCTAGTGCTGACGTGACCATAATTAAACTGTTTATGCTTTTGATGACACCCTCAGACCTGCCCATTGAAAACTTCAGTCCCTGCTATTTCTTGTTTATCTTCAGCTCCGTGCCTGAGCACTGCTGGCCACTCATTGCCAATGGTTTTAAGGAGAGGGTTTTACGGGTTGCTCAAAAGATTGTGGACAATGGAATTGGAACACACCCAGCACACGGACTCAGACTGGGGCAAGTTGGGTACGCAATGAGGTGCTTTCTCAGTGAATGTCGACCACTTTTTATTAAATGTTTTCTGAGATTAAAAAATGAAGAGTAAAGATGACTCCGTGCCAAAATTTCATAAAAATCTGAACAAATGAATATTTCATTACCGTTGAGCTAGTTCGAACCTGCTGCTGCTTCAGCTGTGCTCTATAAAGCTTCATGTGCTGCTAGGCATTCATCTTCATTTCAGTTTTGCTCAATTATTAATCAGTGAAATCATCTCTTTCTCTTACTGTTAATTTCAGAGTCTCTTTTTTTCAGTGTTGCAGAGTATAAATTCTTTCTTTTCTGATGGAGAGGTTTCTTTCACCCAGAGTCAACCCCATTAGCTTTAAGCCCTTTGGTCTATTTCTTCTCTGGACAACTGCTGAGGATTCTGTCATTCACATTTACGCTTCCTCCACACCCATTTTCGGTTCTTGCTTTGTTGTCGTCTCTGCCTGCCTTGTGCCATCATCCACTTCACCTGACGAAGGAGCGGCTCTACGAAAACTTGTGTTTTCAACACTATAACCTGGTGTTGTGTGACTTCTGACCTTGTCCACCCCCTCTACCTCCACATCATATCATTCCTTTTGCCATTTCATCACTCCTGCTCGTCATCCTATCCCAGACCCTTTCTTTAGTCCTATCCTCCCCTCCCCCTCCTTTTTCCCAGCCTCCTGACATGCTTAAAGTCTGTGACATCTCTAACCTTTTCCACTTCTGACAAAAGGACCTGACTCATAACACCTGTGAAGACAGGAACAGAGTTTATGTGCCCTGTTTGGTATTTCCTTCCTTTTTAGTTTTGACTTTAGATATTCGGCATTCACAGTATTTATTGCTTGTTATTTTACAAAATTCCGTGCCACTAGCAGGTTTAATGTGCCATTTGGGCAATGAAGTTTCCCTTGTCTCATCAGCCATCCATTAAATTGCCTGTATTGAACAAAGTGCATGGACGTCCACTGGTGGAGTGATTATGTCCCTAACTCTGAGACAGGAGGCCTGGCCTCACAGTCCGACTGCTCTGAACAGGGTAATTAGAAAATACCTTGAAATAGGTGTGAATTATCTTCTTATTCAAAGTACTTTTTTTTTAACTAAAAAAAGCAAGGTGTAATGTATCATAGAGTATCATCTGACCAAGCAACAGATAAAATAAAAACACTGTGGTTTTAAAATATAACAAGTTGTTTCACTGTTAGGGCTAATTAATGGGAGGAGTAACCTTCACAGGGTTGGATGGACTATTTACTGAGTTTGTGATACAATAAAATTATATATAAATCTTGATGATATGAAAGGCAAGGGCTATTTTGATTAACCTTCTGTCTATCTTGGTAGAATGACAACGCAGTTGTCCTTCTGAAAGAGTCACATTGGATTCAAAGCATCAATTCTGTTTCTCACTCCACAAGTGTTGCCAGACCCGCTGAGTTTCTCCAGCACTTTTTGTTCTTGTTGTATTTGTATAGTACTTGTACTGTAATAAAAATATCCCAAGTTTTTTCGCCAAAGTGGAATAAAGGAAATAATGCATGAATATATAGGGCGGCACGGTGTATCAGTGGTTAGCACTGCTGCCTCACAGCACCAGGGTCCGAGTTTCGATTCTCACTTCAGGTGACTGTCTGTGTGGAGTTTGCACATTCTCCCCGTGTCTGCGTGGGTTTCCCCTGGATGCTCCGGTTTCCTCCCACAAAGCTGTGCAGGTCAGGTGAATTAGCCATGCTAAATTGTCCATAGTGTTAGGTGCATTAGTCAGAGGGAAATGGGTCTGGGTGGGTTACCCTTCGGAGGGTCAGTGTGGACTGGTTGGGCCGAGGGGCCTGTTTCCACACTGTAGGGAATCTAATCTAATCTAATAGGAATTCACATGAAACATTAAATCAGAATTCCAAAGCATATGGGGATATGGGCCAAGTGCTGGAAAAAGGGATGAGAATAATTAGGTGGTTGTTTATGATAAGTGCAGAATCAATGGCCAAAAGGCCTTTCTCAGTACTGTTGATCTCCATGTCTCTTACCTTGCATTTTTTATTCAAGCAATATCTTTTCAATAGCAAGCCACATGAGGAGACATAGGTAGATTTTAATGTGTGTTTTCACAGATAGTGAGTTCGGAAGGTAGAGAGGAGGAGGAGCAAGGGTATCCGAGAACTTTGTGGCCAAGGCAACTGAAGACATGGCCGTCAATAGTGGAGTAATGAAAACTGGGTTTACTAAAGAGGTCAGGATTGGAACAGTGCAATGTCTCTGAACGTTTTGAGAAGGATACGAAGCTAGGGAGGGGCACGGCCAAGGAGGGATTTGAAAATAAGGATAAGAATTTCAAAATTAAGGTGTTGCTTGAGAAGGATTAGGAGCCATCGTAAATCAGCAAAGCAACCAGCAAATTATTCTAATGCATAAAGATACCCCACTCAACAATAGCAGCACTCGGAATGTCTATAATCTACTTATTCACCGTACTAATCACTAAGGAATGGCCAAAATTTCATCCAAGGTGCTTATTTGTAAGCCAAATGAGTTGACTTCCAATTACCTGTGACTGTTTCAGTAATAGCCGTTCGATTATAATGGAACATTGTCTTTTTTTTGTGTTATAGACTAATACATTATGCATTTTATAGCATATCACTTCTCTCATTATATAGCAGTGTAATCGCTGATTCTTCCAAAGGCACGTAACATCCAGAAGTTTTCTGTTTAAGAGACATTCAACCCACATGAGAGATCAGTCGTCAAAATGCCACCTTTTATTGCATATATGAAAGAAGCTTTTGACAGGTCAGTTGCAGTTACCAAGCATTTTCTCTTTCAAAGTGGTGGTTAAAGGAACAGAGCCAGTCTGCAACAGCACATCACAATAATGTTGCAGATACTGCCAGCCAGTGAGCAATGCCATGAAAACCCAGTCTTGTAGGACAAACATGTAAGGGGGTTTGAAATGGAGAATTGACCACTCCAGTACTAGGTTTGACAAGGCAGTGGTGTAGTGGTGATGTCACTGGGCGATTAATCCTGGGGCACAGACTAATACTCTTGGAAAATAGGCGCAAATACAGTTCTGGAACTGCAAGTTAGGACTCATTGATGGCGATCAGGAAACTATCATTGATTGTTATAACAAGCCTTCTGACTCATTAATGTCCTTTTAGGAGGGAAATTTGCTATCACTACCCATTCTGGCCTACATGTAACTCCAGACTCACAGCAATATAGTTGAGTCTTAACTACTCTAGAAGGTAGCCGAGTGAGCCACTCAGGGTCAAGGGCAATTAGAGATGGAGAACAAATGCTGGTCTTGCTAGTGACAATGACATCCCTTGAAGAAAGACTTTTCTGTATCCTGCAGCAGATGCTAAAAGACAGAATTAAGCTTTAAAAAGACGGAAGTAAAAACCAGTGAATTAGCATTTGATGTTGCTTGAAGTGTTCAGAATATGTTTCTCTGCAGTTATTTTGATTGTAGTATTCAGAGGAAGATGCATTGGGATGGTTGCTGCAATGTAGGTGTGCATGAGGATTCTTGATATGATATAGTAACTGATTGGTCAGCTTTTGGCTGAGTGAGTGGACACCTCTTTGCTCCACTTAGTTTAAGTTTGCAGAGTGTCTGCTATTCCCATTTGAAACAGCAGAAATTCAAGAATGCTGCCAAATCCATCTTGGTCTGAGGGAACCTGAATTTCCTCTCATTGCCCTGTACTGGATGTGAAGGAGAATGCACTCTCCACTTAACATTTGGATCATTCCTTTTATTTCACATGCAGTCGAATCCTGCACAATCTTTTATTACTGACTTGTTCAATACTCTGCTGCCTGGAATCTATCTACACTAAATCACACTCGCTCATTGTTACATCTGCAAGACTTGCTGTCTGGCAGAGGATTGATCTGTAAAATCCCCTCTGATCTTGAAATGTCTCTTCCTCCAGCTTGGCATTAGCTTCGCTTCTTACAGTCTTCTAGTTCTGAACAGTACAGCAAAGGAGCAGGCCCTTCGGTCCATCATGCTTGTACTGACCATAATGTCATTCTTAGCTAATCCTACTTGCCTGCACAAGGTCAGTGTATCCCTGTACTCCCTGCCTGTTCATCTGTCTGTCTATATGCCTCGAACTTAGCTGTCATATCTGTTCTACCACATCCCCTGGCAGCACAGTTCAGGTATCTACTGCCCTCTGTTTATGAGAAAAACATGCCTCGCTTATCTCCTTTAAACTTTCCCCCTCGCTTTAAACCTTTTTCCTTTAGCATTTGTCATTTTCCCTCTTGGAAAAACACTCTGACTATCTACCCTATCTGTGTCTCTCAATTTTATAGACTCGTATCATGTCACTCCTCAGCCTTCGACACTCTACCAGAAACAATAGGCACTTATCCAACCTCTCCTTGTAGCTAATACGCTCCAATCCAGGCTACATCCTGGTAAACCTCTTTAGCACCCTCTCCAAGGCCTCCACAACCTTCCTATAGTGCAGTGACTGGAACTGCATACAATACTCCAAATACATTCTGCCTAAAGTTTTATACAGCTGCAACATGACTTGCCAATTAATGTCCCATCCAACGAAGGCAAGAATGCCATTTGCACTCTTTACTATCTTATCCATTCGTGTTGCCACTTTCAGGGAGCTGTGGACTTGCAGCCCAAGATCCTTCTGTTTATCAATGCTCCTAAAGATCCTGCCATTTATTGTGTGTTTCATCTTGCATTTGACCTCCCAGAATGCATCACCTCTCCCGCGTGCAGGTTAAACTCCATCTGACGTTTCTTCGCCCAACTTTCCAGTTGATCTATATCCTGCTGTATCCTTTAACGACCTTCCTCACCATCCACTAATTTCTGTGATACCTTCACACCTACTAATCACCTACATTTTCATCCAAATCATTTATAAATACAATTGGTTCTGTTATAATGCATGTTTCTTCAACATGAATTGGCTATAATGTGATTAAAGAATTTAGTTAAAAATCACACAACACCAGGTTAGAGTGCAACAAGTTTATTTGGAAGCATTAGCTTTCGGAGCACTGCTCTGTCATCAGGTGGCGAAGGAACAGCGCTCCAAAAGCTAGTGCTTCCAAATAAACCTGTTGCACTATAACCTAGCATTGTGTGATTTTTAACTTTGTACACCTCAGTCCAACACCAGCATCTCCAAATTAAAGAATTATTTGTAGAACGTGAACATTCCTATAACTTGATTCCAGTCCCATTGATTTAAATGGGGCTATTACACGATTTTCTTATGACACAGGTTGCACAGGAACTGAACTATGGCATTATATCAGCAGTGGCTGTATTACAAATAACAGAAATCCTAGCACTGATGCTTCCAGAACACCACTGGTCACAGACCCCCAGTCAGAAAAACACCCCTCCACAACTACCCTCTCTTGTCTATGACCAAGGATATTTTATATCTAACTTACCAACTCACTGTGGATCCCATGTGGTTTAATCTTCTGGAACAGCCTATCATGTAGAACCTTGTCAAATGCTTTAATAAAGTCCATGTAGACAACATTCACTGGCCAACCCTCATCAACCATCTTCATCACTTCCTCAAAAAACTCCATCAAGTTTGTGAGACAAGACCTTCCCCCATGCAAAGCCACACTGGCTATCCCAAGTAAGACCATTCTGTTCCAGATGCAAGTAAATCTTTTCCGTAGGAACTTTCTCCAATAATTTCCCTACCACTGATGAACAGCTCACTGCGCTATATTTTCCTGGATTTATCTCTGTTGCCTTTCTTAAACAAAGAAACAACTACAACTTTAGTTTATTGTCTGTGTTGGTGGTACAGAGCCTTTAGTAGCTTAGTTGCTGCAGTTCCCCATTTTCCCAGTCCAGTCCATTTCTCCCTCCATCTTTCCATCTGACCTGTTGGTGACCTCTGTACATACTCACAGCGGGGTCAAAATCTTATGCCTGCTGAGATTTCCTGGCCAATTGAAGGGAGCATGTCTCTTAAACTCAGTGGCACCAAGGGAGAGTTGATGGCTGTTGATGGAAGTACAGCTTCCACAGTGCCAGGACTGCACAGTGACCTAGGCCACAGGGAGGTATTACTGGGGGTGAAAGGTGGGAGGGAGGTCTCGCGCACTGGGGGGGTGCCAGTGCAATGGAGACAGTGGGTTCAGTAGCAAGGACAGAACTTAGCTCTTAGTGCCTCCCCCCACCTTCCTGATGCATTCAGTCCCTCAATTGTGTACTGGGTGCCTTTGATGGAAGGACCCTGATCCCATGCTGGGCCGAGCTAAGTTGTCACCAGTCATGTACATTGTAACTGATCTCCCCGTGGCAGGGTTAGACCCATTGGGGTGGCCTGATCTCCTTCTGGGGCTAGTAATAATAAGAGTGTTAAGGTTCTTCATTGACTTCAGGGGCAGGAAATTCATCTGTGAGTATACCTGCCTAAACCTTAATTCAGGTTCAAGTACATCCTGGCTAAGTAAAAGCCCACTTAACTCCAAGCCTGCCATCAGAGAGTTCCGAAGATTCTACTCTTATCTGGGTCTTTTTGGTTTCTCTTATTATTGTCTCACCGCCAGCTCCATCTCCCATTGAGGCAGAGAGACAAGGCAGTCGTGCAATTTGTCAGAGAGAGTATTGGCTAATAATGCCTTGTTAAGATATGCTTAAATTTCCTATTCTATATTTGTAATGTGGTGCTTAAAATGCACTCCATTTGGCTAATGGAAAATTGAGATCTCGAAGCTCTTAGTTTCAGTTCGATATTAATCACAGCAGCTGAGATTTGCTGTCTCATCTTGCTGTCAAATGCCAATCCTTGAGGCAGAACTACTGGACTGCAAACACTGTCAGTGTCATAACTAACACATCCAGTGATCTGAGAGCACAGCATACAAATGGGGCAACGAAGATGATTCTCACAAAAGGAAATATATAAAATTAGATGTCTGCATCATGTTGTCAGTCAGAGATCAGCTTTAGTTTAGGAATCATACATTCGGATGAATCTTCTGTTCTCATGCATGGATTAATAATGAACTCACTCATTACTAATGTACAATTCATTGCCAGTTCTGACATTTCCCAGCCTATTATGTCTCCATTGAAACATCAGCGACCCTCCCATTCATAGAAAGATCTCAGCCTTGATGAGAAATTTGCTGTCCATTTGCAATTTCGCAGAAAGGTAGTTTCTCAGTGAGTACAGGAGAGTAATTCATGAACAGTGCCCTCGATTGCCATCCCGTACATTTTATATCATCAATCCTTACCATCACAGAGCCCTACTGTGATGCCAATCTATCTATTGAACCGTAATGGCTGTTGGAAAACACTGTCCAATTTAACCCACATCCTACATTTTGCCCCCTCAATCCTGCACCTTATTCTTTTATTTAAATACATGTCCAGTTCCCTTTTGAATATTCCTATGGGGTCTAAGTCCACCACCATTGCAGGTAACATGTCCAGATCTTAACAACCCACCATAATTAGAAAATAATAATCTACTTTTCCTAATCCAATTAAGCTAATTATTTCTGAATCAGTGACTCCAGGTGACTGATGCACATCCTGCTCAAAGGCAGGTACAACCCACTTTTTTTTAATCGTTCATAGGACGTCAGTATCACTGACCAACCCAGTATTTATTGCCCATTCCAAAGCACTCAGAGGACTAATAATCAACCACATTGCTGCAGGTCTGGGTTATATAAAGGCCAGACTAGGTAAGGATGGCAGTTTCCTTCCCTCAAGGGCATTAGTGAACCAGATGGATTTTCTTTTTCCCCAGCAGTTTTGTGGTCATAATTTGACTTTTAATTCCAGATTGAATCCAAATTCCACCATCTGTCTTAGCAGGATTTTGAACCCAGGGCCATTGGATTAATAGTCTAGCATCACCTCCTTGTGCTCCGTCCTACAACAGGAGTAGGTCAAAGAGCCAGGTCCTGATCCACCCCGGCCTTCCAGCTCATGGAGCCGAATACCTCCATGAGGAAGCTGCATTGCGGTGACAATGTACACTTTTATACGTGGTCATCAGTAACCCATAAACCATTGCCAGTTCTGACATGCTCAGCGTATTATGTCTCCATGCAAATATTCCCAGTGTACCTTGTGCTGAGTTCTGAGATGTGGTAGCAATAATCTCAAACTGATGGTATGGAATCCTTTTCTGTTGCTGAATTCAGCTGCGTTATGATATGGCCCTCTCAATGTGACATCTGTACAGTCTGTAGTGTCCTGCACCTCGAGGAAGCCAGCAGTGAAGGCAAAGCCTCCTTCCCAAGGCTGCAGCATTGGCCAGTCATGGGGAAATGTCATGAAGGTGGGGTCATTTGACATTAACTGCATCAGTAACTGCCTTGATATATTTGTGGGTTAGAAGTAAGTCAAGCAGGAGATTATAAATGCTGTGTGATTACTGCTACCTTGTACTTTACGCACCCCACTCTCCCCCACCAGCCACATTACCCAAACGAAGCTCCATTGAATGGAAATTCATGTTCGTGAATGCATACTGTTCAAGGTGAGGGGAATCAGCTCTGTCCCCTTGCATAGCTGAGGAGATCTTGGAGTGTTTTTGTGAATAGCCACCCATAGGTGTCACATTTAAGGTCGCCTATGATTATTTCAGTTTCCCAGAAATGGCTGTGATCAATCAAGAATGACCATCACAATGTGACCAGCGTTTGTGTATGGCATTGTTGGATATTGCAGGCAATTCACATGCAGGGTATTGTGATTATAGATAATTTCAACCTATGGCGTGAAACAACCTGGTTAGTGCAATTGCCCCTTGAAGTGTCTTATATCACTTAGAAGATGAGGCTGTGTTTTCAGGCTGTTCAACTCAGTTACAGGCTCTGCAAACCATACCCTCCCCTCAATCTTACACACACACACACACAACAACAACAACCTCCATGTTGCAAGCTTATCAGTACTGAACTTGCATGTGCCTCCACACACCTTTCACTTACACTGCTCGCTGAGCACCAGCCCGACAGCTATGCCATGATAATCATCGTATTCCACAAACCCCCACATCCAATCCAGGGTGGATGAACTCCACTCCCACAGTGACCCAGTCTCCCAATGTACGAACTCCTCTTCCCCCTCCTCCCCACCCTCACCCCACCTGAATTTAAGATCCTTCCAATGCCCCAGAATCGAGTTCCCCAACTTGATGGGCACAGCAGTGATGCCAGTATCCCACCCCTGACCAACCTGGGCCAATGGCCCCAACTGTTGAGATGGACCTTTGGCTGGACCCTTGACTGAGCTCTGTGCAGCTCCTTGAACATCTTGCAACAAATCCCAAGGCTAGTTCCAGTGGACCTTTAGGTCTGACGGTGGCTCACTGTCAGGATTGGGGTGGCATGGAGCCCCTGACCCTGATGATGAGTGTTGGATTGTGACTAAGCCCTGATATCAGACATTGCCCTTGACTGACAGCCCTGATTGAAAACTGTCTCCCTTGACTTGACTTCAACCATCTGGTTGAAGCACATGCGTTATGTTTACCATATGGCGCAGTTATGATATTAGTGAAGCCGTGCAGCAACATGTCTACCTCCTTGAATGATCACAGCTGATAACCATGTCAAGCTGCCCAGCTTTATGCTTATATAGCAAGGCAAAACCAATGGAGAAGCAATTTAATGGTGAAACACAAGAAAATGATGAGGGCATGAAGTCAAATACTGTGCTTAAATGGCAAGACAAAACAGCATTTGACTTCTGAGTAAGGGTGCAGGGGGAGGGAAGGGGAGGGTGCGCAGGGGGAGGGAAGGGGAGGGTGCGGGGGGGAGGGAAGGGGAGGGCGCGGGGTGGAGGAAGGGGAGGGCGCGGGGGGGAAGGAAGGGGAGGGCGCGGGGGGGGAAGGCGTGGGGGGAAGGAAGGGAAGGGCGCGGGGGGAGGGAAGGGCAGGGTGCAGGGGGAAGATGCGGGGGGGAGGGAAGGGAAGGGTGCAGGAGGGAGGAAAGGGAGGGGAAGGGGAGGGTGCGGGGGGGGAAGGAAGGGAAGGGTGCAGGGGGAAGGAAGCGAAGGGTGCGGGGGGAAGGGAAGGGAAGGGTGCGGGGGAGGGAAGGGTGCGGGGTGAGGTAAGGGGAGGGTGTGGGGGGGAGGGGAGGGTGCGGGGGGGAGGGAAGGGAAGGGTGCGGAGGGAAGGGAAAGGTGCGGGGGGGAGGGAAGGGAAGGGTGCGGGGGGGAGGGAAGGGAAGGATGCGGAGGGAGGGAAGGTGAGGATGGTGGCAAAAGGAGGGTGAAGGTGTGGACAGTCACTTTCTGGGAGATTTACTTTTCCGGATGCAAGTGTGCTGCATGAGCAAGTGGTGAGCTGGAGTCCCCAAGTACCCCTCTGAATTCCTAGTCAGGAATTTGGCACCATCTGGTTTCTCTCTGGCTCAGTGGACAATTGGGAAATGTGTATCAATGAGGTGATATTAAGTGTTAATAATATATAACTACATTCCAATGGACCTCTTGCTGCTCTTGGGAGATTCTTCCCTTGCTGCTCAAAACCCGATTGCAAAATCAAGTTTTGTTTCCTCTTTGATTCTTTCCTTAGAATCTCATTTTTCTAATCTTGCCATATTTTCCCAACCGACCCACCATTGTCCATGTTGTCCAGGGGCTGGGATGATTCAGCCTTCATTCTTCCTTTTAACTTGCAGTTCCATTAAAATGTAGCTTACTAGTTCATCGAGAAAAAATAAGGAGCTAAATTCCTGAGGGAAAGGAGGAACAATTTTATGATGAAGTCAAAGAAAATAATAAAGACATGACATCAAACACGACTATGAAACTAAACAGGGGATAATAGCTGGTATTAAAAAAAAAAGAATCCATGTCATTTAAAGTCCTTCAAGTGCTCTTGAAGAGTTGGGTTTTATCCTGAGACCATGGTTATTTGGGAATGTCCTGAACCAATGGCAGCTGTGAATATTGCAGATCTCTTTGAGTCCTCAATATTCAGATACTTCCAGCTTTCATCATCACCATGCGCTTTGTTTTCAAGAGGCTATAGGAATGTGAGGGCGGAGTGCCTTCTCTAAGTCCAGCTACAAATCCATCTCCTCTACTCTGTCCAACACAATAGCTGATCTCCTCTACTCTGTCCAATACAATAGCTGATCTCCTCTACTCTGTCCAACACAATAGCTGGCTTGTGTTTCCCAATGTATTAGTTCCTCGTTTACAAGCTGGATTATCAAAGGCAATTTTTTTAAAAAACCTCCAACATGCAAGCTTATTATAAAGGTGTAAATTTAGCAGGAAATAAAAGATTTCTTCACATCTGACTGGCTTCAGTCTCTTTTGATTAAAAACATGAATTGCTTTTCTGACTGCTTCTTGTTTATTGATGGTTTCTTGAAGCTTGGCTCAAACTGTGGTCAAATGATCGCTGCGGCCAGTTTTACATCAGTACTTTTCCTTTTTTGTCAACCATTTTAGTTCATGCGTGGCCTCAGTATTAAAATCAGAAATCCATTCAAAAATCAATAGCACATATGTAATCACCATCACTCTGTACACAAATACCGCAAATAAATTAAAAATATATTTGTCTTTTGAGGAAAAACATTTCTCTTTTGTCAACCTGTCTATTTGCCAACCACCTGATGAAGGAGCAGCACTCCGAAAGCTAGTGCTTCCAAATAAACTTGTTGGACTATAACCTGGTGTTGTGTGATTTTTAACTTTGTACACCCCAATTGAACACCGACACCTCCAAATCATGTCTATTCTCAGCTTAGTAGGTAGTTGGGCAAATAGTATAATAGATGCATGAGAGTGACTGCATTTCATTTTTTCATCTCACATTGGCAGACTACTTTACCCCTTAAAGTGGGTAGCAGAGTCTTCAACATTGTTTGGCAAACTTACAAATGCCCTAGGTTAATTTCATCTTCATTGCATCAAGCATATGATAAGATACCATATGAAATGAAGAAGCTTAATCCTTTTGTTGCAACACAATTCACATGCCTTGTGTACTCTGTTAATGGTAATAGAGTCACAGAGATGTACAGCATGAAAACAGACCCTTGGGTCCAACTCGTCCAGGCTGACCAGATTCCTTAAATTAATGTTGTCCCATTTGCCAGCATTTGGCCCAAATCTTTCTAAACCCTTCTTATTCAGGGTGGCTCACAGTGTCAGTATTTCCTCCCACAGTCAAAAGATGTGCAGGTTACGTGAATTAGTCAGGGGTAAAATGCTGGGAAATGGGTTTGGGTGGGTTACTGTTTGAAGGGTCGATGTGGACTTGTTTGGCCAAATGGCCTATTTCCAGGCTGTAGGGAATCTAATCTATTCATGTACCCATCCAGATGCCTTTTAAATGTTATAATTGTACCAGCCTCCATCACGTCCTTGTTCCATACACACACCACTCTCTGCGTGAAAATGTTGCCCCATAGGTCCATTTTATATCTTTCCCCTCTCACCCTAAACCTATGCCATCTAGTTCTGGACCCCCTACCCTGGGGAAAAGACCTTGGCTATTTTTCCTATATTGGCATCATAAACTGTACTGTTGGGCATGAGAAAACAAGAGGATAAGATAATTCGATCCGAAGCTGGTTAGTATGAGATTATTACTGTTCATTGAATTATAGAATCACACAGTGTAGAAGAGGTCCTTCAGTCTAGTGAATCTGCACTGGTGGTTCATGTGAATATGGTTATTTACAGAATGCAGTATTACAACACTTCCTATCTGCTATCCCAGTGTCCCTGCATTCCCCTGTTTAACTCATCTGGAAAAAATGAAGCCAATTAAGAACCAATTCTTAGAGGGCACTTTAACAACCACCAAATTCCAAATGAAACTTAACAACATGTTGTTTTAGGAGAAATGGTGTGTCCTAGCCCCTGTGGTGCCCACTCATCATGGAAGGTCATAGTGTGCCAGAAGCTGACTGGCCAAGCTTATGAGCTTGATGTGCTGTTACTGTGCCACAAGCTCCATACATTCTTTGTGAAACATAGGACATTGTAAAGAGTGTGGTGCTAGAAAAGCACAGCAGGTTAGGCAGCATCCAAGGAGCAGGAGAATCGACGTTTGGGCATCAGCCCTTCATCAGGAATGAGGCTTGTGGGCCAAGGAGGCTGAGAGATAAATGGGAGGGGGTGGGGTTAGAGGGGAAGGTAGCTGGGAAAGTGATAGGGAGTGACGGACAGGTCCGGAGGGCGGTGCCAAGTTGGAGGCTTGGGACTGGGATAATGTGGGGGGGGAGGGGAAATGAGGAAGCTGTTGAAATCCACATTTATCCTGTCTTGAGACCCTGCAACCACACAGTTATCCCAGTCCCAAACCTCCAACTCGGCATCGCCCTCTGAACCTGTCCATCACTTCCCCCCCCCCCCCACTTCCCAACCTATCTCCTTCTCACTCACCTTCATCCACCTATCACTTTCCCAGTTACCTGCCCCCAAAGCCTGCCCCCTCCTATTTATCTCTCACCCCGACCCACAAGCCTCGTTCCTGACGAAGAGTTTATGCCCGAAATGTTAATTCTCCTGATCCTTGGATGCTGCCTGACCTGCTGTGCTTTTCCAGCACCATACTCTCGACTCTGAGCTCCAGCATCTGCAGTCTTCACTTTCTCCACAGGACATTGTCAATACGCTCTGCCAAAAGGCATGTCTTTCGCTCAATGTCTGTTAATTCTTCAGAATGTCCAATTTTTGTTGGAGCTTGGCCATTTCCTTCCACAGGAAGCTTTCCTGATGAAGGGCTTTTGCCCAAAATGTCGATTTCGAAGCTCCTTGGATGCTGCCTGAACTGCTGTGCTCTTCTAGCACCACTAATCCAGAATCTGGTTTCCAGCATCTGCAGTCAGTGTTTTTACCTCATTTCCTTCCACTGTCAGACAGCGGATCAAGGCAGATTGAGGCAGGGCCCAAGGCTATCTCAGCTGGAATGAGAATGAAACATGTGCTGTCAGCATTATTCTGAACTACCTGCTAGCCACATAGCCAACTGAGCTGACCAAAGCTGCCCCATCTTGTCTTTGTATTGGTTTGATCCAAAGGCAACTCTGACCCGTAACACCACACGTAGGCAAAGGAACTGGGATCAAATCCCAACCAGAAAAGAGATCAAAGCCCATGTCATTGGCAACATGATCACAGCAGGGTGGCTCAGTATTTGGCATTGCTGCCTCACAGTGCCAGGAATCCAGATTCAATTCTAGCCTTGGGTGACTATATGCTTGGAGTCTGCATGTTCTCTTTGTGTCTGTGTGGTGTTTCTGCTGGGAGCTCTGGTTTCCTCCCACAATGCAAAGATGTCCAGGTTAAGTGGATTGGCCACAGTAGTTTTGTCCAGAGATGTGTAGGCTGGGACTGGGTGAGATGATTTTCAGAGAATTAGTGCAGACTTGTGGGTTGTGTGGCCTCTTACTGCACTGTAAGGATTGTCTAGCACTAAGTTTCTATGTGAAACATAAACAGAATTACAGAATTGTTATGGTATTGAAGGAGTCCATTTTAGCCATTGTCTCTACACGAGTTCTGTTACCTAGTGCCAATGTCCTCTTTTCCCCATATCCTTGCACATCAGCAAGAAAAAGCAAGAGACTCGGGGTATTATCACTAGATTACTAATGTAGAGAGCTGAAAATGTGTTGCTGGAACAGCGCAGCAGGTCAGGCAGCATCCAGGGAAAAGGAGAATCGACGTTTCGGGCATAAGCCCTTCTTCAGGAATGAGGAAAGTTTGTCCAGCAGGCTAAGATAAAAGGTAGGGAGGAGGGACTTGGGGGAGGCGCGTCGGAAATGAGTTCGATGGATTTGACTGAGACAAGGTGGGGGGAGGGGAAATGAGGAAACTGGTGAAATCCGAGTTCATCCCTTGTGGTTGGAGGGTTCCTAGGCGGAAGATGAGGCGCTCTTCCTCCAACCGTCATGTTGTTGTGGTCTGGCGATGGAGGAGTCCAAAGACCTGCATATCCTTGGTGGAGTGGGAGGGGTAGTTGAAGTGTTGAGCCACAGGATGGTTGGGTTGGTTGGTCCGGGTGTCCCAGAGGTGTTCTCTGAAACGCTCCGCAAGTAGGCTCCTCTGTATTGGGGAGACAGGCCGCCTACTTGCGGAGCGTTTCACACGACAGTTGGAGGAAGAGCGCCTCATCTTCTGCCTAGGAACCCTCCAACCACAAGGGATGAACTCAGATTTCACCAGTTTCCTCATTTCCCCTCCCCCCACCTTGTCTCAGTCAAATCCATCGAACTCCGCACCGCCTTCCTAACCTGCAATCATCTTCCTGACCTCTCCGCCCCCACCCCAGTCTGACCTATCACCCTCACCTTGATCTCTTTCCACCTATCACATTTCCGACGCCCCTCCCCCAAGTCCCGCCTCCCTACCTTTTATCTTAGCCTGCTGGACACACTTTCCTCATTCCTGAAAAAGGGCTTATGCCCGAAACGTCGATTCTCCTGTTCCCTGGATGCTGCCTGACCTGCTGCGCTTTTCCAGCAACACATTTTCAGCTCTAATCTCCAGCATCTGCAGACCTCACTTTCTCCTACTAATGTAGAGACCCAAATAAAGTTTTGGGTACCCACATACAAATTCTGCCACGGCAGATGGTGGAATTTGAATTCAATAAAAATCTGGAATTAAGTGTCTCATGATGACCATGAATCTATTGTCAAGAAAAAAACATCTGGTTCGCTAATGCCCTCCAGGGAAGGAAATCTACCAATGTCACCTGGTCTAGCCTACAAATGACTGCAGACTCACAGCAATGTCATTGACTTTTAACTGTCGTCTGGGTAATGAATGCTGGTGTAGCCAATAACACTGATATCCTGTGAGTTTTCAAAAAATATTCCTATTTCTGTCCAAAAGATCATTGAAAATCTTCTTGAATACCTCAGTTGAAACTGTTGCATGTAGTATGTAATTTAGAAATATAATTATTGAGGGTGAGGCTCCCATTTTCATTATAATACACAGGGACCAGTCATCTCTCCTGCCCTTCCCACCTATCTTTGACTTAAGTTGGAAGAATTTACAAACTGATACTGTTTTTATAGAGTCCCTACAGTGTGGAAATAGACCATTTAGCCCACACCGACCCTCCGAAGAGTAACCCATCTATACTCTTTCCCCTACATTATTTCTTTACATTTCCCCTGACTAATGCACCTAACCTACACATCCCCAAACACTATGGGCAGTTTAGCGTGGCCAGTCCACCTGACCTGCACATCTTTGTACTATGGGAGGAAACCAGAGCACCCAGAGGAAACCTACGCAGACACGGGGAGAATGTGCAGACTCCACACGGACAGTCACCTGAGGCTGGACTCGAACCCGCATTTTGATTGCATTATGAATGCACGTTTCTTGAGCTTTGAGTCCTGGATTGTTACTTGGAGCCAAAGCCACAGGGTCAGCGATGGCCATGCTACCATTGCGCCATATGATAACTGTCTCTCCTTATTCTATTTGGATAAATCAAATTAAAGAAGGAACCCAAATTGACCAAATTAAACAGGTGGCAACTCCTTAAAGGATCCCTGTAACTAAGGACCAATCTCACTTTGTAAGTGTTGTAAGTGATCCAGCTGCTCCAAGCACTCTCCCAACGCCTGGCAGACTGTGGTACAGAGCTGTGTGAACAGGCTATAAAAGGAGAGAGAGTGCACTGCCCTCTTGAAATTTGAGGGTCTTTATTGCTGCAACAAAACCGAATTTTACCAGGGAAGAGATGTGCTCACTTCTACAAGGAAAAGAACAACACTGTGACTCCTGGTGGTAAACCGAACAAGAATCATATTACTTGAGGTAAAGAGACTCGTACTCATGGAAACAGTGGCACGGTGTGTACAAACATCAGCAGTAACCTGTCTGCTAAGCTATTTGTGTGATGCTGTACCCATCAAGAATCTAAAGCACAGCTGCACAAAAATTGGCAATGGTGAAATGATTGTAAGAACAAATAATGCCCATTCCTATGTGCAATATGATTGTCACAGTGGGCAAAGCTTCAAGTTGTGAAGGGGAAATTGAAGGGAGATACCAAGAGGATGTGTTCCTTTACACTGTGGTCGATTAATGGCTTAAAGCATCGGAACTGTGTGTGAAGCTACTTCAGTTATGAGCCCAGGTTACGCACTTTGACAGGAAGCACTGAACAAAGAACAATACAGATCAGGAACAGGCCCTTCAGCCCATCAGGCTTGCACCAACACATAATGCCTTTCTAAACTAAAACCCTTTACATTGGGCTGAGTAAACTGGAGTCAAGCACATCCTTCCAAACTGAATTTTTGGCCAAAGTTTGTTTTGAAGAAATTTAAGCGTTACCAATGCCAAGGCAATAGAGTGAGATACTAATAAAGGAAAACAGAAGCTGACCTTTCAAAAACTTAATGTCACTGAGCACTTTCTAGATCGTTAAGTATGTCTGAAAGGTCGTCAGTGTTGCCGTGGAGGGAACAAGAGGCAAAAGTGAGAACTGCAGATGCCGGAGATCAGAGTCACGATTAGAGTGGTGCTGGAAAAGTACAGCAGGTCAGGCAGCATCCGAGGAATAGGAAAATCGACATTTCGGGCAAAAGCCCTTCATCAGGAATGAACATGAGTCAAATTGTGCACAGCAAGTTACCACAAACAATAACATTACTTGTGTTTTACTGATGGTGATTGAGAAATAAATCAAAACATCAAGTGACTTTTGGTGTGAATGTCACTCATAAGGAGGGGGACTCAGATCAGACTCAAAACATAAACATTCCATTGATGCTGCCAGACCTGCTGAGTTTCTCCAGCACTTATTTCAGATTTTCTGCATCTGCAGTATTTTGAGTTTAGTTGAGGGATAGATATTGGCTGCACTCAAGGGTAGAACCCCTCAGTTGTTCTTTGAAAAGGTTTTTGTTTCATTTGTTCATGGGCTGTGGGCAGTGATGGCAGGGTCAGAATGAATTGTCAATTCTTTGTAGTTCTCTCAGAGCCAAGCCTCAAAACACAGCATCTCCAAAAACCCTGCCCTCCCTCAGTATTACGCTAGAGTGCTGGTCTAAAATTTTGTGCAGGGAGAGGGGGTAGGTCAGGGGGTGACGATGTGAACCCACAACATTCTGACTCAGAAATAAAAAGGCTGCACACTGCTATTCACAAATGTACCCGCCACATAATAGCTATTCTACTCCGCATGAATAATGGGCTTTACCCTCAACTTCAGGAAAAATATCACCCATTTCACCAGTCTGACTCTTCTGGTTCCCAAAGTACGCCCTCTGGAGTGATATTGAAATGTAATGACCAAAGAATGGCAGTGTTGTGTTACGGATGCATAGTGACTTGTCTCCAGTATGAGATTGGCCAGTTCTTGTCACACAGGATAGTATAACTCTTCTCTCGCCTGAGTTCAGATTAGCATCCTAGAGATGGAGGAATGAAATGCTAGCACCCTAATCCGTCCAGCAAATACCTCACTCTTGTCACACATGTTTGACTTTGTCTCCTAGGATACAAGACGCTGTTAAAATGCTTATCAGGAAAGTTCTGCAGTCGAGAGCTAATTGGGATTATGGGTCCTTCAGGCGCCGGAAAGTCAACCTTCATGAACATTCTGGCAGGATACAGGTTAGTCACAAAAGTAATAGATTTTTGTTAGAATTGATTCTTGCACAGATAATCTCTTTGAACTGAGGGAAGGCAGCAAAATGTATCACTGTCATGTAGATCATAAATGATCCCATTTCTAATAGTCATAGAATTCATGTTGTTCAAGTCTAAACTATGTGATTTCAAACTTCACTTACAATACAGCTAAACCTATATCAATGAAGTGGAGGAAGGATATGTCCTACTAACTCCAACTCTCTTGGTAGCTTATGTCGCATCCCAGAGATGAGATAAACACAGAAACCAGAGGCTGGAGAAGATCATTTAGCCCTTTGAGCCTGCTCTGACATTCAGTATCTTAAAAATGTGTTGCTGGAAAAGCACAGCAGGTCAGGCAGCATCCAAGGAACAGGAGAATCGACGTTTCGGGCATAAGCCCTTCTTCAGGAATGACATTCAGTATGATTATTGTTAATCCTCTACCTCTACGTCATATTCCTGCTTTCTCCACAAATTTCTTAACACCTTTAAAATCCTAGGTAGATCCAAGATAAAATTATCAAATTAGGATGGCATGGTGTCTCAGTGGTAGCTCTGACGCCTCACAGCTCCAGGACCCTGGGTTCAATTCCAACCACAGGTGACCAATCTGTGATGGAGTTTACACGTTCCTCCCTCCTCTGCATGGATTTCTGCCTGGAGTTCTGGTTCCCTCCCACAGTCTAAGGTTAGTTAGATTAGCCATGCTAAATTGTCCTGTAATGTCCAGGGTTGTGCAGGTTGGGTGGATTAAGCCATGGGGAAATAACCCATGTGGGGTTGGGTGGGTCTGGGTGGGTTGGTCCTCTTCAGAGGGGCAGTGCAGACTGAGTGGACTGAATGGCCTCTTTCTGCACTGTAGAGATTTTATGATTCTTAAGATGTCTTAACTTGGGGACAGCAGTCATGTTGGGAGACCCTCCTTGGTTCCCTAAGGCTTAATTCCTGTTCTATAAAAAAAAAGATGTTAGGCTGACAAGTCCTTACCACCCCATGTTACCTCCTTACTATTTCATGCCCAATGCCACTTCATGCTACCTCATATTCCCATGCAATCTCTATGCCCCTTATACCACCTTTGCAGCCATTCATCCTGAATCCATTAGGTGCAGAACTCAGAAACCATGTGAAGATGAAAAAATGGCTTCTAGCAATCTAAGAGATCTCTGACCATACATACTTGAAACAATGAAAATCTTTTATAATCTATTCAGAGTTCAAACTTACCCCATCTTCAATCTATTATAAAAATAAATGAACTTATATTCAGTAACTATATGTGAAATAACTCCATGGAGGCCAGTATCCCTTCACCAAGTCACTCTTTATTTGCATCTGCACAGTACAGGGGCTCTGACCAGCCAGTTCAGAACCAGCATCTGGAATGAGGAGACGCTCTGAGACTCCTGTTTATCCTATTTTTCTCATCAACCTGGTCAGAGATGTAATTACACACCTCTGGAGCAGGTGGGACTTGAACCTTTGGTTCAGAGGTACCTCGGAACCACAAGAGGACCCTGGACTCCTGTTTATTTTTATTTTTATTTTCTTTTATTTTATTTTATTTTATTTTTTTAAATTTTTTTTCTGTTCTTTTTTTTCCCTTTCTTTTTTAACCCCCACACTACCACCTAAGTGCGGTAGTGCTTATTTTATCCCCAGCACCCATGGTGTGTGTGTGCAGGTGTGAGACACAGTGGAAGACACAAAGTGCACCAATCTTTGTTCAATTTCCACCACCAGGACGATAGGAAAACACCCGGGTGGCCAGTGACAAACACTGCCCTTCACATCAAAGGGCAGTGCTGTGTGATCAAAAACAGTAAAGGGGAGGGTAGGGACTAAATCAAAATAGAGTTGGAGGGAGAAATGATGCACTCCACTCCCTGCGGCGCCCACCTCTCCCTGAACAACTCCAGGGTGTTGGTCGACACCGCGTGCTCCTTCTCCAAGGACACCCGGGCCCTAACATAACCGCGGAAGAGGGGCAGGCAGTCGGCCCTAACGACCCCCTCCACGGCCCGCTGCCTGGACCAGTTGATGGCCTGTTTGGCCATGCCCAGGAGCAGACCCACGAGGAGGTCTTCAGACCTGCCCTCCTTCCTCCGTACCGGGTGCCCAAAGATCAGGAGCGTGGGACTGAAGTGCAGCCAAAAACAGAGGAGAAGGTTTTTCAGAAAATCAAAAAGGGAGTGCAAACGCCCACACCCAATATATACATGGTCCACGGACTCCACAGCGCCACAGAACAAGCAGTTGGGCTGGGAGTCCGTGAACCACCGCAACCTGCGGTTGCAGGGGTCTGCTGCGTGCAGCACCCTCCACCCCAGATCCCCGAGAGAAAGGGGGAGGACTCCCGCGTAGAGAGCCCTCCACTGGGGATCCCCACTGCCCGGTGGCAAATGGGCACGCCAAGGCGTGTCCGGACGGTGGATGAGGGAGAAGAGGTGGACGGTGTGCAGCAGCAGTCTATACAGGGCTTTCCTTTTCACTTCCTTGAAAGAAACAAAATTAAAATTTCGGAGGTGGCTCAGGTTGTGGGGCACAGGCTCCCGCGGGTCCTGTTTATTTTTATTTTTTTATTTTTTATTTTTTTTCTTTTTGAAAAAAAACTTATGTTTATTTTTCTTTTTTTTTAATAATTTAACCCCCACACTACCACCGAAGTGCGGTAGTGCTTATTTTATCCCCAGCACCCATGGTGTGTGTGTGTGCAGGTGTGAGACACAGTGAAAGACACAAAGTGCACAAATCTTTATTCAAATTCCACCACCAGGAAGATAGGAAAACACCCGGGTGGCCAGTGACAAGCACTGCCCTTCACATCAAGGGACAGTGCTATGTGATCAAAACAGTGAAGGGGAGGGTAGGGACTAAATCAAAATAGAATTGGAGGGAGAAATGATGCACTCCACTCCCTGCGGCGCCCACTTCTCCCTGAACAACTCCAGGGTGTTGGTCGACACCGCGTGCTCCTTCTCCAAGGACACCCGGGCTCTAACATAGGGTCCTGTTTATATTTTTTTTTCTCTCTTTTTTTTACCACCAGGAAGATAGGAAAACACCCGGGTGACCAGTGACAAACACTGCCCTTCACATCAGAGGGCAGTGCTGTGTGATCAAAACAGTGAGGGGGAGGGGTATAGCACTTTATTTTTTTTTTATCCCCTTTTATTTTCTTCTTTTTTTCCCCACACTACCACCTAAGTGCGGTAGTGCTTATTTTATCCCCAGCACCCATGGTGTGTGTGTGCAGGTGTGAGACACAGTGAAAGACAAAGTGCACGAATCTTTATTCAATTTCCACCACCAGGAAGATAGGAAAACACCCGGGTGGCCAGTGACAAACACTGCCCTTCACAGCAAGGGACAGTGCTGTGTGATCAAAACAGTGAAGGGGAGGGTAGGGACGAAATCAAAATAGAATTGGAGGGAGAAATGATGCACTCCACTCCCTGCGGCGCCCACCTCTCCCTGAACAACTCCAGGCTGTTGGTCGACACCGCGTGCTCCTTCTCCAAGGACACCCGGGCTCTAACATAGGGTCCTGTTTATTGTTTTTTTTTTGTTTTATTTCCCTTTTTTTTGTTTTTTTTTCCTTTTTTTTTTCTTTTTTTTTTACAGTGGAAGACACAAAGTGCACCAATCTTTACTTCTTTTTTTTTTATTTATTTAACCTCCACACTACCACCTAAGTGCGGTAGTGCTTATTTTTTCCCCAGCACCCATGGTGTGTGTGTGCAGGTGTGAGACACAGTGGAAGACACAAAGTGCACCAATCTTTATACAGCCTCCCAGTTGTTTTTTTTTCTTTTTTTTTTACTACCACCTAAGTGCGGTAGTGCTTATTTTATCCCCAGCACCCATGGTGTGTGTGTGCAGCTGTGAGACACAGTGGAAGACACAAAGTGCACCAATCTTTATTCAATTTCCACCACCAGGAAGATACGAAAACACCCGGGTGGCCAGTGACAAACACTGCCCTTCACATCAAGGGACAGTGCTGTGTGATCAAAACAGTGAAGGGGAGGGGAGGGACTAAATCAAAATAGAATTGGAGGGAGAAATGATGCACTCCACTCCCTGCGGCGCCCACCTCTCCCTGAACAACTCCAGGCTGTTGGTCGACACCGCGTGCTCCTTCTCCAAGGACACCCGGGCTCTAACATAGGGTCCTGTTTATTTTATTTTTTTTTTAGCAGATCTCCTGATTTTTTTTTTAACCCCCACACTACCACCTAAGTGCGGTAGTGCTTATTTTATCCCCAGAACCCATGGTGTGTGTGTGCAGGTGTGAGACACAGTGGAAGACACAAAGTGCACCAATCTTTATTCAATTTCCACCACCAGGAAGATAGGAAAACACCCGGGTGGCCAGTGACAAACACTGCCCTTCACAGCAAGGGACAGTGCTGTGTGATCAAAACAGTGAAGGGGAGGGTAGGGACGAAATCAAAATAGAATTGGAGGGAGAAATGATGCACTCCACTCCCTGCGGCGCCCACCTCTCCCTGAACAACTCCAGGCTGTTGGTCGACACCGCGTGCTCCTTCTCCAAGGACACCCGGGCTCTAACATAGGGTCCTGTTTATTTTTTTTTTTTATTTTTTTTTTAGTGCTGTGTGAATCCCTATTTATTTATTTATTTATTTATTTATTTAATTTCTTTTTTTTTTCTTTTTCTTTTTTTTTATTTAACCCCCACACTACCACCTAAGTGCGGTAGTGCTTATTTTATCCCCAGCACCCATGGTGTGTGTGTAGGTGTGAGACACAGTGAAAGACACAAAGTGCACCAATCTTTTATTCAATTTCCACCACCAGGAAGATAGGAAAACACCCGGGTGGCCAGTGACAAACACTGCCCTTCACAGCAAGGGACAGTGCTGTGTGATCAAAACAGTGAAGGGGAGGGTAGGGACGAAATCAAAATAGAATTGGAGGGAGAAATGATGCACTCCACTCCCTGCGGCGCCCACCTCTCCCTGAACAACTCCAGGCTGTTGGTCGACACCGCGTGCTCCTTCTCCAAGGACACCCCGGCTCTAACATAGGGTCCTGTTTATATCTGTCAGCCAGGGGTCTATGATTGGCCCAGGTTCACAACCCCCCAATCAATGATCTCATAGTCAGTAAGATCTGGCCCACCTCATTTCAATTATTACAGTATGAAAGGCAACTAATCCATTCAATAGAGTCTATTGTGTCAATCAAAATTTGAACATAGCCACTTTGTTGGGAAGTATTTTAGAGCTCAGTCAATCATTCATAATGGACTCAGCTGTAAAAGCAAATTTTGGCAAATGTCTGTTATCGAAATCATGGCAATAAATGGTAATTCATTTTTCCGAGGCTAAACCGGATGGCCTCTCCATTACTGAACTCTCATGATGTGTGTCTTTTATTTTTACTGTCACTGCCAGATGAAGGCTTTTTTTCACGTTTAAAGAGCTGGAGATTTAAATAACTTCATAGATTTCATCCACTTTTCACGAGCATTTGCATTTCTCCATCTATTTTGACTTTGGGTCGAGGGGCAGTAAAAAATAAGGTCTGTTTGAAACGGCCTGTGTGATCCATGCCCAGCCCCAGCCCTGTCCTGAAATTCTGGAAATGAGGACAGGAATTCTGCAGCTGGGTCCCCCCTGCTATTACTAGAGCCCCCACCCCTGGAGTTGGTCTGACACTGCAACCATTCAGCCGCCGATCGAGCAACCAAAAGGGCAAGATAGTCACTAATAAATCCAGACAGAAATTCAGGAAAAAAACATTTCTTTTTACAGAGGGAATGCTTAGAATGCGAATCCTACTATCATAGAAAGTAGTCGAGGTGAATAGTGTGAATTTTTGAAAGAAAGATATACAACAAACAAAAGAAAGAGAAGAGAAAAAGATAGTGGTAGGTCTACAATGGAAGGAGACTGGGGAGGGAAGTAAAGTCTAATTTGGACCTACTGGGCTGAATGGTCTTTTTTCTGTTCGAAAATTTTAATGAGAATTACCAGTTTAAAAAAAATTCCTTCCTTTTCCTTGTAGGAAAACTGGAATGAAAGGGCAAATCCTGGTGAATGGACAACCTCGGGACCTGCGAACTTTCAGGAAGATGTCCTGTTACATCATGCAAGATGACATGCTCCTTCCACACCTGACCGTATTGGAAGCCATGATGGTATGTGTTCAGCCAAGACATGCCATTTCCCTTCTGACCTGCAGCAACAGCAACTTGGCGTTTATGTAGCATTCCTAGTGTACCAGAGCGCTCGACAGAAACAAAGCGGATAAAAGAATTGACGCTGGGCCAAGGGAAGGAAACAATTGGATGGGTGACCGAAAGCTGTGATGAATTTATAGGTTTGAAGGAACTCCGTAAAAGGGAGAGAGTTGTAGAGGTTTAGAGAGGGAATTCCAGAGCTTTGGATTGAGATTGCTGAAGGCCTGGCCACTGATAGTGAAATGAATGAATCCGACAAGAAGGTAGGGCTCCAATTCGGAGCTCTGGGAAGGTCGTGAGTCTGCAGAAATATACAGGGATAGTGAGGCATGCCTCAGCAAGTGATTTGATCCACAGGATGAGCATTTTAAATTTGATATGTTGGCAGAGGAGCAATCTCTAATTGGAGAGAGGACCTACACAAATGGGAATTATTAATTAGTGGGAACAATCAATGCTGGGAGGTCCATTTTTATCTTCAGTATCAGTGGGAAACTGGTGATAGCAGGCTCTCTGCTATATTCCTCACAAAGGAGTGTAATGGGTAACCTATCATATCGGCAGCAATCATGTTGATCTTTCTTGTGTGCTTGTACATAAATAGGAATGGTTATGTGCTGTAGAAATACACCCACATTTGAGCAATTTATTTCGCCCAGATACTTGAAGCCAACACAATGACTTGTATGGTACCTGCCTGGATGGGATTTATTCCTAAACCTTTGGGTTTGAAAAGAAAGCATCCAATCCATTTCGATGAAGAACCTCTCTGTGGTTTGTGGTTGCAATGTTAGGTTTTGAGGAAATGTTGAAGCCATTGTGACACTGACTGTGTCATTGTGCACTCCTTGGTTGGCTGATCTGGGAAATGGTTCACTGGGCAACATTTAAAACTATGGCTGGCTGATGGCTTTTGATGCCCTTCATGATGAGTAGGGACTTCTTTTTTATTCACACGTGGAACTTGGTCATCGCTGCTTGGGCCAGCATTTATTGCCCGAGTTGTCCTGGAGAAGGTGGTGGTGAGCTGCCCTCTTGAACCGCTGCAGTCTGTTTGGTGTAGGTAGATCCACAATGCCCTAAGGGAAAGAATTTGATCCAATCGCAGTGAAGGAATGGTGATACGTTTCCAAATCAAGATGGTGAATGCCTTGGAGAGGAACTTGCAGGGCGTGATGTTCCCATATGTCAGGTGGAAGTGTACGTGGGTTCGGAAGATGCTGTCTGTGGAGCCTTGGTAAATTTCTGCAGTGCCTATTATAGGTGGTACACACTGCTGCTACAGAATGTGTTGGCAGAGGGAGTGGATGTCTGTGAAAATGTTTGTGAAAGAGATCAGCGTGTGAGTATTCAGCCTACCGTGCTTGCATACCCACCTGCTGGTTTTGTTTCCTCACACCGTTGTTTGCCAGTTTCACAGGAATAATTAGTTTTGAAGGTGAACCAGAACAAGCAGTGGCGTGTTGAAATGAAACCCCTGCTTTTACAAATTTTTCAAAGATTAAAAGGGAAAGAATGCACAGTCTGAGCAGGACACAAAGGAACTCGAGTAAATCCTCCAGCAAGGAGCTACTGGGTGGGAAAAAAATACAAAGCCAGTTGAAACCTGAGCTCCAGATCCTCTTGCACTCCTGATCGGACGTCAAGCACTTAAAGTTGAATAGTTCACAAGCAACAGGGCTGCATCATGATTCATGTTCAGTTGCACAAGGTCAGCCAAATGTCCTACATGTAAGCTGCATCTTTGCACGTGTGTCAACTTGCTCTGTTTGACCTGCCTCCTTTCTGAGGCTAAAAATGATGGGCTTTGGTGTGTATTCTCAGCTCACACTGGTTGCATTTTGAAATTGGTGCCATAATCTCAGAACCAAGGAGTGTGGCACAGGTAAAGCACAGCCAGTCAGGCAGCATCCGCGGAGCAATAGAGTCAATGTTTCGGGCATAAGCCCTTCATCAGGAATGCGGTGGGCGCGGGCGGGGGTGGTGGTGGGAAGGGGGCTGAGAGATAAATAGGGTGGGGCCGGGGGGGGGGGGGGGGGGAGGTAACTGGGAAAGTGATAGGTGGATGAAGGTGGAGGGTGACGGTGATAGGTCGGCAGGGAGGGTGGAGCGGATAGATGGGAAGGAAGATGGACAGGTAGGACAGTTCAAGAGGGTAGTGCCAAGTTGGGTGGTTGGATCTGGGATGAGGTGGGGGAGGGGAGATGAGGAAACTGGTGAAGTTGATGTTGATGCTGTGTGGTTGGAGGGTCCTAAGGTGGAAGATGAAGTGCCTCTTATTTATCTCTCAGTCCCCTTCCCATCACCACACACCCCCAACACACACACACATGCACCACACTCTCGTATCTGCAGTTTTCACTTTCTATCAGAGACTGGGTCCAGTCTGCTTGCTCTGGGGAGGTTGAAGGATGTATTTCGCTGCATGGACTCTCCATCTTGGTCAACATTCCTCCCTCAACCAACTCCAAAAAATAGCAATTATTTGTTGCTGCTGATCTCTGGTCATACTGTGTTTGGCTGTAATGTAACTGGTTTTTCTTCATTTCTCTATTCTGTAACTAAGGATTGTACCCGGGTACCTTTGTATCTAAGAGGGTGCTGTCAGTGGCAATTTATAATCTTTTCACTTCATTATACATGACAATAAAGCTGGTTCAGTTTAATTCAAGGTGATCCCTTACATTTGAACTCCTAATTCTGGGTCTAACACACTTCACTCAAGGCATCCCTCACTCTGCTAACTGCCAATGAAGCAAGCTCAGCCTGGCCAAATTTCCTCATCGGACAACCCACTCATTCCAGGTGTCAGTCTAGTAAATAAAAACCAAAAGAACTGCGGATGCTGTGAATCAGAAACAAAATCAGAAGTTGCTGGAAAAGCCCAGCAGGTTTGGCAGCATCTATGGAGAGAAGTCGAAGTTAACATTTCGGGTCTGGTGACCCTTTAACTCTGATTTCTCTTCACAGATGCTGCCAGACCTGCTGAGCTTTTCCAGCAATTTCTGTTTCTGTAACAGTCTAATAAACCTCCTCCACACATTGTCATCCTTCCTTAAACATGGAGATCAAAACAGCACAAGGTTTTCAAGATGTGGCCTCACCCAATGTGTAACACCTCGCCCTGTGTAACGGAAATTTTACTTCTATGTTTAATTCCTCGCCTAATGAAGGACAGCAAACCCATTAGCCTTCTTCATTAAATCTTTTCAATCCATCTTTTCCATCTCATGCACACTATCACATCTCAGCTATTACTGTGTTGGATTCCAGAACTTTCTCAGCTGAAGGAAATCAATTGACATTGTCAGGAGCTTTGGAAATGCCAGCGTAAGAAAACCCAAGTGTTCTGATGTGAGAGAACACAGATTATTGATGAAAGAAACAAAGGTAGAAGTGATTGACCACTGAATAATTGCATTGGATGAAGCTGCAATTGAATTAAAGGAGTTCTGGTTACTTCTTAAAAAAGCAGAGAGAAAAAAAAAATCACTGCCTGTACCTCATGTGGTGTCTGTTCTCTGACAGACTGAAATGGCTAGAGCTGAGATGATTTTTCTAATGTGCGCTGCCATACATAGCAGCAGAGAGTTTTAAATGCCAGTGCTTTTGTTTAATTCCGATTTAAAGAACAAAGCCAGTAATCTGATTTCCATATTGCAAATCACCCACCTGATTTTCCTCAGAGAAATATAGAAACTCAGAGTGGGGGAGTAGGCCATTCAGCCCTTCGTGCCTGTTCCACCATTCAATATCATCATGGCTGACCATCCAAATCAGTACCCAGTTCCTGCTTTCTCTCCAGACCCTTTGTTCCCTTTAGACCTAGCTACTAAGGTGGCATGATGTCTCAGTGGGTTAGCACTGCTGCCTCACAGCGCCAGGGACCCAAGTTTTATTCCAACCTTGTTCCAACTCTGTGGAGTTTGCACATGCTCCCTATGTCTGTGTGGGTTACCTCGGGTGCTCTGGTTTCCTCCCACGGTCCAAAGATGTGCAGGTCAGGTGGATTGGCCATAGGAAACGCAGAGATGTGATGGGTCTGGGTGGGATGCTTTTCAGAGGGTCAGTGCAGACATGATGAGCTGAATGGCCTCTACATGCACTGTAGGGATTGTATGAACTATATCTAGCTCTCCCTTAAAAAAAATTCTATGTTTTGGCCTGTATTGTGATCTGTAGCTGAAATTCTACAGGTTTAGTTTTCTCGAAGTATCTTATCGAATTGCTTCATCCGCCTCCTTTGGTAGTATGTCCCACATTCTAACCACAGGTCACAAACATTCTCCTGCTAGAATCATGAGTAAATATTTTAGACTTATGCTTGTTTAATCTAATTTATCTATTGTTTCAGTCCATTTATGGTTTATCCCTTTGCCTTATTTTTCTTTTGTTCTTCTTATGGGATGTGTGTGTCACTGGCAAGGCCACTGTTTGTCAACCTTCCAGAATTGCCCTTGCAAAGAGATTTCAGAAAATAAAAAATGCTGGAGATCACAGCGGGTCATGCAGCATCTGTGGAGAGAGAACAAGCTAATGTTCCGAATCTAGATGACTCTTCATCAGGGCTGAAATGGAGTGTGCAGGGGGCAGCATTGGTACAACAGTATCAGGGATGTGGGGGGTGGAGCGGGGGGGGGGAAAGTGTTGAGGGAGAGAGGATGTTGATAGTTCCGATTAAGTGACCACAATGTGAAAATGGCAGAACAATGGTGTGTCTAACTGCCAGGATAGAAAGAGACAGCAGAACTGCAGATGCTGGAATCCAATGTAGACAGGCAGGAGGCTGGAAGAACACAGCAAGCCAGGCAGCATCAGAAGGTGGAGAAGTCGACGTTTTGGGTTTAACCCTTCTTCAGGACTGAACAGACAGGTGGGGTGGGGTGTGACGCAAGATGGTGGAGAGGACACGGTGACAGAGAATGTATCAAGGAAAGCTGAAACAAAGGGAAGAAATGGGAGTTGGTCCCATTGAAGGTGTTGAACTCAATATTAAGTCCAGAAGGCTGTAAGGAGCCTGGTCTGAAGGTGAGATGTTGTTTCTCCAGTTTGTGCTGTGACTCACTGGGACACTGCAGCATGCCGAGGACAGACATGTGGGTATGCGAGCAGGACACTGTGTTAAAATGACCGGCTACGGGAAGGTCAGGGTCCTGCTCGCACACGGACCAGGGGTGTTGCGCAGAGTGGTCACCCAGGCTGCATGTGGTTTCTCTAGTGTAGAGTAGACGCCATCTGCAAATTCCACCATCTGCTGTTGGAGGGGTTTGGACCTGCGTCTTCAGAGTATTGATGGGCCCCTCTGGATTCCATTAACCCCATGTGACCATCTTCCCCTCATTAAGAACCTAGCTTCTCATATAAATGACATTATCAAGAGCTGACACTTTCTCTGAAGATATCCTCAGTTACAGTTCAGCTCTGGTAACTCCAGTGTCTAAACCTCCAGAGACTGGACCAGTAAGGACAGAATTCAATGCAAATGATCACCACATAACTCACCTGGCAGTGAAATCACCCTTGACAACAAATCGACATGTTCCTCAATGGATGTGAATTTGCTCGCTGAGCTGGAAGGTTTGTTTTCAGACGTTTTGTCACCATGACAAGGTAACATCATCACTGAGAATCCCTGGTGAATTGCTGGTGGTGTGTCCTGCCTCTCTATTTATAGGTCTTGGTTTCTTAAGGTGGGTGATGTCATTTCCAGTGTTTCTTCAAGGGAAGGTGGATGGGATCTAAATCGATGTGTTTATTGATAGAGTTCTGGTTAGAATGCCAGGCCTCTAAGAATTCTCGTGCATGTCTTTGTTTAATATTCCTCAATGTTGTCTTCTTCTGAGTGAATGACCTGCTTACAAAATCTGTGGAATTGATTCAATTCTTCACTTTCTGGAAATTGCAATTTGTTGATTGGGACAATAGTTGTTGAAACCAGACAAGATCCGAACAAACAGTTTCAAACAACAAAGTCGGATCCCCAAGCGTTGTATAGTAGTTCCCTTTCTCAGAGAATCAGACAGAATGGAAGACCGTGAGAAATAGGAACAGGGATGGGACAATCAGTCCCTTGAGCCAGCACCAATATTCAGTGTAACTAGGGATGATCCGACTTTCCTCACATCTACTTCCCTGACGTGTCCCAAGGAATCCCTTGATTCCCCAACTGATTAAGAATCTATCTTGGCCTTAACTATACTCGAGGACTCTGCCCCCACAGCTCTCTGTGGCAAAGAGCTCCAAACACTCACAAACTTAATAGTAGAGGATTTCAACTTTCTCAATATTAACTGGAATAGACAAGGCAAACACCCAGGGCTTGCCTGGGATTGTGAACCCACTAGCTCTCACATACCAATGTGCGACAAGCCCGTAAGCAAGGATCGAACTCTGAGACCAACGAGCCACTAAGAGGCCCTTTGACCCATCAAGTCTGTACTGCAAAAGCTACACTATATCTACACTAGTCCCACTTTCCAGCCTTGGCTGTTATGACATTTCAAGTGCTCATCCATGTACTTCTGAAAAGTTGTCAGGTTAGTCACATCAACTACTCTCCCATGCAATGTGTCCCTTCCTGTCTTCCACCTAAATTATACCTCCTTGTTATTGACCCTTCGATTCCGGGGAAAAGTTACTTTCTATCTATCCTGCCCATGTCCTTCATAATCTTATACACATCTATTAGCTACCACCCCCTCCACCCCACCACCCCACCCAGCCTTCTCTGTTTCAAATAAAACAACCTGTTTGCGGAAGGATGTTGTGAAACTTGAAAGGGTTCAGAAAAGATTTATAAGGAAGTTGCCAGGGTTGGAGGGTTTGAGCTATAGGGAGAGGCTGAATAGGCTATTTTCCGTGGAGTGTCAGAAACTGAGAAATAACCTTATAAAGGTTTATAAAATTATAAGGGGCATGGATACAGTGAATAGCCAAGGTCTTTTCCCCAGGGTAGGGGAGTCCAAAACTAGAGGGCATAGGTTTAAGGTGAGAGGCAAAAGTTTTAAAAGGAACCTAAGGAGTATTTCTTTTACGCAGAGGGTGGTACGTGTACGTAATGAAGTGGTAGAGGTTGGTACAATTGCAATATTTAAAAGGCGTCTGAAGTATTGCGTACAGTTCTGGTCACTGCATTTTAGGAAGGATGTAGAAGCTTTGGAAAGGGTACAGAGGAGACTTACTAGGATATTCCCTGGTATGGAGGGAAGGTCTTACAAGGAAAGGCTGAGGGACCTGAGGCTGTTTTTGTGAGAGAGAAGAAGGTTGAGATGTGACTTAATAGAGACATACAAGATAATCAGAGGGTTAGATAGGGTGGACAATGAGACCCTTTTTTCTCAGATGGCAATAGCTAGCACAATGGGACATAGCTTTAAATTGAGGGGTGATAGATATAGGACAGATGTCAGAGGTAGTTTCTTTACTCAAAGAGTAGTAGGGGGCATGGAATGCCCTGTCTGCAACAGTAATAGATTCACCAACTTTAAGGGCATTTAAATGATCATTGTAATGTAATGAGCTGCGAGAGGAAGTGGTGGAGGCTGGTACAATTGCAACATTTAAAAGGCATCTGGAGTATTGCGTACAGTTCTGGTCACCACATTATAGAAAGGATGTGGATGAAAATGGAATAGTGTAGGATGGATAGTCTACGTCGGCGCAACATCGAGTGCCAAAGGGCCTGTACTGCGCTGTAGCATTCTATGTTCAATGGGTGGGGACATGACTGGGAAGGGTTGAGAGGGGTATGGGCCAAATGCTGGCAGATGGGACTTGATTAATTTAGAAAGTAGGTTGACATGGATGAGTTGGACTGAAGGGTCTGCTTCTGTGCTGTACATCTCTGTGACTCTATAACCTGAGATAATCCAGCGTGTCTCTGTCACTGACATGCTCCATCCCAGGCAATACCCAGGTGAACTTCCTCTGCAGCCCTTCCATTGCAATCACGTCCTTTTCTATTGAATTTATTCTTATTTTTTTATAGGTATCGGTGCACCTCAAGCTGAAGGAGAGATTAGAAGTTAAAAAGGAACTGGTGAGTCATCAACTCCTTTTGGTAATTTAATTTGAAATAGACTTGGCCTCAGGTTAGTTTGATCACACCAGTAGTGAAGCTGTTTGCACACATCTCTGAATAATGGATTGGAAAATTGAATTCAAGAAATGCGCAAATGTATTTTCACCAAAATAGACCTGCTAAATGTCAGAGGAGCTTCTAACCTGGATTGTTACTGTCTAATAATGCTGCAGCAAATTTCCAGTCCTATTCTGAGTCCCTGAAGTAGTTGGTAATGTTTTGGATGACAATGTCTTTTATTAATTAGTGCTCCTGTGAGAGAGCTCAGTGTGATGTGAGCACATATTGAAACCTTCCTGCAGCATTGTGTTCAGTCCTGGACACTGCATTTTAGAGAGGTTGTCAAAATCTTAGACCTGAATTGGAGCAGGGATGCAGGAGTTCAGTCACATCGAGTGACTAGCATTGTTGGTTCCTGAGGAAAGAGGGGCGAAAGGGAGATTGTACAGAGGTGTTCAAAATCCTGGATGGAGTAGTCGGAGTTGCCATAACGACAGAGCAGTCAGAGTTCCAGAGGACCATACGGCTGCTCTGTCACTAGATGGAGACAACTGGAGATGTTTAACCTGAGGCTCACCACACCTCAGGCAAGGCGAGAGACTGAGAAGGTGGGACCTTGCTTGTGAACTGAGCCGCTATGACATCACTCTGCATTCCAAACCAGCCACCCAGGGATAGGATAAATAACGGGAAACCATTTCCACTGACAGGAAGATGCGTACCCAGGGGACACCCATTTATAATAATATCCAGCTGCGCTTGCTGACACCAAGGGACAACGTTTCTTCTAAATATAGTTACAAACATCAATTAATGAGACCATTTTAATGGACCCATATATTAGGTCACATTAATAATGTTGAACAAAACAAGCTTTCTTTTAAGTTTCAAAAATCGTCTTAATATTGGAAGTGTACACTTGTGTAATCAGCAATAATCAGGATATGGAGGTGCCGATGTTGGATTGGGGTGGACAAAGTCAGAAGTCACACAACGCCTGGTTATAGTCCAACAGCTGTATTTGAAATCAGCGCTGCTGACTTCACCTGATGAAGGGACTATGCTCAGGAAAGCTTGAGATTTCACATCAATTTGTTGGAATATAACTTGGTGCCGTGTGACTTCTGACTTTGAGCAATGATCAGAAGTGTGTTAATTACAAAATCCAATTAATGGGATTATTTCACGACATCAGTGTAGTGTGCTAATAGTATTTTACAGTGACCACAGAAATAAAGTGAAGAAGTACAATTTTTCTTTTAGGGTAAAAGGGTAAAATGAGATTCTTTATGTGCAATGAATAAGTTTTTTGATCTGAACTGCACCATATCACAAGAAGATTCCAGTCAATTTATTAATTTTTCAATTCATTAATCGTTAATTTATCAATTTATTAAGAATTTCCAAAAGATAATCAGATTAAATACTAGGGAAATGTGATCCATTAGATAGCTCTAGCACAGCTTCAATGGGATGAATGGCCTCTTTCCATGTTATGCTGTTCTAAACTGGATGCACCCAACAAAAAAGGAATATTACATTGGCCTATATTCCTGATAATGACACATTCCCACTCATGAAAGCCAATGTTGGCATAATATTTCAGCTGCTTTTATATTGTCTAGAAATCTCAGAAGAGGAATTGTAAACCAATTCCTTTTCACTCTCTTGCGTTTTGTATTGCCCAGTGCCTATAGTGACCTGCAAGGTTACTGTGATCCTACTGTGAGGATGAAGATTTGGTCTTTGTTGCTGTAAAAGTGCAAAGCAATATTCTCAGAAAAATTCATTTTCATAGCATCTTTAACAATAATAGGATGTCCAAAGGGGCTTCATAGGAATTTTGTGAAGTTGAAGAAAAGACACTGGTGTAAAGAAATGGTGGGTATACTCAGTAGAATGTAGAAGAATGAGAAGGAATCTTATCGACGCATATAGAATTATGAAGAGAATAGATAAGAGAGAAGCAGGGAGGTTGTTTCTCTGGCAGGTGAAACTCGAATTAGAGGGCGTAGCTTCAAAATAAGGAAGAGCAGATTCAGGTTCACCCAAAGGGTTGTGAATCTGTGGAATTCCCTACCCAGTCATGCAGTTGAGGCTTCCTCGTTGAATGTTTTTAAGGCAAAGTTAGATAGATTTTTCAACAGTAAAGGAATTAAGGGTTATGGTGAATGGGTGGGTAAATGGAGCTGAGTCCATGAAAACATCAGCCATGATCTTATTTAATAGTGGAGCAGCCTCAATGGCCCAGATGGACTACTCCTGCTCCTGTTTCTCATTTTCTTACGTGGCATGAGGGCTGGTGAAGAAAAGCTTGGTCAAAGTGGTAGTTTAAGAGGTATTGTTAAAGCAAGAGAGAGAGGTGTCGGAATTTCAGAGCTAAGGGCATAGGTCACTGAATGCACGCCTGGCGACAGTGAGTGATCGATAGAGGGTGTGCAAGAGTTGGAGGTCTCAGAGGGCTGTCCGAGTTTACCGGGCGGATTTACGGAGTTTAGGAGAGGTCAGTTCTCAGAGAGGTTTGAGCACACATTTTAACATCAAAGCTTTGGGGTACTTACAGAAAAAAAGCACAACATCAATAAATAGCACTTAAAGAATCACTCAGGAGGGTAATTAGGAAATCTCCTAATTTTCCATGTAGTCAGGCAGCCTTTGGTGAGCCATAGCAGGAGGTTTCTGTTCTGATGACAGACTGGGGGAGACTCTTAGATACAGCTCATACTCAGGTGAGGGTTCGAATTATAGATTGACAAAACAGGTTTGTCTATGTTGAGGAATTCTGTCGATAGCTCAGGATTCCTCCAAAGTCCTCATAGTCTGTTACACAAGATGGGAATGGTTGTACTCTCAGTCTTGTGCCCACTCACAATCTTTCGGTTGTTAGTGTAGTAACAGTAAAAGAATGAGCTTACAATAAAAATGACAATGAGTCTGCCCACGAGTCAGTGAGGCTCAGGAGGTGATGTTTAATGGGAGTGAAGCTAATTGGCACAGTTCTGATGGGCTGAATGGCGTGTTTTTGTATGATCCTGTCACCACTGCTGCCTGCTTCTAACGCTTTGCCCCCTGTTTCAAGGTAAATGAAATCCTGACAGCCCTGGGTCTCCTCGACTGCTCAGACACGCGGACTCTCTCTCTGTCTGGTGGACAGCGCAAGCGGCTGGCCATCGCCCTGGAACTTGTCAACAATCCCCCTGTCATGTTCTTTGACGAGCCGACCAGGTAAGACGGAGGATGCGTCCCACTAACCTTGCGGGGTGGGTGGGGAGGCAGGGGTGGGATTGGGGACAGGCTACCTGAGGCAGCCAGCCATTCATAGAATTATAGAATCCCTGCAGTGTGGAAGCAGGCCATTCGGTCCACACCCTCCAAAGAGCATCCCACCCAGAGTCAACCCCCACCCCGTAACCCTGCAGTTCCCCTGGCTAATCAACCTCACCTCCACATCCCTGGACACCATGGGCAATTTCTCATGGCCTACCCACATACACTGTATACCTTTGGACTGGTTTGGAGTTGCATTCTTTGTTTAAAGCTCACTGCCTGTTCCATGTTTCTCCCTTCAGTCCCACTGGAAGGTTGAGTAAGTGCCAGCACTGACTCAGACAGCACACAGTGCCATGTCTGAACGTATCCCCCATGCCATTTGATTTATAGTGTAACCATGGTAACCCTAATGGGCAGTGTTGCAGGAGATGGTTAACTGCTCCTAGAGGGCACAGTGCCACAGAGCAGAGATGTTGATTTGTCACAGGTATTCTGAATAGTTAGAATCATAGAATCCCTACAGTGTGGAAACAGGCCCTTTGGCCCAACACGTCCAACCGACCCTCCGAAGAGTAATCCACCAGACCCTTTCCCCTACCCTATTATCCTATACCTATCCCTGACTAATGCACCTAACTGACACAGTACTGGACACTATGGGCAATTTAGGATGGCCAATTCATCTAACCTGCACGTCTTTGGATTGTGGGAAGAAACCGGGGTATCTGGAGGAAACCCACGCAGGCACGGGGAGAATGTGCAAACTCCACACAGACAGTCAGCCGAGATTGGAATCGAACCCAGGTCCCTGGTGCTGTGAGGCAGTGGTGCTAACCACTGAGCCACTGTGGTTAACAACAGCGTGCGTTTTTGTAGCACCTTTAACACTGCGAAATCTCCTGAGATGGCTTAATCAACATCTATCAACGAAAATTTGACATCAGGCCTCCGAAGGAGAATCCCCAGTGTGGCTGACACCAAAGGCCTGGTCAAAGGAGTTCGTCTCAAAGAGTGTCTTAAAGGGGCAGAGAGGTTTAGGGAAGTAATTACAGAACTTAAAGCTTTTTAAATGACTGTACCCATCATTAAAAACGAGGATGTACAAGAAACCAGAAGTGGAGTTATCCAAGATAGCTATAAAGGATTTTCAGAGGACAGGAGGGGAGATTCCGAAGCAAGGATACAAAGAATATTGAAGAGTGTGGTGTTGGAAAAGCACAACTGGTCAGGCAGCATCTGAGGAGCAGGAGAGTCGACGTTTCGAGCATAAGCTCATTCCTGATGAAGTGCTTATGCTTTAAATGTCGACTCTCCTGCTCCTCGAACACAGACTGAGCTGCTGTGCTTTCCCAGCAACACACTCTTCGACTCTGATCTCCAGCATCTGCAGTCCTCACTTTCTCCTACAAGAAATGTTGCACTGAAGGTGTTTCCCACATTAACCCATGCCTGAAAGATCTGTCCCTGTGTTACAAACAGTGTGGGAAGACTCAGTCCCAGATCAAAACTGTGAATGAGTCATCAGAGTTAATCTCTGCTGGCCCATCTGTCTCTTTCCATGTTATTGTTTCTCTGGCAATTTTCAACGAAAAAGTTTTGGACAGCAGCAGGAACGATCACTGTGCTGCTCAGCTCAAACAGAAGATAATCTCAGGAGGGCTTTACAAAGGAAAAATGCTCAAGGGGAGACAGGACAAAAATTAATACAAGCAGAATGATCAAAACCATGGTCAAAATGAAAAGACGGGCTTTTGAAGAACAATCACAGGAGGAGCATGGAATAAATTTCAAAGAGCCGGTTTCCTGGTGATTGAGCAGTCATGGGGGAACTGATAGTTTCGTTTCAGCTTCTGAAAGCTTTAAAATAAAGGTGAGGCTTAGGTCAGCAGGAACTTACATCTTGTTCAAGACTCTCCACCACCCTGTGCCTGGATTAGATTAGATTACATTACAGTGTGGAAATAGGCCCTTCGGCCCAACAAGTCCACACCGACCCGCCGAAGCGCAACCCACCCATACCCCTACATTTACCCCTTACCTAACACTACGGGCAATTTAGTATGGCCAATTCACCTGACCTGCACATCTTTGGACTGTGGGAGGAAACCGGAGCACCCGGAGGAAACCCACGCAGACACGGGGAGAACGTGCAAACTCCACACAGTCAGTCGCCTGAGTCGGGAATTGAACCTGGGTCTCTGGCGCTGTGAGGCAGCAGTGCTAACCACTGGGCCACCGTGGTTAGGGATGTTAGGGATGTCAGCAACAGGAAGGAGCAGGAGTGGCAAACCACAGATTGGCAGGAGATTGCTCTGGGTTGATGCTCCTGGTCTTTTGTGACCCTGATCCCATTACAAACACCAGATTAAGTCATTGTGTTGGACAGATCTTGAGCATTGCTGGAAAAAAGAATGTTTCCATCAGGACAGTTCTCAGGGGTTACGAGTTGAAGAGGCATGAGAGGAAAGAGGCAGTATTGATAAATTGATTACCACTAGCTCAGAAGCAGTTACAGTTTCATGTTTTGTTGTTGGGGATGGTGATTCGAGGAGGTGGGACAGAGGCATGATCCACTCAGGCCCTGAAGTGAGGAAGGGATGGTGAGTCAGGGATGGTTCTCGGGGTATGGAGGTCTAACCAATCTTAATGTCCCGTCACCAGGGCCATGGAGTTTCTCCAGCTTCCAGATATATAAATCAACTTCCCAAAATCCGTTTGACGTCATTGTTCAAAACAACATCCTATACCACCTTGAAGGGCAAGGGCAGCAGATACATGGGAACCCCTGTAAGGGCCTCTCCCAACCACTCACCACCCTGACTCGGAAATGTACTGCCGTTCTTTCACTGTCACTGGGTCAACATCCTGGAATTCCCTCCCTCAGGGCATTGTGGGAGTCCCTACCCTCCATGGAATGCTGTGGCTCCAAGAATGCAGCTCACCACCACCTTCTCAAGGGCAATTAGTGACATGCAGTATCGAGGAGGTGAGGCTTTTAATTCTCCGAGAGACTACGGACTGATTTGTGGGATGGAGGGAGATGGGATCATGGCATACCGAAGCCGACTGGCCATAAGCAGAAGGGAAGTCCTACTGGGAAGCAGGTGAGGCAGAGGGAATAGCGTGTTGTGGAAACTGGTGAGTGGGCAGTCAGTGACAGGTCTGAACCAGGGGCTATGCAGTGGGAGCAACAGGCATCGAAATAGCTGCTTGTGTTTACCATGATACCTATCAATGTAACTGTATTTCTGATATATCTGTGTGTGTGTCTCTCTCTGTCCCCCTCCACCGCAGTGGGTTAGATAGCGCCTCCTGTTTCCAGGTGGTATCACTGATGAAGTCACTCGCTCAAGGTGGGAGGACCATCATCTGCACCATCCATCAACCCAGCGCTAAGCTCTTTGAGATGTTCGATAAGGTACAGTCTCTTTTTAGTTCTTCATCAATCTTGATCAGATGGGCCAATAGGCAGATGGAGTTTAATTCAGATAAATGCGAGGTGTTGCATTTTGGGAAAGCAAATCTTAGCAGGGCTTATACACTTAATGGGAAGGTCCGAGGGAATGTTACTGAACAAAGAGACGTTGGAGTACAGGTTCATAGCTCCTTGAATGTGGAGTCGCAGGTAGATAGGATAGTGAAGAAGATGTTTGGTATACTTTCCTCTATTGGTCAGAGTATTGAGTACAGGAGTTGGGAGGTCATGTTGCGGCTGTACAGGACATTGGTTAGGCCACTTTGGAATATTGCGTGCAATTCTGGTCTCCTTTCTATCGGAAAGATGTTGTGAAACTTGAAAGGGTTCACAAAAGATTTACAAGGATGTTGCCAGGATTTGAGCTATAGGGAGAGGCTGAACCAGTTGGGGCTGTTTTCCCTGGAGTGTCAGAGGCTGAGGGGTGACCTTATAGAGGTTTACAAAATTATGAGGGGAATGGATAGGATAAATAGACCAAGTCTTTTCCCTGGGGTGGGGGAGTCCAGAACTAGAGGGCATAGGTTTAGGGTGAGAGGGGAAAGATATAAAAGAGACCTAAGGGGCAACTTTTTCACGCAGAGGGTGGTGTGTGTATGGAATGAGATGCCAGATGAAGTGGTGGAAGCTGGTACAATTGCAACATTTAAGAGGCATCTGGATGGGTATATGAATAAAAAGGGTTTGGAGGGATATGGGTCGGGTGCTGGCAGGTGGGACTAGATGGGTTGGGATATCTGGTCGGCATGGACGGGTTGGACTGAAGGGTCTGTTTCTGTGCTGTACATCTCTATGACTCTATTTGCTGCAGCAGAAGCCAGATTCTAATCTGTGAAGCATGTGGATCCCCATGTCCTAAATAACATCATGAATCATTACACTTTAATTCTTTTGGTTAATTGGATGTGTGTGGTCCTGACCAGCCCCCTCCCCAAGATTGAAGTGATGATCCTCGTACTTCACTCTCACAGCCTTCTTAATCTTTCCTGGTCAGTAGTCATAGGTAAACTGAGTTTGCGTTAATTTGTTCATGGAATATGGGAATCGCTGGTTTAATGCTCTTTCCCAGTTGCCTCTGAGAACATAAGAATATAACTAGAGGCAGACGCAGGCAATTCAGCCCCTCGAACCTGCTCTGTCATTTAATACACTCATGGTTGATGTCATGAGTGTTGGTGGTGAGCTGCCTTCTTGAACCACTACAGTCCTATCTTCCCTGATCCCACAAATCAGTCCATAGTCTCTAGGAGAATTAAAAGCTTCACCTCCTCAATACTTCCCATCGCTTGAACTCTGGGATATTGACTCAGCAACACTGGAAGAAACAGTGATATGATTCCAAGTCAGGCTGATGTGTTGTTTGGAGGGGGAGCTTTGATTTGGTAAGGTGTCTGCAGCCTTTGTTCTCCTGAGTGCTGGAGGTCAGTGGAAGGCGCTGGCAGAGGAATCTTAGTGAGTCAACCCAATGTACCCTGTTGGTGGTCCACACAACTGTAGGTGTTGGTGGAGGGAGTGAATCATACCAGAAAGTGCCCATTGAGCATACAGCTTGCTCCCAAACAGTGTGCAGACCCTTGAACACAGAAACAGGGGCAGGGGCTTCATGGTGTTGGGACTCAGTGTGGATGAAGCTTTAAAATTCATGGCTTCAGAGATCACCTTAGAACCCTAACTCCTCAGGAGCAGTTTTGAATGTGTGCAGGACTGTTAGGCAGGAGGGAATAGGCAAAGCCTTAATATAGCAGCCTTTTTAGAAACAGAATTAGGTTTCATTGTCACAGGTACTCAAATACAGGGATAATGAGTGTAGCAAAAGGTTTACAGTCACCATTTCCGATGCCATGTTAGGTATGGAGGTACCGAGGGACTGAATCTTTAGTATAAATCAGAAAAAAATAAAGAAATAAAGGTAAAAGTTCAGCATTACAATCCTAAAGTTCTAAAGCACAGAGTATGCGCTGGGCATCACTTTTAGGCCAGGAGTCCCTCGAGTCTGTGCAAATTCCACTCTCCGACACTGAATGGGTCGGAGGTTTGGAGGTAATTACAGAGATAAAGGGAAAGAAGGTAGACGAAGAAGAAGAAGAAAAAGGACAGAGCAGATGAGCTCCAGCTTAGAAGCCTACTCCACCGTTATCTTGTTTCTATCTCTTCCTGCATCTCATTCACCGTTCTGTTTTGTTTCCGGCCAGCCCAATCTCAGTTGTGTGCACAGCTCTCAGCCTCGGTGTCAAACCCAATTAAGTCTCACTGCTGTTGTCTTGGAAATAGACCTGTGTCAACACCGATGGCTGACTGCTGGTCTGATCTCACATTGAGGGAAGGCTGCTGTCCACCTCCATAGCCTTCCGAGGAGCTGCCTGCCCTAATTTGGCAAAACTGCAACAGCTCCCAAAATGGCTGCCACCTATCTCAGCTGCTGGATGCCAGCAGGCAGCCCTCACTTCCTGGAGATTGTTTACTCCTTTCATCTCCTGGCCGACTCAGCCATTTACATTGACTCATCTGTGGCTGGCTCATCTCCTGGAATTCATCTGAGAGTCCCCGCATTGCAAAGGCCATTGAACCCATCAGTCGATGCCAGTAGTGTTTTGTACACACAGCTCTCCTCCCACCCACTTTCATCTTACAATGTTATCTCACCCATTTTGGCACAACCCTCTATTCCTCTCTCCCTTGTATATTTATTCAGTGTCCCCTTAAATATATCTGTTACTTACCTTGACCGCCATCTGTGGTAACGAGTTCCGCATTGCAACCTGCCCTGGGTGACGAAGTTTGTGTTCAATTCCTGATTGGATCTATTTATTTACATATTAAACATGCAGGTCCTAGTTCTGGTATTCACTACAAGCGAAAATGTCTCTTGCACATCCATCCCCTTAAGCCCTTTCGTATCTTTGAAGACCTTTACCCTACCATTGCCTCCACATTCTCTATCCTTCTTCACCCAAAGGCTTGTGGGTCTGTGGAGTTGACTGCCCCGTGCCGCAGTTGATGCTACGTCATTGACTGCTTTTAAGGTGAAGATAGATTTTTGACCAATGAAGGAATGAATAGTTATGGTGAGCGGGTGGGTAAGTGGAGCTGAGTCCCTGAAAAGTTCCAGTCTCTTCAATCAAAAATAAAACAAACCCTTTGCCTTGCTGACAAAATGACTGCACGTAATTCTTGGTTACGTGTATTTAGTCATATTTATAATTTACTTTAGCAGGACTTTGATACTTTTCTCGATTTGGCAGTATTGTGGGCTCAAATAGATTAATCCAGACCATGCAAGGCAAGGATTTATAAAGTTGGGTGCATGCAGCAACCTGTACTAAATAATGTGAGCTTTGCCTACGATTGAGAATTTATTTTTTCACTTCTCTCCCTGGCTGAAGGTGCTGACTCACGTCAGGGTGCACTTTCAGTTGTCCATTTCTCATGTTTCAACCTCGATGATAAATAGTAGTTGGCAGTTCAACAATGGAAGGCATCACGGCCTGCCCTCATTTGTTGCCTGTATGTGTGCACTCACCAGCAAGAGTGACAAGATGATGAGCAGGAATCTTGTTGTTTCAGTGGCACCCTGCCTCAGACACCCCTTGAATCCAGTTTGTCATGTTCTGATAGTGGGTGCCCCCCTCCCTACACTGCTTGTAATGATCTGTTTTCACAGGCAGTGAATTTTAGACCTGGCACACATTATTTTGCCTTGGTGTTACAATAGGCCATAGGTATATCAGCAAGAAACCTTCATTCATCAACATTAAGATTAAAATTAATTCTTTAATTTTAGAGAGGTGTGTGATTGTGAGATGGAGTTTCCAAAAGTGTTAGTTTGTGCACAATGACAATTCAAATTCAGTTTTGAAAATCCATAAATCAGAGGGTGGAACTAGTAAAGTGATTCCACAACAGACGAATTAGCTAATAAAATGCAATGCTGTTGATTGTCAAACAAATCAACTGGTTCACGAATTCAGAAGGGGAGTACTGCGTGCAGTTTTGGTCTCCTTACTTGAGAAAGGATGTACTGGCACTGGAGGGGGTGCAGAGGAGGTTCACTAGGAGCTGAGAGGCTTTGGCTAACGAGGAGAGATTGAGTAGACTGGGACTATACTCATTGGGATTTAGAAGAGTGAGGAGGGATCTTATAGAAACCTATAAAATTATGAAGGGAAGGGATAAGATAGAAGCAGGGAGATTGTTTTCACTGATGGGTGAAACTATAACTAGGGGCATAGCCTCAAAATGAGGAATTAGCAGATTTAAGACTGAGTTGAAGAGGAACTTCTTCACTCAAACGATTGTAAATCTGTGGAATTTCTTCCCCACTGAAGCAATTGAGACTACCTCATCGAATATTTTTAAGGCAAAGATAGATTTTTGAACAGCAAGGGAATGAAGAGTTATGGTAAGCAAGCAGGTAAGTGCAGGAACAGCTCAGTCCATGAAAAGCTCAGCCATGATCTTATTGAATGGTGGAGCAGGTTCGATGGGCAAAGTTTCTGCTCCTATTTGGGGTGGCTCAGTGGTTAGCACTACTGCCTCACAGCACTAGGGACCCGGGTTCAATTCCATCCTTGGGTGACTGTCTGTGTGGAGTTTGCACATTCTCCCCGTGTCTGTGTGGGTGTGCTCCGGGTGCCCCGGTTTCCTCCTACAATTCAAAGATGTGCGGGTTAGGTGAATTGTCCATGCTAAATTGCCCATAGTGTTCGGGAATGTGTCGGTTAGCTGCATTAGTCAGGGGTAAATATAGAGTAATAGGGTAGGAGAATGGGTCAGGGTGGGTTACTCTTCAGAGGGTCGGTGTGGACTTGTTGGGCAGAAGGGCCTGTTTTACACACTGTAGGGATTATGTTCTATGATTCTAATAGAGTAGGAGAATGGGTCTGGGTGGGTTACTCTTCAGAGGGTCGGTGTGGACTTGTTGGGCAAACTGACCTGTTTCCACACTGTAGGATTCTAGTTCTTAAGTTCTTATGAGATCTTATTTATTCTAATCCGTATGTAACTCCAGTCCCATTCCAGTGAGGTTGACTCCTAACTGCCCTCTAAAGGTACATAACATGTGGAATGGAGGATTCTTAGAGGAAGGTTCACCCTCACCTTTCATGACATTTAATTATGGGATGGCCAATAATGGCTGGCCTTTGCTAATGATAGTCACATCCTGAGAAGACACAAAGTAGTGATGAGTGGGCCAATCATTTAGGAACATAAAGCTAGGAGCAGGAGTAGTCCATTCGGCCCTTCGAGCCTGGTCCACCATGTTCATGGCTGATCCACTGCTATATTCCTGCTTTCTCTTACTCCATTATTAACTAAAGATTTGTTAGTCTCCCCGAACACATTCAGTGATTTAGCTCCCACAGACTCCTGTAATAGAAAATTCCACAGCTTCTCTATCCTTTGAGTGAAGAAATCTTTCCTCACCTCAGTTCTAAATGGCCTGCCATATATCCTGAGACTGTGACACCCACTCACTGCTACTTTGTGTCATCTCAGGATGTGACTCCTCAACTGGGGGGAACATCCTCCCTACATCTTGTCTGTCTCACCCTAAAACGTTTCCATGAAATCCCATCTCATCTTTCTAAACTCTAGTTAATGCAGGACCAGTTGAACTAATCCCTCTTTGTCAGACAGTCTGCCATCTCATTATCAACCCAGTGAACTTCTGCGGCACTCCCGCTGTGACAAGTAAATCCTTTCTCAGATATGATGTGGAGGTGCCAGTGTTGGACTGGGGTAGACAAAGTTAAAAATCACAAAACACCAGGCTATAGTCCAACAGGATTATTTGGAAGTACTAACTTTCGGAGCGCTGCTCCTTCGTCAGGTAACTAGTGCGGAAGGACCATAAGACACAAAATTTCTAGCAAAAGATCACAGTGTCATGCAATTAAAACGATATATTGAACAAACCTAATCCACGTGTTAAGTCTTTCATCTTTTAGAATGGGTTGCAGGTTTCAATTCATTAACAAGTAAATTCCAGAACTTCTTTTAGTCACGTTCTCAAGATAACTTACGGTTCTATCAAAAAAGGTGACATCTCAGCTCTGTGCCACAAGATCCCCTCAACTGTGTCTCCATTCTGTTATGGGATCTTGCTGTGTGCAAACTGGTTGCTGCATTTGTCAACACGAGCACCACCTTGGAGCGCTCTATTGTCTGCGGAGTGATTTGAGCTGGTTCTGAGAAACATGACAGAATGGCAGTGTAAGCATCGTTTTGTGGTATGAAACCCCCTCGTCTATCGCTCCATAAAGAACACCACAATTTCCTTCCATACAGCATCCTGCCTCGTTCTGGCACAGAGTTAACACCATACCCTAACCATACAACCATCAAACATCCACAATGACACTTATCTGTCTCTGCAAAACGTGAGCAAAAAAAAAGACCTTTTAACTCAGCAATTGCTGGTGTTTTATCTGGCCACTTCCTTTGCATGTTTCCCCATCAAAGAAATGGAATCTGCATTTTTTTTTTTTAAAATCACACAAACTTCTTAAGGTAAAATAATTGGGACAGTTTCTGAAGAATTTGAGATGATTATTGGAGGGACATTTGTTCCTAAGGTTTTGGGTCTGTTGTGGACTTATTACGAGAGACCAATTGTCCTAATTCTCACTGTGGTATGCAATTTAGCACAGAGTGCACCAGGCAGATATTGGTCTTTTACAAAGATAGTCTAATACCTCCAATGTTTTTCTGCCTGGTGTTATTATATCTGATATTTATCGAAGAGGAGAGGAAGAAAGAATTTCTGTTCCACAGAATATTGAAGATTACTGCTTGGAGCTGCCTTCCCTTTCAGGACTTAATATCCCATCAGACTCTCTCAGTGCAGATATGGCACAGGGTTCAATGCAGAGTAAAGCTCCATCTACTCTTATAAACTGAAAGTAATGTGTCCTGTGCACTGTCCCCATCAAACACTCCCAGCACAGGTATAACACAGGGTTTGATACAGAGTAAAGCTGCCTCTACTCTTTTAAATTGAAAATTAAGTTTCATCAGCACCATCCCATCAAACGCACCCCGGGACAGAAACAACACGTAGAACAGAGCAGCCACAACCCCTTTAAACTAAAAGTAAGTGGAAAACAAAGCCACCTCTACTTTTTTAAACTGAGGTTAAAGCTCCCTCCAACACAGATTCTCATCAAATTCTCCCAGGATAGGGACAGCACGGTGTTAGATACAGAGTAAAGCTGACTCAATTCTTTTTAAACCAGAAGTAAAGCTCTCTCTGATCTCTTAAGCTGAAAGTAAAACTGCCTGTACACTCTCCCATCAAACACACCCTGGGCAGGTACGTACGGGAGATACATACAGAGTAAAGCTCCCTCAACAAAGTCTCCACCAAACACACTCAGGACAGGTACAGGTAATACTGTTAAATACAGAGTACAGTTCCCTTGATACTGTCCCCATCGAATACTCCCAGGACAGGGACAGAATGGAGTTAAATATAAAGTAAAGCTACCTCTACACCATCCCCAAGCAACACCCCCAGGACAGGTGCAGTAAAGCTTTCTCAACATTGTCACCATCAAACACTCCCAGCTTGATTTACTTTCCAACCCACACACAGATTGACCATGACCTGCCTGATGACAGCAGGAGCAACAGGTGTGTGTGTGTAGGGGATTCTCTCATCATGTGACTTGACACTCAGCTCGCTCTGGGTTTAGATAGATTAACAGTTTTGACGTTTAAACTCAGCCTGAGTTCATCGTGATTGGTTTATATTTTCATCATGACAAAACAGATAGAAAAAAAAATTAATGTTTGAATGCTGAATTTTCTACTTTGTAAAAGATTAGCAAAGTCAATTCCTTATGTTGTCATGTCAGTTTCTAGACTGATAACAGTATTAGGGCACAGTGAGGAAATCTACCTATATGTTCCCTGGAGCATCAGAGGCTGTGCAGTGACCTTATAGAGGTTTATAAAATCATGAGGGGCATGGATAGAGTGAATAGACAAGGTCTTTTCCCTGGGGTGGGAGAGTCCAGAATTAGAGGGCATAGGTTTAGGGTGAGAGGGGAAATATTTAAAAGGGACCTAAGGGGCAACGTTTTCACACAGAGGGTGGTGCGTGTTTGTGGAATGAGCTGCCAGAGGAAGTGGTGGAGGCTGGTACAAATGCAGTATTTAAAAGGCAGCTGGATGGGTAGATGAATCGGAAGAGTTTAGAGGGATATGGGTCAAGTGCTGGCAAATAGAACTAGATTAATTTAGGATATCTAGTTGGCATGAACAAGTTGGACTGAAACGTCTGTTTCCATGCTGTACATCCCTATGACTCTATTTTCACTGATTATTTATAGATTGGGTAACAGTTTAACCCAGACAATTTGTTTGCTCTTTGCATTTTGAGATAGAGTCATGGACTCAAACAGCACAGAAACAGATCCGTTAGTCCGACTAATTCATGCTGACCGTAATCCCAAACTAAATGAGTCCCACCTGCCTGCACTTGGCCCATATCCCTCTAAACCTTTCCTAATCATGGACTTATCTCAGTGTCTTTTAAACATTGTACCCACATATGCCACTTCCTCAGGAAGTTCATTCCACACATCAATGACACTCTGTTCAAAAATAATTTCCCCCATGTCTTTTTTAAATGTTTCTCCTCTCACCTTAAAAATATGCCTCATAGTCTTGAAATACCCCATCCTGGTTAAACACGCCTGCCATTCACTCAGTACATGCCCCGATTATTTTATAAACCTCTATGAGGTAACTCCTTGACCTCCAACGCTCCAGGGAAAAAGGTGCCAGCCTATCCAGTCCCTCATTATAACTCAAACCCCCTATTCCCGGCAATACCCTGGTGAATCTCATCTGAATCTTCTCCACCTTACTGAGTTCTGACTATGGATGAGGTGACAGCGCTGAAAAATGACAAAAGAACAAAAAGCAACAAGGAAAAGTGCAGCAGGATCAATCTTTGCAAATTTATTCATATCCTATCAGTAGGACCTCAGGTTTGATTATTATCAGCTACAAGCAAATCACAATTAAAATCAACAAAGGGACAATGATGCAACCATCTCAGGTGTACACTGTTGTGTTGACTGCCACCTCCTGTCCTATGATGGCATTGCAGGTCATGAAGTGTTCATCAGTAGGAGATTAAAAAATCACACAATACCAGGTTATACTCCAACAAGTTTACTTGGAAGCACACTAGCCTTCGGAGCGCCGCTCCTTCATCAGGTGGTTTCACCAGGTCACAACCACCTGATGAAGGAGCAGCGCTCCGAAAGCTAGTCCTTCCAGTTAAACCTGTTGGACTATAACCTGGTGTTGTGTGATTTTTAACTTTGTACAGCCCAGTCCAACACCAGCATCTCCAAATCATCAGTAGGAGAAAGTGAGGTCTGCAGATGCTGGAGATCAGAGTCGAGAGTTTGGTGTTAGAAAAACCCAGAAGGTCAGGCAGCTTCCGAGGAGCAGGAGAATCGATGTTTTGGGCCAGAGCAGCATATTCTCGAAAGTGTTCATCAGTGTTGAGTTTTTAACCCCCTCTCTTTTATTCCTTAAGTGTTTTCTTTACAAAATTAAAGTCTTCCCCTTTTCCTTAGAGTATGGACTAGATGCAATTTTTTTTTCTAAACACTGGAATCATCAGCAATTATGTACCACAAGCCTGCCATGCAACATCACCCCCCCCAAAACCACCCCACTCAAGTAAAGTTGACACTGATGGGAGCTTCCCTCTGTCTTTTGGCTGTGAAGGGATTTTGAAAAATTCAAACAGAAGCCTAACTGGAAAGATCCCAGGCAGCACAAAACCACGTACATTATAAGCTGGAAATGTGTTGCTGGAAAAGCGCAGCAGGTCAGGCAGCATCCAGGGAACAGGAGAATCGACGTTTCGGGCATAAGCCCTTCTTCAGGAATGGCCTGAAGAAGGGCTTATGCCCGAAACGTCGATTCTCCTGTTCCCTGGATGCTGCCTGACCTGCTGCGCTTTTCCAGCAACACATTTCCAGCTCTGATCTCCAGCATCTGCAGACCTCACTTTCTCCACGTACATTATAAAACAATTGACTTCAAAATATAAGGAGTAGATTGCATGGATATTCAACTTTGCTGCAACATCCCACAAATTAATCTACTGAACCTTCCCCACCCTGAATTCCTGTAGTACCAAAAACTCCACTGACCGCAAACGTGAACGTGTTCAATAACTGAGCCTCCACAGTCCTCTTGGGGTAGAAGATGAGAAAATCCCCAACAAATGTACAAAATTCTTGAAAGAATAGACAGGGTAGATGCAACTGAAATGCTCCCCCATATTGTGAAGTCTGGAACCAAGAGAAATAATTTATAAATAAGGGGAATGCTGCACAGGTATGGGATGAGAAGACTTTTGGAATTCTCTACCCGAGAGGGCTGTGGAAGTTCAGTCTATGAGTATGTTTAAGGGAGAGATTGATGGATTTCTGATTACCAATGGGATATAGAGCTATGAAGACTAGATGAGTAAAAGGCATGAAGTGTTCGATCAATCACAATTATGTTGAATGGTGGGGCTAGTCGATGGACCGAATGGCTCCTCCTGTTCCTATGTACGACCAAAAAAAAAATGTAAGCCACTCGGCCCTTTGAGCCCTCTGCTCCTTTTAACAAGATCATAGCTGATCTGATTTTAACCTCAACTCTACATTTCTGCATATCCTCCAATAATCGTCACCTCCTGGGTCGTCAAGAATCGATCTCCATCTGCCTTAAGATTCTGCATCTACGTTTGAGAAAGGGAATTTTAAAGACCACCCCCCCACCCCCCTCACTTTCTTGGAGAAAACAATAGTTTCCTCATCTCAGTCTTAAGGGGGCAATCCCTTACTTTCACACTATGACTTTTCCCAAGCTCTTGTGAAAAAATCCCTTGCCATCCCAGTCTTATATGGCCAGCTTGTTATCCTGCAGCTGTGGTCCAGAGGTTTCAGACTCCCCCTTTGGGGCTGAAATTCTACAAATTGTATGTGTTTCAATAAGATCACTCTTTGTTCCTCCAGTTAATCACTCGTCAGGACAGCTCTCTCATCCCAGGAATGAATCTCATGAATGTTAATTATAGAGTCATAGAGTCAAAGAGATGTGTAAACAGACACTTTGGTCCAACTCGTCCATGCCGACCAGATATCCCAACCCAATCCAGTCCCACCTACCAGCCTCTACCGCTTCCTCTGGCAGCTCATTCCATACACGTACCACCCTCTGCATGAAAAAGTTGCCCCTTAGGTCTCTTTTATATCTTTCCCCTCTCACCCTAAACCTATGCCCTCTAGTTCTGGACTCTCCCACTCCAGGGAAAATACCTTATCTATTTATCCTATCCATGTCCTTCAAGGTTTTATAAACCTCTAAAAGGTCACCCCTCACCCTCCAATGCTCCAGGAAAATAGTCCCAGCCTATTCAACCTGTCCCTATAGCTCAAATCCTCCAACCCTTACAGAGAGGTGAAAGTGTTGAATTAACTGGCCAAAGCAGGTTCGTCAAACAGCAAATTACTCATATTATCCAATGGAGAAAATCAAAGCTATCAGAGCATTAAATCAATGTTTTAACAGGCTTTGATAAACTATTGGGACGAAATGTGGACAAGTCACCAGCTCCTGATGGCCAGATCCAAGGGTTTTAACATAGAACATAGAACAGTCCAGCACAGTACAGGCCCTTCGGCCTTCGATATTGTGCTGACCTTTTATTCTACTTTGAGGTGAGACTCACCTACATACCCTTCATTGTACTATCTTCCATGTGCCTATCCAAGAGTCGCTTAAATGTCCCTAATGTATCTGACTCAGATTTCTCCAGTTTCCTCATTTCCCCTTCCCCCACCTTGTCTCAGTCCCAACCCTCGAACTCAGCACCACCTTCCTAACCTGCAATCTTCTTCCTGACCTCTCCGCCCCCACCCCCACTCTGGCCTATCACCCTCACCTTAACCTCCTTCCACCCTGCCCTGGGAAAAAGTATCTGCCTTTCCACTTTATATATACCTCTCAACAGCTTATATACCTCTATCAAGTCACCTCTCATCCTTCTTCACTCCAAGTAGAAGAGCCCTAACCTCCCACAACCTTTCTTCATAAGACATGCCCTCCAGTCCAGGCAGCGTCCTTGTAAATCTCCTCTGCACCCTCTCTAAAGCTTCTACATCCTCCCTATAATGAGGCGACCAGAACTGAGCACACTATTCCAAGTTTGGTCTAATGAGGGCTCTATAGAGCTGCAGCATAACATCGTGGCTCTTAAACTCAATCCCCCTACTAATGAAAGCCAACACAACATATGCCTTCTTAACAAGCCTAACAATCTGGATGGCAACTTTGAGGGATCTATGGACATGGACCCCAAGATCCCTCAGTTCCTCCACACTGCCAAGAATCTTGCCTTTAACCCTGTATTCTGCTTTCAAAGTTGACCTTCCAAAGTGAATGATTTCACCCTTGTCCAGGTTGAACTCCATCTGCCACTTATCAGTCCAACTCTGCATCCTGTAAAATGTTGCATTGCAACCTAGAACAGCCCTCCACACTATCCACCACTCCACCAACCTTCATGTCATCAGCAAACTTACTAACCAACCCTTCCACTTCCTCAACCAAGTCATTTATAAAAACCACAAAGAGCAGAGGTCCCAGAATCGATTCCCGTGGAACACCACTGGTCTCCGAGCTCCAGGCTGAATACTTTCCATCTCTGTTTTCTGTAGCCAGTTCTGTATCCAGACAGCCAGATTTCCCCGTACTCTATGCCTCCTTACTTTCTGAATGAGCCTACCATGGGGAACATTACCAACTGCCTTGCTAAAATCTATGTAAGGAAAAAGTGAGGACTGCAGATGCTGGAGATCAGAGCTGGAAATGTGTTGCTGGAAAAGCGCAGCAGGTCAGGCAGCATCCAAGGAGCAGGAGAATCGGTGTTTCGGGCATGAGCCCTTCTTCAGGGCTCATGCCCGAAACGTCGATTCTCCTGCTCCTTGGATGCTGCCTGACCTGCTGCACTTTTCCAGCAACACATTTTCAGCTAAAATCTATGTAACTCATACCCACTGCTCTACCTTTATCAACATGTTTTTCACATCCTCAAAGAATTCAATAAGGTTTGTGTGGCATGACCTGCCTCTTGCAAAACAATGCTAACTATCTCTGATCAAACTTTGGTTTTCCAAATATTCATAAATCTTGTCTCTCAGAATCCTCTCTAATACTTTGCCCACCACTGATGTAAGACTGACTGGTCTTTAATTCCCTGGATTATACTGGTTCCCTTTCTTGAACAAGGAAATAACATTTGCAATCTCCCATCATCTAATACTATTCCGGTGGACAGTGAGGATGCAAAGATCATTGCCAAAGGTGCAGCAATCTCTTCTCTCACTTCCTAGGGCATATCCCATCTGGCCCAAGGGATGTATGTATCCTTATATTTTTCAAAATTTTCAGTACATCCTCCTTCCTAACATCAAGCTGTTCCAGCATATCAGTCTACTTCGCGCTGTCCTCAGAAACGTCAAGGTTCCCTCTCAGAAGCAAAGTATTCATTAAGGACCTCCCATACTTCCTCTGACTCCAGACACAAGTTCCCTCCACATCCCTGATCGACCCTAGCCTCACTCTGGCCACCCTCTTGTTCCTCACATAAGTGAAAAATGCCTTCGTTTTTCTTAATCCTACTTGCTAAGGATTTTCCATGCCCCTTCTTGCTCTCCTGAGTCCATTAAAGGATGTGGCTGCAAAGATCGTGGAGGCATTGGTTGCAATATTCCAGACCTTATTGGATTCCGGTTGGGTTCCAGTAGATTGGATGGCCCTGTTCAAAAAGGAGGGAGACAGAAAGCAGGAAACTATAGATCAGCTCGCCTAACATCTGTTACTGATAAATGCTAGAGTCCATTATTAAGCATGAAATAGCTGGGCATTAAGAGAAGCTTAATATAATCAAACAGAGTCATCATTGTTTTGTGAAAGAGAAATCATGTTTCACAAATTTGCTAGTTCTTTGAAGATATAACAAGCAGAGTTGACAAAAGGGGAACTGGTAGATGTAGCGTATCTGTATTTCTTAAAGGCACTCGTAAGATGTCACATAATGATTATTGCACAAGGTAGGAACTCACATTTTTAGAGTGATGAGTTAGCATAGATTGGGGTTTGGTTAACACACAGAAGATGGAGAGTCAGGATTAGTGGAGCTTTTTGACGTTGGAAAGACATAATTAGTGCCACGAGGATCAGTCCCAGGGCCTCAATCATCAGCTATCCATATTAATGATTTGGAGGAGGGGGGAAGTGTAATGTATCCAAATTTCTGACAAAAAAAAACAGGTTGGAGGGCATGTTGTGATGATGACATAAGGAATTTTCAGGGGGATATAGATAGGTTAAGTGATGGGGCAAGATCTGTACAGATGGAGCTTAATGTAGGAAAGTGTGATGTCATACACTTTGGTAATAAGAATGAAACGACATACTATTATTTGAATGAAGAGAGACATCAAGAAGTGTAGCACAGTTGAATCAGGATGTTTTTGTGCATAAAACATAAAACGTTAGCATGCAAGTGCATGTGGTAGTTAGTAAGGCCAATGGAATTTTGACCTTTATTGACCTTTATTTCAATTTGAATGTTGAAATTTCAAAATAGGGAAATATTGTTACAACTATACTTGATGTTGATGAGATCACAGTTGGAGTGCAATATACACTTTTGCACTTAAAAATGACACACTGCCAGGATAGTCAGTTGTCTGGTCAGCTGGTTTGCATTGCAGAGTGATGCCAGTAGCATGGGTTCAACTCCCCCAGTGGCTGAGGCAGTGTGGGACTCTCCTTCTCAACCTCTCCCCTCACCTGAGGTGTGGTGACCCTTAGGTTAAACCCCCACCAGTCGTCTCTCTTCAATGAGCGAGCAGTCCAATGGTTTGATAGGACTATGGCAACTTTACCTTTTCCTTTAATGACTAGAATCCTGTATTTGAAAGCGTTCTGGAGGGTGGATCACAAAGTGCTGAAAGAGGAGGTAGATAGATTTTTGAGACGTCGAGGAATTGAGGCTATGAGGAGCTGGCATCAAGGAGGAGTTGAGGTTGGGGCAGATCAGCCATGATGTGATAGAATGGCAGGGAAGCCCAGAGGGGCTGAATGACCGCCTCTCGCTCTTATTCCTTATGATGTTATTGTGCTAGCTCTGTACATGGAGACAACAATTTCACTTGTGTTAATTCAGCTCTGTTTGTGTCAGAAACGAATTCCATCAAGTTAGTCATCCTGTAAACATGAAGTTATGTCATCTATTTAAACAAATAACATTCAGTCGTCATCAGTTAGGATAGAACAGGGCATGAATCTGGTTGGATTGAGTTTTATTTTTACAAAATAACCAAGTTTAATAATGAGGAACCTTTAACAGTGCGTGTTTTAATTCCGATCTCTTTTCTGTCCTCTCAGCTGTTCATCGTGAGTCAAGGGCAGTGTATCTACAAAGGAGTAGTCCCCAGCCTCATCCCGTACCTTAAAGGCCTGGGCTTGCACTGTCCAACCTATCACAACCCTGCTGATTTTAGTAAGTGGAAAAGGCACTGCTTTATTAATGATTAGATTCCCTACAGTGTGAAAACAGGCCCTTCGGCCTAACAAGTCCACTCCGACCCTCCGAAGACTAAACCACCCCCCCCCCCCCCCCGACTAATGCACCTAACAACTATGGACAATTTAGCATGGCCAATTCACCTGACCTGCACATCTTTGGAACGTGGGAGGAAACTGGAGCACCCGGAGGAAACCCACGCAGACACGGGGAGAATGTACAAACTCCACACAGACAGTCGCCTAAGACTGGAATCGAACCTGGGACCCTGATGCTGTGAGGCAGCAGTGCTAACCACTGAGCCACCGTGCCACCCAATATGCTTTGGCCACAGGCTCTGATGAAGAAACAAAATACAGGGCAGTGGGGAAAGAGCACGAGAGTAGGATTGATTGGTGAGCTGTTCCTAGGAATTGGCACAGGAGCAACGGGCTGTCTGTATCTCTCAGTGGCTGAATGTAGCTGAGATGTGAGCACAGATCCTGCCATTGGCCTCTGTGTACCTTGTAAAGGAGACAGCTTGCTTAGATTCCCACACTCTCACTAGAGACTGACTGTGTGTTAACTTCAGCTGGGTTTGGGTGACATTTGCTGACGAGAACCTTTTAGCTCGTGTGTGAAGACTGGAGCCAGCTCACTGGAGAGCAGTCATCACCCGAGTGGAACCACACTATAGGATGGTGTGTAGATTATAGCGTCAGGAAACTGGGAGGCTTGAGGGGAAATTGGGAGGGTTTCTGACAGATCTCCACACCCAGTCACTGACACTCAGAGTCATCGAGACATACAGCATGGAAACAAACCCTTCAGTCCAACTTGTCCATGCCAACCAGATATCCTAAATTAATCCAGTTCCATTTGCCAGCACCTCACCCATATCCCTCTATACACTTCCTATTCATATACCCATCCAAATGCCTTCTAAATGGTGTAATTGTACCAGCCTTCACCACTCCCTCTGGCAGCTCATCCCATACGCACACCACCCTCTGTGTGAAAAAATTGCCCCTTAGGTCCCTTTTAAATTTTTCCCCTCTAACCTTAAACCTATACCATCAAGTTTGAACACCCCTACCCTGGGGGAAAGACTTTGGCTATTCACCCTATCCATGCCCCTCATGATTTTATAAATCCCTCAACTCCCAGCACTCCAGGGAAAATAGCCCCAGCTTATTCAGTCTTTCTCTATAGCTCAAACCCTTCAGCCCTGGCAACATTCTTGTCAGTCTTTTCTGAACCCTTTCAAAGTTTCACAACGTCCTTTCTATAGCAGTGAGACCAGAATTGAATGCAGTATTCCAAATGTGGCATAACCAATGTCCTATACTGCCCCAACATTACAACTCCTATACTCCATGCACTGACCAATGAAGGAAAGCATACCAAACTTCTTCTTCACTATCCTGTCTACCTGCAACTCTGCTTTCAAAGAACTAAGAACCTGCACTCCAAGGTCTCTTTGTTCAGCAACACTCCCTCGGATCTGACCACTTCTTTCAAGTAGTTTCCTTTGCTGCTTGCTTCCTCCGTTTTATAGCTGATCTAAAGAGGAAAGAAATTATTTGGAGTGGAAAGAGAATAAGAAAGAGAATAAGAGAGAGAAAAAAATCTGTGTGAGTTACAATCTCAAAATGCACAAAAATATCTCTCAAGTCAATTGTGCAACCGATTGCTAGATACCTACATTGGGGGTTAGGGGAGGAGGGGGTGATGGCCTCGTAGTATTGTTGCAGTTTGGTAATGTTCTGGGGGCTTGAGTTCAAGTCCTGCCATGGCAGATGGTGGAATTTGAAATGATTAAAAATCTAGGGTTATCTAATGGTGACCATGAAACCACTGTGGGGGTTGGGGGTTATACATCCGGTTAACTAATCCCCTTTCGGGAAGGAAACTGCTGTCCCTACTGGTGTGGCCTATATGGGACTCCAAAGCCACAGTGATGGGGTTGACTCTTAACTGCCCCCTAGGCAATTAGGGGTTGTCTGGCTGGCCCAGCCAGAGATGCTCACATCCTGTGAAGGTACATGAAGTGCTATTTCCCTGTGTGCGCTGGGTTCAAATCCCTGGGGCAAAGCTTCTCTTCCATGTGTTCTGGAAGACAAGGCATGGAGAAAGTAAAGACTATAGATGCTGGAGAGTCAGAGATGAAAAATGCGGTGCTGGAAAAGCACCGCAGGTCAGGTAGTATCCGAGAAAAAGGAGACCACTCATGGGAAGGCATGGTGGCTCAGTGGTTAGCACTACAGCCACACAGCACTTGGTTCGAATCCAGCCTCGGGCAACTGTCTGCATGGGGTTTGCATGTTCTCCCTTTGTCTGCTCAGGTTTCCTCTGTTTGCTCCTGTTTCCTTCCAAAGATGTGCAGGTCAGGTGGACTGGCCATGGTAAATACAGTGGATTGGTGTGTCTGGGTGGGATGCTCTTCAGGGGGTCAGTGCAGACTCGATGGGCCAAATGGCCTCTTTGTGCACCGTAGAGACTCTATGAACCTGTTTTAATCCATTCCCTACCTCCTCCCCGCTGTATCTTATTGAGGATTAATGTTTGTTCTTTTCACCCTGACCCCCTTTTGCTTGCTTGCCCAGTTATTGAAGTCGCCTCGGGTGAATATGGAGATTTGAACCCTCTGCTGTTCAAGGCTGTTCAGGATGGAATGTGCACCATGGCGGAAAAGAAGAACCCATCCAAAGGGGGTGATCCTTCAAGCTGGAAATCCCAGAGCTTGACGGTAATCCAGTGAGAATCAAAACTTTCTCGATACCATAACGATGATGTGACAGGTGGACTCCAGCTGGGTAGAGTTTTCAATGGGTTCATGTGGTCTTAAATTGCAATTAATTTTCTCCTGTCCCAAGGCAATGTTCCATAATTCTATAAGATATTTAGAAAATACTCAATAAGTAAATACATGCACCATAAAAACTACAAGTTCCCCTCCAAGCCGTTCACTATTCTGACTTGGAAACATAACGGGTAACAGGGAGAATGCAGGAGAATAGGGTTCTGGAATATATCGGCCACGATCAAATGGCGGAGTAGACTTGATGGGCCAAATGGCCTAATTCTGCTCCTATATCTTATGGTCTTGTATCGCTGTTTCCTGAGTGTCACTGGGTCAGAATCCTGGTAACCCTCCCTAACAAATGGTGTCTCTACCTACAGCACACAGACTGCAGCAGTTTAAGAAGGCACCTCAACACCACCTTCTCAAGGGGCAATAAATATTGGTCATCTAGTGACATCTATGTCTCACGACATAAATATATATTCTCAGCTTCTCACCTGCACAGCAAGCTCCCACAAATGGCAAAATATTTCGTGACCAGATCATCTGTTTTTTGTGATGTTGGATGATATCAAGCAGATCTCCACTGTTGAAGAATTCCCCTGCTTGACTTCCAGATACTGTAGTGAAATATTTAATATCCATTGAAGAGGGCAGACTGGGTCTCCATTTAATGCCTCAGGAAGTTCAGAGAATGAGCATTAATATCACTGAAACATCTCCGACTCTGAGTGAACTTGACAGGGTAGCTTGGAGAGCAATTCCCCTAACTGCAAGAGCCGAAAGCCCGGGGTGGGGTCATGAGTTGAGGATAAAGGGGTCGCCATTTTGGATTGAGATGCGGAGAAATTTCTTCACCCAAGGGGCTGCGAATCTTTGGAATTTCCTGCGGCAGAGGGTTTTGTAAGTTTGGTCTCTGAGTGCGTTGAAAGCTGAGCTTGTTAGATTTGGGGATCCAGGAAATTAAGAGATAAGGGGATCAAGCTCAAAGGTTACACGTGTGGGCGGCACGGTGGCACAGTGGTTAGCACTGCTGCCTCGCAGCGCCAGAGACCCGGGTTCAATTCCCGCCTCAGGCGACTGACTGTGTGGAGTTTGCACGTTCTCCCCGTGTCTGCGTGGGTTTCCTCCGGGTGCTCCGGTTTCCTCCCACAGTCCAAAGATGTGCAGGTCAGGTGAATTGGCCATGCTAAATTGCCCGTAGTGTTAGGTAAGGGGTAAATGTAGGGATATGGGTGGGTTACGCTTCGGCGGGTCGTTGTGGACTTGTTGGGCCGAAGGGCCTGTTTCCACACTGTAAAGTAATCTAATCTAATCTAATCTAATATTGAATGGAGACAAAAAGGGTATTAATGCTTACTTCTGCTCCTAATTCTTGTGTCATGCAAAAGACTACATCTCCTGACAGGGTCGCTCACTCCCAGTACTGTGTCGTGAAGAGAAAGCATCATGGGTGTGGATAAGGATGTGGAAACTAGGAAAGGTCAAACTGCCATATAGAACAGTCATTGCTGGATATGTAAAGCTCTTGCCTGCATTAGACCTGCATACATGACAAACTAAACTGGATGCTAAGACTGAATGTCAACAAAATATATCCTTAACATGATGAACACAAAAACTAGAAACTTGCATGTTATTCTGATCTTCTCTCTCTCTCTCTTTCTCTCTTTGTACAGGACGCAGGCCCCATTGAGAGCTGCACTTTTGCAATAAGCTCCTTTGTTCAGTTTTATATCCTCTTCAGAAGGACCTTCATTTCCATTCTGCGAGACATGGTAAGGTCAGCTGGACGTGTTGCTCAGTAAGAGAATGTCGAGTTAATTTCAGTAGGAGGGTGGGGATTGGTGTGGAGGGGATGGGGGTGTTTGCAGTTCACTTCAGCTGCCATTTGAATAGGGAAGGACTGGGATAAAAGATGCTTTTACTCTCGCTACCCGCTATCTTAGAGTTGGAAATACAACAGAGTTTCACCATCTGACAGTGACCTTCTCCTGGGAATGGGAAAACTGCAAATGTTTCCACTGTTGGGTAGTCACACTGTTAGTGGGATTGAGATTCCACAGTCCACCATCAGCCTCATTGGTAGATACATGTTAAAGTTCATGTGGGGAGACTAGAGTGTCTTGCATGTTATAGCCTGGATAGAGGCTTACTCAGCTGACCAGGAATCTCTCCCACTCTTACTGCCTTCTCCTGCCATTGCTCATTAACCCATTTGACCACATTGTCAATGCACCTTCGTTGACCTAAAGTATGATCCGTGCTTCTGGCTCAGAGGCAGGAACACTACCCACTTCCAACCCCAGAACTTTGTTCAACCAGAAGCAAATTATTGCTGAAAATCCAATTTAAAAACAGTGAATGTTCGATGTCAGGCTGCTTCTGTGGAGATAGAAACAGAGGTCGCATTTTGTATCAATGATCTTTCATCAGAATTGCCAAAACTTAGAACTGCACAACTTGTGAGCAAGTACAGAGCCACAGGAAATGGAGGTGAGACATCTAAGAAAGGAAATAGTCAGTGATACCATATAGAACACTCTCAATATTGTTTAATTATGTTATTATTGAAATACTCCCTCTATCCCATATTCACAAATCTTACCATACAGTTTGTTTTTCCTGCAATTTCCCTCATTCCTGATGAAGGGCTTTTGCCCAAAACATCAATTCTCCTGCTCCTCAGATGCAGCCTGACTTGCTGTGCTTTTCCGGCACCACTCTCTCCACTCTTGTTTTTCCTGCACCCTCCTTTACACTGACTCTCTCTTTTTAAATAATGCTCACCCCCAGCATGACCCAGTTTCTGATGGAAAGTCATCAACCTGAAATGGAATTTCAGTTCCTCTCCCCACAAAAGCTGAAAAAGCCTGCTGAGTGTTTCCCTCATCTCCCGTTGTTAGTCTAACCTTCAGCTTCTGGGCTCGCTCACTCAAAACAGATGTCAAGAAAGTGTTCCGAGATCAAAAAAGTACTGCAAAAAAGTAGGCAAACATTGAAAATGAAACAAGTTATTTTGTGTGTATTTGTATGTTCATGTGGTGTGTGTGTGTGTGTGTGCCCATTTGAATCTCACAGTGGACCCCACTATCTTGTCTCTTGTAGGTTTTGACCCATTTACGATTCATGTCTCACATCTGCATTGGGGTCCTCATCGGTCTGCTGTATCTGAACATTGGTGATGAGGCAGAGAAAGTATTCAACAACACAGGATGCCTCTTCTTCTCCATGCTCTTCCTCATGTTTGCTGCTCTGATGCCAACTGTCCTGACCTGTAAGGAGAAACGTTATTCTCGTATTGTTTGATTGTAACCTTCAAAGGTGAAATGGTGGCTCAGTGGTTAGCACTGCTGCCTCACAGTGCCAGGGACTTGGTTTCAATTCCAACCTCAGGCAACTATCTGTATGGAGTTTGCACACTCTCCCTGTGTCTGTGTGGGTTTTCACCAGGTGCTGCCGTTTCCTCCCACGGACCAAAGATGTGCAGGTTAGGTGGACTGGCCATTTTAAACTGCCCATTGTGTCCAAGGATGTGCAGGCTTGGTAGGTTATCCATGGGAGTTACAGTGATAAGGGTGGGTTTGAGTGGGATGCTCTTTGGAGGTCGATGTGGACTCAAATGGCCTGCTTCCACATTATAACAATTCTATGATTCAGTCTTCAAAACTGTGTTTTTTTTATATAAGTGGATTTGCTTAAGTATAAGGGAAAAAGATCATTCATTTTTACAGTCCCTTTCACATTGTTCAACCTGATGATGAAGGATAGAATTTGCACCTCATTATTCCACACCCACAAGCTTTTGTTTACAGAGACACACGTTGCACACATATACTTCCAAACTTAACATTAGACTCTCAACTACTATACACATTTACTGAGAGCACAAAGGAGCAGTTTACAATCAGTTAAATACATTTGAAGTGCAGTAACTACTATAATGCAGCACTAGAAGACTGACACAGTGGGAATCCCATAAGCAGTAGTGTTGATCAGCATATAGAACATCGAACATAGAACATCGAACATCGAACATTACAGCGCAGTACAGGCCCTTTGCCCTCAATGTTACACTGACCTGTGGAACCAATCTGAAACCCATCTAACCTACACTATTCCATTCTCGTCTATATAGAGTCATAGAGATGTACAGCACGGAAAGAGACCCTTCGGTCCAATCCGTTCATGCCAACCAGATATCCCAACACAATCTAGTCCCAGCCGATATCCCTCCAAACCCTTCCTATTCATATACCCATCCAAATGCCTTTTAAATGTTGCAATTGTACCAGCCTCCACCACTTCCTCTGGTAGCTCATTCCATACACATACCACCCTGTGTGTGAAAAAGTTGCCCCTTAGGCCCCTTTTATATCTTTCCCCTCTCACCCTAAACCTATGCCCTCTAATTCTAGACTCCCCGACCCCAGAGAAAAGACTTTGTCTATTTATCCTATCCATGCTCCTCATAATTTTGTAAACCTCTATAAGGTCACCCCTCAGCCTCCCATGCTCCAAGGAAAACAGCCCCAGCCTGTTCAACCTCTCCCTATAGCTCAAATCCTCCAACCCTGGCAACATCCTTGTAAATCTTTTCTGAACCCTTTCAAGTTTCACAATAACCATTTAAATGCCCTTAAAGTTGACAAGTCTACTACTGTTGCAAGCAGTGCGTTTCGCGCCTCTCTGAGTAAAGAAACTACCTCTGACATCTGAACTATATCTATCACCCCGCAGTTTAAAGCCATGTCCCCTCGATCTAGCCATCGCTATCTGAGGAAAATGGCTATTACTGTCCAACCTATCTAACCCTCTGAGTATCTTCTATGTCTCAATTAAGTCACCTCTCAACCTTCTCTCTAACGAAAACAGCCTCAAGTCCCTCAGCCTTTCCTCATAAGACCTTCCCTCCATACTAGGCAAAATCCTAGTAAATTTCCTCTGAACCCTTTCCAAAACTTCCACATCCTTCCTATAATGCGGTGACCAGAACTGTATGCAATACTTCAAATGTGGCCGCACTAGAATTTTGTACAGCTGCAGCATGATCTCATGGTTCTGAAACTCAATCCCTCTACCAATAAAAGCTAACACACCATATGCCTTCTTAACAGCCCTATCAACCTGGGTGGCAACTTTCAAGGAGCTATGTACCTGGACACTGAGATCTCTCTACTCATCTACACTGCCAAGAATCTTACCATTAGCCCAGTACTCTGCATTCTTGTAACTCCTTCCAAAGTGAATCACTTCACACTTTTCTGCATTAAGCTCCATTTGCCACTTCTCAGCCCAGCTCTGCAGCTTATCTATGGTCTGTCTGTAACCTACAACATTCTTTGTTACTATCACAACTCTACTGACCTTAGTGTCATCTGCAAATTTACTAAACCATCCTTCTATGCAAGCATTTATATAAATGACAAACAACAGTGGACCCAAAACAGGTCCTTGCGGTGACCCACTAGCAGCAGGTTTGTTGTTATTTGAGGGAGAAATATTGGTGATGGGAGGGGTGGGAAAGCTTGTGATTTCAAATAAACCTGTTGGGACTATAACCTGGTGTCATGGACTCAGAGGGCTGAGCGGCCTCTTTCAGCGACATATTGACTCCACAATTATTCCCGATCACTGTTTTCATTCAGTATTATTCCATAAAGTAGATCTATAAACAGACACTAATCTTTATTAGTTATTTAAAACATGCAGAAAGGAAAATCTCAGTTCATATTTTTCTTTCCCCCTTCCAGTTCCATTGGAGATGTCTGTATTTCTGAGAGAACACCTCAACTACTGGTACAGCCTAAAGGCTTACTACTTGGCTAAAACAATGGCGGATGTTCCTTTTCAAGTATGTCGTGTTCAGATATTTATTCATTTTTGTCATTGAATACGCATTAAGCTCTGGATGTATGTTTGCTCATTGAGCTGGAAGGTTTGTTTTCAGCTCAGTGAGCAAACTTACATCCAGAAACTCATCCTGAGCTACAAACCTTTGCAAAAATCGCTAAGCATTAAGTTGGTTGTGTATCAACAGTGAAGTACCTTGGAAGAGATCATTCAGCCTCTCCATTCTGATGGGCCATACACCAAGCTACTGGGTATATAGAAGCATGAGAGTGGATCTTAGACTAGCATATAAAATTATGAAGGGAATAGAAAAAATAGAAGCAGGGAGGTTGTTTCCAATAGCGGGTGAAACTAGGGGGCATAGCCTCAAATTAAGGGGAGAGCAGATTTAGGACTGAGTTGAGGATGAATTATTTCTCACAATCTGTGGAATTCCCTGCCAAGTGAAGCAGTTGAGGTGACCTTGTTAAATGTTTTTAAGGCAAAGATAGAATTTTGAACAGTAAAGGAATTAAGGGTTATATTGAGTGGGTGGGTAAGTGGAGCTAACTTCACAAAGAGGTCAGCCATGATCTTATTGAATGGCGGAGCAGGCTCGAGGGGCAGATGGCCTACTCCCGCTCCTAGTTCTTATGTTCCTATGTCTATTGTTATAATTGTCTCTATTGTGGGGTTATACCTAAGGGTTTAAAATGTAGAGTTTTTGTTTCAGTTACAGTTGGATTTCAGGTTCTTCACTAAAGCCTGGGGGTACTTACAAACATTGTTTGAACTCATGACCCAGCCTTTCGAAGCAAGGAAGCCCAGAGGTTGCTATGGAGCTAAAAGCTGAGGGTCGAACTCTGCTCTAAACAGAAACTGATGGGCTTTAGTTTTATGTAAATGAGAAGAAAGTTGCCCTGCCTCTGCATCTGTTGCATTTAACCAAAGAACACTATTTGGAATGTTTAGTGAGAAAAAGAGGGAGTGTGTGTGGTGTGTATGTCTGATGAACCCTAGTACACAACTATCAGTGCTTATACTTGGCTGATATGCTAGGTTTTTTTTGCCGATATCAACCTGCTCCAACATGTTATTACACACCTCTAGAGCAGATGGGATTTGAACCAGGGTCTCCTAAGTCCAAGGTAGGGACACTACCTCTGCACCACTAGAACCCTCCAGGGCACTTGTTGGTAGGAGTGTCCTGTGGACCTCAGCTGTGACATGTGTAGCCAGATCCAGAATTTAAAAAAAAGAACTACATTCCAGATTGTGTATGCGTGAAGCCATAAGAGCAACAGTTAAAAAAAAGATTAAGCTGGATTAAATTTATCGGATTGAATTTGATGCAGACACTTATATTTTTAGAATCACTGTCTCACTTGTTCAGTGTGTACCTATTTAGCCGTATTTGCTTGTATTTGTGTTGTTCAAAAAAATATAGTGAACATTCTTTTGCTATTTCAATATAATCCTGGAGCCCTGCCGCTGAATGCCTTGCCCTTGGTTCTTGCATGCATTATAGTCTTTAGGGAAGTGATTGCCTTTTGTTTTCATTGCCATTCTATTAATCCAGAGATGTTCTCAGGACTTGGGTTCAAATCCCACTAAGGGAGATGGTGAAATTGAAATTCACTAAAATATCTGGAATTAAATGTTTACTGATGACAATGGAACTGTTGCAAATTGTCGGAAAGAGCCATATGGTTCAATAATATCCTTTAAGGAAGGAAATTGCTGTCCTTACATGGTCAGTCCTGCATGTGACTCCAGACTTACTTTAACTGCCCTCTAGGCAATTAGGGATGGGCAATAAATACTGACCTTGCCAGCGATGTCCACTTCCCATGAATGAGTAAAAGAAATGGTGGCTGAGTGATTAGCACTTCTACCCATCAGTGCCAGGGACTTGGGTTCAATTCCAGCCCCAGGCGACAGCCTATGCAAAGTCTGCACACTCGCTCATGTCTATGTGGGTTTCCTGCAGGAACTCAGGTTTCCTCCCATAGGTTAGTTGGATTGGCCGTGCTAAGTTGCCCATAGTGTCCAGGGATGTGTAGGTTAGGAGGATTAGCCATGGGAAATGCAGGCTTACAGGAATGGGGTTGGGGGTGAGTCTGGGTGGGGATGCTGTTCAGAGGGACATTGTGGACTTGATGGGCCAAACGGCCTGCTTCCACACTGTAGGGATTCTATGTTTCTATAAAGTGACAGTGGTCCTAACAGCAATCCAGCTTGTCCATTATTCTCATATCTGATGGCTCTGTCCTTTATGGACTTTCCTTTGACAAATGAGACAGATGTGTTCTGAGGACATTACCGTGCACTGAACTGTCTGCAGTTGAAGTAATAACATTTTCATAACACCAGTGAAGCTAAATGATACAAAATTCAAAATGAGAGGGTGAGGTGACAGTATTAAGGTGGGAGTGTTTGTCGATCCCAGTTTTAAAATGCTTGTTCTCCCACCTGTAGGTGGTCTGTCCAATTGTCTACTGCAGTATTGTCTACTGGATGACATCGCAGCCCCCTGAGGCTTCCCGCTTCCTCTTGTTTGCCAGTCTGGCCACAGCGACCGCACTGGTGGCCCAGTCACTTGGACTCCTGATTGGTGCTGCATCCACATCTTTACAGGTACCGGTCCATGCAGAAACTACACCGAGAGATCACATCAAAGATTGTCAACCGTAGAATGACAAAGAGGCCATTCAACCCATCTAGTTTGTGTCAGCCTCTTGAAAGAGCTTTCTAATTAGCTTCTAACACTTGTATGCTTTTCCTATAAAACTGCAAATTCTTCCTGTTAGGTGTTTATCTTGTTGCCTTGTGAAAGTGAGGATTTAAACTCACTTCCTTTCGAGCAATATGCTCCAGATTACCACGGCCCTCTGCATTTAAAAAAAATCTTCCTCCTAGCTCTGATTCTTTCTGACAATTCTCTCATGTCTGCATTCTCTCTTTATCAACCTTTCGATCATTGGAAATAGTTTTTCCTTCCCGACTTGATCAGAACTTTGCAATGTTGAAAGTCATGCCTTTTTAGATGCTGTCACTTAACTGAGGAACGTTGAGGGGAGTTCAGGTGGAATTTTTATTGTGCAGGAGGTAAAGGTAAAGTTACCATCAACTCAGAGGAGCTTTTGCATTAGCAAGAGATGACTGGTGATGGTTTAACCTGGGAGTTACCATGCCTCAGGTGAAGGGAGAGGTCGAGAACAGGATTCCTTCATGGCAACCCTTAGCTGATGTGGGAATTGAAGCCATGCTGTTGGCATCACTCTGTGTTGTAAACCAGATGTTCAACCAACTGAACTTACCAGTTCCCTGGGTGAAGTCAGCTCACAATCTTTGAATCCCCCTTTAGGCCGGCGAGGGTGCGTGGCCTTCAGTTGGTGCCCCCCACTATCTGGCATCTGAAACCACATAAAGATTTGGAACCGAAAACCAACCTGAAAAAACTTGTGCCAGGTGATTGGCGCAATTGCACAGTATCTTGGAGACTAGTCGGGTTGGGTTTACAACTGAACCGCGGATATATGTTCCCATGAGGAGAAAAGGTGGCAAGAGAGATGAGGGGGTGGGAAGGGGGAGTACAGCAGGGGGTGGAGAGTCAAACGGGATGGGAATAGAAGGGAATGGTTGTGGGCGGGAAGGGACGCTCAATCAACGAGACACGAAACCCCAGGAGGTGGGGGAATGTTTGGGGTCTGTCTAGGCTGGGGCTGAAGGAAGAGTCAAGTTAAAAATGTTGTGAAACTTGAAAGGGTTCAGAAAAGATTTGCAAGGTTGTTGCCAGGGTTGGTGGGTTTGAGCTGTAGGGAAAAGCTGAATAGGCTGGGGCTGTTTTCCCTGGAGCGTCAGAGGCTGAGCAGTGACATTATAGAGGTTTATAAAATCATGAGGGGCATGGGACAGGGTGAATAAACAAGGTCTTTTCCCTTGTTTGGGGGAGTCCAGAACCAAAGGGCATAGGTTTCGGGCGAGAGGGGAAAGATTTAAAAGGGACCTACAGGGCAACATTTTCATGCAGAGGGTGGTGCATGTTTGGAATGAGCTGCCAGAGGAAGTGGTGGAGGCTGATACAATTACAACATTTTAAAAAGCGTCTGGAGGGATACATGAATAGGAAGGGTTTAGAGGGATATGGGCCAAATGCTGGCAAATAGAACTAATTCAGATTATGACATCTGGTCTGCATGGATGAGTTGGAGGGTCTGTTTTTGTACTGTATGTGTCTATGACTCTTAAGTCCAAGGGGGTGTGGGGGGACAGTTCAGTTGGAACCGGTAATATTATCATACTTAGTCGTCATGCAACCCCCATGCATTTAATTCATCAACTCAGTTTGTACCAGACTTCTGTGATAGTGATGATTTTGTGAGCTGTTCATGACATGCTGTGTTTCCCTGCATTGTCCACTTCCAGGTAGCCACCTTTGTGGGCCCAGTCACTGCCATCCCAGTGCTTCTATTCTCGGGATTTTTTGTTAGTTTTGATACCATCCCCACCTACTTGCAATGGAGCTCCTACGTCTCTTACGTAAGGTACACTTTCTTTCTTTTATTGAGTTTGTTATAAAAATGGTGCTTTGGCTGTACCTCCCACTCTCTCTTTCCCTCTCCTTCTCTCTCGGACTTGCAAACTTCCAAATCGTGCCTGCGCAATTTCCAACCAGAAAAATGTGAAGGTTAAGTCACCTTTTCCCACTCTTTCATCAACCATGTAGGCTAGACCAGGTAAGGATGGCAGTTTCCTTCCCTAAAGGGGATTACTGTAGTGAACCAAATGGGCGTTTCCAACAATGGATTCATGGTCACCATTAGACTCTTAATTCCAGTTTTTTTTATTGAATTTAAATTCCACCATCTATCCCAGGCAGGATTTGAACCTGGGTCCCCAGATCATTATCTGAGCCTCTGGATTAACGGCCCAGTGATAATACCACGAGACCATCTCCTCCCCATTTGCAAACAAAAGGATGCTGAGCTAAATGTACTGATGGTAACTGCTGCCCCAGCTAAGTTGCATCAAGTTACATTGAGGCGAAAGTGAGGACTGCAGATGCTGGAGATTACGAGTCGAGAGTGTGGTGCTGGAAAAGCACAACAGGTCAGGCAGCATCCGAGGAGCAGGAGAAACGGCATTTTGAGCAAAAGTCCTTCATTGGGAATGAGGGATGAAGGGCTTTTGTCCAAAATGTCGATTTTCCTGCTCCTCGGATGCTGCCTGACCTGCTGTGCTTTTCCAGCGCCGCACTCTCAACTCGAATTCCATTGACCTTACTGAACAGAGGCAGATGGTTTTGCCCATCAGATGTATGCCATAGATAATGCTCTACATAAGCCCTTTACCACCCTTCTTTATATACCTTAGTCAGCATATGCTTTCTCCCACATATGTTTATCTAATATGAAGGTTCAGATATTTAGGGTATAATATCAAATACTATAATGAAAGTAGGAGAAATTGAGGACTGCAACTGCTGGAGATCAGAGTCAAGGGTGTGTTGCTGGAAAAGCACAGTAGGTCAGGCAGAATCTGAGGAGCAGGAGAATTGACGTTTCAGGCATAATCCCTTCATCAGGAATGAGGCTTGTGGGCCGTGGGCTGAAAGATAAATGGAAAGGTTTTGGAGTTGGGGGAAAGGAAGCTGAGAAAGCGATAGGTGGATGAAGTTGAGGGAGAAGGTGATAGGTCAGAAGGGGGAGTGCGGTGCCGAGTTGGAGGCTTGGGACTGGGCTAATGTCAGGGGAGGGAAAATGAGGAAGCTGTTGAAATCCACATTTATCCCATGTGGTTGCAGGGTCCCAGGCAGAATATGAGGCGTTCTTCCTCCAGCCGTCGGGTGGTAACGGTTTGGTGGCGGAGGAGGCCCCAAGAATCTGCATGTCCTGGATGGAGTGGGAGGGGGAGTTGAAGTGTTCAGCCACGGGATGGAGGGGTTGGTTGGTGCAGGTGTCCCAGAGATGCTGTCTGAAATGATCTGCAAGAAGGCATCCTGTCTCCCCGATGTAGAGGAGACCACACCGGGTGCAACAGTTGCAGTAGATGACATTGGTAGAGGTACAGGTGAATTTCTGATGGATGTGGAAAGATCCCTTGGGGCCTTGGACGGAGGTGAGGGGAGTGGTATGGGCAGAGGTTTTGCACTTCCTGCGGTGGCAAGGAAAGGTGCCAGGAGTGGGGCATGGACTTGATGAGGGGGTCATAGAGGGAATGTCTCTCCGGAATGCTGATAGTGGTAGGGAGGGAATATAACTTTGATGGTGGGGTTCATTTAGAGTTGGGAGAAGTGACGGAGGATGTTGCAATGTAGTAGTGAGGTGGAAGGTGGGGACCAGGGGGGTTCTGTCCTTGTTGCGTTGGGAGGGGTGCACTTCAAGGGCAGTGGTGTGTGGAGTGGAGGAGATGCGCTGGAGGGCATAGTTAACCACGTGGGAAGGGTAATTGTGATCATGCCTCTCCCGCCGACCCAACCAGTACCCTTCCACTGACACCCTCGTCCGCCTGGCTGAACCAGTCCTCACCCTCAACAACTTCTCCTTCCAATCCTCCCACTTCTTCCAAACCAAAGGGGTAGCCATGGGCACCTGCATGGGACCCAGTTATGCCTGCCAATCCATCTTCCACAGTTACACCAGCACCACCCCCACCTGTTCCTCCACTACTCTATCGGCGTCGCCTCATGTTCCCACGAGGGGGTTGAGCAGTTCATCAACTTCACCAACGCATTCCATCCTGACTTCAAATTCACCTGGACCATCTCGGACACCTCCCTCCCCTTCCTGGACCTCTCCATCACCGTCTCCAGCGACCAACTAACAAGACATCTATTACATGCCCACCGACTCCCACAGTTACCTGGACCACAACTCATCCCACCCTACCTCCTGTAAAAACGCCATCCCTTATTCCCAATTCCAAAACTTCTGTCGCATCTGTTCCCAGGATGACCAATTCCACCTCAGAAAGTCCCAGATGACCTCCTTCTTCCATGATCGCAACTTCCTGCTGTGCTTTCCCAGCAACCCATCAACTATAATGGAAGTGTCAATTATGCCTCCACGTGGCTATTTTGATGGTGGCGTCAAGGTGACCATACATGATGATGAGAGAGTTAAGGCTTTCTACGCAGGCAATTTTGGTGAGATCTGTGACATAACATAAGCTAAATTTACTTGTGCAGCAATTGATTTTAAAAGAGTAATATTGTCATTTGCTGTTTTTTTTCTCACTGACACAGGTACGGCTTTGAAGGCGTCATCCTGTCAATATATGGACTGGACAGAAAAAATCTGACCTGCAATACTGGGTTTTGCCCATTTAAGGAACCAAAGAAAATTCTGCAAGTGATGGATGTGCAGGACTCAAAACTTTACATGGATTTCATCGTCCTTGGTATTTTCTTCATTATCTTGCGTTCCCTGGCTTACCTCGTTCTTCGATACAAAGTCAAGTCCGAGAGATAGAGAGAGAGAGCTTCACTGCTGGTGAATATTCTGCAGCGTTCAGTCGTATTGTCTATGAGCTGGATTCATTCTGCTGAACTTGTGTTTTGGATGTGGCCTGTATTAGGCTCATCAGCCACGAGATGGGCATCGAAGCCAGAGAGATCATTACAAGACTAAATCTCCAAATGTCACGATGGCTGATGTTGGGCCTTTTGATTTCAAAGATCTTATTTTTGCTGCTGCAGTTACTTTATTGAAACTTAATTAACCCTTACCCATCCAGAGAACAATTTATCAAAAGAAAATGCAACTTTTTGGAAGTTGTAAATGAAATAATTCTGCATGGGCCTTCTGCACACTGACAATTCAAGGATGTTACACCCAAAAATTTACATGTTTCAAGAAACCCTGTTTGTCAATTATAGTTATATGTCACTCTAAAGTATATATCTTTTTTTAAATGAAACTTTGATTTTCAATCAGGGCTGTTATTAAGCACAGTTTTTGTAGAACAATGTATGCTTTATCTCTCTCCTGAAGCATGTTAGCTTATAGCATGTCTTGTCAAATTATTATAATTGTAAGTATAAAGAAAAATCAAAACAAAGCAGTATAAACCAAAACTGTTATAATAGGCATTGTGGAATTAGTTTCTGAAATTTCAAAAGTATATTTAAAAACAAGTCTTGAAAGTGTTAAACATTTAAAATAACTGTAGTGTAATCATTTTTTTACAGAATTTTATATTACGCCTGTTGATTTTTTTGGGTATTTGGAGGTTTCCTTCCTTCGTTACTTAAAAATAATCAATATTATTAATGCATTCCTCTGACTCCAAACATCAAACCTTTTCTGATCACAACCTCCTGACCTATTTATTTTGGGTCACGATGGTGTTGTGACAGAAATTCTGCCCCATTTGTGCATCTGTATTTAATAATATACCAATGTTCATATTCACCACAGTAGTTATCATCTTAAACTATACCAATTCTGTAAAAATTTAGAACATTTGGCTCAAAAATTAGCAATTTCTGAGTTTTTGCCACATTTCAACTCAATTTTAAATATTGCTGTATAGTTTCTTCCACATGATACTGTGGGTAATGTCCTCACTGCCATACAGGTAAAAACAATGACTGCAGATGCTGGAAACCAGATTCTGGATTAGTGGTGCTGGAAGAGCACAGCAGTTCAGGCAGAATCCAAGGAGCTTCGAAATCGACGTTTCGGGCAAATCCTGATGAAGGGCTTTTGCCTGAAACGTCGATTTCGAAGCTCCTTGGATGCTGCCTCACTGCCATACAGCCTGGATCCTTCAGAAATGCATTACAAAACCATGTGAGGCATCCTTGCTGTCTGGTGAGTGGGAACCTTGCTGTCTGGTGAGAGAGGAATCGTGAGTGAAATCGGCTTTTGAATCAGATGAGTGCAGGAGTATTTGGAAAAACTCTGATAGGCATTGCACAGGACAAGTGTTTATTTTTGTTTTAGGTGCAAGTCCTTTTCCTACACGTCTCTGTATTTTATGTTGCATAGGTGTTAATCATGAGTTATTCAGAATTTGCATTGAAATTTAATCATCAAACTTGCTGTTCTCTAGTCTGGATAAATGATGACAAATCTATTGCTTGGCTTAGTCCTAAATAATCTGTAAAGCATGTCCATTTCCCATGGTGCATTCTTATTTATCTCAAGTACCAAGTAAGGAGCCAAGTACATTCACAAAAATGAGAAGATGAGTGTCATGGTGTCTGTCCTTCTCCTTTAGATTCACTTATTCAGCATTTATAATCAGTATCCGCTGTGACATGTGGATTCTCCTTCAAACATGTTCCAGTGATTAAAATGTGACATCTCCATGAAATAGGAAAACTGTGATGATGTCCTAATTTTGCATTATACAAAATATCATTGCAAAGTGCAACCTGACACAGTACTGCAAAATCTTACAGTCAATGATCTACCGAACCTTTGACCTCATTGCCGTAACAGGCAGTCATGTGTGAGACTGTTTGCTTGTACAGTTTTAACATTTTAATTTCTGTACAGTTCAGAGTAACCTCCCTGTCAAAGGCTTGCACTGTTCATACAGAATCTCCTGCAGTCACGGTGAATAAACAAAATCAGACTTGCACTTCTGTAGCGCCTTTCATGACCACCTGAAGTTTTATGCTGCTATGGGACCAGTTAAGAATCTTTGAAGGTTTGTTACTGATGCAGCGCAGAAAATCCTGCACAACTTTGTTCACTCACTTTGTCTTTTTGTCTGTCAATATTTTTTATTGCTGCGCTCAATTTTCCAGTGTGTCTCCACCATTTATATTTTATTTGAACTTTTTGGACCACTTACCTGGAGCCCCACTCACTTGGATGTGAAATCTTCATCCTATTTCTCCAAGGTCCAAAATAGATTTTAGGTCAGAGGGTTTTTTTTTACCCCAAAAACGATACTGTAGGAGGTGCTGGGTGATGGTTTGATGGTCCTAATGAGTAACTGCTTTAACTATTTAACTATCCACCCTTCACTGTTATGTATCTGAAGACAGAAAAGTGTCATGTGAATTATGAACAAAATGTAAGCTGTGTTGGAGCCATTAGCCATTTTCTTCCACAGACTATGTACTGTACAACCTGGTCTATTGTGCACTCCATACGGCTCAGTTTATTTCTCAAGGAATTACTCTGAAAATATTGTTCTTTCCAAAACCTTCTTCAGAATAAGCAATAAATCAAAGAAATCTCCTGCATCTGTATTGTAGAACTTTAACCTGGCTGAATTCCTTAGCGTGGTTCTCAAATGATCCCAGAAATTAAGGGGACCCTTATATTCTCAAACCTACTTAATAACCTTGATAATATGAAAAGCCAACCTTTTGTTTTTCCTCCTATTATTGTTCTTCATAAAGCTGTTTCAAAGATAAAACAATTTAAAATTTTTTTTTCAGAAACCAAGAAGAAGAAAAATGTAGATGGTGCAATCTTGACAAGAGGGAAGCTAGTCTTTTATGTTTGCAGAATAAATACAATTGTAATATTTAACTGCCATATATGTATATATAGATCTAAACAGTCTGCAAGGATGTCAAAAAATTCAGCACGTTCATAAGACCCATTTGTATTGTACAGTTCACAAAAGCTAATGCTGCAGATGTCTGGTGGCAGTCTACAGTAGCAACGTTTCCATTAAGCTTTTGCCATTTTTTAAGAATGAGCCTCATCATCAGGGCAACCTTGTTCTAAAAACAACTTGAAGGACAATGCAGAATTCCAGAAGTCAAAACTGACTGTAATCTATTTTTAATTGCAAGTCGCATTAATCCAAGTCAAAGTAGTGCAGTGACAATGGAAATTAACCTATGTCTTATTAACCTATGTTTTATTAAAAATGCTTAATTGGAACTACTAGGTAACTTTTGAGTTTTGAGTCAAGCCAAAAACTATTTGGAATTATCTGGAACTTGTAATGTGCTTGATCGGCTGGACAGAGTTCACATTTGTGATGAGAACCACTGGAAATATTAATCTATCTTTAATGCAGTTGTTAATCATCCTGCTTTATTTAAAGAATTAACATCTATTTTAAGATTTTATTTCTGCTGAGATAACAACTGTCTCAGCAGTACATGTTTTTGATGCTATGGCTAAGTAATTTAGATGCATTACTGCAGCCGGTGCTGTCAAGAATGGATTGGGCTCGCTCATATTTCATGGCTTCAAATCTTTCTAAATATCCTTACACTGCTTTTAGGAAAAGAAATTCTGGTTTAGCTCCTGATTGGTCCTGATCTACAACTGACTCCTGAGGCAGGAAAGTGAAGAGTTAAGATCCTGGCAAGCCGACATCTTTAGGAGATAAGGTGAGGAAAACGAAGAAGTAAAAAAAATGCAGAAAAATCTGTGAGCCAATCATTTCTCTGCTGGTTGAGTTGGGGACAGTGCGATAGTCCCATTGCTCACCATTTGAACAGAACCCTCTCTCTTGAACAACTACAGAAAAGGCTAGTCTAATGTCCACTGGAATTTAAAAGGGCAAGGAAGATGTTGAATGATCTTGGCAAGGCGGAATGTTTACTCTTGTGTGGCCAGAACTAGGTGATATTGTTTTAAAATTAGTAGTCACTCCTTTGGAACTGAGATGAGGGGACTTTCTTTCTCTCACAGGATAGGTCTGGCTTTGTAACTCTGTACCTCATAAGTCAATGATGGCAGGGTGATTGAATACCTTTTAGGCATAAGTGTATAATATTCTTGTTAAGTAGGTGAATCAAAGATAGATCGGAACGTGGAATTTGGAGCACAAGCCAATCAACTATGTTCCTATTGAATGGTGGAGCAGGCTTGAAGAGTGAATGATCTGTTTCAGCACATGTTTCATTTGTTAGTAATGAGATTCAGAGTGGCAAATAGTGTGACAGATCATAAAACTCTTGAAACTACACGCATATTTTGTCAGGGAGACTCTGCTCTGGGCATGGAGCCGTGCTCCAATGGAGAATGATAAATTTGACTCTTCACCTTGGACAAGCGTTGGCTAGAAGTGGCACTTTTTGAAAAATATCCATGTGGTTTTTGGCCTGGAGTTAGATGTGACATCATCCAGACAAAACGCATTTGATAAGAGAAAGTTGAGAAATGTGAGAAACTCTTTGAGTGTAGCTGTAGCTGTAAGACATTGCACTTATGTAAGATGTAGCTCTACACTGTGATCAGGTAAAGCCAGTATTCTGAAAGTATTAGATCAAATGGACTGAAGTCCTTCTACATCTGAACCTGTTTAAATCAGTTGATCATTGTATCCACTGTGCTACAGAAGATATTATTAGTTTTACATGTTCTGCTGATCATTGGTTCGACATTAATGTTAAAAAAGGTTCAATTTTGTACCTTTGCTGGAAAAATGTTTGACCTACATGCTATTTTGTTGAAATCCCAACCATTCAATGACATCCAGATTTCTTGCTCTTAATTGATTTTCAATGACTCGCGTAGAAAATGTCAACATGAATTTGCGTGACCACTGGGGAGAAATAAGATTGGGCTTGGACGTGCTCCTGTTCACTGTTTAATAACTCATTGTGGTTCATGTGGAAAGTGACTTCTTAGCTAGGTTTCGGGAGGACCGTTGGAACCTTTGGAACTGAACGGAAGTGGAAAAGTCAGTGATTTCTGGAGCGAGAAAGGTTGAGTAAGAATCTATGCATGAAGAGGTTTAAGGCCAGTGCATAGTATTTTGATAAAGCTTTAAAGGATGGTTTATCTTAGTGAATTAACCAAACTTGATTTCTTTCCATGGCTAGTTCTGTTTACATTGTACATGCTAAAGATTTAACTGTCAGACTCATTTTTAAACAGAACTGAAGTTGAACACATGGGTCATGGATCTATAATGTTTATGCAAATCATCTCCCAAGTTGCTAATGAATGTTTATAGAGTGACTTTTGTTCTACTGTACATTACTTTCTGTAAAAGGTTTCTGTCACATATAATACAAATAAAATAATTATTTATATCCTGATCTTTGTTCTATAGTGTGCTGAAGACAGAGGGTATTGTTCTCTTACACCCAATAAATAGATGAAAATCGTATGCAATGTAGAGCTAACTAATGGTGATTAAATATGACAACTTGTGTTGTCATTTGCCCTATTTTAACAAGAGGTTGACATACTCAGAAATCTCAAAGGTTTGAACTTGACGTAGAGAATGAAGGTTTCACCTGGCCATTATGTATGTGCCTATTTCTACCTCCATAGCATCTTCTGTCTCTGCCCTATCTCCAGGTCATCTGTAGCTGAAAAGCTAACCTATGTCTTATTAGCAAATACAAATTAGAAGCCATTTGCCCCATTGAATCTGCCCCACCATTCAATAAGACAATAGTTGATCTAATACACATTCTCACCTACCCTGCCTGAAAAGCTTTGCTTAACCAGAATCCATCTCCAAATATCTTCACTTTTAAAATTCTTACCTTTAGGAAGGGTGAGTCTGGGTGGGATGCTCTTCAGAGGATTAGTGTGGACTTGATGGGACAAATGGCCTGCTTCCATGCTGTAGAGATTAAATGATGAACCTCTCCTGATACGAAAATCCTTCCAAGCCCAGGAACATTCTAGTGAAGCTTATCTGGACCGCCTTCAATGCCAGTATACATTTCCTCAGGTAATGGGACCAGGACAGTTCACAATATTCTAAGCATGGTCTACCTAGTACTTCATACAATTTTATCAAGACTTCCCTACTTTTATTCTCCAGTCCCTTTGAAATAAAGGCCAACATTTCATTTGCCTTCCCTATTACCTGATGAATTTAGATGTGAGCTTTTTTGTGATTTATATAAGGGGACACCCACATCTGTCAGTGCTGTAGCTTTCTGCAGACTTCCTCCATTTAAAAAGTATTCAGCCTCTCTATTTTACTTGCCAAAGCACATTGACCTCATATTTTGCCACATTATATTCCATCTGCCAAGTCTTTGCATACTGATGCAACTTGTTTATGCCTATCTGATTCTTTACATCATCCTGACCATATCCTTCCCACCATTTTTGTTTCATTCTCAATCTTGGTGATAGTACGTTCACTTTTCTCATCCAAGTCATTAAATGGTACAGAGGTCCCAATTTGCAAACGTGCGATTTACAAATGCTCTTGCTTATAAAGGTGATCCCATACAGGGATGTAATTTTTAAGACCCAACAGTTGAACATTTCCTGTAATCTAGAATAGCTGCTTATAAGACCATAAGAACATAAGATATAGGAGCGTAATTAGGTCATTCAGCCCATCAAGTCTGCTCCACCCTTAAAAATGTGTTGCTGGAAAAGCGCAGCAGGTCAGGCAGCATCCAGGAGAAGGAGAATCGACGTTTCAGGCATAAGCCCTTCTTCAGGAATGAGGAGGGTATGCCAAGCAGGCTAAGATAAAAGGTAGAGAGCCCTGCTTCTTCTTATGCCCGAAACGTCGATTCTCTTGTTCCTTGGATGCTGCCTGACCTGCTGCGCTTTTCCAGCAACACATTTTCAGCTCTGATCTCCAGCATCTGCAGTTCTCACTTTCTCCTCATAGAGTCATACAGCAAGGAAATAGACCCTTCTGTCCTACTGGTCCACACTCACCATAATCCCAAAAATAAACTGGTCTTACTTGTCTGCATTTGGCCCATAACCGACCAGAGATTTCTTATTCATGTCCAAATGTCTCTGTCCAAAGGACTCAGTCCCCACAAGCCTCTGTGGAGTTTGACAGAATCACCACTCTCTGGCTGAAGAAATTCCTCCTCATCTCAGTTGCAAAGGTTGTACCCTCAGGTCATAGTGTCTACCACTAGTGAAAACATCTTCTCCATGTCCAGTCCATATAAGCCTTTTAGTATACTTTAAGTTTCAGTCAGATTCCCCTCATTCTTCTAAGCTCCAAGTACAGACCCAGAGCCCTCAACCGCTCCTCATATGACAAGCCTTTTGTTTCTGGAATCATTCTTATAAACCTCTGCTGCATCCCCTCCTATGTCAGTGCATCCTTCCTGAGATATGGGATCCAAAACTGTTCACAGTATTTCAGATGCTGTCTGACTGGAGCCTTATACAGCCTCAACAGCATACCTCTGCTCTTGGTTCTGAGTCACTTTGAAATAAATGTCAACTTTGCATTTGCTTCCCAAGTGCCAACTGAACCTGTGTGTTAACCTGAAGAGAATCCAGAAGTAGGACTCCCAAGTGCTTCAGATTTTTGAAGCCTTTTCTCGTTTAGAAAATAGCCTGTGCCTCTATTCTTCCTATCAATATGTATAACCCCACGCTCTGCCATTTTGTATTCCATCTGCCATTTCTTTGCCCACATGCCTAGCATCTCCAAGTCCTTCAGCAGCCTCCCCTCTTCCTCAACATTACCTGTCCCTCCACCTAGCTTTATGTCATCGGCAAACTTAGCAACAATGCCCTCAGTTCCATTATCTAGAAGGTACCGAAGCCTGAACACACAGTGGGCGGCACGGTGGTTAGCACTGCTGCCTCACAGCCCAGAGACCCAGGTTCAATTCCCGCCTCAGGTGACTGTGTGGAGTTTGCACATTCTCCCCGTGTCTGCATGGATTTCCTCTGGGTGCTCCGGTTTCCTCCTACAGTCCAAAGATGTGCAAGTCAGGTAAATTGGCCATGCTAAATTGCCCGTAGTGTTAGGTGAAGGGGTAAATATAGCGGTTGTGCTTTGGCGGGTTGTTGGGCCGAAGGGCCTGTTTCCACACTGTAAGTAAGTAATCTAATTAACATGCACCAGCTGGTTTCGAAACAGTTTTGTACCCTACTGTTGTTAGAATTCTTAATGGACTCTCAAACTCTTAACATTCACCTGTACCTGTGTTTTTGTTTTTGCCACTGTTTACCTATTATTTACTATCTATGCGACTTAACTCTGTGATCTGCCTGAATTGCTCGCAAGACAAAGCTTTTCACTGTGCCCCGGTACACGTGACAATAAATTCAATTCAATTCAATTCAGATTGTTCATGTATAACATGAAAAGCTGTGGTCTAACACTAACCCCAGCTTTACGTTGTCCTGCATTGTGTTCTGACTTGCAGACTCCAGAATGGAACCTGATCACAACCCAGAGACTGCCTGTATTGTAAATAATTGTGGCTCCTGTGGCACTCCACACTTTACTGGCTGCCACTCTGAAAATACCTCATTTATCCCAACTCTCTGTCTTCAATTAGTTAGCTAATCCTGTAACCATACTAATATATTACCCTCAACACCATGGGCTCATGTTATGTGCAGTACCTTTCAAATTTACCTTACTACCTTACCTTACAAGTTTATCTCCCTGCACGTGACTTCCTGAAACAATTCTAAAATATTTGTCAGCCATGATTTTCCTTTCAGTCAGGCTAACTGCTGCATTACATTATGTTTCATTAAATGCTCAGCTATGACATCCTTTATAATAGATTTCTCCTGTTAAGGTAACTTTCCTGTAGTTTCCCTGCTTGTTATCACCTTTTTGGTTAAGGGTGTTACATTGGCAAATTTGTAATCCTCCAAGACTTTTCCAGAATCTAATGATTCTTTGAAGATTACTCCCAGTGCATCTACTATCTCTATAGCTACTGCCTTTAATCTCCTCAGATGCATCCCACCCAGTCTGGGGGACCTTAGCAGTCTTTAGCCCCACCAGTTTCCCTAATACTTTTTTTAACTGTAATACTTATTGCAATGATTTTCTCTCCCATTTATGTTCCTCGATTGTTTAGTATCTTTGGAATATTATTAGTGTGTTCTACCATGAAGATTCATGCAGTGTTTATTCAACTACCCTGCCATTCCTGGCTTCCCCATTATTATAATCCCAGCCTCATTCTCCTCATGGTCTATGTTCTCTCTTCACATATATTTAAAGAAATATATTGACCCTTCCTCTTGCTCTATTGGATCCACAATATAACATCCTCGGAAACTGTCCCAAAAAACTGCACAAATTCTTCCTCGTGACTACCTACGATTTTCTTAATGTACGTAGAGATTGGAATCACCCATCACAGAAATTGCTGGAAAAACCTAGCAGGTCTGGCAGCATCTGTGAAGAGAAATCAGAATTAATGTTTCAGGCCCATTGACCCTTCCTCAGTTCAGATTTCTCTCTACAGGTGCTGCCAGACCTACTGAGCTTTCCCAGCAATTTCTGATTTTATTTCTGATTTCCAGCATTTGCAGTTCTTTGGTTTGTATTTAGAATCACCCATGATAGAATACATATCTTACATTCTCTTGATTTATTCATTGACCAAGAGAATAGCAAGTGAAATAATCTGGAGAGGGATGATCTAGAATCTGTGTTGTGATCCCACAAGGTTTTATCTCAGTAAATCATGTGGATGGGAACCATTCAATTACCTTTCCCTCAATCTTCTCAAAATAAACAGTCCCGTCCCAACTTTTCCAATTTATTTGCCTTATTGAATTAAGGATCTCAGTCCCTTCTCCTGTCTATATAAGGGAATGCAGAAACAGCATGGAGGAGCACAGGCAAGGTGGGGTCAGTTAGAGTCATATAATCACAGAGATGTACAGCACAGAGACAGACCCTTCAGTCCAACTTGTCCACGATGACTAGATAGCCTAAATTAATTTAGTCTCATTTGCCAGCACTTGGCCCATATCCTTCTAAAGCCTTCCCATTCTTGTACCCATCCAGATGCATTTTAAATGTTGTAATTGTACCAGCCTCCACCACTTCCTCTGGCAGCTCATTCCATACATGTACCACCCTCCGCGTCAAACGTTTGGCACTTAGGTCCCTTTTATATCTTTCCCCTCTCACCCCAAACATATGCCCTCTAGTCCTGGACCCCCCCCCCCCCCCGCCCAGTGAAATGACCTCGTTGATTTACCCTCTCCATGCCCATGATTTTATAAACCTCCATGAGGTCACCCCTCAGCCTTTGGCTTGGCAGACACTTTGCCCATGTAGCATGGGTGACATGGTGGCTGAGTGGTTAGCACTGCTGCCTCACAGTGCCAGGGACCTGGGTTTGATTCCAGCCTTGGGTGACCGTGTGGAGTTTGCACATTCTCTCCTGTATCTGCATGGGTTTTCTCTGGGTGCTCTGGTTTCTTCCCACAGTGCAGGTTAGGTGAACTGGCTGTGGTAAGTTGCCCATAGTGTTCAGGGATGTGTAGGTTAGGAGCGTTAGTCAGGGGAAATGTAGAGTAATACGGTAGGGAAATGGGTCTAGGTGGGACACTTTTCAGAGGGTTGGTATGGACTTGTTTGGCCAAATGGCCTGTTTCCACGCTGTAGGGATAATACCAACAGCATGGATTGTGAAAGATTCTTGTTCTCAACCTCTCCCCTCACTACCCCGAGTCATCCTTCCCTTCATGGGGGAGCAGTGCCACTGTCAGGTAACACTTGAGGGGAAAAGGCGACGTCGCAGTTTGGATTTTTTTGAAAAGAATGCATTCAATTTCTGATGCTCGGAAGTGGGGTTAGAACTCATGGAAAATAAACAGGGCACTGTGCAAATATGGGAATGCTTTTCTTTCAACAAACTGACTGCACATGTCCTTTGAGGTCAGGTGTGTTCTGTGGTAACGTCAGCTCCTTGTAGCCTGATTCCCATTCCCATTCCCATTCCCGAGTTGCAGGGATTGTGCTGAGAGGGAAGGAGTGTTTGTCTGCACTCCGGGCTAATGCGTGCAGTCTCAGTGGACAGTGCGGCGCCACAAGTTTGCTTTAAAATTCTTTACTTTCAAAAGCTGTTGCGCTGTAATTGTTTCCTCCACAAACCGAACTTGAATCGGCATTTAGCTACTTTCTTTGCACCATTTTTATTTGTACTCGGAGTTGGATATCTGTGAAAAACATTTGTAAAGTTAAACGTTCTGTGTAAAACTTATTGCAATGTTATCCGGCCGTGGGACTAATCGCCTGTTAAAGTGCATTGGCCCAAATTTATTATAATTAGTAATTGTTTCTCATGTACCGACCTGCCAGGGTGGAATCCTGTTCGGGACGGGAGGTTTGCCTCTTACTTTCACTTTCTATTTGTTGTTTAAAACTTTGAAGTTATTCGTTTGCACCGAATGGGTATCACTTGATATGCATAAGACTATTAAATCAGAGAAATATTGAGAGTAGATCATTCAGCCCTTTGAGTCAAGATTAAAGTGGTGCTGGAAAAGCACAGCAGGTCAGGCAGGATCCCAGGAGCAGGAAAATCGACGTTTCGGGCAAAAACCCTTCATTATTCAGCCCTTTGAGCCTGCTCCTTCATTTTATGCAATCATGGCTAACCATTCACCCCAGTTCCTGCTCTATCCCCAGTCCCTATGAGCTCTCAGGCTGAAGATCTAATTCCTTCTTGAAAACATTCAGTGTTTAAGCTTCACTTGCTTTCTATGGCAAAGGCAGAGCACTCCCAGGGTGAGGACATTTCTCGAGGAGAAAGTGAGGACTGCTGATGCTGGAGATCAGAGCTGAAAATGTGTTGCTGGAAAAGGGGAGACAGGCCGCCTACTTGCGGAACACCTCTGGGACACCCGGACCAACCAACCCAACCACCCCGTAGCCCAACACTTTAACTCCCCCTCCCACTCCACCAAAGACATGCAGGTCCTTGGACTCCTCCATCGCCAGACCATGGCAACACGACGGTTGGAGGAAGAGCACCTCATCTTCTGCCTGGGAACCCTCCAACCTCAAGGGATGAACTCAGATTTTTCCAGTTTCCTCATTTCCCCTCCCCCCACCTTGTCTCAGTCAAATCCCTCGAACTCAGCACCGCCTTCCTAACCTGCAATCTTCTTCCTGACCTCTCCGCCCCCACCCCACTCCGGCCTATCACCCTCACCTTAACCTCCCTCCACCTATCGCAATTCCAACGCCCCTCCCCCAAGTCCCTCCTCCCTACCTTTTATCTTAGCCTGCTGGACACACTTTCCTCATTCCTGAAGAAGGGCTCATGCCTGAAACGTCGATTCTCCTGTTCCTTGGACGCTGCCTGATCTGCTGCGCTTTTCCAGCAACACATTTTCAGCTGAGGACATTTCTCCCCAGCTCAGTCCAAATGGCCCACCCCCATCCTTAAACTGTGACCCCTGGAGTCACCAGTCATTGGGAATATCCTTCCTGTATTTAGTTGTTAGGATTGTTCAGGTTTCTGTGTAAATCCCTTATTTTACTAAACTCCGGTGAATATCGTCATTGAGTTACTACAGTGTGGAAGCAGGCTATTTGGCCCATTGAGTCCATGCTGACTTACCCCCATCTCTGTAACTGCATTTCCCATGATCAATCCACCTCACCTGCACATCTTTTGACTGGGGAAGGAAACCCACACAGACACAGGGAGAATGTGCGCACTCCTCCCGGTCATCAGAGGGTGCAATTGAACCCGGGTCCCTGCACTGTGAGGCAGCAGCGCAAACCACTGAGCCACCATTATACCCAATCGTAACTGATCATAAGACATATGTGTAGGAATAGGCCATTCTGCACATTGAATCTGCTCCACTGTTCAATGAGATTGTGCCTAATCTGATAATACTCAATTCCACTTTCCTACCGTTTCCCTCTAACCCTTCATTCCCTCTATATCTCAACCTTAAGTGTATTTAATGACGTAGCCTTGATAGTCCTCTGTAGTAAGGAACTTCACAGATTCACTACCTCTGAGGAAAATCCTTTTTTGCGGTTAGCGTTATATCATTCAAAAGTAACTCTAGACTGTTTCAGAAAGTTATATTTTGGAATCGTGTTTGAGTAATAACTCACTGCCGCATCCTGCCACTCCCAGGTTGGTAGAAAAGTGATTGTGGGTCGATCTAGAATGAGAGGTCATAGTTTTAAACCAAGGTATGGCAGATTTAGAACAAGAGAAGTCGAATTACTCCTTTCAAATGATGATGTATCTGTGGAATTCATTCTCCCAGAGTGTGGTGGACACTGAATAAATGTGAGGAAGAGAAAGATTTGTATTAGGAATGGGTGGAAGGGTTATGGGGAACAGGCAGGAAAATGGAGTTGAAGCCGAGATGAGATCACCCATGATTGTATTAGATAACAGAACACGCTCGAGAGGCTGAACTGCCTTTTCCTGCTCCTAGTTCTTCTGATTTAAATGAAACTTGGTTCGTTTGCAGCCGGTAATGTCTCTGTGTCTGTATAGAGTAATAACACCTTGATATAAATAAACTCTCAATACTTTTAAGGTGAGAGGAGAAAGGTTTAAAAAAAAGATGTGGGGGCAATTTTATTTTACACGGAGAGTGGTTTGTGTGTGCAGTGAACTGCCAGGGGAAGTGGTGGACACGGGTACAGTTACAATGTTTAAAAGACTTTTGGATAAGTACACGGACAGGAAGTGTTTGCAGGGATTATGGCTCAAGTGCAGGCGGGTGGGACTAGTTTAGTTTGGGATTGTGGTCGGTGTGAACTGGTTGGACTGTTTCTGTGTCGTATGACTCAATAATTCATTTTTAAGCTTAACTGTGCTAATTACTGCACAGTTTAGTATTCCCAGTCAGATGCCTTGGAGGGAGTAGGGAGAGTGGACTGTACTGAACCAATAAGCATTAACTTGGAGTCTCATCTCATTTCTGATTGTCACATCACCAGCATGTGTGTAGGGGCACACTGTCAACTGAGATTCTTGACGCGGGAGACCAAAGTAACTCAGGTTGTCATTCACAGTTGGCTCCCAGTGGGCATCTTTAATGGCACTGTGCATTCAAAACACACATTGTGTTTCTGTTCACCAAAGCTAATAGAGTTAAAAACAACACAATGCCAGGTTATAATCCAACAGGTTTATATGGAAGCACTAGCTTTCAGAGCACTGCTCCTTCATCAGGTGGCACTGCATGTATATGATGAAGGAGCAGCTCTCCGAAAGCTAGTGTTTCCACATAAACCTGTGGGACTATAACCTGGTGTTGTGTGATTTTTAACTTTGTCTACTCCAATCCAACACCAGCACCTCCACATCAAAACTAATAGAGATTGGGTGGGGGGTACTGTATGGAGTTGGGTCACAGATCAGCCACAATCAGGTTGAATGGTGGTACAGTCTTGCTCGGCAGAATGACCTCCTCCTTACTAAATTTCTACCAATGATTTATTTTTACCTTGAATAAAATTCTGCTCATACACATGCAGTGCTCCTCCTGGTGGTAGTATTTACCTTAAAAGTAGCCAAACAGAGAGCTTTTTTCCTATTAGGATCAATGCATTTCTCTTGTTGTCACTGTAAAAGAAATCAATATTTGGATTTATTATTTATTATTACTAAATTTATTATTTTAAGCTAAATAGCAGTGACTCCCTTTGAAAGCTTTAACGTTGGCTTTGAGACATTATTCAACACACCTCAAGTCGACATTTAAAACCGATTTATGAATTTATGTTGAAGCAGCCTATTATCAATGGTAAAAGTACAGATGTACTTTAAACTGTGACCCCTGGCCCTGGCCTCCCCAGTCATTGGGAACGTCCTTCCTGCATTTATCCCGTTGTCAGAATAGGTTTCTACGGGTACGTTCCTTCGTGGAGGGAGGAGTTATAACTTTGGGCAGTGGTGTAAGATGGATAATGTTGCATTGAATACTAATTCCATATGAGGATGATTTCAATTGGAAGTCCAATCTCAGAATAAGGAGTTGACAGAGATGAGATGGAATTTGTATTTTCAGAGAAAAGTGAACTTGTGGAATTCTTTCCAGCAGAGGGCAGTAGAGGCTGGGTTGTTAAGGGTTTGGTAAGGTACAAAAAGATTCAAGAGTTCCAATTTAAAGTGACTCTTTGTTAAGATCAATAACAGTCCTCAGGTGAAGTGGGATTTAGAGACTGGGGAATTAATGGGAGTGAGGTATGTTTATTGGGGAATAAAATTAGGGATTATGTGTACAAGAAAGCCCTTAATAAATCCAATGGAGAATCCATGAGAATATAATTACAAACTACCTTATGTAACTCTCCACCATTTGGTCCAATCCTTCAAAATTGCCTTCTCCCATCCTTCTCATCTGATCCCATCAGTGTACCCTAATCTTGTCTGCCTCCTGTCAAAATGTGATAAGAATATGGTCATTGCTACTACAGAGAGAGATGCTACAGACAGATGGTGGAGTGAGGCTGTACTCATTGATGTTTAGGAGAATGAGAGGCGACCCTATTGAAACAGATAAGATACTTATTGCACTTGACGGGATAAATGCAGGAAAATAGTTTCTCCTTGAGGGAGAGTCTAGTTCCAGAGGGTATAATCTCAGAATAAGGAGTTGACAGAGATGAGATGGAATTTGTATTTTCAGAGAAAAGTGAACTTGCGGAATTCTTTCCAGCAGAGGGCAGTAGAGGCTGGGTTGTTAAATTATATTCAAGGTTCAGGTGGACAGATTTTTAATCAGTAAGGGAATCAAGGTTATAAGGAAAGGCGGCTAAATAGAGTTGAGGATTATCAGATCAGCCCCGATCTTATTGAGAGGTGGAGCAGGCTCAATGGGCTGTATGTTAAAAGTGAGGACTGGAGATTAGAGCCAAGAGTGTGGCGCTGGAAAAGCACAGCTGTTCAGGCAGCATCCAAGGATCTGATGAAGGGCTTATGCCTGAAACGTTGATTTTCCTGCTCATCGGATGCTGCCTGACTGGCTGTGCTTTTCCAGCACCATACTCTTGGCTCAACGGGCTGAAAGGCCTACTTCTGTTCCTCACTGAATTTGTAATTAGATTAGATTACTTACAGTGTGGAAACAGGCCCTTCGGCCCAACAAGTCCACACCGACCCGCCGAAGCGCAACCCACCCATACCCCTACTCCTACACATTTACCCCTTACCTAACACTACGGGCAATTTAGCCTGGCCAATTCACCTGACCTGCACATCTTTGGACTGTGGGAGGAAACCGGAGCACCGGGAGGAAACCCACGCAGACACGGGGGGAGAACGTGCAAACTCCACACAGGGTCTCTGGCGCTGTGAGGCAGCAGTGCTAACCACTGTGCCACCATGCCGCCCCAAGCTAATGCTTTGGTGACATCGGTTCAAATCCTACCACGGTAGTTAATAGAATTTAAACTCAGTTTATTGACCAGCAAATTGAAAGCTAGTCTCAGTAATAGTGACCAGGATAATTAGTATCAATTGCTGTTAAAATAAAATATTTGGTTTACTAATGTTCTTTAGGGAAGGAAATCTATTGTCCTTAACCAGTCTAGTCTACATGTAGACTCCTTCCATGCGCTCTGAAATGACTGAGCAAGCCTCTCAGTCCAAGGGCAATTACTGATGGAAAGCAAAGGCTAACTTTCTCAGTGACACCCACATCCTGGGAAAACAAAAAGTTTTTAATGTGAAAAAGATAATCACATTAGGGAGAAGGACCCTGAGGATGTATTGATGGAGAGAGATGAAGAGAGATGGGCGAGGATGGTATACAGTTATCTCACAGTTTGTAATTGTTTTAAAGTGGTCTCTTGAAATCCAGCTTTTTCTTTCGTAGGTATTTAAATATAATCTTTGAAAAGTAACAGTCAAATATTATTACAAGTTGCAGTTTGTATTTTAGCAGTTGCCCCCAGCTGACGTTTGGTGAAATGGCAGTGCCTTGTTCTACTGAAACATTTCTGATAGTTGGAGACGATGTTAAGGAAAGGGGTGAAGTGGATTACTGGGTGTCAGATGCTGCAATTCACAGCCAGAAAGAACGGAACAACGGTGCAAAATGTTCACCAGAACAGAATGAATTATCTCCTATTGCTGGTGATGCAGAGCACAGTGATATATGTGTGGTCCATGATGGAATTCAACTTCTGGCCATTAACCCAGACATTTCAGGCGAAACGGTCACAAGCTCAGAGGTGTGTACGTGTCATCCCAAAACCTCCGGAGACGTTGAATATGATGATATAGTCCTACCACGTGATAGAGCTCAGACCACAATTGAAGACAGCATCATTGCAGATGTACAAGTGTTCAGCACAGAGGGGAACCTCGACAAGGAATCCTCACCTCATTCTGTCCAGACTCGAGAGTGCCAGTTTTCTGCAGGTACGGTAATCTGAGAGAGAAATAAAAACAGAAGTTGCTGGAGAAGCTCAGTAAGTCTGGGAGCATCAAAGAGAATCAGAGTTAATCATTTGAGTCCAGTGACCCTTCTTTGGAGTAGTTCAGGTCAACAGTTCAGTTTGTTGCTCATCACCAAACAACAAAGAGTCATGGAGTCTTTCAGCATAGAAACAGATCTTTCTCCCTTCTCTCGCTCCACAGCCTACTATGCCTTGTGCTCATCCAGATGCTTCTTAAATATTGTGAGAGTATCTGTCCCCACCACCCTCATGATCCATGGGCATGATCTATGGGCACCATCTGCATGCACTCTTCTCTATGGAGGTTGGCATCTGACATTTGTCAACCTCTCAGGATCCTGTGCGATCCTCTTGCAGGACACAGAGAAAACACAGGTGGGCACACCAGCAACGAGCATTGAGGGACGGTTTGTGCACAGGGATTGGCACTTAGCTCACTGATTGGATCAGGCTGTACCTCAGGGTTGTTCACTTGCTGTCTGAGTGCTTGCTCATTCATTTCCTCCGCCAGGAGCCCTTCAGCTCCCCATCTGAGAATCAGTTTCCTTTTGGTCACACCTTCTGACTGAATACACAGGACCATGCAGTGACCTTCTAGACACACAGCAGCTTGTTAACTATGGGGTGACCTTTAAGGACTGAAACCAGGAGGAATGTCTTTGGCCAGAGTCTGCTGAATCTGTGGAAGTCACTGTTAGAGGGCTGTGGAGGCCAAGTCATTGAGTGTCTTTAAGACCAAGATAGATAGATAGATAGATAGATAGATAGATTCTTGATGTGTAAAGGGATCAAGGGTTATGAGGAGAAGGCAGGCAAATGGCATCAAAAAACATAACAGGCGTGATTGAATGGTGGGGAATACTCGATGGGCTGAATAGCCTAATTCTGCTCCTGTATCTTATGGTCTTATGCTGAAATGACTCAAGAGTTCTAGTTTTTCAACAAATATCCATTGATTGGCAATCTTTGCAAGAACGGAGTTGTAGGGTGAGGCTAGAATCAAAGGGGTGGGATAGGTAATTATTGAGGCAGGTTTGGTAGAACATAGCGAGAGATCTCACTATCCCTCACGGTGAAAAATGCTCCCAAAACCTCTATGCAAATAACACTTAGTCAAAACAAACATAAGGTTGACTCTCAAATCTTCTACAGAAGGGAGTCTTTATCAGGTTTTTGTATAATTCTTAATGGCAAGTTACATCACATCCAATTTACATAGTTAAAAATCACACAACACCAGGTTATAGTCCAACAGGTTTAATTGGAAACACACTAGCTTTCGGAGCACCGCTCCTTCATCAGGTGGTAGTGGAGGACACAATTGTAAGGCACAGAATTTGTAGCAAAAGTTTACATGATATTCACATGCGAACATGCACTAGATTTAAGAGGCTAGATTTGGAACAGCTGTTGGAACTCTCTCAAGCAGAGATTGATAAATTCTTAATCTCGCGAGGAATTAAGGAATACGGGGAGAGTGCGGGTAAGTGGCATTGAAATGTCTGTCAGCCATGATTGAATGGCGGAGTGGACTTGATGGGCCGAATGGCCTTCCTTCCACTCCTATTTCTTATGATCTTATAGTCTCTCAAGCACAAACATATACACGTTGTCGCTCCCTCACTCACTCATACATACACACGAACACACTCTCTCATTCTGTCACTCTCTCACTCTCTCACTCATCATTTCATCAGTTAGTTCTGAAAAGTACTCGTGTTTTAGTGAATCACTGGAAAAAAACCCTAAGCGTCAGTCTCTGAAAACTGATAAAAGTTTCGTGTTGATGCTCCATGTTTTCAGAAAGTTATAACCCCATTAGCTAACCTGCAAATCTTTTTCATATAATGGTTAAGTATTTTCCAGTTTATGTTCTCTATTTTTCGTAAATCATACTGATTTTTAAAAAAGGTTTGTAAATATTTGTTGTTATTCTGCAGTGAGACTCTGTGTAAAATTACTATTGGACCAGCAGAGGGATGCATTTCAATAATTCACTCCGACTGTCATTGTAACAGGACTGCAAAAAAGCAGCAGTCCTCTGTGAGGCTGGAGTTGAACAAAAGCTAATACACACACACACATGCACATGCCCACACACGTGCACTTTCTCACACACATAGACACATTCACTCACATCGCACTGACACACACTCATGCTCACACACGCAGACACACGCTCACAGTCTCTCTCTCACACACACACGTTCACCCTGTCTCCCCCACACACGCTCGCCCTCTCTCCCCCACACACACTCGCCCTCTCTCTCCCCCCCACACACGCTCGCCCTCTCTCCCCCGCGCACACGCTCGCCCTCTCTCCCCCACACACGCTCGCCCTCTCTCTTCCGCGCATGCGCTCGCCCTCTCTCTCCCCCACACACGCTCGCCCTCTCTCCCCCCCGCACACACGCTCGCCCTCTCTCCCCCGCACACACACGCTCGCCCTCTCTCCCCCGCACACACACGCTCCCCCTCTCTCCCCCACACACGCTCGCCCTCTCTCCCCCGCACACACACGCTCGCCCTCTCTCCCCCCGGCACACACGCTCGCCCTCTCTCCCCCGCACACACCGCTCGCCCTCTCTCTCCCCCCCACACACGCTCGCCCTCTCTCTTCCCCCCACACACGCTCGCCCTCTCTCTCCCGCACACACACGCTCGCCCTCTCTCTCTCCCGCACACACGCTCGCCCTCTCTCTCCCGGGCACACGCTCGCCCTCTCTCTCCCCCGCACACACGCTCGCCCTCTCTCTTCCCCCCACACACGCTCGCCCTCTCTCTCCCGCACACACACGCTCGCTCTCTCTCTCCCCCGCACGCACTCGCCCTCTCTCCCCCGCGCACGCGCTCGCCCTCTCTCCCCCGCACACACGCTCGCCCTCTCTCCCCCGCACACACGCTCGCCCTCTCTCTTCCCCCCACACACGCTCGCCCTCTCTCTCCCGCACACACACGCTCGCTCTCTCTCTCCCCCGCACGCACTCGCCCTCTCTCCCCCACGCACGCTCCCCCTCTCTCCCCCACACACGCTCGCCCTCTCTCCCCCGCACACACGCTCGCCCTCTCTCCCCCACACACGCTCGCCGTCTCTCCCCCGCACACACGCTCGCCCTCTCTCCCCCGCACACACGCTCGCCCTCTCTCCCCCGCACACACGCTCGTCCTCTCTCCCCCGCGCACGCGCTCGCCCTCTCTCCCCCGCGCACGCGCTCGCCCTCTCTCCCCCACTCACGCTCGCCCTCTCTCTCCCCCGCGCACACGCTCGCCCTCTCTCTCCCCCGCACACACGCTCGCCCTCTCTCCCCCGCACACACGCTCGCCCTCTCTCCCCCGTGCACACGCTCGCCTTCTCATTCCCCCACGCACACGCTCGCCCTCTCTCCCCCACACACGCTCGCCCTCTCTCCCCCGCACAAACGCTCGCCCTCTCTCTCCCAAACACACGCTCGCCCTCTCTCTCCCGCGCACGCGCTCGCCCTCTCTCCCCCGCGCACGCGCTCGCCCTCTCTCCCCCGCGCACGCTCCCCCTCTCTCCCCCACACACGCTCGCCCTCTCTCCCCCCCACACACGCTCGCCCTCTCTCCCCCGCACACACGCTCGCCCTCTCTCCCCCGCACACACGCTCGCCCTCTCTCCCCCGCACACACGCTCGCCCTCTCTCCCCCGCACACACGCTCGCCCTCTCTCCCCCGCACACACGCTCGCCCTCTCTCCCCTGCACACGCGCTCGCCCTCTCTCTCCCAAACACACGCTCGCCCTCTCTCTCCCAAACACACGCTCGCCCTCTCTCCCCCACACACGCTCGCCCTCTCTCCCCCACACACGCTCGCCCTCTCTCCCCCGCACACACGCTCGCCCTCTCTCCCCCGCACACACGCTCGCCCGCTCTCCCCCACACACGCTCGCCCTCTCTCCCCCGCACACACGCTCGCCCTCTCTCCCCCACACACGCTCGCCCTCTCTCCCCCGCACACACGCTCGCCCTCTCTCCCCCGCACACACGCTCGCCCTCTCTCCCCCGCACACACGCTCGCCCTCTCTCCCCTGCACACGCGCTCGCCCTCTCTCCCCCGCGCACGCGCTCGCCCTCTCTCCCCCGCGCACGCGCTCGCCCTCTCTCCCCCGCGCACGCGCTCGCCCTCTCTCCCCCACGCACACGCTCGCCCTCTCTCCCCCGCGCACGCGCTCGCCCTCTCTTCCCCGCGCACGCGCTCGCCCTCTCTCTCCCCCCCGCACACGCTCGCCCTCTCTTCCCCGCGCACACGCTCGCCCTCTCTCTCCCCCCCACACGCGCTCGCCCTCTCTCTCCCCCCCACACGCGCTCGCCCTCTCTCTCCCCCACGCACACGCTCGCCCTCTCTCCCCCGCGCACACGCTCGCCCTCTCTCCCCCGTGCACACGCTCGCCCTCTCTTCCCCGCACACACGCTCGCCCACTCTCCCCCACACACGCTCGCCCTCTCTCCCCCCCGCACACACGCTCGCCCTCTCTCCCCCCCGCACACACGCTCGCCCTCTCTCCCCCCCCCACACACGCTCGCCCTCTCTCCCCCCAACACACACTCGCCCTCTCTCTCCCCCGCGCACACGCTCGCCCTCTCTCTCCCCCGCGCACACGCTCGCCCTCTCTCCCCCGCGCACACGCTCGCCCTCTCTCCCCCGCACACACGCTCGCCCTCTCTCCCCCGCGCACACGCTCGCCCTCTCTCCCCCGCGCACACGCTCGCCCTCTCTCCCCCACACACGCTCGCTCTCTGTCTCCACCACACACGCTCGCCCTCTCTCCCCCGCGCACACGCTCGCCCTCTCTCCCCCGCGCACACGCTCGCCCTCTCTCCCCCACACACGCTCGCTCTCTGTCTCCACCACACACGCTCGCCCTCTCTCCCCCGCGCACACGCTCGCCCTCTCTCCCCCGCGCACACGCTCGTCCTCTCTCCCCCCCGCACACGCTCGCCCTCTCTCCCCCGCATACACGCTCGCCCTCTCTCCCCTGCACACGCGCTCGCCCTCTCTCCCCCGCACACGCGCTCGCCCTCTCTCCCGCACACGCGCTCGCCCTCTCTCCCCCGCGCACGCGCTCGCCCTCTCTCCCCCACACACGCTCGCCCTCTCTCCCCCACGCACGCTCGCCCTCTCTCCCCCGCACACACGCTCGCCCTCTCTCCCCCGCACACACGCTCGCCCTCTCTCCCCCGCACACGCGCTCGCCCTCTCTCCCCCGCACACGCGCTCGCCCTCTCTCCCCCGCGCATGCGCTCGCCCTCTCTCCCCCGCGCACACGCTCGCCCTCTCTCCCCCGCGCACACGCTCGCCCTCTCTCCCCCGCGCACACGCTCGCCCTCTCTCTCCCCCGCGCACACGCTCGCCCTCTCTCTCCCCCGCGCACGCGCTCGCCCTCTCTCCCCCCCACACGCGCTCGCCCTCTCTCTCCCCCCCCGCACACGCTCGCCCTCTCTCCCCCGCGCACACGCTCGCCCTCTCTCCCCCCCACACGCGCTCGCCCTCTCTCCCCCCCACACGCGCTCGCCCTCTCTCCCCCGCGCACACGCTCGCCCTCTCTCCCCCCGCACACGCTCGCCCTCTCTCCCCCGCGCACACGCTCGCCCTCTCTCCCCCCCACACGCGCTCGCCCTCTCTCCCCCCCACACGCGCTCGCCCTCTCTTCCCCGCACACACGCTCGCCCTCTCTCCCCCACACACGCTCGCCCTCTCTCCCCCCCGCACACACGCTCGCCCTCTCTCCCCCCCCCACATACGCTCGCCCTCTCTCCCCCCAACACACGCTCGCCCTCTCTCTCCCCCGCGCACACGCTCGCCCTCTCTCTCCCCCGCGCACACGCTCGCCCTCTCTCCCCCGCGCACACGCTCGCCCTCTCTCCCCCGCGCACACGCTCGCCCTCTCTCCCCCGCGCACATGCTCGCCCTCTCTCCCCCGCGCACACGCTCGCCCTCTCTCCCCCGCGCACATGCTCGCCCTCTCTCCCCCGCGCACATGCTCGCCCTCTCTCCCCCGCGCACACGCTCGCCCTCTCTCCCCCGCGCACACGCTCGCCCTCTCTCTCCCCCGCGCACACGCTCGCCCTCTCTCCCCCGCGCACACGCTCGCCCTCTCTCCCCCGCGCACGCGCTCGCCCTCTCTCCCCCACGCACACGCTCGCCCTCTCTCCCCCGCGCACGCGCTCGCCCTCTCTTCCCCGCGCACGCGCTCGCCCTCTCTCTCCCCCCCGCACACGCTCGCCCTCTCTCCCCCGCGCACACGCTCGCCCTCTCTTCCCCGCGCACACGCTCGCCCTCTCTCTCCCCCCCACACGCGCTCGCCCTCTCTCTCCCCCCCACACGCGCTCGCCCTCTCTCTCCCCCCCGCACACGCTCGCCCTCTCTCCCCCGCGCACACGCTCGCCCTCTCTCCCCCGCGCACACGCTCGCCGCCTCTTCCCCGCACACACGCTCGCCCACTCTCCCCCACACACGCTCGCCCTCTCTCCCCCGCGCACACGCTCGCCGCCTCTTCCCCGCACACACGCTCGCCCACTCTCCCCCACACACGCTCGCCCTCTCTCCCCCCCGCACACACGCTCGCCCTCTCTTCCCCGCACACACGCTCGCCCACTCTCCCCCACACACGCTCGCCCTCTCTCCCCCCCGCACACACGCTCGCCCTCTCTCCCCCCCGCACACACGCTCGCCCTCTCTCCCCCCCCCACACACGCTCGCCCTCTCTCCCCCCAACACACACTCGCCCTCTCTCTCCCCCGCGCACACGCTCGCCCTCTCTCTCCCCCGCGCACACGCTCGTCCTCTCTCCCCCGCGCACACGCTCGCCCTCTCTCCCCCGCACACACGCTCGCACTCTCTCCCCCGCGCACACGCTCGCCCTCTCTCCCCCGCGCACACGCTCGCCCTCTCTCCCCCACACACGCTCGCTCTCTGTCTCCACCACACACGCTCGCCCTCTCTCCCCCGCGCACACGCTCGCCCTCTCTCCCCCGCGCACACGCTTGCCCTCTCTCCCCCGCGCACACGCTCGCCCTCTCTCCCCCACACACGCTCGCTCTCTGTCTCCACCACACACGCTCGCCCTCTCTCCCCCGCGCACACGCTCGCCCTCTCTCCCCCGCGCACACGCTCGTCCTCTCTCCCCCCCGCACACGCTCGCCCTCTCTCCCCCGCATACACGCTCGCCCTCTCTCCCCTGCACACGCGCTCGCCCTCTCTACCCCGCACACGCGCTCGCCCTCTCTCTCCCGCACACGCGCTCGCCCTCTCTCCCCCGCGCACGCGCTCGCCCTCTCTCCCCCACACACGCTCGCCCTCTCTCCCCCACGCACGCTCGCCCTCTCTCCCCCGCACACACGCTCGCCCTCTCTCCCCCGCACACACGCTCGCCCTCTCTCCCCCGCACACGCGCTCGCCCTCTCTCCCCCGCACACGCGCTCGCCCTCTCTCCCCCGCGCATGCGCTCGCCCTCTCTCCCGCACACACGCTCGCCCTCTCTCCCCCACGCACGCTCGCCCTCTCTCCCCCGCACACACGCTCGCCCTCTCTCCCCCGCACACACGCTCGCCCTCTCTCCCCCACACACGCTCGCCCTCTCTCCCCCGCACACACGCTCGCCCTCTCTCCCCCGCGCACACGCTCGCCCTCTCTCCCCCGCATACACGCTCGCCCTCTCTCCCCTGCACACGCGCTCGCCCTCTCTCCCCTGCACACGCGCTCGCCCTCTCTCCCCCGCACACGTGCTCGCCCTCTCTCCCCCGCGCACGCGCTCGCCCTCTCTCCCCCACACACGCTCGCCCTCTCTCCCCCACGCACGCTCGCCCTCTCTCCCCCGCACACACGCTCGCCCTCTCTCCCCCGCACACACGCTCGCCCTCTCTCCCCCGCACACGCGCTCGCCCTCTCTCCCCCGCACACGCGCTCGCCCTCTCTCCCCCGCGCACGCGCTCGCCCTCTCTCCCGCACACACGCTCGCCCTCTCTCCCCCACGCACGCTCGCCCTCTCTCCCCCGCACACACGCTCGCCCTCTCTCCCCCGCACACACGCTCGCCCTCTCTCCCCCACACACGCTCGCCCTCTCTCCCCCGCACACACGCTCGCCCTCTCTCCCCCGCGCACACGCTCGCCCTCTCTTCCCCGCCACACGCGCTCGCCCTCTCTCTCCCCCGCGCACGCGCTCGCCCTCTCTCTCCCCCCCACACGCGCTCGCCCTCTCTCTCCCCCCCGCACACGCTCGCCCTCTCTCCCCCGCGCACACGCTCGCCCTCTCTTCCCCGCATACACGCTCGCCCTCTCTCCCCCGCGCACACGCTCGCCCTCTCTCCCCCGCGCACACGCTCGCCCTCTCTCCCCCGCGCACACGCTCGCCCTCTCTCTCCCCCGCGCACGCGCTCGCCCTCTCTCCCCCCCACACGCGCTCGCCCTCTCTCTCCCCCCCCGCACACGCTCGCCCTCTCTCCCCCGCGCACACGCTCGCCCTCTCTCCCCCCCACACGCGCTCGCCCTCTCTCCCCCCCACACGCGCTCGCCCTCTCTCCCCCGCGCACACGCTCACCCTCTCTTCCCCGCACACACGCTCGCCCTCTCTCCCCCACACACGCTCGCCCTCTCTCCCCCCCGCACACACGCTCGCCCTCTCTCCCCCCCTCACACACGCTCGCCCTCTCTCCCCCCCCCACACACGCTCGCCCTCTCTCCCCCCAACACACGCTCGCCCTCTCTCTCCCCCGTGCACACGCTCGCCCTCTCTCTCCCCCGCGCACACGCTCGCCCTCTCTCCCCCGCGCACACGCTCGCCCTCTCTCCCCCGCGCACACGCTCGCCCTCTCTCCCCCGCGCACATGCTCGCCCTCTCTCCCCCGCGCACACGCTCGCCCTCTCTCCCCCGCGCACACGCTCGCCCTCTCTCTCCCCCGCGCACACGCTCGCCCTCTCTCCCCCGCGCACACGCTCGCCCTCTCTCTCCCCCGCGCACACGCTCGCCCTCTCTCTCCCCCGCGCACACGCTCGCCCTCTCTCCCCCCCGCACACACGCTCGCCCTCTCTCCCCCCCGCACACATGCTCGCCCTCTCTCCCCCCCGCACACACGCTCGCCCTCTCTCTCCCCCGCACACACACGCTCGCCCTCTCTCCCCCCCGCACACACGCTCGCCCTCTCTCCCCCCCACACACACGCTCGCCCTCTCTCCCCCGCACACACACGCTCGCCCTCTCTCTCCCCCCCACACACGCTCGCCCTCTCTCTCCCCCGCGCACACGCTCGCCCTCTCTCTCCCGCACACACACGCTCGCCCTCTCTCTCCCGCACACACACGCTCGCCCTCTCTCTCCCCCCCACACACGCTCGCCCTCTCTCTCCCGCACACACACGCTCGCCCTCTCTCTCCCCCGCACACACGCTCGCCCTCTCTCCCCCCCGCACACATGCTCGCCCTCTCTCTCCCCCCCACACACGCTCGCCCTCTCTCACCCGGGCACACGCTCGCCCTCTCTCTCCCCCGCACACACGCTCGCCCTCTCTCTCCCCCCCACACACGCTCGCCCTCTCTCTCCCGGGCACACGCTCGCCCTCTCTCCCCCACACACGCTCGCCCTCTCTCCCCCGCACACACGCTCGCCCTCTCTCCCCCCCTCACACACGCTCGCCCTCTCTCCCCCCCCCACACACGCTCGCCCTCTCTCCCCCCAACACACGCTCGCCCTCTCTCTCCCCCGTGCACACGCTCGCCCTCTCTCTCCCCCGCGCACACGCTCGCCCTCTCTCCCCCGCGCACACGCTCGCCCTCTCTCCCCCGCGCACACGCTCGCCCTCTCTCCCCCGCGCACATGCTCGCCCTCTCTCCCCCGCGCACACGCTCGCCCTCTCTCCCCCGCGCACACGCTCGCCCTCTCTCTCCCCCGCGCACACGCTCGCCCTCTCTCCCCCGCGCACACGCTCGCCCTCTCTCTCCCCCGCGCACACGCTCGCCCTCTCTCTCCCCCGCGCACACGCTCGCCCTCTCTCCCCCCCGCACACACGCTCGCCCTCTCTCCCCCCCGCACACATGCTCGCCCTCTCTCCCCCCCGCACACACGCTCGCCCTCTCTCTCCCCCGCACACACACGCTCGCCCTCTCTCCCCCCCGCACACACGCTCGCCCTCTCTCCCCCCCACACACACGCTCGCCCTCTCTCCCCCGCACACACACGCTCGCCCTCTCTCTCCCCCCCACACACGCTCGCCCTCTCTCTCCCCCGCGCACACGCTCGCCCTCTCTCTCCCGCACACACACGCTCGCCCTCTCTCTCCCGCACACACACGCTCGCCCTCTCTCTCCCCCCCACACACGCTCGCCCTCTCTCTCCCGCACACACACGCTCGCCCTCTCTCTCCCCCGCACACACGCTCGCCCTCTCTCCCCCCCGCACACATGCTCGCCCTCTCTCTCCCCCCCACACACGCTCGCCCTCTCTCTCCCGGGCACACGCTCGCCCTCTCTCTCCCCCGCACACACGCTCGCCCTCTCTCTCCCCCCCACACACGCTCGCCCTCTCTCTCCCGGGCACACGCTCGCCCTCTCTCCCCCCCGCACACACGCTCGCCCTCTCTCTCCCCCCCACACACGCTCGCCCTCTCTCCCCCGCACACACGCTCGCCCTCTCTCCCCCCCGCACACACGCTCGCCCTCTCTCTCCCCCCCACACACGCTCGCCCTCTCTCCCCCGCGCACACGCTCGCCCTCTCTCCCCCGCGCACACGCTCGCCCTCTCTCTCCCCCGCGCACGCGCTCGCCCTCTCTCCCCCGCACGCGCTCGCCCTCTCTCCCCCGCGCACGCGCTCGCCCTTTCTCCCCCGTGCACACGCTCGCCCTCTCTCCCCCACGCACGCTCGCCCTCTCTCCCCCGCGCACACGCTCGCCCTCTCTCCCCCGCACACACGCTCGCCCTCTCTCCCCCGTGCACACGCTCGCCCTCTCATTCCCCCACGCACACGCTCGCCCTCTCTCCCCCACACACGCTCGCCCTCTCTCCCCCGCACACACGCTCGCCCTCTCTCTCCCGCACACACACGCTCGCCCTCTCTCTCCCGCACACACACGCTCGACCTCTCTCTCCCCCCCCACACCCGCTCGCCCTCTCTCTCCCGCACACACACGCTCGCCCTCTCTCTCCCGCACACACACGCTCGACCTCTCTCTCCCACACACACACGCTCGCCCTCTCTCTCCCGCACACACACGCTCGCCCTCTCTCTCCCGCAAACACACGCTCGCCCTCTCTCTCCCGCGGACACACGCTCGACCTCTCTCTCCCGCACACACACGCTCGCTCTCTCTCTCCCGCACACGCTCGACCTCTCTCTACCGCACACACACGCTCGACCTCTCTCTCCCGCACACACACGCTCGCTCTCTCTCTCCCGCACACGCTCGCCCTCTCTATCCCGCACATACACGCTCGCCCTCTCTCTCCCGCACACACACGCTCGCCCTCTCTCCCCCACACACGCTCGCCCTCTCTCCCCCACACACGCTCGCCCTCTCTCTCCCGCACACACTCGCCCTCTCTCTCCCCCCACACACGCTCGCGCTCTCTCCCCCCCCACACACGCTCGCGCTCTCTCCCCCACACACGCTCGCCCTCTCTCTCCCCCACACACGCTCGCCCTCTCTCTCCCCCACACACTCGCCCTCTCTCCACCCCCACACACACTCGCCCTCTCTCTCCCGCACACACACGCTCGCCCTCTCTCTCCCGCACACACACGCTCGCCCTCTCTCTCCCGCACACACACGCACGCCCTCTCTCTCCCCCACACACGCTCACCCTCTCTCTCCCGCACACACACGCTCACCCTCTCTCTCCCGCACACACACGCTCGCCCTCTCTCTCCCGCACACACACGCTCGCCCTCTCTCTCCCCCACACACACGCTCGCCGTCTCTCTCCCTCACACACACGCTCGCCCTCTCTCTCCCGCACACACACGCTCGCCTTCTCTCTCCGGCACACACACGCTCGCCCTGTCTCTCCCGCACACACACGCTCGCCCTCTCTCTCCCGCACACACACGCTCGCCCTCTCTCTCCCGCACACACACGCTCGCCCTCTCTCTCCCGCACACACGCTCGCCCTCTCTCTCCCCCGCACACACTCGCCCTCTCTCTCCCCCGCACACGCTCGCCCTCTCTCTCCCCCACACACGCTAGCCCTCTCTCTCCCGCACACACACGCTCGCCTTCTCTCTCCGGCACACACACGCTCGCCCTGTCTCTCCCGCATACACACGCTCGCCCTCTCTCTCCCGCACACACACGCTCGCCCTCTCTCTCCCGCACACACACGCTCGCCCTCTCTCTCCCGCACACACACGCTCGCCCTCTCTCTCCCCCGCACACACTCGCCCTCTCTCTCCCCCGCACACGCTCGCCCTCTCTCTCCCGCACACACACGCTCGCCCTCTCTCTCCCCCGCACACGCTCGCCCTCTCTCTCCCGCACACACACGCTCGCCCTCTCTCTCCCCCGCACACGCTCGCCCTCTCTCTCCCCCACACACGCTCGCCCTCTCTCTCCCGCACACACACGCTCGCCCTCTCTCTCCCCCACACACGCTCGCCCTCTCTCCCCCACACACACGCTCGCCCTCTCTCCCCCATACACACGCTCGCCCTCTCTCTCCCGCACACACGCTCGCCCTCTCTCTCCCCCATACACACGCTCGCCCTCTCTCCCCCATACACACGCTCGCCCTCTCTCTCCCCCACACACGCTCGCCCTCTCTCCCCCATACACACGCTCGCCCTCTCTCCCCCATACACACGCTCGCCCTCTCTCTCCCCCGCACACACACGCTCGCCCTCTCTCTCCCCCACACACGCTCGCCCTCTCTCTCCCCCACACACACGCTCGCCCTCTCTCTCCCGCACACACACGCTCGCCCTCTCTCCCCCCCCCACACACGCTCGCCCTCTCTCTCTCCCCCACACACGCTCGCCCTCTCTCTCCCGCACACACATGCTCGCCCTCTCTCTCCCGCACACACACGCTCGCCCTCTCTCTCCCCCACACACGCTCGCCCTCTCTCTCCCCCACACACGCTCGCCCTCTCTCTCCCCCGCACACGCTCGCTCTCTCTCTCCCCCACACACATGCTTGCCCTCTGTCTCACACATATGCACACACATTCATGTACAGATTCTCTCTGTCTCACACATACAGACACTACATATTTCACAAACACATTATTTGCCTCTTTTCACATACCCATATTTTCTCTCCTTCTGTCTGTCTCTTACGCACATACACTCTCTCTCTCACACGCATACACTGTCTGATTCTCTCTCTCTCTCTCTCTCTCTCTCACACACACACACACACACCTCTCACTGAGTTCCTCTCTCTTTCCAGTGTGTCACTGAGGTGACATGCAATATGTAGCTGACTGGATCCAGGAGGAAATTGCATCACGACATGCCCACACAAACTGGCGAATGACACACACACACTGGTCTAACTCGTATATCCCAACGTGTAGCTCCAATCCGTCCACGTCTTTCTATTGCTGTTGTCTTATTGGTCTTCCCTTCTTGTGGAACAGCCCACCCGATCTCTGAAGCCATTTTATTATTGGCCAACATTCGAGGGTAGGTTTAGTAGAGCCTGTTGTGCCAATGAGTCCTGTTGTTGCTGCTTGGTCATTCTGTGTTCCTGTTGTACAGCCGTGTGGTCCCTGGAGACTAGAGGGAGACTGGTAGGTTAAAAAGAGCATGGTTGACAGAATCTTCCTGCATTGTTTATGATAAAAGTGATTTTCCTCTCTGGTGTTTTATATAGTTTGATTGGCAAAGTCTGTGGAAAGGTGGCACAGCTTTTTTTAAATCATGTATAAACCCAAATTAAGTGAAATTAGCTGGAAGGTTTGTGCTGGAACGTTTATGCTTCCTTTCAGTCCCAGTGTTCTTAACACTGAGGCAGTGTTCAGCATAGGAAGTGAGTATTGGTGAATTTCAGAAATCCGCCTTTGTGTTTTATTAGCAGTTTCATTTCGGTTCTTCACTCCTAGAAAGACACATGTTGTAGTTAAGTTTTTATGAGGGTTGTGCATTTACATTACACTTTTCCTGACTGGTATGTTGCAAAACTGTGCAGACAATAAGCTAACTTTGAAGTGTGATTCCTGTAATACTGTAAGAGGCTGAGGGAGTTAGTTAGCTCGGTTGGCTGGAGAGTTGGTTTGCGATGCAGAGTGACGCTAAGAGGATGGGTTCAATTCCCACACAGGCTGAAGCTACCATGAAGGTCCCAACTTTCTCAACTTCACCCCTCGTCTGAGGCGTGGTGACCCTCAGCTTAAACCACCACCAGTCATCCCTCTCTATGACAAAGCAATCCTGCGGTGCTGTAGGACTATGACAGCTACTATTGGAATAGGAAATGTGACAGCCAATTTATACGCCCCAAGCAGCAAAGTGAAAATGACCAGATGACCTGTTGTTATAATTGTGGTCCACACTGGCCATAGCAATTGGGGAAAATTCCTCTGTTTTTATTTGCAATGGGATCTTTTATATTCATCATGAGGGCAGAACAGGGCCTCAGTAAAATACCTGGAAGTTGGCGCTTCTGACACTGCAGCACCTCCGCGGTATTGGAATGTCAGCCTAGACTGTCTTTTTAAGCTGATACTTTGAGAAAGTTTTTAAGATGAGGTGGGATCTGTTCCTTCCTAGACAGTTGGGAATGTTAGGAATTCTATACTAACATGACAATGTGTCCTTTAAGCTACTCTGAGGTCCCCGCCAGTGTGTCACACTTTGAGTCTGGTTATTAGGTTAGGTTAGATTCCCTACAGTATGGAAACAGGTCCTTCGGCCCAACAAATCCACACCGACCCTCAGAAGAGTGACCTGCACAGACCCATTTCCCTCGCACTAACGGACCTAACACTATGGGCAATTTAGCATGGCCAATTCACCTGACCTGCACATCTTTGGATTGTGGGAGGAAACCGGAGTACCCGGTGGAAACCCACGCAGACACGGGGAGAATGTGCAAACTCCACACAGTCAGTCGCCCAAGGCTGGAATTGAACCTGGTTCTGGAAACCACTATCATTATAAAGACCTCGCAGCTTCACACGGCAGAATAAAATAATTGAAGGGAATGTATTTAGCAGACTGTGGATTGTGGAGTGCGTCCCCGTGTGACTTTTGTTGGATTTGGTTTATTATTGTCACATGTGACTCAGTACAGTGAAAAGTTGTGCTTTACTTGCAGTACAGGTAGATCATACCACACAAGACCTTAGGGTGATAGAACAGAGTGAGGAATACAATGTCATGGCTCCTGAGAAGGTGCACAAAGAGCAAGATCGACATTAGATTTGAAATTCTGTTGGTATTCAAGAATCATGGATGGCACAGGAGTGTAGATTGTATTGATTGTACGAAGCTGTGCCCTTATTGAGGGCAGGAACAAGTGACGGGGGCCGTGCAGCAACCTCCTGTTTCTGTGTTCTGATTTCATTTGTTATTTCCTTGTGCCTAGTTTTAATGGTGTTACCAAAGTGTTTGATATTGAAACATAATTATGAGTGTGATGAGATTTGAGACCAATTAATTTAAAATTGCAACAACTATCTATCGATGAAAGGTGTAACCAGAGATTAGATTACTTATAGTGTGGAAACAGGCCCTTCGGCCCAACAAGCCCACGCTGACCCTCCGAAGAGCAACCCACCCAGACCCATTCCCCTGCATTTACCCCTTCACCTAACACTACGGGCAATTTAGCATGGCCAATTCACCTAACCTGCACAGTTTTGGACTGTGGGAGGAAACCCACGCAGACACGGGGAGAACGTGCAAACTCCACACAGACAGTTGCCTGAGGCGGGAATTGAACCCGGGTCTCTGGCGCTGTGAGGCATCAGTGCTAACCACTGAGCCACCGTGCCGTCCATGTTCAACGTTATGGAGGGTTTTGATGGAGTAGATAAGGAGAACGTAGTGCCAGTAGAAGAAGGGCCAGTAACCAGAGCATATGGCTTTAAGATGATTGGCAGCAGAACCTGAGTTGGCATAAGGAATCTTGTTGACACTCAGTGATTTGATGATCATGACCGAGAATGATCTACCTAAAAGGATCGTGAAAGAAGATTCCACAGCATCCATCAAAAGACAGTAGAATGCTTCATTCTGTGCTTGTACCATTTTATCATCAAGAGCAAGTGGTTTTGGGGTTACTGTCAAGTGGATGATTGATAGCTTTGTCCTTCCCACTCCCCGATAATGATTAGATTAGATTAGATTCCCCACAATGTGGAAACAGGCCCTTCGGCCCAACAAGTCCACACCGACCCTCCGAAGAGTAACCCACGCAGACTCATTTCCCTCTGACTAATGTATCTAACACGATGAGCAATTTAGCACGGCCAATTCACCTGACCTGCACATCTTTGGACTGTGGGAGGAAACCGGAGCACCCGGAGGAAACCCACGCAGACACTGGGAGAATGTGCAAACTCCACACAGACAGTTGCCCGAGGCTGGGATCGAACCTGGGACGCTGGTGCTGTGAGGCATCAGTGCTAACCACTGAGCCACCGTGCTGCCCATGTTCAACGTTATGAAAGGTTTTGATGGAGTAGATAAATTAAATGTACTTTAACCAACGCCTTCACTAGTGACTGTGGAGTTTGTTCTTTGGTCTGAATGGTTAGATTTGTTTTCTGGTTTCTGTTCAGGAGCAATGCGAGTCACTGACAAGGCCATCATTTGTTACGCCATTGCCCTTTCCAAGGGGTTGGCGAGCTGTATTTATGAACGGCTGCAGTCCATGTGTCCCATTGACATTTGTAGTGCTCTTAAATAACTCCATGATAGTAAAGAAACTATAGTTAAAGCTGCAAGTCAGGATAGAGTGTGGCTTCGAAGCAAAGACATAGCTGACTGATTTTTTTTTTAATAAGCAAATTAAAAAATGCTAAATTGCCCATGGTGTTAGGTAAGGGGTAAATGTAGGGGTATGGGTGGGTTGCGCTTCGGCGAGTCGGTGTGGACTTGTTGGGCCAAAGGGCCTGTTTCCACACTGTAATGTAATCTAATCTAAAATCCTAGAGATGTGAGGAATGTCAATAAAACATGTCATTTTTAAGGGAGGATGATTTTAACCTTGTGAAATTTCTATGACCTACATTTTGATAAAATCTCATTCTGTTGTCAACATACAGAGCCTGTGGAAGTCATGGATTTAGAGGAAAAACCTAAGGTAACATCTGCCAACCCATCCCTAGAGACCACATCTGCTGACTCGTCATCAGAGATTTCTGGATATGTTGCTACTGTGGAGCATGACACCGTACTGACAGATCCTGCTATAAGGTATTCCACTAGCATTTGCCGATGTGTAGATCAGCATTGCTGTACAGGTTGCTCACATTTATACTTTGCCATTTTCTAATCTTGTTTCATTCAGTGGGTGTGGACACCACTGGGAAGACCAGCATTTGTTGTGCTGTCCTAATTGCTCGTGCACTGAGTGGGCTTCATGAAGTGGTGTGTTCTAGCTATTTGTAGAGAACGTAATAAAGTAGCTTGTGAGGTTATTTCAGAGGGGAGTTGAGAGTCCCCTGCCATGTGACTCCACGGCCAAACCAAAGAGATCCAGTTGGGTAGGTTTGATTGGTTTCTCCCCTAAAGGACGTTTTGCAAACTAGATGGGTTTTTATAACAATCCAACAGGTCGGTGAGCTCAGTTGACTAGATGGCTGGTCGGTGATGACCACAACGTGGGTTCAGTTCCCACACTGGCTGAAGGACTCTCCTTCATAACCTCACCCCTCGCCTGAGGCATGGTGACTCTCAGGTTAAACTCACCACCAGCTGTCTCTCTCTCTAATGAGAGGACAGCCCTGTGATCTGTTAGGGTTGTGGCGACTTTGTCTTGCGTTGTGTTCTCCTACAGCATGGAGACAGACCCTTCGATCCAACTAATCCATGCTGACCATGTTCTCCATCTAAACTAGTCCCACCTGCCTGCACTCAGCCCTTATCCCTCCAAACACTTCATATTCATGTACTTATCCAAATGTCTTTTAAATGTTGTTGCTGTACTTGCATCCACCACTTCCTCTGGTAGTTCATTCCACATACAAACCACTCACTGTGTAAAAATGTTGCCCTCGTGTTTTTTTTAATCTTTCTCCTCTCACCTTAACAATATGCCTGGTAGTCTTGAAATTCCCCAACACAAGGAAAAGGCACCTGCCATTCGCTTTATCTGTACCCCTCATGATTTTATAAACCTCTATAACGTCACCTTCCAATCTCCTGTGCTCCAGTGAAAAAAGTCCCAGCCCATCCAGCTTCTCCTTATAAGTCAAACCGTCCAATCCCAATAACATCCTGGTAAATCTCCTCTGAACCCACTCCAAGTTAATAATATCCTTCCTATAACAGGCTGATCTGAACTGGACACAGTTCTCCAGAACAGGCCTCACCAACATCCTGTACAACATCAACCTGACACCCCAATTCCTATATTCAATGGTCTGAGCAATAAAGGCAAGCTAAACACCTTCTTAACCACCCTGCCTACCTGTGACACAAACTTCAAAGAATTATATACCTGAACCCTGTAGGTCTCTCTGTGAGATGTGGGTATCGCTTGCAAGGCCAGCACTTAATGCCCATCCCTAACTGTCTTTGAACGACATGGCTATCTAGTCCATTTCAAGGGGCATTTAAGAATCACCCACTTTGTTTGTGTCTGGATTCACACGTTGACCAGATTGGATAGGGCCAGTAGATTTTGAATTTGGCATGGGTGAAGTCTGAGGTCTTGTTCGATACAAATTCCAAGAAATTCCCTGTATTCTGGCACTTCACCATCTCCAGTATCTCCTCACCCCAACCTGACACCATGGTTATGATATGAAATGCTGATTATTGTCAGTTTGAAGTGATTGTAAAGGAGCTGGCTCAAGGTAGAGATGCTTTTCCCTTTGTGCTTGCAGAGAAAAGAGTCGAATGTTCTAAGGCTCGACAAGTTGCCTTATACATAACAGCAAGTTTCACTTTGACTCCTCCCCATACCACTTACTAAAATGTGTTCATCAGCATTTCTGATTTGCTGGAACCAATGATGCCAGTGGCTGCTGGTTAACACAAAATTTATTTGTGAAACAAGTACATTTTTATTAATTTTGCTACCTTGCTGAAAGTGGGGACCTTCAGTCAGAAGTGAAAATAAGCATGCAGTCAGTCTGCAGTGCCCAAGTTATTTTACTGACCCATCATTGGAGGGAAGAGCTTGTTTCCTTTTGAAATGTAGATAAATGTCCCACTTTAATTGATACTGATGGTTTAAACCATATTTAAGAGATTAGAATGTCTTGAGTTACAAATTATTGGCATAATTTTGTTTTCCCTTTGTTTCCCCCGGCTACCTCAAGTGATTCGGACCTGTCTTCGTCTGATCAACATCCCCCTCCTGCAACCTCCGAGCCTGGGCTGCTCACCACCTCACAGTATCCTGGATTACTTACAGAGGACTTTGATGATATCTATGAATCGGACCCAGAAAACAGAGCTGAGGAGGAGTTTGTTGAGTATTTCCCAGATGTAATGGGTGCCCATACAGTACCCAGACTCATCAATGGAGTTCAGCATTCGGTGCCCTTCATTGATTATGGAGAAACCTTACATCCTTATGTGCCAGGCTATATTGAAGAGTGCTGGCTGACTGATACACCTGAGGGACAGTACCATGATTCATTACAATGCACAAAGCCAATCACTGGTTATGGGGAAGATAGAGGGAATTGGAGCACTGGGGAAACAGTACCACCCCATGAAGAGATTGTGGTGGAAACACTGTATAAAGAGGGACCAAATGAAAACCTGGAGACAGAGCACAACAGCTTGAAGCAAGTCCCAACAATGAGGTCGTTCATAGATTTTGCAGTGCAGGTAAGTCTAAGCCAGAATGTGCACAGGTAATAGGCGTGTCATATATACTCATTATGAGTCAGAAGGTTGTGGGTTCAAGTCTCACTATTGTGCTTTGGAAACCAAGTCTAGGCTGACACTCCGCGTGCAGTTGTGAGGGAGTGCTGCACAGTCAGAGGTGCTCTTTGTTGGATATGAATCCCTCAGTATTGAGGCAGCTCTCGCCAAAGCTGCAAATGCCATCTGCAGAGACTGTGACGAAGGTAAACGTTTGCTGCTATTCCTTCTCGACCTGTCTGCAGCTTTTGATGAGGTTTGCTTGTACCGTCCTTCTCTAACACTTCCCCAGTGGTGTGCCACTTGAGGAGGGTCCTGTTGGTGCTGGCTCTGTTCCTGTGTGATTATAACCAGAGAATCACCTTCTCCTGTTGCTCCTATGCCTTTACCTCTGATGTCCTTGGAGGATCTATTCTTTCTCCCCCCTTCCTTCCCATCTAGCCCTCACTGACATCATTAGTTTCCCCATGACGACACTCAGCTCTATCTCACCACCAGCATCCCATAATTTAGCAACAGTAGAGAGATTGTCAGACTGTTTATCTGACATCCAGAACTGTATAAGCAGAAATCTCCTTCAGTTAATAATTGGGAAGATTGATAGCATGGCTTTTGGTTCCCTTTCCGAATTCCATTGCCTGGCTTCTAGCTCTATCCCTCTCCCTGGCAGCAATCTGATATTAAACTAGTCTGGTGTAACATTAGTCTGGTGTTGTAATTGTGCCCAAAGTGACCTTCCAATCTCACATTTTTGCATTCAGTAAGACTTTCTGTTTCCACCTTCAACATCACCCCATTTCAGTATATCGTTACTGTAAACCTACTTCTTGCCAACATTACCCACTGGGCTTGACCATTCCAACATACTCTAGACGTGTCTTTCACATTCTACCCTTTGTAAACTTGATCATCCAAAGTTCTGTTGCCGGGTGTCTGAACTCGCATCAAGTCCCATTCTTCTAAACTTCTGTGTTGGCTTCGTGACTAGTTCCTGATCGAGCAGCAATTTGATGTTAAAACATTTCAGGCTTGTTTTCAAGGCTTTGCCTCTCCCTATCTCTGTAATCTGCTCCAGCCCCACGACCCTCTGACAATTCTGTACTCTTCCAACTCTGGCCTTTTGAGCATCTGCAGTTTTAATCACTCCATTTTTGGTTGCTAGACCACACACCTCTCTGCCTTGCTTTCCTCCTTTACAGATTGGATCCTGAGTTTTTCCTGTGGTTCTCCAACAGATTTTTAACAAATGTAGTTTGTGGAATCATTTAAGTTTTCTTTTAACTTATGTAAAACCATTTGATTCCTTTATCATCATGTGACTGAACAGGTGACGTGTAGCTGAAAGATAGGATTTGAACACATGTCCTACAGCACTACCGGGACAAATGGTGAAATTTGAATTCAATAAAATCTGGGGTTTTTTTTTTAAAAAAAAGTTACCTCAATAGCAACCACCTGTCAGTTGTCATGAAGTAAATGTGATCCACTTATGTTTGTTATGGAAGGAAATCTGCCATCGTTATTTGGTCTGGTCTACCTGTGTCTCAAGACCCTGAGCAAAGTGATTGCCTCCCAACCGTTCTCTGAAATGGCTGAACAAGCCACTCAGTTCAAAGGTGCCAGTGATACCCACATCCCATCTAAGAATGAAAAACACATAAAGTTTAGCCCCTACCTAAATGTTCCATGGCTGATTTATAAATCTGCTCAGAGTGCCAATTTCAATCTGTGCTACAAGCACATTTACCTTGTGTCATAGACTGCATGCATGAAAGTATATCACCCTCAGTCGTGCATTAACTGACCCCCTTCTCATGGTTATCCCCTTATCAGCTATGCCTGAAGTTAGATTCCTGACACTTTTGACATTCTGTGTGCTCTTACTAGTTCTGGAAACTTTAAAAATCTCTGCTGAGCCACCCCCCTCCCCCAACTTAAAATGTTTCTGCAATTTTCTGTGCAAAGGGACCCACTCCCACCCCCCACTCCCACCCCACTATATAGTTTTAAGTCCTATCCACATCCTTAGTTCTGTGATTTTCCAGGACTCTGGTCCCAGCGTGATTCAGGTGGAACTTGTCTGGTTGGAACATTCCCCAATAATGATGTCAATGTAACATGAATTTGAACCTATTTCTCTCCCCAATTAACCATTACCATCAATTCTGGTTCACTGGAGAGTGCAGAGTCGAGAGTGTGTTGCTGGAAAAGCACAGCAGGTCAGGCAGTATCTGAGAAGCAGGAGGATCGATGTTTTGGGCATAAGCCCTTCATCAGGACTTATAGCCAAAATGTCACCTGCTGTGATTTCCCAGCAACACACTCTTGACTCTGATCTCCAGCATCTGCAGTCCTCACCTTCTCCTCAATGGAGAGTGCAGGAGGGCGTGGCCATAGCAGCACCAGGCATACATGAAGATGAGGTGCCAATCTGGTGAAGCTACTAAACAGGACAACTTGCATGCCAAGCAGCATAAGCAGCAAGTGACAGACAGAGCTAAACGATGCCACAACCAATGGATCAAATCTAAGCTCTGGAGTCCTGCCACATCCAGTTGTGGAATGGTGGTGGACAATTAAACAATTCACTGGAAGAGGAGGAGAAGGAGATTCCACAGATATCCCCATCCTCATTGATGGAAGAGCCCAGCACCTCAGTGCAAAAGATAAGGTTGAAGCATTCGCAGTGATCTTCAGCCAGAAGTGCCGAATGGATGATCCATCTCAGGGCTCCTTGATGCCACACTCAGTCGAATACAGGCTTGATATCAAGGGCTATCCCTCTCCTGCAGGCTCCTCCAGCATCACAGATTAGGGTGGCATGCTGGCTCAGTGGTTAGCACTGCTGCCTCACAGCGCGAGGGACCCGGGTTCAATTCCCACCTCAGGTAACTGTCTGTGTGGAGTTTGCACATTCTCCCCGTGTCTGCATGGGTTTCCTCCGGATGCTCCGGTTTCCTCCCACAGACCAAAGATGTGCAAGTTAGGTGAATTGGCCATGCTAAATTGCCCGTAATGTTAGGGGTAAATGTAGGGGAATGTGTCTGGGTGGGTTGCTCTTTGGAGGGTCGGTGTAGACTTGTTGGGCCGAAGGGCCTGTTTCCACACTGTAGGGAATCTAATCTAATCATACCAGCCGTCAACCAATTTGATTCACTCCATGTGATATCGTTGGAGGCACTGGATACTGCAAAGACTATGGGCCCTGACAACATTTCAGCAATAGTTCTGAAGACTTGTGCTCCAGAATTTGCTGCTCCTTTAGCCCAGCTGTTCTAGTACAGGTATAACATTGGCACATATCCTACAATGTGGAATATTGATCAAGTATGTCCCCTCCATAAAAAGCAGGATAATCCCACCTGGCTGATTACCGCCCTATCAGCCCTCTCGATCATCGGTAAAGTGATGGAAGGTGTCATCAACAGTGCTATCAAGTAGCACCAGCTCAGCAATAACCTGCTCAGTGATGCCCTGTTTGGGTTCTGCCAGGGCCATTCAGCTCCTGACTTCATTCCAGCCTTGGTTCAAACATGGACAAAAGAGATGAATTCCAGAGGGGAGGGGAGAGGGACAGCCCTTGGTATCAAGGCTGCATTTGATTGAGTGTGGCACTAAGGAGCCCGAGCAAAACTAGAATCAGCAGGTACACTCTCCGATGGTTGGAGTCGTACCTAGTCCATTTTGGAATGGTTGTGGTTGTTGGAGATCAGTCACCTCGGCTCCAGGACATCTCTGCAGGAGTTCCTCAGAATAATGTCTGAGACCCAACAATCTTCACCTGCTTTGGCAATGACCTTCCCTCCATCATAAGGTCAGAAGTGGGGATGTACGCCAATGATGGCACAATGTTCAGGACCATTCGTAACTCCTCAGGTACTGAAGCAGTCCATGGCCAAATACAACAAGATCTGGACAATATCCAGGCTTGGACTGACAAGTGGCAAGTAACATTCGCGCCACAAAAATGCCAGGCTATGACCATCACCAGCTAGAGACAATCTAACCATTGCTCCTGGACATTAATGGCGTTACCATCATTGAATATCCCACTATCAACATCTTGGGGGTTGCTATTGATCAGAAACTCAATTAGACTCACCGTATAAACACAGTGGCTACAAGATGAGGCTAGGAATACTGCAGGAAATAATTCACTCCTGACTCCCCAAACCTGTCCACGATCTACAAGGCACAAGTCAGGAATGTAATGGAATACTCCCCACTGGCCTGGATGAGTGCAGCCCCAACAACACTTGAAGGGAGCTTGAGACCATCTGGGACGGGGCATTCTGCTTGGTTGACACTGCATCTGCTCCCTCCGCCATTAATAATTGGTGGCGGTGGGGTGTGGTCGCACTGCAGGGTTTTCCAGAGATCACTGAACCTTACCTTCAGGGTCCACTGCCACTTCCATCTTTGGAGGAGATGGGGGGGTGGGGTTGTCGGTGGATGGATGGGGGGCACTGCCACCTTGGGGATCCCCCACCGGACCACTCGACATCCTGGCTTTCGGAGGTGTATTGCTGTTCCTTCACTGTCACTGGGTCAGAAACCCTCCCTCATGGCATTGTGGGTCAACCCGCCAGACTGCGGTGGTCCGGAAGGGGGAGGGGTGTGGCTCCCTGCCACATTCTTGAGGACAGCTGGGCTTGACTGGCCAGCGATGCCCACAAAATCAACACAAAAAATGTTTGAGCCTCATGTCTACCTGTTTAATTGTATCTGCTTCTGCCACCCTCCACTAGCAGCACATTCCAAGCACCTACTACCCTCTGTGTGGAGAAACTTCACTTGCACATCTCCTTTGGACATTTCCCCCTCAGTTTGGGCCAATCCCCCTGGGATTTGACATGGCCGCCCTCTGTCAGGAGGATCTCTGGCCTCTCATGACTTTATGCAGTTCTGTCTGGTCGGCCTCTGATGCTGTGGTAGAAGTGATCCCGGTTTGTTTGGCTGCTCCATGTGGCTGGCATTCAGGTGGGCCTCTCCAGGGCCTCCACATCCCCCCTGTCGTGTGGGGACTGGAGCTGCACGCGATGTTTCGGGTGTGGCCTGGCTAGAGTTTTGTGCAGCTGCAGCACAATTTGCTAAATTTTCTGCTCAGTTTCCCGACTGATGAAGGCAAGCGTTGATTTGATTTGATTTACTGTCATCACACGTACCTGAGTACAGTGAAAAGCTTTGTTTTGCAAGCAGTACAGGCAGATCATAGCAAACAGGGACATGGGGTGCTGCGATAGAGCAAGACATACAAGGTCATGGCTGCACCAGACGTGCACAAAGCAAGATCAATGTTACTTGAAGGTAGAGAGATCCATTCAGCATTTTCATAACAGCCAAGACAAAGTTGTTCTTGAACCAGTTGGTATATGTGTGTTCAAGCTCATCTTGCTGGTTTGCGAGACACTGGTTGGATCACTGTTGGAGTGCTGCATGCAGGTCTGGTCTCCCTGCTGTGAGATGGATGTTGAGGCTTTGGTGGAGTTCACAGGGGATTTGCGGGTATGTTGCCAGGATTGGAGGGTTTTGGCTGTGCAGAGAGGCTAAATAAACTGGGTCTGTTTTCCCCGGAGAGTTGGAGGCTGAGGGGTGACATTGAGGAGGTTTGTGGAGTTGTCGGGGGGGCACGAGTGGGGTGGACAGGTGGGGTCTTTTCCCCAGGGTGGGGAAGTCCGAGTCTGGGAAGCATGGATTTGGGGAAAGGTTTGAGGGGGATCTAAAGGGGTAGGTTTCTCGCACAGAGTGTGTTGCATGAATGGCATGGGATGCCAGGGAAGTGATGGAGACTGGTACAATTGGAGTATTTAAAAGACATCTGGATGGGTATATGAATAGGAAGGGTTTAGAGGGATATGGGTCAAGTGCTGGCAAATGTGACTAGATTAGGATGTCTGGTCAGCATGGACAAGTTGGACCAAAGGGACTGTTTTCTGCTGTACATCTCTATGGCTCTCTAACTGGAACTTAAGTGATTTGTTTTCTGTTGCAGACAGACTGTGTTACTGTAGACGCAGAGGTCAGCACAGACAAAGATATTGAAAAGTACATGGTAAGTGAACTGTGAACTCATATTGCTATTAGCTACTGAGTTCCTGAATTCAATAATACCTCTTTTTCTTCATTCTTGCACTGTCCAGAGAACAGTGAACGTTCTTACAACATCTATACAATCCATGGGTGAGTTGACCCAAGTCCACTCATTCCTCAGAAAGTGATTTTCTAAAGTAGACGTTAGTTATGACAGAAATCAGCACTTTTGCATTTACTGGAATTGTGCTTTTTTTTATTGGTATAGGTATATTTAGATTTTTTTTAAGATTTAGATTTTTATTGTCATGCATACTCAGGTACAGAGGTAGAGGTAAAAGAAAGTGAGGACTGCAGATGCTGGAGATCAGAGCTTAAAAATGTGTTGCTGGAAAAGCGCAGCAGGTCAGGCAGCATCAAAGGAGAAGGAGAAACGACATAAGCCCTTCTTCAGGAATGAGGAGGGTGTGCCAAGCAGGCTAAGATAAAAGGTAGGGAGGAGGGACTTGGGGGAGGGGCATTGGGAATGCGATAGGTGGAAGGAGGTTAAGGTGAGGGTGATAGGCTGGAGAGGAGGTGGGGGCGGAGAGGTCGGGAAGAAGATTGCAGGTCAAGAAGGCAGTGCTGAGTCCGAGGGTTGGGACTGAGAAAAGGTGGGGGGAGGGGAAATGAGGAAGCTGGAGAAATCCGCATTCATCTCCTGTGGCTGGAGGGTTCCTACGCGGAAGATGAGGCGCTCTTCCTCCAGGCGTCGTGTTGCCATGGTCTGGCGATGGAGGAGGCCAAGGACCTGCATGTCCTTGGCGGAGTGGGAGGGGGAGTTAAAGTGTTCAGCCACGGGGCGGTTGGGTTGGTTGGTGCGGGTGTCCCAGAGGTGTTCTCTGAAACGTTCCGCAAGTAGGCGGCCTGTCTCCCCAATATAGAGGAGGCCACATCGGGTGCAGCGGATGCAGTAAATGATGTGTGTGGAGGTGCAGGTGAATTTCTGATGGATATTGAAGGATCCCTTGGGGCCTTGGAGGGAAGTGAGGGGGGAGGTGTGGGCGCAAGTTTTGCATTTTTTGCGGTTGCAGGGGAAGGTGCCGGGAGTGGAGGTTGGGTTGGAGGGGGGTGTGGATCTGACAAAATAATGAAATAAGGTAATAGTTAACATTAAAGTCCTTCTTAATATAAAGTAGAAAAATAAAGGAATTAAATTAAAAGTTCAGCACGTAAGTACAAAATGGCAAAATTTGCAAGCAAGTGGACTCCTCTGTCAAATCATTTATAATAGTATTTTAAAACTGGACAGTAATTATCCTCAATGTTGTCTTTGGGCTACCCATTTGTACCAATCTGTAGTTTCAGGTAGTGAGTAGTAATACAAGTGTAGCAAGAAGGGTTCGCTCTGTTCACATTAAGTAGCTGCGGTTTCTTAATCTGATATCATCGGACTGTTTCAGAACGAAGTGACGGCTGAACGGGAGGTTTTGAAGGACAGATACCAGGAGGTGTTGGACAGACAGATACAGATGGAGAACCAGCTCCAGGTCAAAGTTCGACAACTTCAAACACGACAGGAAGAAGAGGAGAATATTTACCAGGTAAAATGCGATTAGAAAGAGAGGCTTCAATTAAAGTAAGCCTTCCATAACTTAAGGACATCCCAGAACATTTTGTAGCCAAAAAGGCACATTATTGAAACATAGTCACCGCAGAGTAGGAAATGTGCTCCTCAATTTATACACCGCATGCTCCCACAAATTGCAGTATGATAATGATCAGTTTGACAATTAATGATATTGGTTGAGGAATAAATATTGGTCTTGGGACAACAAACAAAAGGAGTTTATCTTTTATTTTTGTTGGTTGAATTACTGTCCAGGTTTGGAAGGTTGTAAACAAATCCCATGTTAGTACTTGAGGATGTAATATAGTCAGTGACTTGATTTCCATGTTTGCTTACATACTAGAATTATTGCACATTTGAAATCATTCCTCTGCATGCACTATGTTAAACATGTTTTGTTCCAATTACTATATAATTGAGATTTTTCCATTTGACTGAAGTCAGTGCAGGTTCAGCAAGTAATAGGGAGGCAAATGGAGTGCTGGCCTTTATTTCAAAGGGAATGGAGAATGGCAGTAGGGAAGTTTTGCTAAAACTCTGCGAGGCACAGGTCAGATCACTGCGGGAAGACACTGGTTCCTTATCAGATGAAAGATATCCTGGCATTGGAGGCAGTCCAAAGAAGGTTTGCTTGGCTGATTTCAGGTGTGAGGGACTGTCTTCTGAGGGAAGGTTCAGTAGATTTGGATTATGCTCATTGGAATGTAAGAGAGTGAGAGACGATTTTATGGAAACATACAAGATTCTTAAAGGACCTGACAGAGTAAATGCAGAGAGGTTGTTTCCCTTTGTGGAAATGGTTAGGATCAGATGCTATAATCTCAGAACGGGAGGTCGCACTGGTAAGACTGAGAGGAATTTCTTCTCTATGAGTTGTGAATCTGTGGAATTCTTTACCACAGAGGGCTTTCGAGTCCGGGTCATTAAGTGTATTTGGGGCTGAGGCAGACAGATTTGAATCATTAAGGGAATCAAAGGTCCTGGGAAAAGGTAGGAAAGTGGTGGTGCGGATGATCAGAATACACCATGACCTCATTGAATTGTGGAGCAGACCTGATGGGCTGAATGGCCTGCTTCTGCTCCTGTGTTTAATGGGAAAGCTCTCAGTGGCTGGAATCATACCAAGTACAAATCCTCTGCCACCTAGGAGGACTGTGGCAATAGGTGGATTGCCATCCCTAGTGACTCGCCATCCTGACATGGCCATTCCTCCACTACCGTTTAGTCGAAATCTTGGAGCAACAATCTCAGCAGTGATGTGGGAATGCTGCCACTACATAGGCTTGTGTCATTCAAGAAGCCATTACCACCTTCTCGTAGGCAAGTGATACACAATAACTGCTGCCCTTGCTAATGACAATCTTATCCGGGGAACAAATCGCTAAAAATGTTGCATCGGTTTTTGTAAAAGTGGAACTTAACTTGGATTGCTAACTCCCTACTGTATTTGCAAGTTAACAGCAAGTATTTGTGTGACCGGTAATGTAATGCTCACTGTGTTCCCTGGCCAACGTTTCTGTCTCGGATTTGTCGCAGTGCTCCAGCGAAGCTCAGTGCAAGCTGGCAGGACAACACCTCATTTTCTGCTTGAGAGCACCGCAGCCTTTGTGAGTCAATATTGAGGTCAATGATTTTAGGGCTTGAGCACCTTCTCCCCATGTCCTAACCCCAATCCCCACAAACCAGGCTTTGTCATCACATGGGCTGCAACCACATACAACCCATTGTCAGCTAGTAATGATCCCCATTAGCAGTTATTGATTCTCCCAGACTGATCTTTACCCAATCCTTTGTCTGGCCAAATGTTGTGTTCTCTCTCACTGGGCTCCATCTCCACTGAACATTTCCTCCTCCTGCCTTCATCAACATGTACAGGAACCTTTTCCTAGCGACAATCAGTTCTGAAGAATGGTCACCGGACCCAAAATCTTGCTTTCTTCCCACAGATGCTGCCACGGCCTGTTGAGTTTCTCCAGCAATTTCTGTTTTTGTTTATGTAATATTCACATCCTCTCCTGGTCAAACCTGAATTGCATTGAGAGCCAGATGATAGTAAATGCTATTCAATTGATAGTTTCCTGCTTTTTTTTTTCTTTTGTGGCTGAGTATGTTTGTACAGTGTTTTAAAAATGTGTTCATGCAATGGGATTCTCACTGACTAGGTCAGCGTGTTTTGCCCATCCCTAGTTGCCCCTTGATGAGCTGCCTTGTTGAACCTCTGCATTCTTGAGGTGTGCTCAGGCCCTCAGTGCCCTTACGGAGGGAATTCCAGGATTTTGACCCATTGACGGTGAAAGAACAGTGATATATTTCCAAGTCAGGATGGTGAGTGGCTTGGAGGGGAACTTGCAGCTGGTGGTGTTCCAATGTATCTGCTGCCCTTGTCCTTCTAGATGTTGATCTAGACTATTCACCCTATGTATGCCCCTTTCTCTTACAAAAGATAAAAATAGTTAATATTTAGCTTTTCTCTGTTCAGCTGGAAAGGGTTTTTTTTTCTCAGCTAGTAAATGATGATGAACTTGTCGATGCTGATCTTGAAGCCATGTTATTCAAGCACCAATCTGGGGGCTCAAAATAAAGTGGCTACAAATGGGATGTTTCCAGAACTCTGGGAATACAGAGGCATTTTGACATTCTATCCGAAGTAGAAATGAATTACTGGGAACGTGTCTGAGATTGATTCCATGTTGAAGCTGAATCAAAGTCACTGTTAGATGTAAAATGCCCACGGCTGTTGGTGCTGTCTCTAATGATAATTCTATTCCTCGTGTCAAGCTCAATCATTCTTTTGAAGTTTATTAAAGATAATGCCTTTAGCATTCGCATTTCACACTGAAATATTCCACGATGCAAAAAGAACTGCTGAACGTGAAACTCCATTTAAGAACGATTTTGTTTTGCATGACAGCCAGGTCTGAAAGAATGACATGTGAATGATTTTTGTTTTACACGACATTGCAGGATAATGTTAAGCAGGTTCAGGAGATGAAAGTAAAATTGGAAGAACTGAAGAAGAAATCTGAAAAGGAGAAGAAAGAGTTTGTTCAAAAAGAGCAAGAGTTGAAGAATGAAGTAACGAGGCTTTATGAAAATGGGAAACGGTAACAACAAAGTATTTTTGTTGCTTTATTTTGGGAGATGTTGTTTTGCAAAAGAGATTCCAAAGTGGGCGCAGTATTGTTGTATAACAAATAATCTGGCACCTGTTTTACCATTTAATAGGATCACAGCTGTTCGGGTTGGTCTGAGCTCAGTGTTTCTGTCTCCCTGTCCATAACTTAGACTCCCTCGTCTCAAAATTCTATCTCACTCTGCCTGGAATAAATTCAATGACCAAAACCTCCTCTGTCTTCTCGGATAGAGAATTGGACAGACTTAGCACTTTCTGGCAAAAAAAAACCCCTCCTCTTCTCCATCTTAAAAGTGACATCTCTTATTCTTCAACTATGTCCCTCAAAGATGAGAGTTTTTGTCTCTCCTACAAACACTTCCCTTCAGCATGCACCCTGTTAAGTTCCCTCTGGAGCTTCTAGGTTTCAGTAAGATTACTCCTTATTTTTCAAAATATCAATGGGTAAAGGCCCAACCTAATCTACCTTCCTCCATAAAAATGGAATGAGTCCTTTCTCTAGGCTGCTTCACAATTTTGTCATTTTTTCAAAATGAGGTCAAAATTGTCGCTGTTGCTGGATTATATTCCTGGAATTCCCATCTTAATGGCACAGTGGGTGTACCCACCTGACACAGACAGCTCATCTCCACCTTCTCAAAGGTGATTAGGGATGGGCAATAAATGTTGGCCTTGCCATTAATGCCCACATCCTATGGATGAATGAAAATGGAAATACTTCAGATGTGGTCTCACCTAAGGCCCTGTACGTCAGGAGTAAAACTTCCCGACTCTTTTATTCCCCTTCCCTTGCAATAAGCACCAATATTCCATTCACCAGTCTAATAACTTGCTGTCCCTGCAAACTGCTGTTTTGTGATCATCTTTTGACCCTATGTACCACAATCCCTGTTTAGTGCAGATATCTGCAATCTCTCCGCTCTGCATAATGTACTGCTTTTTTGTTCTTCCTGCCAAAATGGACAAGTTCACATTTTCCCATCTGCTCATCTGCAAACTTGTGATTATAACTGATACAATAGGTATTGAATTGAAGGGGCAACTTGAGCCCAGAACAGATGAGGGAAATGTGGTTGACCCGGCTTGAAAGACAGAGAGAAGTAATGAGGTTCAGCTGATATTGGGGCTCTTGGATCTGTGGGATGGTGAGATGGAAATGGTTGAAGTGAATATTCATAAAGCAGATAAATATGGTTGTATCAGAGACATTGTATCTGAGAACAGTTGTTTCACACTGTATGATATTGGGTTAAAACAGGGGAGAAATTCAGGGTTTGAATGTTTTTTAAGTCCCAAAATAGTTAAAGTGAGGTGATTCAGGCCATGCTGTTGGATTTACTGAGCTGGAGCTCTGATATTCTCCTTACTGTAAAAGAATTAGAATTTGCTTTATTGCCACATGTACTTGCCGCATGAGTACAGTGAAGAGTTTACAAGTCGCCATTTACGGTGTCATCTTGGGCAGCAATGTACCTAGGTAGAAATTCTTATGTCCAGATTCTTGGGGAAGAATATGAGCAAAATAAAGAAATGTAAAGTCCAGCAATAAGTTAGAAAGATAGAGAAGTAAAGAGTTCAGAATAACAGTCCTTCCGACCCACACTGCGCTGGGAATGCGGACCGAGGCCGGGAGTGCAGGCCCAGGCTGAGGCCGAGGCCGGGGGTGCGGGCCCAAGTCGAGGCCGGGGGTGTGGGCCCAGGCCGGGAGTGCGGGTTCAATTCTAGCCTCTCTCTCTCTCTCTCTCTCTCTGCCTCACTCTCTCTCTGCCTCACTCTTTCAAATGAGACAGCACTCTATGGACGTCTGTGACTATAGTGACTTCACTCTGATATGATGTTGCTGTTTTCAGGTCTTCACTACAGCCACATACTCCCCCTGTTGCTGTTGCCCTTTCTGAATCAGATTGTTCAAATAACCAAGACTACCATTGTCTCCTCAATCTGCACTGGAATCTCTAGCCTGCCCATGATTCATTAGCAGTGAGTCGAGTATTTCCTTTCACTGACTTTTTTTCATCCCTACGACAGGCACTTAAATCTGCACATGGGCCTTCACGTACTGCCTTTGAACCCAGGAAAGTTAATATCATGACACTGAGATGGGGGAAGGTGTCCAGCCAACTGAGCTAACCTACCCCCTACACATCGGAGTACATAACCAACATCCAACTAACAAAGTACAGGCAAATTTGGGTTAGGTGAGGGCAGTGAGAGACCTGCCAAATTATACCTCCATTTCTCCTCATTTTGAGCTTTAACTGAGGGGGGAAGCTGAGTGCATGCCAACCTGCTCTATTTGCAGGGATTAATAAGGTCTGACCTTTGTGGTCTTTCCAATCTTTGTCCTTGTAACTGCTGACACTGGGGTTTCTGGTATCTCAGGGAACCCACAGTCTTTCTCCAAATGAGGATATGATGGATCCTAAAGGCGAACATGATCACCCCTTCCCTAAAGATCCAGCCTGAGGAACCTCCATGCAAAAGTGAGGACTGCAGATGCTGGAAATCAGAGTCTAGATTAGAGCGGTGCTGGAAAAGCACAGCAGGTCAGGCAGCATCCGAGGAGCAGGAAAATCGAAGTTTCGGGCAAAAGCCCTTCATCAAGATTAAGGGCTTTTGCCCAAAACATCGATTTTCCTGCTCCTGAGGAACCTTTGGTTAGAGGCTTTGATTAGGAAATCCATTAGGGACAGGCACTATCCGAGATATGTGATTCCATCAAAAATGAGCTCTGGTACATTTTGGTAGCTAGTTTCTGTTTGAAATGCTAAGCGCTTTGTGGCTGAGTGCCTCTTTCTATAAATGTAGGAATTGCAAAGGCATTCCTGTACCTCTAAGACTTCATCATTATGGCGAGAAAGTGAGGTCTGCAGATGCTGGAGATCAGAGATGGAAATGTGTTGCTGGAAAAGCGCAGCAGGTCAGGCAGCATCTAGGGAACAGGAGAATCGACGTTTCGGGCATTAGCCCTTCTTCAGGAAGGGCTAATGCCCGAAGAGATTCCTGAAGAAGGGCTAATGCCCGAAACGTCGATTCTCCTGTTCCCTAGATGCTGCCTGATCTGCTGCGCTTTTCCAGCAACACATTTCCATCTCTGATCTCCAGCATCTGCAGACCTCACTTTCTCCTCAAAGGTTTCAACCTACTGCAATTGTACATGGCCTTGGTGAAACCACACCTAGAGCAGTCTGTGTAGTTTAGATGAGATTAGATTCCCTACAGAGTGGAAACAGGCCCTTCAGCCCAACCAGCCCAAGTCATTATGGCAGTGACTTGGAAATGTTTCCAGCTGCCTAGAAGACTGCAACTAAAGCTTTTAAACCCTGCCCCAGTGTAAATATGCATTAAATGGTATAGAGGTGTAATAGAGAGATCACCATGGGAATATGATGATGGCCCATCTTATTTCATTTTTCCTGAAAACTCTGAACGTTTCTCCTCCTAACAGGAGCATCCAGCTGCTTCCTTAGTGATTTCAGGGCTTTCATCCTCACTCCTGCATTTGGATTTCTTTTCCACATACTGGTATCTCTTATCAGACTTGTTTACTGCATTGCCTACAGAGCCTTAGTGAGACAACACCCTGGAATATGCAGTTTTGGTCTCCTCACTGGCAGTAAAATGTACTTGCCATCGGAGGAGTGAACCAGAAGTTCACTAAACTGATCCCTCGGATGGAAGGAATGTACTATAGGAAAAATTAAATAGTCTGGGCATTATTCTCTGGGATGCAGAGCTGTTACCATTGAAAAATATACATTCTTTTAGGGCTCGAGAGAGGTGTACCAGGAAAGATGTTCCCCTGGCTAGGAACTAGAGAAGCAGAAGTCGCTGTCTTAGAATAAGGGGCACCTTGAAGACTGAAGAGTGAGGGAAACTTCTTCAGCCCAGGGTGGATGCGTGAAACGTTAGAATTCTCCACCCAGAGCCTCAGTACTTTGAAAACTGAGATCGATAGGTTTCTACGAATTAAACTCACCAAGAAATATGGGGGCAGTACAGGCAACTGTGGTTTGAAGTAAAAGGTCATATAATTGAGTGGTAGATTGGGTTTGAAGGGTTGAATGGCCTACTTCTGTTCCAATTCCTTATGTTCTTGTAGATGTGGAGAATTCCCTAACAGCAGTTCTGAGGAAGAACAGTCAACCTGAAACGTTAACCTTGATTTCTCTCCACAGATGCTACAAGACCTGCTGAGGTTTCCCAGCAATTTCTGTTTTTGTTTCTGATTTACAGCATCCGCAGTTCTTTCAGTTTTTCTTCCCTAACATTGTTTGCCTGAAACAGAGTACTTTTTGTAAGTTTGCACATGTGCCCTTTGTTTTTGTTTCCCGCTCATTGTCCCACATTCTTCCTTCCCCTTGCTGGTGAAAGGGCATTGCTTATTGCTGCTGTTGTTGTAACATGATGTTGAACTCCCTCATCACAAAGAGCAGGTGATTAAACTGTCTTTTTCCAATGGCTGTGGGAGCCATGATTGGGGGTGGGTGGGGGAAAGGGTTGTTAATGAGGCAACAGGGTGGGGCTGAGCAAGGCAGGTGAGGGCGTTCAGATTTGGTGTAGAGTTGTCCTTTGGTATCGTTTAGATCGAACATGGCAGACCAGCCAAGGAAGTGCATTCTAAAAGATGTGAACAGAGGAAATGGGATGGTTCTTCCATGTTGATGTGGGCTACCTATATGTACAGAGCTCTAAGCAAGTCTCACAAATTAGAGTTTGTTTTTGGAGAGGTGACCAAGGACAGAGATGAAGGCAGAGCAGTAAATGTTGTCTACATGGACTTTATTGAGGCCTTTGACAAGATTCCTTATCTTATTAGAAAGGTTAGATCACGTGGGATCCAGGGATAGTTAATTAGTCAATTGGATACAAAATTGGCTTGGTGAAGGATATAGAGGGTGATGATAGAGAGTTGCTCAGACTGGAGACCTGTGACCAACAGTGTGTTGCAAAAGATCAGTGCTGGGTCCACTGCTATTCATCATTTACATAAATGATTTGGATGAGAATATAGGTGGCATGTTAGTAAGTGTGCGGATAACACCAAAGTTGTGGACAGTGAAGAAGGTCACCTGAGAGTGCATCAATCAACTGGGCCAGTGGGCTGAGAAATTGCAGGTGGAGTTGAATTTAGATAAATGCAAGTTGTTGCATTTTGGTTAGGAAAAAAACCAAGGCAGGACTTACACAGTTAATGTGGGGCCCTGGGAGTGTTGTTGAACAGAGATACCCAGGGGTCCAAGTACATTGTTCCTTGAAAGTGACATCACAGGTAGACAGGATAGTGAAGAAGGCATTCGGCATGCTAACCTTCATCAGTCAGAGCACTGAGTGCAAGATTTGGGATATCTTGTTGCAGCTGTACAATGCTTTAGTAAGGCCGCATTCTGAGCACTGCATACACATCTGGTCACCCTGCTATAGGAAAGGTATTACTCAACAGGAAAGGTTGCAAAACAGATTTACAAGGATGTTACCGAGACTGGAGAGTTTGAGTAATAAGGAGAGGCTGGATAGGCTAGGACTTTGTTTCCCTGGCGTGTAAGAGGCTGAGGGGTGACTTTATAGAAGTTCATAAAAACATGAATAGGGTGCATAGCTAAGGTCTTTCCCAGGGTGGGGGGAGTACAAACTAGAGAGCATAAGTTTAAGGTGAGCGGGGAAAGATTTAAAAGGGACCTGAGGGGCAACGTTTTCACCCACAGGGTGGTATGTATAAGGAACGAGCTGCCAGAGGAAGTGGGAGAGTCTGGTACAGTTACACATTTAACAGACATTTGGGTGGGTAGATGGTTATGAAAAATCTAAAGGGATATGATCAGAAGTTGCACAACACCAGGTTACAGTCCGGCAGGTTTATTTAAAATCACAAGCTTTTGGAGCACTGCTGCTTTGTGAAGTGGAGCTCCTAAGCATGGTACCCACAACTGGACACAATTCTCCAGCTGAGGTCTAACAAGTGTCTTATACAAATTCAACATCACCTCCTTACTCTTGTACTCTATGCCTCTATTAGTGAAGTTGAGGACAGTGGGGGCTTTAGTAACCTCTCTCTTCACTTGTCATGCACCTTCAGTGACCTGTTCACATATACACCGAGGTCCTGCTGCTCCCGCATCCCCTTTAGAATTGTACACATCAATTCCAGAAGCATTGAGTCAAAAACCAAGGAGGTAATGGGTGAGTTATGGGTTTATAAATCACTGGTTCCATCTCAAATATCATGTGCTATTGTGGGAGCCACACTTCAGCAAGGTAGTGAAGATATTAGGGAAGGTGTACAAAAGATTATCGGGAATAATTCTGGTGATGAGAAACTTAAAGTGGATAGTTGAGAGGGGGTGGGGTTTATTCCAAAAAAGAGAAGAAGTCAAGATTTTCAAAATCACGAGGAATTGTTTCCCAATTGTGAAAGGCTTGAGAAGCTAATGGCACGGTTATGAAATAATTGGCAAAAGAACCAAAAGTTAATTAGGAAAAACTTTTCACACGTAGCAGTTAATACACTGTCTGAGAGTGTGGGAGACAGCTTCTTGTTTGACTAATTCTTTATGGGTATTTCTTGCAACTGTCCTTGAGTTGAAGCGCTGGATATGTCACTTTAGAAGACAATAATTTACTTCAATCATTTGGTGTCATTTTAATACTCATTAAAACCTATTCCTTGATATATTTCAGCAATATTGCTTTTTAAGAGTAATGTTGTAAAATAGTTTGTCTGCATTACACTGGCTCAGAGGAGATATTCTATCCAATATCGCAAGAAATGTGTGTGCAGAATTCGAGGGATAAAATGTTTCACAGAACTTTGAGTGCTCAAAGCAAAGCTCTACCCTCTTATGACACGATGGTCTAATTTTCAAACCCCAAAATGCTGGGATTAAGCAGTACCGGTTGTAACAGTGGCTTAATATTTAAAGGCCTGACCTGACCCAGGCCATCATAGAGGTGACGTGTGCATACGCACAGAGAATACACAGCCACTCTCAGGACAGTAGCATTATGTGGAGCATGTGGAAGGGCATCCAGCCATCACCAACCACAGAACAGCATTGTCTGCTTCTGCTGGTGATGCCACCCTCCCAGATACGTTGAACAATGTCCACACACGGTTTGAGGCACGAAACGACGTGGCAGCGAGGAAGTCCATCTGCCCCGCCCCACCCTACCCTCACCCACCACCCCACAATGACCTCCCAGTGTAACTGGATCCTGGACTTCCTGACTGGAAGACCTCAGTCAGCCTGGATCGGGAACAGCATCCCCAGCACCATCACACTGAGCACGGGATACCCCCGGGGCTGTGTGCTCAGTCCACTGCTGTTCACCCTACTGACACATGACTGTGCAGCGATGCACAGTTTGAATCACACCATCAAATTCGCTGATGATACGACGATAGTGGGTCTCATCAGCACAAACACCGAGTCAGCATACAGAGAGGAGGTGCAGCAGCTAATGGACTGGTGCAGAGCCAACAATCTGTCTCTGACCATGGACAAGATGAAAGAGATGGTTGTTGACTTCAGGAGAGCACAGAGTGACCACTCTCCGCTGGACATCGACAGCTCCCCAGTGAAGAGCACCAAATTTCTTGGCGTCCACCTGGCGGAGAATCTCCCCTGGATCCTCAACCCCAGCTCCATAACCAAGAAAGCTCAATTGTGTCTCTACTTTCTGCACAAGCTGAGGAATGCCCACCTCCCACTCCCCATCCTCCCCACATTCTACAGAGGGTTCATTGAGAGTACCCTGAGCTGCTGCATCACTGCCTGGTTTGGGAATCGCACTGTCTTGGATTGTCAGACCCGACAGCAGATAGTGAGGACGGCTGAGAAGATTATTAGGGTCTCTGTTCCCTCCACGACAGACATTTTCACCACACGCTGCATCTGAAAGGCTAAGAGCATTGTGGAAGACCCCACACACCTCTCACTCAAACTCTTCTCCCTCCTGCCATCTGGCAGAAGATACCGGAGCATTTGGTCTCTCACGGCCAGACTGTGCAACGGTTTCTCCTCCCGAGCCATCAGGCTCCTTACCACAGTATGATCGGACTCTTTCCCATCTGAAATTCTTTGTCCGATTTCTAATTGCTGCTAGAAAAATGTCTATTATTTATCATTCTTCTATTACACTGTAACTTGCGTGTTTTGCACTTCTTATGCACTTTATGCCATGTACGAGTGTGTAGTTTGTGCTGTCCATGTAGCACCCTCGTCCTGGAGGAACACTGTCTTGTTTTTACTTTCTCCGTTGTATAAGGTGGAAATGACAAACCAAGCTAGTGTACTTAAGGGTCAAATCAAAATAATACACTGGAAAATCATGTTTTCTCGCGGATGTTGATAACGTTTATAATGGGTCAAACAGTTAAGATTTGCTGTGTCTGGAATCACAAGCGAGGTAAAGGTGAAACATTCCCCACCCTAAAAAGGCATTAGTGAACCAGATGGGTTTTTACAACAGTTGGTGGCTACCATTACTACATTCCAGATTTGTTTGAATTGAAAATACCACCAGTTGCCCTGGCAGGGTTTCGTTCCATGTTCCCAGAGCTTTTTCCTGGGGTTTCTGAATTATAAGTTCAGTGATGATACCATTGCTCAACCTCCTTCCCCTTATTAAAGCTACCAAAATAGAATTGGATTTTATCTGAAAAAGGATGTATGTCCAGTTTTTTTGGGAGAAAGCAGGACAATGATTCTTATTGAATTGTTTGTTTGGAGAGTTGGTGAAAAGGGGCAATTTATTAACACAGAGGGTGGTACGTGTATGGAATGAGCTGTCAGAGGAAGTGGTGGAGGCTGGTACAATTACAACATTTAAAAGGTCTTTGGATGGGTTTAGAGGGACACGGACCAAATGCTGGCAAATGGGACTGGATCAGTTTAGGATATCTGGTCAGCACAGATAAGTTGGATTCTGCTTCTGTGCTGAATAAATGACATTATGGGCTCGGTCTGAACTGATTCTTGTGCAGCTTTAAGATGTGGGGCAGAAGGTTTAGAGGAGAATGTGAGGAAAAGCGTTTTCACTCAGACGGTGGTGGGAATCTGGAATTCACTGTCTATAAGGGTGGAAGAGGTAGAAACCTTCATAACATTTAAGAAGTATATAGATACACACTTGTGATGCAGGCATACAGGGCTATGGACCAGAGCTGACAAATCGGATTAGGATAGTTAGGTGTTCGTTTTTGACTGATGCAGTCGAGATAGACCAATGGGCCATTTTCTGTACTGTAGATCTTTATGACTCTCTGACATAAAATGGCTGTTTTCACAGATGATTGATTTCATGAGAATTTGTTTCTGTGACAAGAAGACGACACAATAACTGATGAGAAATAATATGCACACTTTGGGTTTTGCAATCTAAAGCCAGTTATTAGCTGAAATAACTTTTTACAGCTTAGAAAGGTAGCAGATGATTTTCCTCCATTTCTTCCTCCACAGATGTTGCCTACCCCTGTCGAGTGTTTCTAGTTTTTGCTCCAAATTGACTCTTGTCCTTATTTTCCAGTCTGACCCCTATCCATTCAATGCAATCCTCTCTGTCTGTCTTTCTTTGTTTGTTTGTAGGCTGATGAAGGAGCAGGAAGAAAAGGGCAACTTGATAGCCATTCTGATCAGCGATCAATCAGACAAGAAGTAAGTCTTTGTTTTTCTTGATCTAGATAGAAGTTTTTTGAAGAAGTGACAAAGAAGATTGATGAAGCAGGCGGGGGGGGAGGGGTGGACATTGACAATATGGACTTCAGAAAGGCATTCAACAAGATTTTTTATGGTAGACTGATTAGCGTGGAATACAGGGAGACCTAGCCATTTGGATACAGAACTGGCTCAAAGGTAAAAGACAGAGGGAGGTGGTAGAGGGTTGTTTTTCAGACTAGACAACCTCTGACCAGCAGTGTGCCACAAGGATCGGTGTTGGGTCCACTGCTTTCATCATTTACGTAAATGATTTAGATGTAAACATACAGTTAGTAAGCTTACAGATGACACCAAAATTGGAGATGTAGTGGACAGCGAAGCAGGTTATCTCAGTAAAACGGGATCTTGATCAGATGGGTCGAGGAGTGGCAGATGGTGTTTAATTTAGATAAATGTGAGGTGTTGCATTTTGTTAAGGCAAATCAGGGCAGGACTTGTACATTTAATGATAAGGTCCTGTGGAGTGTCGCTAAACAAAAAGATCTTGGAGTGCAGGTTCATTGCTCCTTGAAAGTGGAGTCACAGGTAGACAGGCTAGTGGAGAAAGTTTTTGGTATGCTTACCTGTATTGGTCAGTGCATTGAGTATAGGAGAAAGTGAGGACTGCAAATGTTGGAGATCAGAGTCAAAAGATGTGGTGCTGGAAAAGCACAGCAGGTCAGGCAGCATCCAAGGAGCAAGAGAGTTCCTGATGAAGGGCTAATGCCCGAAACATTGACTCTCCTGCTCCTCAGATGCTGCCTGACTTGCTGTGCTTTTCCAGCACCACACCTTTTGCCATTGAATATAGGAGTTGGGAAGTCATGTTGTGGCTGTGTAGGATTTAGTTCGGCTACTTTTGGAATATTATGTTCACTTCTGGTCTCCCTGCTATAGGAATGATGTTGTTAAACTTGAAAGGGTTCAGAAAAGATTTGCAAAGATGTTGCTGGGGTTGGAGGATTTCAGTTATAGCAAGAGGCTGAGCAGGCTGGGGCTATTTTTCCTGGAGCATCAGAGTTTGAGATTTACAAAGTCATGAAGGACATGGATAGGGCGATAGGGAAGGTCTTCTTCTGAGAGTAGCAGAGTCCAAAGCTGGGAGGCATAGATTAAAGGTGAAAGGAGAAAGATATAAAAGGGATCTAAGGGGTAACTTTCTCCCGCAGAGGATGTTGCGTGTATGGAATGAGCTGCCAGAAGGAGTGATGGAGGCTGGTACAATTACAACATTTTAAAAGGCACCTGGATGGGTACGTGAATGGAAAGGGTTGAGAGAAATATGGGCCAAGTGCTTACATATGGAGCTAGATTTATTTAGAATATTTGGTTGGCATGAATGAGTTGGACCGGGATCTACACAACACTGTGACTATGAACGAGTGCCAATGAGGCTGAAACAATATTGTCCTGAGTTTCCCCAGGGTAACGCTGACCGTATCTGTGCAATCTGCCTGAAATTTGGGAAACTCAGTGCAAGCAATCATGGAATCTTAAACACAGTCTTTCATGCTAATTGGAAGATTATTAGTCTGGAAGCTGACTGTCCAGCCCAGATCAAGTTACTTAGCGTTGCACTTGTGTCTGTTTCCCAGCCTTCAAGCAAAGTCTTCACATTCAGCTGTTTGTTTTGGTTGCAAAGGCACTTAAAGGCACGTGTTAAAAGCCCTTGAATGTAACTAAAAACAAAATTACTAAAATTACCAGTTTATGTAAATCTCTCTAATTTTTTAAAGTTACTTTCAGTTACTTAAAATCTGATCATTTTGGCGATGAATGGGCACTTTGATTAAACACACGTTTTTGTGACAAATCCACTTCAATTTACTTCAATCAATTGGTGTCATTTTAATACTCGTTAAAACTCATCCCTCGACGTGTTTCAGCGACATTGCTTCTTCAGAGTCATGTTCTAAAATACTTTGTTAGCATTACACTGGCTCATAGGAGATTTTACATCCAATATTGCAAGAGATTTGTGTGCAGAACTCAAGTGATAAAACATGTCACAGAACTAACAGATCTCTGATCGTGCTCAAAGCAAAAATCTACCCTGTTATGACATGACTGCCTAATTTTCAAACCCCAAAATGCTGGGAATTATGCAGTATGTGTTGTAACAATGGTTTAACAACTAAGGGTCAAATCAAAAGAATATGCTGAAAAATCATGTCTTGTAGCTACTGATGACATTTCTACCCCAATATTCTGATTCTTTTGCCTTGTCTTTTGGGGTAAAAACATGTGTGAGCACCTGGAAGATGCAGTTTTAATAATTTTGCAAAGCTGTTTGCATAATTTCTTGAAAGTGACAGGGTAGGTAGAGAGAGCCATTAGTCTAGGCATCATTAACAGGGACATGGAGTGTGGGAGGAACGAGGTTACGCTGAACTGATACAGGACACTGGTTAATCCTCAGCTGGAGCACTGTGTACAGTTCTGAGCGTTACATTTTACAGAGGATGCGAACAAATCGGAGACTATGGTTTACGAAGTGGTTCCAGTTATGAGGATAGATTGGAGAATTTGCGCCTGTTTTCCTTCCAAAGGAAATGGCTGAGGGGAGATTTGATAGATATTTTCAAAATCATGAGGGGACTGGACAGAGTAGCAAAGAAACATATCGTAAAAGGATCAAGAAACAGAGCACACAATTGTTTTGCAAAAGAAGCAGATGTGAGGTGAGAAAGGAATATTGTCACATGGCAAGTGGACTGGGTTTCGAGTGTGCTGCCTGGAATTGTTTTCATTTGAAGAAGTCATCAGACAATGTGATTGGTTACAAGGGTTTGGCACGAGGTCAGAGAGCAGGTGAAGAGACACTGGGCCAAATGGCCTTCTGCATTGTAACAATTCTGGGGGAGGTTGACTTCAGCACATGTGTGAATTAAAGCTTGTGACTTGACTGATCATTGCAGGGAGAAGTTAAATGAGGATTTGGCAAAACTGAGGCTCAAGCATCAGGACCTTAACAAGAAAGTTCTGGAAGAGACCGAGCGAGCCTTGAAAGCTGAGGTCAGTGTGCTTTGCCTCAGACGATGTTATGACATTGGGGTTTAGGTTATAGAGTTGGAGGAAGACTGCAGGTCTGGCAGCATCTGTGCAGACAAAGCAGAGTTAACGTTTCGGGTTGAGTGACCCTTCCTCAGAAAACCGTTCTGAAGAAGGAGCGCTGGATTCGGAGCGTTAACTCTGCTTTCTCTCCACAGATACTGCCAGACCTGCTGAACCTTTCCAAACATTTCTGTTTTTCTCCCTTCTTCAGAACCCAGTTACAAATGATAATGTTCCCTTTTGGCCTGAACTAGGTAATTGAACCTTTCATATGTATGTTTTATCAATCCCTGTCAAAGGTTTACCACTGGTAAATGGAATCACGTGTGATTTGTTAATCCTCTTTAGTTAACAAAAACTTCATATCCCCTTAAAGGGAGGTGATGGCACAGTGGTATTATCACTAAACTATCTAATATCCCAGGCAATGGTCTTGGCACCTGGGTTCGATTCCTGCCCTGGCAGAAAGTAAGTTTGAATTCAATTTTTTTTAAAATCTGGAATTAAGCATTTACCAATGAAACCTTTTTTTTTTGGAAAAAGCCATCTGGTCCATTAGTTTCCTTGAGGAAAGTAAGCTGCCATCTTTATCAGGTTTGGCCTACATGTAACTCCAGACCCACACTACATGGTTGACTCTTAACTACAGACCTGTTTCTACTAATTAGGGATGGACAATAAATGCTGGCCCAGCTAGTGACACCCACCTCCCGTGGGTGAAAAAGAAATGCTGGGATTAGGTTTGGTCCAGGTAGTTTGCCTTAGAACACAGGAGGCGGCATTTCAGCCCCTCGGCCCTGCTCCACCATATATTACGATCATGGCTGATCTTATCTCAGCCTCAACTCCACTTTCCTGCCCACTCCCCATAACCCTTTAATCCCTTACGAACAAAAAATATGTCTATCTCCTCCTCAAATATATTTAGTGTCCCAGTGTCTAATGCTCTCTCTCAAGTCATGAATGTGACAGATTCAAGACCCTTTGAGAGAAGTAATTCCTCTTCATCTCTGTCTAAATCTGCTTTAAGATTTGCTTATGAAAGCAGAATGATGATTATGAGGCTGTTCCTCTCACATCAGATCCGCATTCAATTCAACAACGCTATTGTCTTGTACTCTTGTTTCTAAGTGTCTGTAAAGCTTGCCCTATGTGATCCTTTGTCATTGCTGGGTCAGTTTCCCCATCAAATTTCAACTGGAACTACCTTAATCTCACAGGCCACAGAAGTTCAGGAAGAAGATCCTTTACTGCCTTTTTAAATTTGACTAATGATGGACAATATACGCTGTCCTTTCCAGCAACACCCACCTCCTGACAACGAGGAATAAATAATACATGAAAATAACTTTGCCTTTACTTTCAGCAAATCATCATGAATGCTTCTGCTGTTGCAGGTTCAATCCCTGGAGAGCAAGAAGGAGTTTGCAGTTATGATGCTGGACAAAGCAGCGAGTGAAGCAGAACTACAGATTCATAGCTTGAGGTCAGTGTCTAACTGTTGCAAATCAATCTTTAATCTCGCTCAGCTAGACTCGCTGCTTTCTTATGAAATGACTGATGCGAAACGAAAGTAAAGGAATTCATTACACCTGTGTTCCAGCAAATTCAAAAGAGCTTGGTGCACAGACTGGCTCTGGGATGAATAGTTTGCTTTCGTGTGTGTCCTTGAATTTCTTTCATTTAACATTAAGTATCTTGAAAAATCCCTTTTTGACAGTAAGTGGACAGCAGAACAGTCTGATTGGGCTTTGGAACACTCCAGGAAAGCAGCACTTCCTGAAGCACCTATTTCTTCAGCATAGCCCGGCTTTGTGACTCTGTTGCTGGCAGTGGCTACATTACACAAGATATGTCTTGTTTTGCACTGCCCTCTTCACCCCGATGAGCAATAACCAGAAATAAAAAGGTTTCATTTGTTTGTTTTGCTTTTTCAGCTCCATTCCAGGAAGGTCGAGCCTGGAACTCGATTGGCGGAGAAGGCTACATGACATCCAGGTGCAAAAGGAGAATATCAAGGTAAGGTTTGGGTGGCCCCTCTGTGGTGGAGAGCTGTCTTGGTGCTGTACCATTAGATAACAGGCCTACTGGAAAGTAGCGAACAGTGTGTTGTCTTAGTAATGTTGTCAGATTGACATATGTTCCAGGCTGTATGGGAAAATGGAACAATTTGAAAGATGTCTGAAAGAGCTGTACAGACAGTGAAGTATTTCTGACGTGTTGCCGTTATTGTAATGTAGGAGACAAATCAGCCAATTTAACCACAGCAAGGCCCCCACACATTGCATTGTACTGCAACCATTTGTTTTTTATGGATGTTGATTGAGAGATAAGTATTGACTCAGAGTCCAGGGATAACTCTTTGAAATAGTGCATGGAGATGTTTTACACCTACCTGAGCGCCTCATTTTATCAGCTCATCCATCACACAAGGCACCTCCGACAGTGCAGCACTCCCTCAGTACTGCACTGCTGTTTCAGCATTGATACTTGTTCTCATGTGCTGGAGTGGGACTTGGAGTCACAGAGATGTACAGCACGGAAACAGACCCTTCAGTCCAACTCATTGATGCCAACCAGATATCCTGACCTAGTCTAGTTCCATTTGCCAGCACTTGGCCCATATCCCTTTAAACCCTTCTTATTCCTGTACCCATCCAGATGCCTTTTAAATGTTGTAATTGTACCAGCCTCCACCACTTCCTCTGGCAGCTCATTCCATACACGCACAACTCCATGTGTGAAAAAGTTGCCCCTTAGGTCCGTTTTATATCTTTCCCATCTCACTCTAAAGCTATGCCCTCTAGTTCTGGACTCCACCACTCCAAGGAAAAGGCCTTGTCTGTTTACCTTATCCGTGCTCCTCATGATTGAACTGAGAACCTTACGAATGTTGGCATGAGTCTAACCAGTGTTCCTCCTCCACCTTGGGCAGACCCCAGGGATCAAGAGTGACTTGATTCCATGAAATGATAAGGACAGGAATAGGCCATTTGGTCCTTCAAGCCTGCTGCACTCTTCAATATTATCGTGGCAGATCATTCCAACTCATTGCCCTGTTCCTGCCTCTGTCCACACACTTTGATCCCTTTATCCCTAAGAACTATCTCTAACTTCTTATTGAAAATGATCAAAGTTTTGGCCTTCAACTGCTTTCTGTGGCTGAGAATTTGTGACTCACCACTCTCTGGGTGAAGCCATTTCTCCTCATCTCATGGTCTACCCTATATCTTTAACACTGTGGAGTATTTGCAGAAACACCTTGGTCCTGGATTAAATTAATTAACTCTCAGACAAAGAGAGAGGCTCACCACTCAGTGGATGTTGGAATGGCTGATGAGTTCAGTCCATGATTTGCCAAGCGAGGTGGGGGGATGAGGCTGTCACTTGAAGGCCCACGTGTTTACCGGTTTACGCACTGTCTCTGACCTGTGCACTCCCCTGACAACGACATCTCTCCGTTTGTTCAGTTGCCTCTTGGACGAGCCTGTTGCATTTTGGTCAGTCTCCCGAGTCGACGGGGGACATTTGATTGCTTCAAGGATGCTCTAAGGACAGCTCTGAACCTTTACACTGCCCTCCAGGAGGTCTGTGAGCAAGGTGACGTCAGGGTGAAGCAGTTATTTTGGGAGTCTGGTGTCAGTTGGAATGACAAATCCTACCCAGCGGAATTGGTAATGATGGCTAAACGTCTTGATGCCAGGGAGAGGACCCTGCTGGAGGACCATCTTTCAATCCACTGGGTTTGGAGGATCTTGCGAACATCTCCAGTGCGGGATGTCTAGCACATGTAGGAACATGGGGATCACTGCTGACCAGTGACCCGCCACCTACCAGCTGAGTCAGAGTTAGCATTTCAAAGTAAATGTATACCACGTGTTTCTGTGACATGGTAATGAGAAGAATGCTAGAAATATGCAACCTGTCTGTCAAAGACTCAAAGGGATAAATGGAGTTTGGATTTTTCGGTTGAGTATATTTTTCAGACTGACAAGGGATTTTGAAATTTGTGATTTACAGTTTTCCTTTTATCTTGGTTTGTTTTGTGTCTGGTTCTTCAGTCCTTCGATTCATCCTTCAGAAAGCTTCACCTGAAACTCAGGAGACTGCCTTTCTCTTTGTACTGTTGGCAGCCTCAGAGTGTATTCCCGGCAGCTGTGAGTTCTGTTTCAAGTTTTCAGTGCTCAGCACTTTCTTCTTGCCTCTTCGGCTCAGAGTTTATTCATTTGCTCCAGAACCAAGTGTTTCTGTAAATACTAGATCTGGCCACTAGATGGGGAATCTCTCCTGTAGGTGCCAAGCACCCCACTTGCTGTGTGGGATTAACTGTATCACAAGTCACCTTGACATTCTTCAGTCACTACAGTTTCTATCTGCACTTCTCTAAAGATCCAGAGCCTGGATTCTTAAAGTTTTGTGCTGGTGGTCTACAGAAGACAACACAGTAGCTCTCCAGGCCATTCCATCCTCTCCCTTTTTGTTTTAAATTCCCTCACAGGGTGCGGGCATCTTAGTTTAAGTAGCATTTGTTGCCTATCCCTAATTACCCAGAGGGCAGTTAAGAGTCAACCACGTTGCTGTGGGTCTGGATTCACACATAGGTAAGAATGGCAGTTTTCTTTCCTTAAGGACATTACTGAACCATGAGTGAACTGACAATCGACAATGATTTCATGGTTCTCATTAGACTCTTGATTAGATTCCAGATTTTTATTGAAATCAAATTCCACCATCTGCCGTGGCAGGATTTGAACCTTGGTCCCAGGAACTTTGCCTGGATTAGCAGTCCAGCAATATTGCCACTAGGCTGTATTGCGTCCCCTGTGATCCATTATTGATTGTAGCTATGCCTTGGTGGGTGTCACTGTCCCCTCTGAGTTAGAAAATTATAAAATGATGCAGCACAGAGAGAAGCCATTCAGTCCATTGTACTCATGCTAGCTGGTTGATAAAGATCTCACTCCCCTGTTCTTCTCCATTTTCTTTTTCCTTTTTATTTATTAACCCAGTTTTGAAAGTTATTGGCTCTGTTTCTGCCCTTTTAAACAGAGAATTCCAAATTTGAACAACTTGCAGTGGTGAGAAAAAGATTTCCTCAGTGGAATGTAATGAGATCTGTGTAAATGATGATCCTGTAACTCATGACCTGATTCTAACATCAGTAAGAGAGAAGACACCAATCCAGAATGAGCATGTGAAGAGAGAGGTCTTAGACACTGCACTAGGTAGCATATTTGGTAACCAGTCTTTTACACGTGTAAATAAATGAGTGTTCAAGTATATACTGTAACAGAAGAGTCTTCATTAGAGATAAGGAGCAAATAGCCTCCATGATGGGGGATTTCAAGATTAGGTGGCACAGTTTTAAGATGAGAGGAGACAGATTAGATTAGATTAGATTACTTACAGTGTGGAAACAGGCCCTTCGGCCCAACAAGTCCACACCGACCCACCAAAGCGCAACCCACCCAGACCCATTCCCCTACATTTACCCCTTCACCTAACACTATGGGCAATTTAACTTGGCCAATTCACCTAACCCGCACATTTTTGGACTGTGGGAGGAAACCGGAGCACCCGGAGGAAACCTACGCAGACACGGGGAGAATGTGCAAACTCCACACAGTCAGTCGCCTGAGGCGGGAATTGAACCCGGGTCTCTGGTGCTGTGAGGCAGCAGTGCTAACCACTGTGCCACAAAAAGACATGGGAGGTAATTTTTTTTACAGAGGGTGAATTGTGTGTGGAATAAACTTCCTGAGAAAGTGGTGAATGTGGGTATAATTACAACATTTAAAAGACATTTGGATAAGTACATGAATTAGAAAGGCTTGGTGGGCCAGGACCAGGCAGGTGGTACCAGTTTAGTTTGGGATTACGTTTGATATGGACTGATTAGACCAAAGGGTCTATTTTCATACTGTATAACTCTATGACTATGACCATGGATTCTCAGTAGTGGTATTGGCTGAAAGCACAAGAGAGACTATGCATGTTACCTCTGATCCGTATGCCAATCCTGTAAAGTGCATGTTCTCTGACTAACAACCCTTCTAATTCTCCTTATTTGCTCTAAGCAAATCATTAATGAAATGGAACGCTTTTATCAAATAATCCCCCATAATCGTCAGTATTCAAAGGAGAATAACCTAACTTCAAATGTGTGCTCAGGTTTTATTGCAAAGACCTGAACACATGAATGTAGATGACTGTGTGTTATACAATGTGAGTGCCACACTGTCTGCAGTGTCATCTTTCAGATGGGCTGTTAAACTCTGTATCTAGTTCCCTGGCACTATTTTGAAATAATGCAGGTAAGAAACCCACCCCACTTTGTTTCTAGGACAATCGATCCCTCGAATAACATCTCAAACAGACCATCTGCTTATTATCTCATTGGTATTTACAGGACCTTACTGTGTGCAAATTGGGGTGTCATGTCTCCTGTCTTACAGCAGTGACGGCTGTTAGTATCCCAGCAATACTGGGCAAATCAGGTCATCGTGAAACCTGGTTTGATGTACAATAAGTTTTATTGTTGCTGCTTGTTTACTCTGTTATTCAGCCACTGACCATGTTCACAAAGAGCTGCCAATGTACCTTTTTCAAAAAAAAGAACATAAATGCTATGCAAAAGAAAAAAATACAAAACTTGTCATGCCATGTACAAACTATGTGAAACGATCTTATTACAAATATCTGAATGAAAGTTTTAATCCTTTTACCCGAACAAGAAGACTGAAGTGCCATGTCGCTCTTTTGCCATTGCTAAGTATCTGCTCAGACTGCATGGCTAGAGTTATTTTGTGGAGCTTTATTTTCTTGTGACTCCTAAATTGCTAACTTCAGAGTAGTCACATGGGTTTTCCGTGCGTTCAACCGTCAACAGTTTTCTAGCCAGTTTCTCTCTAACCCAGGACTTCAGTCTCTTGAGGACCCACAGACACACTAATTCAGTGATTTTCTGAATGTCATTGGACATATTGTTGCTGGAGAACAGCCCAAGTTTTGTCTGTTTTTAACAGATTGAAGCTTTAAATTCCAGATCTCCTCCACCGCTGTAAACCCTCGTTGAGGAAGAATGTCTCCACAATCCTGGCATTTCCCGACACCAAAACTCAAATTCAAAAATGAAACTAAAACTATGTCTTCCCCTCTCTTAACGCACACAACTTAGAGAACAAATCATAGCAAGACATAATTCTTCCTTCTTCTCAATAGACTTCAAAAATGCTTAGTTGATTATAAAGTGCTTTGGAACATCTGAAGGTGCTACAGAAATGCAAGTTTTTTTTTCTAATGTGTCTTGCTCTATGATTTCTACTCACAGAATCAATATGAGGGTCACATTCAGCTGGTGCAGAATGGCGCAAAACTCAGCAGTCTTCCTCACATACATTCGCCAACACTACAACCTGCTCCTGCAGAGGTACTTTAAACGTATTCTGTAACATTGTAATTCAGGGACAGTTCTGAAGGCGAGTCATTAGGCTCAAACATTAACACTTACTCCGTCCACAGGTCTGCAGAGATTCTGTAGCACTTTCTGTTTTATTTCAGATCTTCAGCGTCCGCGGTACAGCTGCACAATACTTTATTTGAAATGTTCGGGACCAGCTGGTTTTCGGAATTCAGAATTTTTCGAATTTCAGGATAAGTGACAGGTTGATGGTGAAATTTTTAAAAATCTTACTGGAGGAGCAGACTCACTCAGTAAAACAAGCCTTGAGAGAGAATTGAGGCCTGCTGGTGCTGGGCCACGCTGCATCTGAGTGACATGCATCAAGTGGGTGTGGAGTCGGGTTAACTGTTTGCAGGCCATGCAACCTTGTTAATAAGATAAAAAAAAACTTCACACAAAAGCTTTCGGACTTCGGAGCTTTTCGGATTTCGAAATTTTGGATAAAGGATTGTCTACCTGTATTTTGCTTTTGTTTGGGTGCTCCTGTATGATTGTTTACGTGGCGGCACGGTGGCACAGTGGTTAACACTGCTGCCTTACAGTGCCAGAGACCCAGGTTCAATTCCCGCCTCAGGCAACTGTCTGCGTGGGTTTCCTCCGGATGCTCCGGTTACCTCCCACAGTCCAAAAATGTGCTGGTTAGGTGAATTGGCCATGCTAAATTGCCCGTAGTGTTAGGTGAAGGGGTAAATGTAGGGGAGTGTGTCTGGGTGGGTTGCTCTTCGGAGGGTCATTGTGGACTTGTTGGGCCGAAGGGCCTGTTTCCACACTGTAAGTAGACAATAGACAATAGGTGCAGGAGTAGGCCATTCAGCCCTTCCATCCTGCACCGCCATTCAATATGATCATGGCTGATCATCCTTAATCAGTATCCTGTTCCTGCCTTATCTCCATAACCCTTGATTCCACTATCCTTGAGAGCTCTATCCAACTCTTTCTTAAATGAATCCAGAGACTGCGCCTCCACTTCCCTCTGGGGCAGAGCATTCCACATAGCCACCACTCTCTGGGTGAAGAAGTTTCTCCTCATCTCTGTCCTAAATGGTCTACCCCGTAATTTTAAGCTGTGTCCTCTGGTTCGGCACTCACCCATCAGCGGAAACATGTTTCCTGCTGCCAGAGTGTCCAATCCTTTCATAATCTTATATGTCTCAATCAGATCCCCTCTCAGTCTTCTAAACTCAAGGGTATACAAGCCCAGTCGCTTCAGTCTTTCAGTGTAAGGTAATCCCGCCATTCCAGGAATTGACCTCGTGAACCTACGCTGCACTCCCTCAATAGCCAGAATGTCTTTCCTCAAATTTGGAGACCAGAACTGCACACAGTACTCCAGGTGTGGTCTCACCAGGGCCCTGTACAGCTGCAGAAGCACCTTTTTGCTTCTATACTCAATTCCTCTTGTTATGAAGGCCAGCATGCTATTAGTCTTCTTCACTACCCTCTGTACCTGCATGCTTGCCTTCATTGACTGGTGTCCAAGAACACCCAGATCTCTCTGTACTGCCCCTTTACCTAAATTGATTCCATTGAGGTAGTAATCTGCCTTCCTGTTCTAGCCACCAAAGTGGATAACCACACATTTATCCACATTAAACTGCATCTGCCATGCATCTGCCCACTCACCTAACTTGTCCAGGTCACCCTGTAATCCTCATCACATTTTACCCTTCCACCCAGCTTTGTATCATCAGCAAATTTGCTAATGTTATTGTTGATACCATCTTCTATATCATTAACATATATTGTAAAAAACTGCGGTCCCAGCACAGATCCCTGCGGTACCCCACTGGTCACTGCCTGCCATTCCGAAATGGAGCCGTTTATCACTACTCTTTGTTTCCTATCAGCCAACCAACTTTCAATCCAAGTTAGTACTTTGCCCCCAATACCATGCGCCCTAATTTTACTCACTAACCTCCTGTGTGGGACTTTATCAAAAGCTTTCTGAAAGTCCAGGTACACTACATCTACTGAATCTCTCTCGTCCATCTTCAGAGTTACATCCTCAAAAAACTCAAGAAGATTAGTCAAGCATGACTTTCCCTTCATAAATCCATGCTGACTCTGACCTATCCTGTTACTACTATACAGATGTGCCGTAATTTCGTCCTTTATAATAGACTCCAGCATCTTTCCCAAGACTGAGGTCAGACTAACTGGTCTATAATTTCCTGCTTTCTCTCTCCCACCTTTCTTAAAAAGTGGTATAACATTAGCCACCCTCCAATCCTAGGAACCGACCCTGAATCTATCGAACTCTGGAAAATAATCACCAACGCATCTACGATTTCCCGAGCCACCTCCTTCAGTACCCTGGGATGTAGACCATCAGGCCCCGGAGACTTATCAACCTTCATAATCTAATCTAAATCGTGTTCGCATTTGTGGTAACTTTGCTGAAATGAATGATGTGTTAACGAGTGCCAGTGTCAGCTTGGTACGAATGTACTCGGTAACTCTGAAATCCACTGCAGTTGTAATTTCTACAACCTTAAGTCAGAAAAACTGTGGTATGTAGGAAACAGGGTCAGGAGCTCTATGTGTGGTTCCATGAGCCTGCTCCTCCATTCAGTAAGATCATGGCTGGATTTCAACATCATCATCACTTTCTTGCTTACCTCTTGATCCCCAAAGTCCAGTTGATGAGTAGACTTGATTATTTGAATGTGTAGAGCTCTCCAGAAAACTCCAGTGGTTCACAGCCTTCTGAGTGAATAAATTTCTCCTCGTCACGGTTCAAGATGGCTGGATCCTTACATTTAGCCCATGGCACTTATTTCAACTGAAGGAGAGGATGCAACCTATCTGCGTCTCCTTATCAAACCCCCTCAGCATGACTTGGAGATCAGCTCTCATTCTTCCAGAGGCAGACAGCACGGAAACAGACCCTTCGGCCCAACTCATCCATGCCAACCAGGTTTCCTAAACTGAACTAGTCCCATTTTCCTGCGTTTGGCCCTAATCTCTCATGGTTTTGTCTCTATGTCTTTTAACTGTTGCGATTGTACCAGCCACTATCCCATCCTCTGGCAGCTCATTCCAAACACGCACCGCTCTCCTGTGTGGAAAAAGTTGTCCCTCCTGTCCCTTTTAAATCTTTCACCTGTCAACTTAAAACAATACCCTCTAGATTTGGACACCCTTACACTGGGGAAAAATATTGGCTATTTACCTTAAACATGCTCCTTGTGATTTTATAAGGTCACCCCTCAGCCTCCGACGCTCCAGGGGATAAAGTCCCAGCTTTGTCTACAACTCAAACCTTCCAGTCTCAGTAACATCCTTGTAAATCTTTTCTGCAACCTTTCCAGATGAATAAAATCCTTCCTATAGCAGGGTGATCAGAATTGTACACAATACTCCAAACGTGGCCTTACCAAAGTCTTGTACATCTGTAACACAATGTTCCAACTTCTATACTCAATTTTTTGACTGATGAAGGCAAACATGCCAAATGCCGCCATCATCACCTTGTCTATCTGTGACGCTACTTTCAAGGATATATGTACCTATACCCCTAGGTCCTTCTGTTTGACAATGTTCTCCAGGGCCCTGCCATTAACTGAGTAAGTCCTGCCTTGGTTTGTCTTACCAAAGTGCAACACCTCACATGTATCTGAATTAAACGCCATCTGCCATTCCTTGGCCTAGTTGATCAAGATCGCATTTTTCTCTTAGCCTCCTTCACTGTCCACTATACCACCAGTTTTGGTGTCATCTGCAAGCATTCTAACCATGTTTCTTGTATTCTCATCCAAATCATTTATATAAATGATGAGTAACAGAGGTCCCTGCTCCATGTTTTGTGCCCCACTGCTTGTCTTCTGTCTGAACAACAACCGTCTACCAGAGTGTCAAACCTATTCTGCACGATATTAGTGGAAGAATGGACCCCACTTTGTATAATTCTTAACTAGATTAGATTAGATTAGATTCCCTACAGTGTGGAAACAGGCCCTTTGGCCCAACCAGTCCACACCGACCCTCCGAAGAACAACCCACCCAGACCCATTTCCCTCTGACTAATGCACCTAACGCTATGGGCAATTTAGCATGGGCAGTTCACCTAACCTGCACATCTTTGGATTGTGGGAGGAAACTGGAGTACCCGGAGGAAACCCTCACAGACACAGGGAGAATGTGCAAACTCCACACAGACAGTCGCCCGAGGCTAGAATGTCGCAGGCAATTCTCTCACTTGAGAGGGGTGAAAACACACCGGCCTCAAATTTCTTCAGAGACTCTGGTGTTTTCCTGCTTTGAATTCAAAAACTTAGTAAATTCATGTGAAATTCCCTTGGCTTCTATTTTACTCCATGATCCCGTTTAAAAGCCTCACCTCGGGAGCAACACTGATGAATGGGCTGAAGCAGTTTGACCCTAACTGTAACCCCATTACTCTGCTACAGTATTATTCTGTTTGCTGTGACTGACCTGCTTCCATAGGTGACGTGTTAACAATCACAAAGATCTATGTAGTTCCTTTAAGTTACTGACTAGGATCTGCCTTGAAGCCAAACAATATCCTTATTATTTGATTTCTGTTTCCTCTTTTTAACTGGTAGCCTGAATTAGTGCTCCAAAGTACGTGGCAGAACCCTCAAGTTCCCTTCACGGCATCGTTTTACCCAGCTCCGGTATCAACGATGAAGCTTCCAGCTGCGCGGTTTGCCCTGGGCCACGTGGCACAGTCAGAGTTTGCCGGCCGGAGCACCCAACCAGTTTCCAACCCCGCTACGAAACTGGAAAAACTCCTGGAAAAGCTGGAGGCTAGATTTCCAAACTGTAGCAGGTATGCTCATCGTGAACACCCATCCTTTTGGCAGCTCCATTAAATCCGACGGGTAAACTGTGGAGCCTCACAGTGCAATGTTTCTCCACCAGTGCTCGATGTTGTGTCAGACGTGCATGGCATATTTTCATTATTTGGGAATCATGGAGGGAAGGTTGGTTTCAGTTTTCAGTTCAGTGAAGCTCTGAACTTTTGTTTTAAAGAAGGTCAGGATGTCGTTTTGTACAATGTGTTAAAATCAACATTTCTAAGGTGTCATATGACTTCAGCTAGATGAACAGCAAGCCTTCTGGGGAGATAATTGTTAGAATGTTTGCTGCCTTGAACATAGAACAATACAGCACAGAACAGGCCCTTCGGCCCACGATGTTGTCCGAACATTTGTCCTAGCTTAAGCACCCACCCATGTACCTATCCAATTGCCGCTTAAAGGTCGCCAATGATTCTGACTCTGCAACTCCCACAGGCAGCGCATTCCATGCCCCCACCACTCTCTGGGTAAAGAACCTACCCCTGACATCTCCCTATACCTTCCACCCTTCACCTTAAATTTATGTCCCCTTGTAACACTCTGTTGTACCCGGGGAAAAAGTTTCTGACTGTCTACTCTATCTATTCCTCTGATCATCTTATAAACCTCTATCAAGTCACCCCTCATCCTTCGCCGTTCCAATGAGAAAAGGCCTAGCACTCTCAACCTAACCTCGTACGACTTATTCTCCATTCCAGGCAACATCCTGGTAAATCTTCTCTGCGCCCTCTCCAAAGCTTCCACATCTTTCCTAAAGTGAGGCGACCAGAACTGCACACAATACTCCAAATGTGGCCTTACCAAGGTCCTGTACAGCTGCAACATCACTTCACGACTCTTGAATTCAATCCCTCTGCTAATGAACGCTAATACACCATAGGCCTTCTTACAAGCTCTATCCACCTGAGTGGCAACTTTCAAAGATCTATGAACATAGACCCCAAGATCCCTCTGCTCCTCCACTTTACTAAGAACCCTACCGTTAACCCTGTATTCCGCATTCTTATTTGTCCTTCCAAAATGGACAACCTCACACTTGACAGGGTTGAACTCCATCTGCCACTCCTCAGCCCAGCTCTGCATCATATCTAAGTCCCTTTGCAGTCGACAACAGCCCTCCTCACTATCCACAACTCCACCAATCTTCGTATCATCTGCAAATTTACTGACCCACCCTTTGACTCCCTCTTCCAAGTCATTAATAAAAATTACAAACAGCAGAGAACCCAGAACTGATCCCTGCAGAACTCCACTTGTAACTGGGCTCCAGGCTGAATATTTACCATCTACCACCACTCTCTGACTTCGACCGGTTAGCCAGTTTTCTATCCAACTGGCCAAATTTCCCTCTATCCCATGCCTCCTGACTTTCCGCATAAGCCTACCATGGGGAACCTTATCAAATGCCTTACTAAAATCCATGTACACTACATCCACTGCTCTACCCTCATCCACATGCTTGGTCACCTCCTCAAAGAATTCAATAAGACTTGTAAGGCAAGACCTACCCTTCACAAATCCGTGCTGGCTGTCCCTAATCAAGCAGTGTCTTTCCAGATACTCATAGATCCTATCCCTCAGTACCCTTTCCATTACTTTGCCGATCACCGAAGTAAGACTAACTGGCCTGTAATTCCCGGGGTTATCCCTATTCCCTTTTTTGAACAGGGGCACAACATTCGCCACTCTCCAGTCCTCTGGTTCCACCCCGGTTGACAGTGAAGACGAAAAGATCATTGCCAACGGTTCTGCAATTTCCTCTCTTGCTTCCCACATAATCCTAGGATATATCCCGTCAGGCCCGGTGGACTTGTCTATCCTCAAGTTGTTCAAAATGTCCAACACATCTTCCTTCCTAACAAGTATCTCCTCTAGCTTACCAGTCCGTTTCACACTCTCCTCTTCAACACGGTCCCTCTCGTTTGTAAATACTGAAGAAAAGTACTCATTCAAGACCTCTCCTATCTCTTCCGACTCAATACACAGTCTCCCACTACTGTCCTCGTCATTCTCATGTTTCTCACATACGCATAAAATGCCTTGGGGTTATCCTTGATCCTGTCCGCCAAAGATTTTTCATGCCCTCTCTTAGCTCTCCTAATCCCTTTCTTCAGCTCCCTTCTGGCTATCCTGTATCCCTCCAATGCTCTGTCTGAACCTTGTTTCCTCAACCTTATGTAAGCCTCCTTCTTCCTCTTTACAAGATATTCAACCTCCCTCATCAACCAAGGTTCCCTCACACGACCATCTCTTTCCTGCCTGACAGGTACATACATATCAAGGACTCGTCGTATCTGTTCCTTGAAAAAGTTCCACATTTCCACGACATCCTTCCCTGAAAGCCTATGCTCCCAACTTATGCTCCTCAGATCCTGTCTTACGGCATCATATTTACCCTTCCCCCAATTGTAAAACCTACCCTGTTGCACGCACCTATCTCTCTCCATAACCAAGGTGAAAGTCACAGAATTGTGGTCACCATCACCAAAATGTTCACCCACTAACAAGCTCATCACTTGTCCCGGTTCGTTATCAAGTACCAAATCCAATATGGCCTCCCCTCTGGTCAGACAATCTTCATACTGAGTTAGAAAAGCTTCCTGGACACACTGCACAAACACTGCCCCATCCAATCTACTTGATCTAAAGAGCTTCCAATCAATATTTGGGAAGTTGAAATCGCCCATGACTATTACCCTGTGGCTTCTGCAGCTTTCCAAAATCTGTTTCCCAATCTGTTTCTCCACATCTCTGCTGCTATTGGGGGGCCTATAGTAAACATCCAACAAGGTGACTGCTCCATTCCTATTTCTGACTTCAGCCCATACTACCTTCAAAGGCAGATCCCCCTCGAACTGCCTTTCTGCAGCCGTTGTACCATTTCTAATTAGCAACGCCACCCCCCCTCCTTTTTTACCACCCTCCCTAATCTTACTGAAACATCTGTAACCAGGAACCTCCAACAACCATTCCTGTCCCTCTTCTATCCACGTTTCCGTGATGGCCACATCATCGTAGTCCCAGGTACCGATCCACGCCTTAAGTTCACCCACCTTATTTCTAATACTCCTTGCATTAAAGTATACGCACTTGAACCCATCTCTGTGTCCGCAAGTATTCCCTGTCAGTGCTACCTTCTCCACAGCCTCCCTACATTCTTGGACATCCTGACAAACAGCTAACCTACTTGCTGACTACAAGTCCGGATCCCATCCCCCTGCCAAATTCGTTTAAACCCCACTGAAGAGTGCTAGCAAACCTACCCCCCAGGATATTGGTGCCCTTCTGGTCCAGGTGCAACCCGTCCTGCTTGTACAGGTCCCACCTTCCCCAGAATGCAATCCAATTGTCTAAATACCTGAAGCCCTCCCTCCTACACCATCCTTGCAGCCACGTGTTCAACTGCACTGTCTCCCTATTCCTTGCCTCACTGTCACGTGGCACCGGCAACAATCCAGAGATGACGACTCTGTCTGTCCTAGCTTTCAGCTTCCAGCCTAACTCCCTGAGCTCCTGAATGACCTCCCCACCCCTCTTCCTACCTATGTCGTTGGTGCCAACGTGCACCATGACTTCTGGCTGCACACCCTCCCCCTTAAGGATTCTGAAGACACGGTCCGAGACGTCTCGGACCCTGGCACCCGGGAGGCAACAAACCATCCGAAAGTCTCGCCCATGTCCACAGAACCGCCTGTCCGTCCCTCTAACTATAGCGTCTCCTATAACTAGCGCTCTCCTCCTCTCCCTCTTTCCCTTCTGAGCCTCAGAGCCGGACCTCGTGCCAGAGACCCGGTCACTGCAGCTTACCCCTGCTAGGCCGTCCCCCCCAACAGTATCCACAGCAGTATACTTATTGTTGAGGGGAACGACCACAGGGGATCCCTGCACTGCCTGCTTCCTCCCCTTCCCACCTCTAACTATTACCCAGCTACCTCTGTTCTCTGGCGTAACTATGTCCCTGTAGCTTCTATCTATCACCCTCTCAGCCTTTTGAATAATCCTCAGTTCATCCAACTCCAGTTCCAGTTCCCTAACGCGTTCTGTGAGGAGCAGGAGCTGACTGCATTTCCTACAGATGAAGTCGGCAGGAGTATCGGTGGTCACCCCTACCTCAAACATCCTGCAGGAGGAACATTCCACTGCCTGCGCTGCCATTACTCTACACTTAGTCTCCAAAACAAGAACACTGAGTAGCTTACCTGTTGACTTTAAAGTTAGGTTAGAGGAGGAGGATGGGAGGGAGGCCCTACTTTGTAGGGCCTGGGGTCCATAACACACCCACTCAAATATCAATCACTTACCTTCCCGACCAGCTGTGCGCTCCAACTTCACTTCCGCCCAGCTCGCGCCGCTCTCTGCTATAAAAAAAAGGGAAAAAAAACTGGAGAGGGGTTTAGGGGCTGGTCTTCAGTAAGAATAGCTCCACAACAGCAGAGGTCTAGGAACCTCCAAGTGGTCAGGGCTTGGGAGAGAGGTCCTTAGTTGCTTAAAAAGAAGCCAGAAATTGAAGCTGTGAAGGTGTCAGAGAGGAATGCTTCCTACAAGATTTTTAAGGGCTCCATGTTAGATAATAAGTGAGCTGAGTTAGCATTTTGTTTAAAGATCTTTGAAATACACATTAACTAAGGAAAATAGCATTGAGAGAATGCAGAAATTTGACTAAAAGAAACCTATTATCTAACTGTGTTAGCTGAGCAAGAAACTTTAACTTAGAGTGAGAGGTGAGTCTTCATTGAGGTGTCTATGGGTTATTGCTGAGGTAAAAGGAATTAATCCTTTTTTGTTAAATGTGTTATCAGATCATTCCAAATTGTGTTTGTACAGTGTAACCTCATTAGTGTTTCTCTTTTCTGGAGTAAACTTTTATATTAATTTGGTAAAAGTACACTTCGTATGAGTTTTCCCGCAGCAGGGTATTTCACCTGATTCAGCAATGTGTATGTTATCTTCAGTAGCATAAGGAACTGTGCACTGAAGTTATAGATTTGAAGAATACAAGAAACATTTACTACAACAAACTATTAAGTACAAATATTATATTTCTTAGGCACGTAAATGCCTGAGCTAATATTAAGCTCTTACTTTATGACACAGAAGCATGCTTCCAATAGAGTATGATGCATCAAGTGATTGGAATCAAGATGGAGTGTGACATTTTTATCCTCAGGCTGCATGCTATTGTGCATTGGTGATATCATCAGAGTCGAGAATGTGGTGCTGGAAAAGCACAGCAGGTCAGGCAACATCTGAGGAGCAGGAGAATTGACGTTTCGGGCATAAGCCCCTGATGAAAGGCTTATGCCCGAAACATTGATTCTCCTCCTCCTCGGTTGCTGCCTGACCTGTGCTTTTCCAGCAACACATTCTCGACTCTGATCTCCAGCACTTGCAGTCCTCACTTTCTCCTGATATCATCAGCTTGTCTCTTAACTCCTTATAAGCCATGGTCTTTTTCCTAGGAGTCCAAATCTAGAGGGCAAAGGTTTAACTTGAGAGGGGAAAGATTTAAAAGGGACCCAAGGGCGAATGTTTCCATACAGAGGGTGGTGTGTGTATGGAATAAGCTGCCAGAGGAAGTGTTGGAGGCTGGTACAATTACAACATTTAAAAGGCATCTGGATGGGTGTATGAACAGAAAGGATTTAGAGCGAAATGGGCCAAATGCTGGCAAATGGAACGAGATCAGTTTAGGATATCTGGTCAGCATGGATGAGTTGAACCAAAGGGTCTGTTTCCTGTACAACTCTATGACTCAATTGAACGTGTGACACAGGACACAAGTAGTCTTTTCCGAATATGTTCTGTAACAAAATCCATGATCTATCAAGCCAGGTTCCACTCTAGAATCATAGAATCCCCATGGCGTGGAAGTAGACCATTCAGCCCATCGAGTCCACACTGACACTCCGAAGAGCATCCACCCAGACCCAAACTCTTACCCTGTCCATGTAACCCTGCATTTCCCCATGGCCATTCCATCTAGCCTGCAAATCTCTGAACACTAAAGGTAATTTCCCATGCCCAGTCCACCTAAACTGCACATCTTTGGACTGCTGAAGGAAACTGAGCACATGGTGGACATGGGGAAAGTGTGCAAACTCCACACAGACAGTCAACAGAGAGTGGATCTTACTTCTTCAAATGTACTATCAGCGAGGATCAGAACAATGTCAAAAATAAAATATTGAGGGAATTGAATAATTACATGAAGAGGAAAATAACTGTGTGGTTTTGGGGATAGAGCAAGGGGTCTAGGCCAGTTCTGGCCTAGGCAGAATGGCCTCCTTCTTACACTGTATTACTCCGTGAATAACAAGTGCCTTGTTATTTATCTTCTTCCCACCAGAGCTCAACTTACCCACATTCTGCAGCAGATTAAGAACTCGCGTGGAACAATTGCTGGCCTTTCTGTGGATGAACTAATACACCAAGTGGCCGCCCAGCTGACTGAAATAATGCAGGTACCCTTTAGGACAGGCGTCAAGTATTGAAAATGAACATGCTTGGCCCATCAGTAGGAATTCTTGTGGTGCAGTGGTAGTGTCCCTACCTCTGAATCAGTAGACCTGGGTTCAAGTCCCACTTGCTGCCAGAGGTATGTAATAGCATCTCTGAACAAATTGATTAGAACATAAATGGTCAGTTTCTGAGTGAGAAAGTTAACATTTTCTTACTGTTCCACTCACCAGGGAAAGCATTCTCCTTCATTTTTAAAACTTTTTTTAAGGAATAAATTTTCAGTATTAGAAATGCCATAGGTATAGAGTTTGGAAACTGCTGTTTATGGAACTTAGGAAGCTCCAATTGTGGTGGAAGTGAATGTGTGTTGTATAGTAATGTGTCTCCTAGACAGTGTGGTGATGCTCTGTAAAAGACATCTGAACAAATATGGGTAATAAGTATTGAGTGTGGGATCCACATCCCACAAATTAAAATTCAAATAAAACTTGAACCATTTTATCAAGCTGATCCATTGAGAAAGTACAAAAGAGAGCATAAAAGTGTTAAAGCCATATCAATTAATTTCATCTTGCACCGAGATTGAGTGTCGTGCTACTGAAGTTTTTAGTATTGCACTGATCAGGACAGATACAAGAATACCAATTTTTAAAGGGAACAACAATTTATACTCCATGAATAAAAGGGTGCTGATTGGTTGGTAAGTGGATTCTGATTGGTCAAGTCATCACCTTGGAGAATGCAAGCAGGAAATAGTTATCCTCCCTAAACGTTTCTTTAAATTTGAAAAAGGCAAGTCGACTCCAATTGGTAAAGGTGTTGGGCATGGGGTACGTATGATAGAATCAGACAGTACAGAAGAGGCCTTTTGGCCCATTGATCTGTACCACCCTAAAAACAGTGCTCCCTTCTCGAGTCCCACTTCTCCACACGAGGCCCATAACCTTGAATGGAATGGCATTTCAAGTACTCATCCAAGTACTTTTCAAAGATTTTAAGATTTCCTCCCCTCCCCCCCACCCCCCCCCCCCCCCCCCCCCCCCCCCCCCCCCCCACAATCCCACCCCAGGGACTGTGCATTCCTGATCCCCACCACCCTCCGGCTGAAAAAGTGTTTCCTCCAATCCCCTCTATCAGGAAACAGTAGTTCCCCCAAGCAGTTGTTTAATGGGAAAAAAATAGTGAGAATATCTATGCAAATTCAAGGACTTGTCAATGGCTTTCTTTCTTATTTTCAATAGCAAGGAAATATTAATAATATTGAAATGACATTAAAACCTGTAAAATAGTTATCCTGCTTAAAAAGCTTGTGGGCATCTGTTTACACATCAAATCTTACTTACTAAGATTGGATGACTTTTCTTCCAAGAATACAGTAATGACAAGTACAAATGAGGAGACAAGATATGCTTGTAAATGTCCTTCCTGTTTCCGTACATAAGACCATATGTAGTTTTAGCAAGCGTATGTAGGTGATAGTGTGATCCTGATTGATCGTCTTAAAATGGTGGTCGTGTAATTCTTGGCATACGTGTGTTATGGGCCAGACCATAGCCCCTCAAAATACATTAAGAAGACAGCCTCGACTAACTTTTCCTTATTTTAAAGGTAAGTGTAAGGTGATGCGTTCCACTTGCAATTCAGTTGGTCAAACTGCTTGATTTTAAGCAAAACATAATTTATGTTTACATTTCGCCGCTGCTCCCACTCCTACTGTGGAAAAAAAAAACCCACTGGCCACTACCGGGAAGTAATTTAAAAAATCTCCCTTACCTTAGCTGTAGCCTTCCTGGTTCGACTTACCTCCACTGCTGCTCCCACTCAAAAATGGTCTGAGGAGAGCCAGGAGGGGGCACGAAAAAGGCTTGGCAGGAAGGCTTAGGGAGAATCCAAAGGCATTTTACACGTATGTGAGGAATAAGAGAATGATCAAAGAAAGAGTAGGGCCGATCAGGGATAGCATAGGAACTTGTGTATAGAGTCTGAGGAGGTAGGGGAAGCCCTAAATGAGTTTTTTGCTTCTGTCTTTACTAAAGAAAAGGACCTTGTAGTGAATGAAACCATTGAGGAGCAGGTAAGCATGCTGGAATGGATAGAGATAGAGGAAGCTGATGTGCTGAAAATTTTGACAAACATTAAGATTGACAAGTCGCCAGGGCCAGACCAGAATTGTCCTTGGCTGATTTGGGAAGCGAGAAATGTGATTGCTTCGCCGCTTGCGAAGATATTTGCATCCTCGCTCTCCACCGGAGTCTTACCTGAGGACTGGAGAGAGGCAAATATAATTCCTCTCTTCAAGAAAGGAAATAGGGAAATCCCCGGCAATTACAGACCAGTCAGTCTCACGTCTGTCGTCTGCAAGGTGTTAGAAAAGATTCTGAGGGATAGGATTTATGACCATCTGGAAGAGCATGGCTTGATTAAATGCAGTCAGCACGGCTTTGTGAGGGGCAGGTTATGCCTCACAAATCTTATTGAGTTCTTTGAGGATGTTATTAGACAAGTTGATGAGGGTCGAGCGGTGGATGTGGTGTATATGGACTTCAACAAGGCATTTGATAAGGTTCCCCATGGTAGGCTTGTTCAGAAGGTCAGGAGGAATGGGATACAGGGAAATTTAGCTGTCTGGATACAGAATTGGCTGGTTGACAGAAGACAGCGAGTGGTAGTGGAAGGAAAGTATTTTGCCTGTAAGTCAGTGGTGAGTGGTGTTCCACAGGGCTCTGTTCTTGGGCCTCTACTCTTTGTAATTTTTATTAATGACTTGGATGAGGAGATTGAAGGATGGGTTAGCAAGTTTGCAGACGACACAAAAATTGGAGGTGTAGTTGACAGTATAGAGGACTGTTGTAGGCTGCAGCGTGACATTGGCAAGATGCAGAGATGGGCTGAGAGGTGGCAGTTGGAGTTCAACCTGGATAAATGTAAAGTGATGCATTTTGGGAGGTCGAACTTGAAAGTTGAGTACAGGATTAAAGACAGGATTCTTGGCAGTGTGGAGGAACAGCGGGATCTTGGTGTGCAGGTACATAGATTCCTTAAAATTGCCACCCAAGTGGACAGGGTTGTTAAGAAAGCATATGGTGTTTTGGCTTTCATTAACAGGGGGATTGAGTTTAAGAGCCGTGAGATCTTGTTGCAGCTCTATAAAACTTTGGTTAGACCGCACTAGGAATATTGTGTCCAGGTCTGGTCGCCCTATTATAGGAAAGATGTGGATGCTTTGGAGAGGGTTCAGAGGAGGTTTACAGCAAGGCGTTTGATAAGGTCCCCACAGTAGGCTATTATACAAAATGCGGAGGAATGGGATTGTGGGAGACATAGCAGTTTGGATCAGTAATTGGCTTGCTGAAAGAAAACAGAGGGTTGTAGTTGATGGAACATGTTCATCTTGGTGTCCAGTTACTAACGGCGTACCGCAAGGGTCGGTGTTGGGTCCACTGCTGTTCGTCATTTTTATAAATGACCTGGATGAGGGCTTAGAAGGATGGGTTAGTAAATTTGCGGATGACATCAAGGTCGGTGGAGTTGTGGATAGTGACAAAGGATGTAGTAGGTTGCAGAGAGACATAGATAGGATGCAAAGCTGGGCTGAGAGGTGGCAAATGGAGTTTAATGTGGACAAGTGTGAGGTGATACACTTTGGACGGAGTAATCGGAATGCGAAGTACTGGGCTAATGGTAAGATTCTTGGGAGTGCAGATGAGCAGAGAGATCTCGGTGTCTATGTACATAGATCCCTGAAAGTTGCCACCCAGATTGACAGGGTTGTTAAGAAGGCATAGAGTGTTTTGGCCTTTTATTAATAGAGGGATTGAGTTCCGGAACCAGGTTGTTATGCTGCAGCTGTACAAAGCTCTGGTGCGGCCGTACTTGGAGTATTGTGGACAGTTCTGGTGACCACATTATAAGAAGGATGTGGAAGCTTTGGAAAGGGTGCAGAGGAGATTTACTAGGATGTTGCCTGGTATGGAGGGAAGGTCTTACGAGGAAAGGCTGAGGGATTTGAGGCTGTTCTCGTTCGAGAGAAGAAGGTTGAGAGGTGACTTAATAGAGACATACAAGATAATCAGAGGGTTAGATAGGGTGGACAGGGAGAGCCTTTTCCCAAGTCTGGGGACGGCAAACACAAGGGGACACAACTTTAAAGTGAGGGGAAATAGGTATAAGACAGAAGTCAGAGGTAGTTTCTTTACTCAGAGAGTAGTAAGGGTATGAATGCTTTGCCTGCTATGGTAGTAGATTCGCCAACTTTAAGTACATTTAAGTCATATTGGACAGGCATGTGGATGTAAATGGAATAGTGTAGGTGGGATGGGCTTCAGATTAGTATGACAGGGTGGCGCAACATTGAGGGCTGAAGGGCCTGTACTGCGCTGTTATGTTCTATGTACCAGGATGCTGCCTGGAACGGAGGGCTTATCTTATGAAGAGAGGTTGACTGAGCTCGGACTTTTTGCATTGGAAAAAAGGAAGAAAGAGAAGGGACCTAATTGAGGTGTACAAGATGATGAGAGGCATAGATAGAGTTGATAACCAGAGACTTTTTCCCAGGGCATAATTTGTTAACACGAGGGGTCATAGTTTTAAGCTGTTTGGCGGAAAGTATAGAGGGGATGTCAGAGGCGGGTTCTTTACGCAGAGAGTTGTGAGAGCATGGAATGCGTTGCCAGCAGCAGTTGTGGAAGTAAGGTCATTGGGGACATTTAAGAGAATGCTGGACGTGCATATGGTCACAGAAATTTGAGAGTTCGTACATTAGGTTTACCTTACATGAGGATCAATGGTCAGCACAACATCGTGGGCTGAAGGGCCTGTTCTGTGCTGTACTGTTCTATGTTCTATTATAGTTAAAATACAGACAAAATAAAAATAAAAAAAAAATTGGCTTAACTGTAACTCTATCGAAATGCTTAACAAAATAATCGATATATTAACTGCTACTAATTAACTCTTCCAATATAGTAACATCCCATAAACACGCCCTTGGCAAAGGCAGGTTCAACAAAATGGATTGGCTCACATGCAATTCCAGCAGCAGCTTTTAGCTGTAACAGAGCGAGGATTGAGAGCTTCTGTTTCCAGTTGCAAGACCATAGATACTGCTGAAAGCTAAAACTAAAGTCGTGCTTCCGTGGGAGCTTGAGCCCACCCATTCAAGCTGCTTACTTTGTTGACTTTGAGAAGACCACTCCACAACTCTGACTCAACTTTTCTTTGCAAACCAAAAGAGGACAAAAAGCACCTCTTAACACCATAGTATCGTCACATTTGGTATTGTTCAGTGACTTGTATTGTTCAATGTCAATTTAAGATCTATATTTTCCTAATCCCTCTGGACAGGCTGAGCCAGTGCACATACTGCGAAATCCTACCACTTTGCCTGGACCCTTCCCACCAGCAACCTCTCAGGCCACCTGTTACCTGACCCAGCTGAAGGGTAGAACTGGAGCTCAACCCTCATACCAGGAGAGTCCAGTGGTGGTTAGTAACTTCCCTCACTTTTGTTCTTCTTTTGCGTTTTATACAAAGTCACTAGTCCAAGAGATGTCAGGTAGGATTTCTGCAGAGTCAGGACTTTTTGAAAGTAACATGCAGGACCAAGCTTTAGAAATTGTGCTCTTATTTCTTATTGTGTGCTGTTCTAGAATCCCCCATCTTAGGAGGCATGTGATAGCACCAGAGAGGGGGTGGTGGGAGAAGTGGCTTACCAGAATGTTGCCTCGTCTAGAGAAACTTGGTTATAAAGAGAAATTGGATTGACTGGGGTTGTTTTCTTTAGAGCTAAGGAGACTGAGGGGAACATGATTGAGATGTATAACATTATAAGAGGTGCAGATAGAAAGGAATATGTTCACTGCTGCCTCTCAGCACCCTGAACCCTGGATCGATTCCACCCTCAGACAACTGTCTGTGTGGAGTTTGTATATTTTCCCTGTGTCTGTGTGGGTTTCCTCTAGGTGCTCCGGTTTCCTTCCACAGTCCAAAGACATGCAGGTTAAGTGGATTGGCCAAGCTAAATTGTCCATCGTGTGCAGGGATATGCAGGCTGGGTGGGTTAGCCATGGGAAATGCAGGGTTACTGGGATAGGGAATGGTGGAGTGGGTTTGGATGCGATTCTCTTCAGAGGGTAGTTGTGGACTTGAAGGGCTGAATAGCATGCTTCCACATAGTAGGGATTCTGATTATGTTTATCATTTATTTCATACTCGTTTTGATGAAGTTGATAAACACTAAGATGTGTAAAAATAAACTTGCACCTGGAATAAGTCTAAAACGTTTACATCTGGTTTCACAAATCAGTCTATGGTTCGTAATTGAGAATAGCTCTTACAACTGAAGTAACAGTGAGCTCCAGAATCTTACTTTGTTGGCATTTGTTATTCATCCACAAATGCCCTTTAACTGAGAGATTTTCTTGTCCACACCAGAGGGCAGCTGACAGTCAACCACATTGCTGTGGATCTGGAGTCACGTGTAGATCAGAGTTAGTAAGAACGGAGATAATAATCAGAGATAGCTGAGATGGACACCATTTCTGAGCTTGGCTTGATATTCCCAGATTTGTTAACTGAATCCAAATTCCACAAGTTGCTGTCATGGTATTTGAACCCATGTCCCTAAATCATTAGCCTGGGTTACTATACAGTGAAATTACCATTGCAGCAACACCTCCCCACACTTGGAAGATAAAGGAACAATTTGTTTAAAGGTTTCAGGACTTCAAGAGGAACAAAAATAAAATTGGTGGTGTTAACGAGGGTGCGTGGTCTAAGAATTGGAATCTGACCTTTCAAGCCTGAAATTGGACACTTGTCTGGTGGAAATGTGAATTCTCTTCTGCAAATGGCAGTTGATGCCAGTCAGTAGTTCATTTTAATTCTGCGATTGGCCAACAGAAATCTGTCAACAGTATTAATGGATATGGTGGTCGAAAAGTGTGGCCTGAAAAAGCACAGTAGGTCAGGCAGCATCTCAGCCTTTTCCAGCACCACACGTTTCGACTCTGATCTCCTCACTCTCTCTTAGTCGATATGGGGTTAAAGTGGGTTAGTTTACAGATCAGTCAGTGATTTAATTGAATGGTGGAAAATGTTTGAGATAAGTTGCCTTCTGTTCACTTGAACCAAAACTTGAAGATTTCACTCATAAATTTTATGACATAATGTTATCAAATTGGCTCATTTTCAATGTAAATACCAAGCCCCAGTGAGGCAACCCTGTATCAGCACTAACTGGTTTCCTTTTTCAACGGTAGGTCTCAGGCAGTCCCCGGCTTTGTTTGATGTGTCAGAAAGTTGTGCTTGTCAACGAAGTCCAGCCAATGGCCTGTTCACATATTGTCCACCGGGAGGTGAGTGTCTCACTTTTTACAATTAATCAATAGACCCTTTGTGTGTGCACACATTGTTGTGCGGATAACATTTTTATGCTGATGACTGTAGAAATTTGAGGTTGTTTTTAGGGTATGGAATGGGCACTGAGGGGCAGAATTGCTCACATGCACTTACTTAGTTGCAACATAAGTTATCGGTTGCAAACATAAATTGTTCGATGTTTCACTTACTTCTCTTCACCTTCCCAAATGTCTAAATCGGTTAACTGCATGTGAGAGCCGTTATTAAGAATGGGCATATTTAGTCGGACAGTCCCTCTGGAGGTTTGTGAGGAGATCCCTACCCATAACTTCCCAAAAACACCCAGGATAAGCTGTCACTTGATGTGGCTTTGAGTTCCACAGACCCTAGTTTCCAGGTAAAATCTTCTGATAGGTGCAGTTCACTGATCTTGGGGAAGGAGATGGCAGCTGGGAAAATAACTCCAAAGAGGCAGATTTCCTTTTCTGCATTGCAACCATATCCCAAGTGGCTTCAAGTAAAGTTTGGATGTTTCCCAGGGTACCTAGATCCGCTATAGAACATCTATCCACATTCTCAACTCCCAGTGCTTTGGCTCTTCTAATAATGGTCCACTTTTAACAATGTGTTTATGGGATGTGGGTGTTGCTGGCTAGACCAACATTTATTGTCCATCCCCATTTACCTAAGAGTCAAGCAGATTGCTGTGCATTTGGAGTCTCAGGTAAGAATGTCAGATTTCCTTCCCTAAAGGACATTAGTAATCAGATGGATTTTAATGACAATTGACAGTGGTTACTTGGTCACTATTAGATTGGCTTTTTATTCCAGGCTCTTTTTAAAAAGTTGTTTATGTCTGACTGGAGCTGTTTTGCCTGCAGCTTTGGAGTTTGGATCATCTAAGTGATAGAGAAAGTGCTTGTCACTGCTCTCCGACTTGTGGTGCACCTTATTCCGATCCCCTCCTGTAGTTAGGCAGCTGAAGGCAGTCAGTTGAAACAAACAAAGTGCTGGAGAAACTCAGCAGGTCTGGTAGCTTCTGTGGAGAGAGAAACAGAGTTAATGTTTCGAGCCCACATTGAGTCTTCTTCAGAACTGGAGGTGTCACTAGCTTGTCACTTTCCACTCGTTGAAGTCAAATGAATTCAAACCGCTGTTCAGATTTATTTTTGCAGGGAATGAAAGTCATTATGAAATGAAGAGATAAATTTTTTTTAACCAATAATCTGAATCCGTTCAGGCAGATTTTAACTTGATATGTATCACTTTCAGGAAGGACACTTGGATGTTTCCTGCAGTTCCTGTTTTAATTTTTAAAGAATGTCAAACCTCCAACAAGGAAAGATTACTTGATACCTCTTTTCCTTTCTTCTATTATGGTACATGGGTGTCACTGGCAAGGCCACATTTGTGGCCTACCTGAATTGGTCTTGAACTGACTAGCTTCCTCGGTCAGAGAGCATTGCCATGCCAGGTAAAGATGGCAAATTTCCTTCCCTGAACGGCATTAGTGAAATTTTTTAATGACAAGAAGTGATAGTGCTGTGGCCATCATCATCAATCACACTCACTTTATACGCCAAATTTATTGTTTGAATTTAACTTCAACCAAATGTTATGTTGGGACTTGAACCCACATCCCTCGTATATTAACTAGCCTCTGGATTACTAGTACAGTGATATTAACACTATACTATTTTCCTGTCACTTTCATCTAAAGGTAATTAAGCTGCTTTATGTAGTTCGGATAAAGAGACATACCAAATTCGAAGCATAAACTCCATGTCTCTCTCCACGGATGCTGCCAGACCTGCTGAATCTCTCCAGTAATCTGTTTGTTTCAGATTTCCAGCATCCACAGTATTTTGTCTTTTTACTGTTATGTGTTTCATGCTGTCGCCTTGCTTATCAAGAGATCCCCTCCGTAAATTCCTTTCTGCTTTTATATTTTTTTCTAGTGCATCAAATTCTGGTCGCAATCGAACAAAAACAGTAGCTGTCCTTTCTGCCCCACACCAAGGTAATACCTCAAGCAGTACAGCAGGTGGTGGGGACGTCCTTGTCATTCTGACATTATTCTTCAAACGTCAAGCCCTCTGACACTACCAAACTTCTGACTGCCATGTGAACTTCTTATATTTGGGAAAAGACCCAGGTCTCAAAGTGAGCAGATGATAAATCACGAATGTGTTGGATCAAACTAGATTGTCACTGGTGTACTAAGAATATTGGGACGAATATTCTAGCAGGTTGCATATTTTCTATTTTTTGGGAGCCAAGTTTAGTATGAATGTCTCTCTCTGAAGAATAAATGTGAGGAAGTATGTCTTGTTTATGGTCATGTTATCAATGCAGCAAACCTGGTTGTTTATCATTATGGAGTTCTGATTGGAAAGGTCAGTTCACAAGGTCTCCCTGGATATGTCTCTTGGAAGGACAGAGCTGAATTATGAGATATAAGCAAAATATAAACTTGGAAAAAAAATGCATTGCTCCCGAAACTTGTCTCTGTGGAGCTGGTTTCTTGACAGCTAACAACTTCAAGAAATATGGCTGGGACTATAAAGATAAAAATGAGCAAGAAGTTGGTAGTTTATTGTTCAATCTAGTTGTACAAATGTTATAACATATCAAGGTTGAAGAAGAGTATGATATTCGCTTTCCTTCTCGATTGCAAACACCTGAGGGATTGATCGATTGATCAATTGAGGGATCATATGTGGATCATTGTTGAGGGATCATTGTTTTTGTGTGATCCTAAAGTGTTGAGTTGTATTCAACTCTTGAGTGAATCACAGACTATCCGATATTGTCTTTGTTCAGCCCCTCGTTCCCTTATTTATTTTTGCAAACTCCCCCAAGTCCTGCCTGGAATGCTAAATTTAGCAAACTTTAGTTCCCCACATGTGGAGGTGAAATGTTCTGCTCTGTTGTGGTTCTGTTCGCCGAGCTGGAAATTTTTGTTGCAAACGTTTCGTCCCCTGTCTAGGTGACATCCTCAGTGCTTGGGAGCCTCCTGTGAAGCGCTTCTGTGGTGTTTCCTCCGGCATTTATAGTGGCCTGTCCCTGCCGCTTCCGGTTGTCAGTTTCAGCTGTCCGCTGTAGTGGCCGGTATATTGGGTCCAGGTCGATGTGTTTGTTGATGGACCTAGAAGCATGGCACTCATCCACAAACTCCATCAACAAACACATCGACCTGGACCCAATATACCGGCCACTACAGTGGACAGCTGAAACTGACAACCGGAAGCGGCAGGGACAGGCCACTATAAATGCCGGAGGAAACATCACAGAAGCGCTTCACAGGAGGCTCCCAAGCACTGAGGATGTCACCTAGACAGGGGACGAAACGTTTGCAACAAAAATTTCCAGCTCGGCGAACAGAACCACAACAACGAGCACCCAAGCTACAAATCTTCACCCAAACTTTGTTCTGCTCTGTATAACTCTGTAACATAATCAGTGCTTCTTTTGGTAAACCATGAAATGTTGCTCATCTGAAGTGCTGTTTGTGGACTCACTTGTTCGAGTGAAAGAAGAACTTACCTTTTGCATCACCTGGCGAGATATGTGGGTTAAGCTTCAGATCTTTTTTAGAGTTTAACTTTCAACAAATAAGTATACTGACAAACTGTGAATCCTGCTTTGTATCTCCCTAGAGCCAAAGGTAAACTGCATACAGCTTTATAATTCTCTTTCATGTAATAAACCATTATTCTCTTTCATGTAACAGCCAATTTATTCTACGCTATCCTTGCAGAGAAACCAGAACGACAGCAAACACTTTATCCACCACTATCTGGTGGGCAGCAAGTGCTGTCTTAGCCAAAGGCACCCACCTCCAAAGAGCTGATCTAAATAAAACACGGCTAATGTCACAAATAATGGTTTCAGATCTCAGTCCTTTTTTTCTGTATTTTTTTTAAGGAAAAGGTAATTGTAAGGAATTGGGTTATAGTTGTCAATTAGCACTTTGCAGAGTTGCAATGTAGTGCTTTGGCTGAATTGTACCAGTGTTTCCTGTTAAACAATCAGTATTTAAACTGCTTCAATCTCTTGTAGTAGCCTCCTTTAATTTCTATCAACAGCAGTGCTTCTCTTCTGAAATTGCCCAATAGGCACTGTGAATCGTAGGAAGAATAAAGCACTTCAATGGGCCCCTGCCTCTAGCTCTTGAACTGTATATTCTAATTTTGTGTCCTATCCCTTTCCCTTCTATGCATTATAATCCTGAAACTGGTATAGTGCATTAGATTTATTTATCTTTTTCTCTGCAGATTAAAATCTTTAAAGGAAATGGGGATAAAGCAGGTACAGACTATTGAGTTGGATGATCAGCTATGATCGTACTGGGTGTAGTGCAGGACTGAAGGGCTGAATGGCCTACTCCTTTTTTTGTACATTTCTGTTTCCAACAGTGAGACCAGCAGAACATAGCACAGTAAAGCACAGGAACAGGCCGTTTGTCACACCATATCTGCACTGACCATGCTGCCATTCTAAATTAATCCCATCAACCTGCACATGGCCCCTCTATTCTCTACTTGTTTGTGTGTCTGTCTAAATACCTCTTTAATGTTGCTTTTTTATATGCTTTTACCACCTCCCTTGGCATCGTATTTCCAGACTGAGAGTTTTCTGAATGAGATTGAAGATCAGCAACCACTGTTCTAGATGATGCTGTTTGACAGTTCAGACAACCTCTCTGTTTTTAATATGCTTTTGATGCTCCGGTGTCAGTTAAAGATAGTTTGCTAAACATTACACATAAGAATGGCTTCTAAATTCCAAATACTCATCCCTTAATAAACCTAGTTGAGGATTTGAGTTTTGTCGTGTCCATGAAGAATAATTCTGGATTCATTCATCTTTCCAAAAGGAATTTCCCACAGCATGTTGTATACCTTCTCCGGCTTTGTTTGTTTTTGTTGTGGCTAATTGCCATTTCCTTCTCCCTGAAAGGGGTTAACTTATTGAGGTGGAGAGGGTTCAGAAGAGATTTACCAGGATGATGCTGGATCTGGAAGGTTTGAGTTACAAAGAAAGGCTGGATAAGCTAGGACATTGTTCACTGCAGCATAGGAGGCTCGAGGGGCTGAATGGCCACTTCCTGTTCCTAATTCGCGCATGCACCCTGAAGCAACTGTTCATTTAATTTTTCCTTATGTGATAGTCAGTGTAAATTTTACACTCTGTGGCGTTGGAGCGCATAGGCCCCATTGTTTCAGCCAGCACAAGATCATCAAATCATAGTTAGGATTCCCAAACTGATCCCATTTTACACTGTACTCCCCAAAAACAGGATTGTCTTTCTGCTCTCTTCCAAAATTACAATTCCATAAACTAGAGGTTCTGGTTATAGGACAGAGTGTCCTATTACTTTGTCTCTGGGCAGGGCAAGTGTTTCATTTCTAAGTGGTCATGATTTAGAGATACCTGTGTTGGACTAGGATGTACAAAGTTAAAAATCACACAACACCAGGTTATAGTCCAACAGGTTTAATTGGAAGCACGTTGGCTTTCGGAGTGCTGCTCCTTCATGGACAACCACCTGACGAAGGAGTGGTGCTCCGAAAGCTAGTGTGCTTCCAATTAAACCTGTTGGACTATAACCTAGTGTTGTTGATTTTTAAATTTCTAAGTGGAGCTGTCTTTGAAATTCCAATTTAAAATCACAGGATTTCAAACACTGAACAAGGATCTCAACAAGCATCAATCAGTGAACTTTCCTAAGATTCTCAAACACATTGATTTTCTTTGTTGGTTGCTGCTTTGATGTTGTGAGCAGTCTGCAGCTCAGGTCAGACAGGGACGAGTTAGCTGAATTGGTTTATTGCTCTGCTGTTTTTTTTCTCTCTAACTTCCTCCTTCCTTTTCATCCAACTTCTGGGTCAGCTAACTCAGTTGGCTGAACACCTTTGTGAAGTGGGGAGGTGTGGTTCCGTTTCCACACTGGCTGACGTCAGCATGTAGGTCCCACCTTCTCAACCTCACCCCTTGCCTGAGCTTTGGTAACCCTCAGGTTCAACTCACCAGCAGTTGGTTCTGTCTGATGAATGTGTGTCTGTGGCAACTTTGCCCTCACAGCTCTGACCCCACGATTGGGAGAGGCAACTGTCCTTGGAGCAGAGGAGATTGAAGGGATTTTTGATAGATGCATACAGGACCAAGACAGGCAAGGCTAAGGGAGACAAGGAAAATCAGTGCCCATCAGCTGTTGGTACAAGGGTTAGGGGACCCAGACTTAAGGTCTTGGGTGAGTGAGGAAAGAACCATTTTTATTTTCCTTTTTTTTTTCACCTGTTTTTTTTCTCTTTCTTTTCTTTTTTTTTCTTTTTTCTTTCTTTTTTTTTCTTTTTTCTTTCTTTTTTTTTAAAATTTAACCCCCACACTACCAAAGAACCATTTTTACACAGTAAGAGGTAATGACCTGCCCATGAGCATGGTGGGAGCAGAAACAATTGTTTCAGAAAGAAATTGATGGGCATTTGAAGGAAATAAGTTTGCAGGCTATGACGGAATTGAGCAGAGGGAGTGCACTTGATTGCATTGTTCTATGGGAGTTGACATTGACTAGATAGGTTAAATGGTCTTCTTCATAATGGGCAGAATCCTTACTGCTGTCACCATCTTTAAGATGGCTAAACCATCAACCATGCCTTGGGTGGATTTGCCAGTCCATCTTCTGTATTATATATTATTATTGCTGCCAAGTGGGAGAGGATGATAGAATGGTATGGAATGCGCTGCCTGGAGATGTGGTGGAGGCAGGTTCAATTTGGATGGAAAGGGTTTGCAAGGATATGGGGAAAAGGCAGGAGATTGGCACTGAGAAATAGAAATGGCATTTGGAAATGGAGCCAATTCTGGCATGATATGTCATTTGGCTACATCCTGCCATGCTGTAACAATTCTTTGAACTGATTTTCTTTTCATGCCTGGAGCCATTCTTGTAAATCTCCAGTTCTGTCCAATATGCCAAGAAGGTGAGTGAAGTCTCTGACAGGAGCAATAGTTGAGCATCACTATGTGTATTAAGTATGAAAATTTGGATGGGGAATTTTCTCTCAAAGTCACAAGTTTGGATTGATGAATGTGCCAGTCTTCTAAGCAGAGCTACTGGAACCTGCACCTTAACTGATATTGAAGCTCTCAATTCTACATTATATTCCTTTACCACTGGAACCACAAGTCCCCTTCAAATGTCTAAATTAAAATGCAGAATGGACCAAACATTTGGGAACTGAAACTTCTGATTTTTAACAACTTTATAATGCAACCCACGCAGGGTTATGATTGCAAAAATTTCATCTTATCTCGTGCCTAAGACTTTTGCGAATAACTATAAATATGTATAATACTTCAGTGTCGCATAAAAATATTCTTTCCCTAATTAGAAGTTACTGATCTTTGCTTTCTTATAGCTCCAAACAGATGAGACAAAACCCTGGTGGATTGTAGAGTTTTCCCTTACAGTGCATTTCATGGAAAAACTGATCCTTTGTTCATGTTTCTGTGTCATTTGTTTTAAGTGTCACTTTTGGATCTACTAGTAGTTAATTCTCCAGGTTTTTTTTGAGTGGGCTGCTGCGAAGTTTCTGTTGATTTGAAGTCCAGAAAGTTGTAGCACAAGGTGACCATTTAGCCTGTCACATTCATGCTAGCATTTCAAAGGAACAGTCATGCTTAGTTTCACATTCCTTTTTTTTTGTCTGTAACCCTAATTCCTCAGGACCTGCCTGGTTCATATTGAAAATTATTCAGGGAATGGGTTCCAACAATTCTTAAAGCTATGCATTGCAAATCCTGACAACTCTTCGTAAAACAATTCTCTGTGTCTTCCCTTTAATTATTTTGCCACTGTCTGTAAATCTATGTCATCTGGCCAATGTTTATCTCATAAAACCTCTCATCCCCTTGCAACACACTCTGGCAGCACCTTCCAAATCCACAGCCTGTCGTCATCGTAGAATCCCTTCATTGTGGAAGTAGGCCTTTTAGCCCATTGAGTCCACACCAATCCTCCAAACAGCATCCCATCCTCTACCCTATCCCTATAACCTTGCATTTCCCCTGGCTATCCCACCTAGCCTGAACATTCCTGAACTCTATGGGCAATTTAGCATGGTCAATCCACCTAACCTGCACATCTTTGGACTGTGGGAGGAAACCAGAGCACCCGGAGGAAACCCACACAGACCCTGGGAGAATGTGCAAACTCCACACGGACAGTTGCCCGAGGCTGGAATCGAAACCATGTCCATGGCGTTAACCACTCAGCCATCGTGCCACCCCTACCATCTTGAGAACAAGGGCAGCAGATATTCCCCCCAGCAAGCTACACACCATCCTGACTTGAAAATATATTGTTGTTCCTTCAGTGTCACTGGGTCCAAATCCTGGAAGCCCCTCCCTAATATCACTGTGGTCAAATTACACATTGACTGCCATGGTTCACAAAAGCAGCTCAATGTCGCCTTCTACAGGGTAGTGAGGGATGGACAATAAATGCTGGTGACTTTTCGTCCATGAAAGAAGTTTAAAATACTCTACAAAAAAAACCTGCAAATGCTGGAAATCAGAAACAAAATCAGACATTGCTGGGAAAAAAACTCAGCAGGTCAGCCAACATCTGTAGAGAGAAAGCAGAGTTAATGTTTTGGGTCCAGTGACCTTTCTCCAGAACCATGAAGGCTCACTGGATCCGAAACATTAAGTCTGCTTTCTCTCTACAGATGTTGCCAGACCTGCTGCATTTCTCCAGCAATTTGTGATTTTGTTTAAAACTCTCTATTAGAGCAACTGCTAACCTCTGTTTAAGGGAAAATATCTGTAATTCTTTCTGTATAGTGCTGAAATAACACAAAAATTAGCAAAGTCAGCATCAGCGTTGAGATGCATTGCTCCTCTCACTGACTATTTGAATTTGTTTGGAGGGCAGGGAGATAAAAGTTATCTCTCAGGATAAGTCATACATTTCACCATAATATTCACAAGGCCAATACTTGACAGAAAAATAAGGAGTTGAGAGTAGTTTGGAATCATTTGTTTAACTACAGCAGGTATGTACATAGTGTAACCTCCTAAATTATGCCTGTGGAAAATTAGTCAAGTTTGTCCTATCCAAAATAGGACAAACCGAATCAAGTCTTGCCTAACCAATCTGCGCTTAATCATCAGTACAGTGTGAGCGTGCAGGCAGCAGTGATCTATACAGCAATAACCTGCTCGTTTTGGGCTCCACCAAGACCAACCCGCTGATCATTACAGTCTTAATCTGAAAGTGGATAAATGAATAACGTTAGAGACAAGATGACAATGAGTTTTCTGGCTTCAAGGCAGCATTTGACCAGGTGAGACATCAAGGCGCTCTAGTAAAATTGGAATCAATGGGGAATTGGGGTGAAAGCTTTCTAATGATCTCTAGCACAAGAATGTTGTCACCCAGAACGTGATTGTGGGGCTCTGGAAGGTACTGCCTGGGACGGATAATTGTGGTGGGAAAACCTTTAAAAGGTACATGGATGAGCACCTGAAATGTCATAACTTTCAAGACTATGGAGTTAGTGCAGGAAAGTGAGACTAGTACAGGTGGCATGGTGACTCAGTGCTTAGCATTGCAACCTCACAGTGCAAGGGGCCCAAGTTCGATTCCAGCCTGGGGCAACTGTCTGTGTGGAGTTTGCCCATTCTCTCCATTTCTGTGTGGGTTTCCTCCCACATGCCAAAAAATGTGTAGGTTAGGTGAACTGGACATGCTAAATTGCCCATAGTGTCCAGGAATGTGTAGGTTAGGTGCATTAGTCAGGGATAAATGTAGAGTAATAGAGTAGAGGAATGGGTCTGGGTGGGTTACTCTTCGGAGGGTCAGTGTGAACTTTTTGGGCCAAAGGGCCTGTTTCCACACTCTAGGGATTCTAGGATTTTGGAGGTATTGATGGAATGAAGGACCTCTTCCGTACTGTATGATTTGATGATCTTAAGAAACGTAAAACACATGACCAAGAGTACACCACTTGGCCTGTTGAGCCATTTGATGCAATCACAGTCGATCAAATGTTTGGGATTATTGGATGTCAAACATCTGAATCTGAGCACATCCTCAGAGGACTTCCTCAGGATGGTGTCTCAGACCCAATCATCCTCAGCTACCTTTCCATCATACAAACCTAAGTGGTGTTGTTTGCTCATGATCGCACTGTTCAGTTTCATTTTTTTAAAAATTCATACATGAGACAATGGGGCCATGAGAATCAATGGGGAATTGGGGGTGAAAGCTTTCTAATGGTTTCAATCATATCTAGCACAAGAATGTTGTCACCCAGAACGTGATTGTGGGGCTCCTAATTGCCCTTGAGAAGGTGGCGCTGAGTTGCCTTCTTGAACGGTTGTACTCCATGTGCTATAAGTTTGTGAAAAGATTTGTAGCTCGGGTGCTCGTTGTGGTTCTGTTCGCCGAGCTGGGAATTTGTGTTGCAGATGTTTCGTCCCCTGTCTAGGTGACATCCTCAGTGCTTTGGAGCCTCCTGTGAAGCGCTTCTGTGATCTTTCCTCCGGCATTTATAGTGGTTTGAATCTGCCGCTTCCGGTTGTCAGTTCCAGCTGTCTGTTGCAGTGGTCGGTATATTGGGTCCAGGTCGATGTGCTTATTGATTGAATCTGTGGATGAGTGCCATGCCTCTAGGAATTCCCTGGCTGTTCTCTGTTTGGCTTGTCCTATAATAGTAGGGTTGTCCCAGTCGAACTCATGTTGCTTGTCATCTGCGTGTGTGGCTACTAAGGATAGCTGGGTCGTGTCGTTTCGTGACTAGTTGGTGTTCATGGATGCAGATCGTTAGCTGTCTTCCTGTTTGTCCTATGTAGTATTTTGTGCAATCCTTGCATGGGATTTTGTACACTACATTGGTTTTGCTCATGCTGATTATCGGCTCCTTCGTTCTGGTGAGTTGTCTGAGAGTGGCTGTTGGTTTGTGTGCTGTTATGAATCCTATTGGTCGCAGTAGTCTGGCTGTCAGTTCAGAAATGCTCTTGATGTATGGTAGTGTGGCTAGTCCTTTGGGTTGTGGCTTGTCCTCGTTCCGTTGTCTTTCTCTTAGGCATCTGTTGATGAAATTGCGCGGGTATCCATTTTTGGCGAATACATTGTAGAGGTGTTCTTCCTCTTTTTGCAAGGAACAGTGATATATTTCCAGATCAGGATGGTGAGTAGCTTGGAGAAGAACTTGCAGGGGCCCGTGTGCTCATATATCTGCTGCTTTTTTCCCTTCTAGATGCAAGTGGTCATGAGTTTGGAAGGTGCAGTCAAAGAAACACCACTGAGTTTCTGCAGTGCAACTTGTACACACTGCTGCTATTGAGCATTGCTGGTGAAGAGCGTGGATGTTTGTGGATGTGATGCGAATCAAGAGGGCTGTTTTCTCTTGGATGGTATCAAGCTTCCTGAGTATTGTTGGAACTGCACCCATCCAGACATGTGGGGAATATTCCATCAAATTCTTGACTTGTGCCTTGTAGATGGTAGACAGGCTTTGGGGAATCAGGAGGTGCAGGATTCTTAGCTTCTCATGTGTTCTTGTAACAACAGTATTTATATGGCTAGTTCAGCTCTATTCTTGTCAATGGTAGTCCCGTGGATGTTGATAATAGGGGTTTCCATGATGGCAATGCTATTGAATGTCAAGGGGTGATGGTTAGATTCTTGGGGTTTGCTTGGCATTTGTGTGGTATGAATGTTATCTAGAGGTTGTCCAGGTCTTCCAACATTTGTACATGGACTGCTTCAATACCTGAGGGATCATAAATGATGCTGAATATTTGAGACTCCTCAGACAGTGACATAGTTGATCAACAGCAAAATATGGACATTCAGATTTAGGCTGATAAGTAAGAAGTAATATTCATGCCACATAAATGTCAAACAACACTCAGGAACTCAATGACTGGACAAGGCAGCCAACTTGACTGGCTCTGTATCCATCACCTTTAACATTCATTCCCACTACTACCAGCACAGAGTGGCAGCAGTATCTTAACATCTTCAAGATGCACTGCACCAACTTCTTCAGCAGCACCTTGCAAAACCTACAGCCTCCTTCACCCAGAAGGACAAGGCCAGCAGACTCTTGAGAACCCCACTGCCTGTAGGCTCCCCCAATCCTGACTTGGAATTGTACCACTGTTTTTTCACTGTTGCTAGATCAAAAAGCTGGAAGATTTTACCAAACAGAACTGAGGCTGACCTAAACCACAGTGTTTCAAGAAGGTGACTCACCACAACGTTCTCAAGGGATAGGCAACAAATGTTAGTCACTGGGGGCAGCACGGTGGCTCAGGGCCTGACAGCCTCACAGCACCAGGGACCTGGGTTCGATTCCCGCCTTGGGTGACTGTGTGGAGTTTGCACATTCTCCCTGTGTCTGTGTGGGCTTCCTCCAGGTGCTCTGGTTTCCTCCCACAATCCAACCATGTGCAAGGTAGGTGAATTGGCCATGTTAAATTGCCCATAGTGTTCAGGGATGGAGAGGTTAAGTATATTAATTAGGGGAAATGTAGACTAATAGGTGTAGGGGAGGTTGGTGTGGACTTGTTGGGCCAAATGGCTTTTTTCCACACTGTAGGGATTCTAATTCTACTGGCCTGACCAGCAATACAAAGATCTTATGCAAGAAGAAAATGTACATCAATAAAATACACTTTCTGAATAATCTGTCTGTACCAATGCATCTGTGTACAATCCGTTTGTTGTCTGGCACGTTAATGTACAGAGGAAAATAAGAGGACGGTACAGCTTCACAGTGATTGCTTTTCTGACTGACCATCTCAGCCATTTGTCAATCTCCAGCCTCGCACATGCAGTCAAAGAAAATACCCATCTTCAGACATGAACTGAAAATTAGAAAATGGAAGATGCTGGAAATACTGAACAAATTAGACTGCATCTGTGAGGAAAGAAAGAGATTGCATTTGAAAGTTCATCAGCCTGTGTATCAATTCTGTTCCTCTCTCCATAGATGCTTCCTGACCTGCTGAGTATGCTCAGCATTTTCTGTTTTAATTTCTCATGAGTGGAAATCTGCTGCAGCCAATAACTACGATAGAGAGGCAGAGAGAAAATCTGGAGGAGATTGTCTGATTTCTGTCAGTTAGGATGTGAGTTACAATTAGACCAAAAATGTCATGCACATTGACCTCTCATAGTTCGGTTCGAAGTAGGAGACTTGGAACTTCAAAGACTTTGAGGAGTGGAAATAAAACAATTATCCAGTAAGCTCTTCTGAATCTTAAGTCTTTTTTTCTTCATCATACAAATCATTATTATGTCTTATATACATGAGAGAACTTAATAATCACACATTACAAATACATTCCAGCTAACACTAGCATCTTTATATGTTATACAGACAAGTTTTTTAATTGGTTCCAGAAAGATATTCACTTGATTTGGGGGAAAAAAACAAAGGTACTAACTGCCCTTGTAATTATAATTAATATGACATCATTTCCATGTGTTTAATCTTGTCTTCTATAAATCTACATTGTGAATGAACAACAATGAATTTGTCAATGATCAATATTGCTTAGATTTGATTGAAAGAGAAACACAATTTATTAGACATTTTTGCCCCTTTCCCATCCGTTCATATTGTTTAGCCTGGGAAATGAGAGCTACATATGGCGTTTTTGATCTGAAGCTTGGCAGAGGGATGGATGAACATGACTAGTGGAATGGTAAGTGTTTTGAATGGAGTGCAGAAGGAAGTAATCGAGACTGCTTACAACAGCTTTCAGAGAGTGTTACACAGACATTCACAAGAAAATCAATCCCGGAATTTAAAGTAAACAAAAAGAACTTGCATTTATATAACACCTTTGTGATTGCAGGATATTTCACAGCACTTACCAGACATTGAGGTATTTTTGAAATCTAGTCAGTGTTGTAACAGCCAATGTGCAACACAGTACTCTCCCACAAGCAGCAATGCGATAATTTGTTTTTATGATGTTGATGGAGAAATAAATGTTGCCAGGAGCTAGGGAGAACTCCATGTTCTTTTCTGAAATAGGGAAATGGAATGTTTTGCACCTACTCAGACAGGCAGAATTTACAGCTCATTCCAACGAGAGTGCTTGAGATAGGGAGGCATCCCATCAGATTTTTCTGCTCAATCCTGAAATGGCAGTTGAACCATTACCTCTGAGTGAGAAATAGTGACCTATCTATTCTATTTCTGGTGTACAGTCAGGCAGCTACATTGGTATCGTTGTCCTTTTCAGCTCTGTATATTCCTATGTATACACAAAGTAACATGCCACATATATCTGATCCTGAAAAGCAAAGAAAAGGGACATTATATTTTCAGACTGTATGTAACACGTTTTTCTATAGTGTGTATCCGGATGATTTGTTACTTTTTATTGACGTGAGTTTCGAATAAAAAGTGAAAATGCTTACACTGATGAATGAAGAGATTAAGGCTGTGACATCTTCTTTGATTAATCTGCTTTATTTTTCCAACATTTTCAGTTTGAGACATCTGGCCCAGGGATCAGCCCTTGATTTAGGCTGAATTACATGTAAGGAGACTATTATCTATCTCTGTGGAATCAATCCAGCAACATGATACAGAGGAGATGGGAGGAACTGGGATTTGGAGCTATGTTTTGACTCTTTGAGAGGGACTAGTGTAACTTAGTTTCTAATCATACATCCCATCCTTACTTGTTGTTTAGTTGTAATATTGTGACTTTGTCTGCAGGCTAGAAAACAGACGAAACATGCAAAATTCTGATGCTACAGTACCACCTGGTGTAAGCACGTTATTACAGGGTGACATGTTTACATAGGAAGTTTCTATCGTAGACATTGACATAAAATTTGTAATGAGGGAATATGATAAGAAATATATGCAATGCAAGGTGTTTGAGATAGATGTGTCCTTAATAAATGAAATTGGCTTTCGGAGGACATGATATTTTAATCTGTTGGCTTCACTGATGCCTACAGGTGTGTCAGAAGAAAGCATTTACTAAACATCCCAAACATAACCATTTGGTGCATCGAGGTGAATGAGAACATTCGGAGGTAATGCTGGATGAGAATTGTTTTCATGTTGAAAACATTGCATCAGTGATTGCAGTGTTACAGCAACATTAGCATTTGGCTTGGTTAAAGAATATCCTCTAATATAGAAGCTTTCTTCATCAACTAGTTTTCTGGGAATATTGCATAAGATGTTACAGCACAGCAACAGGCATCTGGGCCCAGAAGAACTCTGCCAACTCTGCACAGAAACTACCAACCACATTGCTTCACCTCACACTGTCGATGTGCCTTCCTATTGTTTTCTCCCTCATATGGTTAACTATACTACTTTTCAATGTTTAAAAATTCTTTCATTAATACAAATAAGGACTTTCTTGAATTAGCTGATCTTTCCTGCAGTGAATATATTGCACTGTAGTTGAACTAACTCGGACTTCCTGAACATGATCTTTCTTCATTGGGCAATAGTGCAAGTATCAAAAGAATATGTTCTTTGATGAGATGCCTCTCATCTACAACAGTCTGCCAGATGTTATAAAGCAGTACCTCAGAATACTCAGCATATGTGGAACAATACAAAGCCAAAATTGATGCATTCAAGAAAAGAGGAGAGACAAGAATTAGTGGTGCATTGACAAATTATAGACTCGTGAAAGGAACTGTAAACACATAATTTTAAAAAATATACTTATCACAGTAATGTTTCTTAAGATTTTCAATCTGACCTTTACTAACCTCCAAAAACCTTTCTCCAAACCACAATGATTGCATGGGTCACCAAGTGCAATGTGCTATTGAGAACTCATTTATAAGACATCTGCTTGTGCAGAGTTAAGAGTAGGCCTGAAGTTTTTAGTGTAAAAACAGCATGATCACACAAAGCGTTTGCATTAGCATCTAATTTATTCAAAAAGGATCCATGCTTTTCTTTCATGTGGATTCCAGACAAAACTAATATTGAGATATTTGAAGGGTAATAAGTTCAGGTAATAGCTAGGAGAAAGGGAATAGACTATTTAATCTATTCCCCTGTATACTGTTCCTTACATTTTGACTGATCCAAACCTTGTTTCTATTCACCACTGTTTACCTAACAAAAATCTGATCAATCTCCGTTTTGAATGTTTCAATTGATCCAAAATTCACAGCCTTTCAGGGAGAAAATCAAATTTTAGTGTTTAATATTGCTATTCCACAATATTGCTGCTGTAAAAATGTTTGTAGGAGCCAGATATTTGCAACAAGGGAGGTAGGAGGCTTTGCAAAAGTAGCATTTAAACATGTTAAATATTGCAAAACAAAAGGTCAAAATGATAAAGGTGTAGGGTGTTGATATTGAATCTATGTCTGAGATGAGTAACTGCATAGCACAGTTCACAACTGCGCAATCAGAAACACTCACATTGTACAGCAAACTGTCCCTGCCTAGAAATTGTATTCTGGCCTTACACATATGTACAAGAGGACAACAGCTCCACTTCATTTTTCAAAAGCTTTCAGATAGTACATAAGAAAGGTCATTTTTAAAAATGCTTCTGTTTACCACATATCCATAAAGGGACATCATCAGAGACATGGATTATTGATGACGATAAATACATTCTCAGTCCAAAACCTGAGAATTCAAAATCCCACATATAGTAGGTTGTGAATTTGTTAAAATTGAGTACATGGCTAGGAAGGGTTTAGATGGATATGGGCCAAATGCTGACAAATGAGACTAGATCAATTTAGAACATCTGGCCAGCATGGGTGAATTGGACTGAAGGGTCTGTTTCTGAGCTGTACATCTCCATGATCTCTACAACCACCGAAGGTGCTGGAATTTTTTGTGGAAAGCCAAATGTTTTTTCAGAGCAGGGACTGTGTCTCTGCACCTAGATTGATCTACATATGGTTGTACACTTCCTGGTTAACCATCTTGCACGATAACCTGTTTCACAAAAATAAATATCTTGCACCTTTACAATCAAACATAGTTTTGCTGAAAAGAGACTCATTTTGTCAAGGCTATTGATTTTGGACACATCAGGATAATTCACAAGAGGTTCCAATGTCAAGGTAACAGCAGCTTTACACCAATCAGCGTTCCCTTCTCATATAGGACAAAAAAGATTGTTTTCTCTTTATATTTGGATTTCTTGTAGTGTGTCTGGATGAGAAAACATATCTTTTCTTCAGCGATTCTCAAGCTTTGCACCAGCAAATGACTATCTATATTCAGCAGCTTTGACAATATGGCTGCCGTACTGCATGCTGATAATGACCATTTTGGCAGACACATGAACGCTCTTCGCATTTAAGAGTCTATTCCAGAGGTGCCATGCCTCTTGTTGCTCTGCACTGGAACTAGAAGTTGTCAATTGAACAGTTCTTCCAAAAGAAAGATGCACAAAGTGCATAATCTGTAAAATTCCAACCATCAGATCTTTCAAGGACAGGCACATATTTTTCTAAGTAATTACATACTGCATGAATACATAACATTAATGTAAAATAAATGTGTATTGCAAAATAATATCAGCATATCAATCTCTATTTTCGATTGAGTAAATATTTCTGAGTACGTGTAAACTATATTAACAGAGGGCTTCCTGCAAGAGAAAAGTTTCTACTTTATGGGATCGTTTCTATTCTCAAATTATAATGTTGTTTTCACTTTTTCCTGAAGTATTTCTAGTCCCTCCATGTTTGTTTCTTCATCCTTGATAAGCAAGCTTGTTTATTGATGTCTGCTATGGTTCAGTGGTAATACTGTCACTTTAGAATCAGGAGATTGGAGGTGTAACTCATCACTGAAGAACTTTAGATTAGATTACTTACAGTGTGGAAACAGGCCCTTCGTCCCAACAAGTCCACACCAACCCGCCGAAGCGCAACCCACCCATTCCCCTACATTTACTCCTTTACCTAACACTATGGGCAATTTAGCATGGCCAATTCACCTGACCTGCACATCTTTGGATTGTGGGAGGAAACCGGAGCACCCGGAGGAAACCCACGCAGACACGGGGAGAATGTGCAAACTCCACACAGTCAGTCGCCCGAGTCGGGAATTGAACCCGGGTCTCTGGCGCTGTGAGGCAGCAGTGCTAACCACTGTGCCACCGTGCCAACCACCACTGTGCCACCGTGCCAACCACCACTGTGTCACCGTGCCAACTTGTGCTACATTGTCACAGATACCATCTCTCAGATGAGATATTAAACCAGGGTCCCATTAAGTGAATCATGAATAAAAAGGGAGTTCTTCAAGTTGTTCTGGTCAATAGTTACTCCCTCAGTCATTGGGAAAAACAAGTTATCTGGTCATTATCACATTTCCATTTGTGGGAGCTTGCTGCATTTCTTTCATTATAATAATGACCTCTAAAGTACCTCTGTGCCCATAAAGCACTTTGTGATGTTGTGGAAGGTGCGACAAAAAAATAAGTCCTTTGTTTCCTTTCCATTACAAATATGGCTAGGCAGGAAGCCACATCAGGAACAGAAGTAAGGAGACATCTCCTCACGTGCTCTGCTTGATGTATGGCAGTTGGCCAGTGAAACAGCTGTGTACCTGCTGCTGAAATGAAGACTTTAACTATTGTAGCAACAGCTTTTCAATTCAACACTTGGCTCAAGCAAGACATTGGAGTGAATGAAACAACGTGTGTTTCAGTTATCTCTTCTTCACATACACTAAACATCTTGGTCACAAAGACATGAAGTGCAGAATTTTATGAAGTGATCTTCAGAGCAGATCCTGTTAACTATGGGGTTGAAGTCCCACTGATAAATATTAGCAACCAAACATATGAAATTCCTCTGTCTGTTAGTTGATCCACAACATCAATCCATTTATTTTGAGCAGGTTAATTATATCTTTGATGATAAAAAGAGTTACATTTAAAGGCTTTTGTTACTAATAGCATATAATGTGACTAGTCCATTATTTTTATGATTAATATCCTAATATCACAGATTTCAAAATGCCTGAGCAATTCTTTCTCTGTGACTGCACAAGACAAATTCTGTGTTTATTTCATTAATATTCAATTTAATCCTGAATTTTCCTAGTTTTTTAAAAAAAACATCCATATTTTGGGGATCATATTGTGCTCTCTGATCATTTGCAATTACACTAATTTGGTTATGTCTATTGAGCAAATCATACCTGTGATATCCTGAGATCTTAATTAGTGTCTTGAGAATATACTCTGCTATTCCATACAATTTTCCCTACAAAAGCAAAGTTACTTTAGTAACTGGATTTTTGTTATCTGCAAACTTACTCCTCTCCCCTCGTTACCTGTTGATGTTTACTCCTGGCTGGAGTGTGCTTCCATGTGAGTCAGACTTAGACTGCTCTCAACACGGTTCTGAAGTGATACATGGGCTTTTGTGAGGATTGTAGACAGCAGTGTCAAACAAGAGAATGAATGGAAGAAGCCAAACCAATTCTTGTCACATACTTACAACCACGTGCTATCTAGGTACTTCAGCTAAACTTTCCCCAGCATCAATCAAGGATCCTGAGACTTACTGTAGCCCTACTTCCACCAAGATGCAGTGTTAACCCAGCAACAAATTTCACTCTTCTGTATGGTACAACACATAATAATTTAATCAGTCACATCACTAGGGGAAGTCTAACCAAACTTTGATAAAAAAATAGTTCACATACATTTTTAGATGTTGTGGTAAGGAAAAGACAATGCTGTGATTTCTACTTCATTTGTTAAAACACTGATTGTGACTGTTCAATATAATTAAGTGTGAGTGGGGACATTTTAATGGGAACCAGAAGGAAGGTAAATGCTTAATAGAGAATAAAGGTCTAAATGGGGGAAAGAAGACAGATCTGGCTAAAGAGAGGAGTTGTGGTACAGATACCAAAACAGTGTATGTATGTTGTCGGGGCAGGAGAATTTTACTGTATGAAGAGAAATGAAAAGTAGGGAACATATTTAAATTGTATCGAACACTGACCACACTTCAAGAAATACGAACAGTCCCACTGCCGACTATCAATAAATCACACAGAGACACTTAGGATTCTACAAAAAGAAAGGATAATACCAGAACTGAAGGGTTATCATCATAGAATCCCTACAGTGTGGAAACAGGCCATTCAGTTCATCAAGTTGACACATACCCTCAGAAGAGCATCCCAGCCAGTCCCATCCCTTTACCCATTCCTATAACCCTGCATTTTGCATGACTAGCCTGCACTAGACACTAAGGGCAATTTATCATGGCCAATCCACTTGCACATCTTTGGACTGTGGGCAGAAACCAGAGCACCCTAAGTAAACCCACAAAGACACAGGGAGAATATGCAAACCCCACACAGACAGTGGACCAAGGCTGGAATCGAACCCAGATCTCTGGCGCTGTGAGGCAGGAATATACCTGTGAGGCAAAGCTGAACAGGTTTGGATAATTTACTTTAGGAGAGAGAGAATTGAGGAGTGACTTGATAAAAGTCTTTAAGATGTTCAAAAGGCAGTTCCATTTTCAGGGGAGACCATCCAACTAGTGGTCATAAACACAAGATGGTCACTAATAAACTGGGGACTTAGGGGAATCCTGTTTACCCAGAGAATGGAACTCACTAACACAGGAGTATATCAGGTGAATGACATGGATGTATTTCAGGGAAGTTAGAATACCATGAAGGAAAAAGAACAGGAAGATAATGACAAAAAGGTTAATTGAAAAATCATGAGGATCTTGTGTAACACAAACATGGACTCATTAGGTCAAACATCCTGTTCTTTTGCTGTCAGTACCACACAATATTAATTAAAATGAAGTTTAATGCATGCATTAGAATTGGAATCTTATAACAGGAGACCACTTGATCATTAAGCCGATGCTAACCCTCTAAAAATCCCTATTTTATACTTTGTTAAAATGAAATGTCAAATATTTATCCACATCTCATATAAAAGCTATTACAGATCCTTCTTCCACCAGTATTTCTTAGGGAATTGTATATCTCAACAGCCCTTTAAAATTATTCCAATTTCCACATTTTCTGACAATCTCAAAAGAAAGTAATTTTCTATAAATGATTTTATCACCTAGTTGAAGAAAGAAGGATGTTTCACATTCTGCTACAAATGGCCAAGATACGCCACAGCCAGAAGTAAGTCCGAAGTTGCCGATTTGTTGTTGCTCCTCGGAATGATATGAAACGTAACTGGACTGTGACTGCACTATTGCTGTGGTTCAGTCCATCACTGCACCATTGTTTAGTGCCTGAAAGTTCATCTTGATATTTTGTTATTTCAGCTCTGTAACTTCTAACCATAGAGAGAGCAGAAGTGTTTATTTCCCAAATTATAGGCCACCAGCCAGGTGACGCAGCTGTTGGCAAATTAGACTGAGAATATCTATTCTTGATTAAACTGCTGTCATTTCAATGCTTAAATGTAGAGTTGACCCCGGCTGTTCTTTCAAATTGAAGTATTCTGTCCACAAATGCTCACCGCTACGTGCATCGTATGAGTACAGCTTCTTGCAGAGACACTGATAATAGGATTAAAGCCTTGCAAATTGGATTGCAGTTTAATAATAATTTCTCTGAGGAGCACCTTTGATAGTAAGTTGTGTCCTGAGTGTGATGTCAAAGCATACAAAGCAAGATGCTACCATGATTAATACCTGGAGAGAAAACAGAGTCACAGGATCCGAAACGTTAACTCTGCTTTCTCTGCAAAGGTGCTGCCGAACCTGTTGAGTTTCTCCATCAATGTCTGCTTTCATTTCAGATTTCCGGCATCGGCAGTTCTTTGTTCTGTTTTATGATCAATCCCTGGTCTATTCAGAGTTTGCTAATTTCAGCTGCAGTGTGTTTCAATGGCTTTTCAGTCTTGACTACATTTCCAGTAACATTTACTGTGCATTTTGAACAGTAGATGAAGTGAGCATTATATTTGATCGTGATGACCCAGTGGTAAGTTGGCCTGTCAAAGACTCTGTGCAGGACAGTATTTTCATGCATGAATACGGGTTAAGTCTCCCCAACATGTGCCTTAATTGCAATTTATTTTAAGCATCGTTTCCCTACAGTCTATATATTTATCTGACAGTAACGATTCTCATAATACAAGTGAGTGAGATTGCCAAATTACTCAGCCGTGTCCTGTATTTTCCTCTTCAGAATTGGATTTTGACTTTCCTGAAATCACTTTAACAAAATGGGCACATGTACCTTATTAGTATTCACAAGGAGTTCTGAATTCATGTACCTGAATTTACAGAGTCTGGCACTAATCTGCACCAACCATGCAACAATATTCTTGTAATGATATATCACTGTGCATTAACATTTACAGATACCCGCATGAATATCAGAGTTGGAATTAACTAATCTTGCAAATGTTGTTATTTTGTTCATCTAGACTGGAAGATCAGGAACTTTGCAAAATGACAATAAGGTCAAGAGTACAAATTGGACACAATTCAATCATTTCACATTATCAATCAATATTGGATCATGAGAAAATCATGTCATTAAAGATTACAAGCAAAATAACTGTAGGCACAGTCTTGGCACAGTGTTCTACACTAATTGCAATAACTGAGTAGAGGACGACTTCAAATTCATATTCTTTATATCAGAACTGATGTCAAACTGTGACACAGATATAATTAGGGCATCATTTTAACATAGATTGTCTGTAAATTCTGATCAATTCCATTGGGCAAAATAGCTCAACAGAAGGAGGGCAAAATTCCATTGAAAAATAATTCGTATTCATAGTCCGTTCATAGGTTTAATTATTTCTCAAGTGTGCACCTACGGTTTGGTTAACTAGGTTAGTAATCAGACCAGTGTTTACAATCTCCCTCAGGTCAATGTCAGAGACTTTAGAGCTTGATGAACCTAAATTTCCAGAATAAAACAGAATCATAAATCCATCTGGGTGGGTGGAGCAGACTTGTTGCTATTTTTAAAAAATGATACTGCTGATCTCCTGTAGAATTGCTCACGTATTATCTGGATTCACTGTCATCTACTGTGATGTTTAGCAGCTAAAACTGATTTATTTGGAAGCACTAGCTTTCGGAGTGCTGCTCTTTCATTGTGGACTCCACAGCCACCTGATAAAGGAGCAGCGCTCCGAAAGTTAGTGCTTCCAATTAAATCTGTTGGACTATAACCTGGTGTTGTGTGATTTTTAACTTGGTACACCCCAGTCCAACACCGACACCTCCAAACCACAGCTAAAACTGGGCATTGTTTAACCTGGACTGGCTCCATTAATTGCAATATTATTTACAGGGGGAGCAATGCAATTAAGGACATTCTGAAGATCGCAGAGGCCCATTGCTGTGGGGGTTACCAGAGGCTGATAGTTGTGTATCAATGGACTGCCTTCTTCCTTCAAAGAATGGAAAAGCGCAGCAGGTCAGGCAGCATCCAAGGAACAGGAGAATCGACGTTTCGGGCATAAGCCCTTCTTCAGGAATCTTCAGGAATTCCTGAAGAAGGGCTTATGCCCGAAACATCGATTCTCCTGTTCCTTGGATGCTGCCTGACCTGCTGCGCTTTTCCAGCAACACATTTTCAGCTCTGATCTCCAGCATCTGCAACCCTCACTTTCTCTCCTTCAAAGAATGGCCATGCTATAAGAGGCAATAAAACTCACTGGAAATGTCTGGTTTTATCTTTCGTTTTGAATATTTCTTTTTAAATAATTTGGACACTTTGAGGTGTGATATTTACATTGTGACAGATGCAGACTCGGAGAACAAACGTTCTCTTGATTGATATTTGTCCCTACATTATTGAATTTTTTAATTCATTCATGGGCTGAGGGCACCACTGGGTAAATCAGCATTGATTGCCCATCCCAGAGGACAGTTAAGAGCTATGGTTCTGGAATCAGATGTTAGCCAGACCAGATAAAGATGGCGTTTCCTTCCCTGAAGTACATTAGTAAACCTGATGGACTTTCCCAACAATCGACTCAAGGTCATCATTAGACTCTCAGCTCGAGATATTTATTGAATTCAAAGTCCACAACCAGCTGTGGGGGATTCAAACCCAGGTCCCCAGAACACTCCCTGGGTTTCTGGGTTAATAGTCCAGTGATAATTGGGGTGGCACGATGGCACAGTGGTTAGCACTGCTGCCTCACAGCGCCGGAGACCCGGGTTCAATTCCCGCCTCAGGTGACTGACTGTGTGGAGTTTGCTCATTCTCCCCGTGTCTGCGTGGGTTCCCTCCGGGTGCTCCGGTTTCCTCCCACAGTCTAAAGATGTGCAGGTCAGGTGAATTGGCCATGTTAAATTGCCCTTGGTGTTAAGTGCATTAATCAGAGGGAAATGGGTCTGGGTGGGTTACTCTTCGGAGGATCGGTGTAGGCTTGCTGGGTCGAAGGGCCTGTTTCCATCCTGTAGGGGATCTAATCTAAAAAAGAATACCACTAGGCCATTGCCTCTCCTCAGAAAAAAAGCTAATTTCTTTGTCTAACTGCCAGGAATGTTGTCAGTGACTCTGTTGTATGTTGTCTGCCTAAAAAGAATTGATTTGCTTTTCCCAGATGTCTAGCGGAGCAATGTTACTGCGTCAAGCACCCAGTCCCTCCCAATGTGATCCTGTTATTTTCTTTCTCTGTCCCTGCTTTGTCACCATTCAATTACTCTATGTTTCCCTCTCCCATTGTGACTTTGATTCCTTCCCATTAAAGCTGTGTCCGGTACATCCTCTCACAGGGTCACCTAAAACAGTCTCTTTGTGTTGCTGCCAAAGTGACTGTACCTCAAACGTTCTCTGATTCTTTCTGGAAGCTGAACCAATCTCTCCCTTTACCAACCTCATAGTTTCCCCACCCTTTCTCGCAGTCCTTCACTTCTCGAATTCTGGTCTTTTCTCTCAGTCAGATTTATCTCCTTTCACTATTTCCTTCCCTCCCCCCCCATCATGATACTGTTCAGACTTTCTGTGCTGCCCTCAGCCAGTAGCATAAGACCATAAGAATTTGAGGAAATAACAAATTGCTGAAAAAAAATACATATTTTACCAATTTCTTTCTATCTTGTACTCATCCAAGTATAACAATTTAAAGGAAAAACAACACTTATACTGTATGAGAAGATAATTCATTAATTGACAAGTGGACTCTGATTGGTACAGGTATTGCCAGAGAATGTACTATTAACAATTAAAACAGTTAACTGTCAGGCTTTGTTTAAATTTTAGACCAGGCAGGTTGACTCTGATTAGGAGAAAGTGAGGACTGCAGATGCTGGAGATCAGTGTCGAGAGTGTGTTGCTAGGAAAGCGCAGCAGGCCAGGCAGCATCTGTGGAGCAGGAGAATCAATTAGATTACTTACAGTGTGGAAACAGGCCCTTCGGCCCAACAAGTCCACACTGACCCGCCGAACGCAACCCACCCAGACCCATTCCTCTACATTTATCTCTTCACCTAACACTATGGTCAATTGAGCATGGCCAATTCACCTGACCTGCACATTTTTTGGACTGTGGGAGGAAACCGGAGCACCCGGAGGAAACCCACGCAGACACGGGGAGAATGTGCAAACTCCACACAGAGAGTCGCCAGAGGCGGGAATTGAACCCTGGTCTCTGGCGCTGTGAAGCAGCAGTGCTAACCACTGTGCCACCGTGCCGCCTATGTTTTGGGCATAAGCCCTGATTGTGATGATTGACTATTAACTGTCAAGGTTTATTTAAATTTGATTCAGGCAGATTGACTGCGATTGGTCAAGGCATTGCCCTGACAATTGAACCAGAAAATGGCTGTCACTTACTTTGTTGAGTTGAAAAAGGAGAAGATTGTGCACAAGATTTTTTTTTGTCCGCAAAGACCAGAATTTCAAAAGACAGAATCGACGTTTCGGACATTCCTGATGAAGGATTTATGCCCGAAACGCTGATTCTCCTGCTCCTCAGATGCTGCTTGACATGCTGTGCTTTCCCAGCAACACATTCTTGACTCTGATCAGTCAGGATATTGCTCTGGGAAATGAACAAGAGAATGGCTGTTAAATGTTTTTGTTAAATTTAACCAGACAGTGTGTATGTACAAGTTCTTTCTGTGGGCACACTACAGAGCTTCCAGTATGCTCCAGTGCCCACATTGTGAGTTTGACTGATAATTATAAATTAATGTACTTCTGTGTACTGAAAGTTCTCGTCTTTGCAGCCAAAAAAAATCTTGTACACAAACTTCTCCTTTTTCAACTGAACAAAGTAAGTGACAGCCATTTTCTGGTTCAATTGTCAGGGCAATGCCTTGACCAAACGCAGTCAATCTGCCTGAATCAAATTTAAACAAACCTTAACAGTTAATAGTCAATCATCACAAACTGGTGCATCCTTTGTGGCAACACTGGTACCTATCAGAGTCCACTTGCTAACCAATCAACACTCTCCTTTCAGACAATATAAATGCACTTTTCCCTTTCAGTTGGCATTTCTTGTGAATTATCTTGACGAGGGTATCAAAACCATGTCTTTTGTTTTTAGCAATACACAAGTTCTATCCTACCAAGTGACTAAATTAAGAAATAGGAGGAAGAGTAGACCATTCAGCCCTTTGAGTTCCTACTGTCAATTTAATAAGATTGTGGCTGATCATCAACACCATTTTTTCCCACTGGCGTTTGGCTTGATGTTTTTTAAATGTTGAAACCTATGAAATTCAGTAAGAAACATACTCAACAGCTGAATCTCCACAGCCCTCTGGTGGTGGGAATTCCAAAGATTTCAGCACCACTACCTATGAGTGAAGAAATTCTCCCTCTTTCTAAATTCGACATGTTTTGCCCATATTCTGAGACTAAGTCTCTGAGCTGTAAGCCCCTCAGCCAGGGCAGGGATCCTTCCTTCAACTACTTTGTGTCCCTTGACCACATCCCAGAAGAGTAACAACTACTATCTAGTTTCCTTCAGGTTGTGATTCACAAAATACCTTATTGCAGACCACCTGGCATTATAATATCACAGTCTTAATGTCTCAACTAGCTTTACCCAAGAATTACCTCAGTTGCTTGCTTTGAATGTCTTTTGTCAATAACTGCATATAACATTTCTGAACACTTATGCTGAAATATCCAGATATGAACACCTGGGTGAAACTATGTGAACAGTGGGGCAACTTTGCAGAAGCATGATAGGGATACTATTAAAACTTGAATCTATCACAGTTTTGAATAGGTGAGACTTGAACAAAAAGTGTGGCCTTCTTTAATTCTGTCACCCACCAGCTGTTTGATATGGTTATGTATGATGAAAGGATTTGACAAATTGACAGACGAGTGTTGCCTAATCAGGTTAGGTGTTAGTGAATTAATGTCTCTCTCTGGTGAGACAGCAGCCATATTGACCTCTGGGACTATGACAAATTTACTTTCATGTACTAAAGATTAACCAAATATTACTGGTTTTAGAGATTGGGACATAGGAACAAAGAGCAGGAATTGGCTCGTTGCCCCTTTGAGCCTCGTACAGACAAAGGTTTGCTTTAGTTTTCCGGTTCCAAGTTGAAGCGCTGCTATTAAATCACCATCAAATTTACAAGAGTGACCACAGCGGGGCTATCTCAGGAACAGCTCTATAAGGCAATTGGGTTGTAGTTGTCATGTAACATTGGCTGAGGTTCCTCTCAGTGGCATTTTGATCAAGATACTGAATAAATGACACACATACAAATATACAAGCCAGGAATTCCCAAGTTCAGTCTCCAGTCTGTGTGCTGAGCGACCTGATTTCATTATGAATAGCAGTGGATAACAGTATACTTGGCCATAATGGTCTCAGCTCCCAATATTGATCATTATCCATGCCCTCTGTGGAGAAGTGCCTCATGTGTTAATGGCTGCATCATCTACCATGGAGATCCATGGACCCACTGATGTATATTATTTGGGTTGCATTTGATAAATTACCATTTAAGACAACTACTGAGTGTGGCCGGTACCCATTAAAAAGTAATTGCAAGAGAATTCATGATCTTCAGGAGGGAAAGAAAACAAAAATGCATTGTTTAGTCATTGCAATGCCACTATAGTTCAATGTTGCCCAATAAATGTAATGCAACTCACTGTAATGCATATATTTCTGGACATTTACACATAAATGTAAACACTACACATTATAAATGATATCTGTAAGGTAGTGTTGATGCGCTGGTAGTGTAAAATTGTATTGCACTCAATTTATAGGAGCGAATGGCCATTTTTGGGCTGCACAGGCTAGAGATCAATAAAAATCAAGCAGACATCATGAACAACCATTTCCACAGCTCACATATTTCCCATTGGTCCAGTAGAAGATACCATGGAATTAGGGTGATTATGATCCAAGGTGATGAATCTGTCAAATAAAAAATATTTCTCTGTGGCTAATATTTACAGTTTCCTTTTGGAAATACTCAATGGACTTCTTTCAGTAAGTTGATATCTCTTGCGGGGAGGAGTTTGTGTACCTTGTTGAGTTACTCAATTCTCGAACATCACTATCTCTAGGCTGTTAGTTTGCCCAGTGGATATTCCGTCACAGTTCAAGGAAATGATCTGACCAAAAGATAATACAATATGGAAGGGCCTGTACACTGGGGGATGGGGAGGAAGTAATTTTGTCTACACTACAATAGTTGTGAACCTCAAACCAGCCATAACTCTCGCTCTCGATTCTTGAACACCTGCTGTTCTATCCATCACTGTAAGCTGTTTCTTAGTTTAAAAAGGAGGGGGAGAGTATTCTTCCATTTTGAATAGTTTCTCTTCATTCACTTCAGCAGCGATATGTCGTCTGCAAAGTCATCATGATCACGTCGAAGGCAACGGAAACAGCGCCACTGAAAGACCATGAGGCACAGGGGCAGCATGAAGAGAGCGCAGATGGCTGCCATCACGTAGGCAATTGTCATCAGTGTAGACTCATCTGTCTGGGGAATGTTGTAGCCACAGTCCTCCATGTTTGTGCTAAAGAAGGGACCCTCTACCATGGCTGACCGAAACTCATCGTGCACTGAAAGCAAAGGAGACAACATTAGTCCCTGAGGCCAGGCAGCAGGGGTGTCAATGAGAAACCTGTACGATTTGCTGGTTATTCTAATCTCTACCACTCTCCTTTGTCCTGGTATCAGGAACTTCACTTCAATGAAAAGCAGATCTGCTTGCCTGAGATCTTCGTTTGCTATTTCTAAAGAGAGGATCCCAGCTGATCCAACCCAACCCAAATATCAATGTTGGAATTCTGTTGCAAGGAGTATTTAAATGGAATCTGGGTGCAGCATATTGCAAAAGCCATATTCTTCTCATACATAGAGTTCCCATCCCCGGTATCAGCCTAGTGAATTTCTGCTGCACTCCCTCAAAGTTAAGTAAATCCTTACTTAAATTGGGAAACCAAAACTTCACACAATATTCCAGGTGTAGTCCCACAAGATGTTGTATAACTGCAGTGAGACATCCCAATTTCGGAATTCCAATCCTCTTGGAATGGTCTTGCAATCTTCTTTCTGTTCTTTCTGTTCTGTCCTTGATTAAATAAACCCACAGTGAATTTGAGCAAATACAGTTCATGCTCTGGCGGTAGAATTTGTTGTAGAATTTCTTTTCACAAGATTGTAATTAGAAATGGAGAACTAAGATGATTTTCCTTTGAGTATTCAGTGCTCCTGAAGCCTTTTGAATGAACTGTACTTAGATTTTAGCTACAAAAGCTGCATCATATGATGAGTCAAATTTAAATGCATAGCCAGCCTTGCCCAGTTGCTGAGTTGGTGAAGGGAGCACGGAGCTGTGACCATTACCACAAACCGTCCAAATCTCAGATCACTGACCTCCGATATGATGCAGCGAATGCATTATAATTGAACATTTATTTGATCATACGAAACAGAAGCAGAAATATACCACTAGGTTCTCTGAGTCTGTTTCACCATTCAATAAGATCATGTTTGATCTGTCAGTGTTTTGAATTTCTTTTTTCCCATCCACCCTTGATAATTCTTGATTCTCCTGCCTAACAACAAGCTATCAACTTCTGTCTTCAAAAATATCCAATGAATCCATGTTCGCTTTCTTCAAAGTTGCACATCACTCAGAGAGTAAACAATTCTCCTCATATCCGTCCTGAAGGGATGGACCCCTAATTTTTAAACTACTCTCCTTGATTCTGGACTGAGCACCAAGCGGAAACATTGATTTCACATCCATCTTGTCAAGACGTTTCAGGTTCTTATAAACTTTAATCAAGTTATCCCTCACTCTTTGAAACTCCTGTCCAGCCCATCCTCATAAAACAACCCACTCATTCCAGGCATCAATCTAGTACATCTCCTTCAAACCACCTCCAATGTGTTTACATCTTTCCTTAAATGAGGAAACCAAATCTGTACACGGTATTCAAAAGATGGTCTCACCAATTCTCCAAACAACTATGATTCTAGAATCATAGAGTCATACAGCACAGAAACAGACCCTTCCATCCAACCAGTCCAAGCTGAACATAATCCCAAATTGAACTAGTTCCAGCTGCATGCTCCTAGCCCATATCCCTCCAAATCTTTCCTATTCATATACTTATCTAAATGTCTTTCAAAAGTTGTCATTGTGCCCACATCCACCATTTCCTCTGGCAGTTTATTCCACACACAACCACCCTCTGTGAAAAAAATTTGCTCCCATGTCTTTTTTAAATCTCTCTCTTCTCACGTTAAAAATGCCTCTTAGTCTTGAAATCCAGAATTCTGGGGAAAAGACAACTATCATTAACCATATCTATACTCCTCATTATTTTATCAACTTCTGTAAGATCAGCTCTCAACCTCCTATGCTCCAGTGAAAAAGTTCCAGTCTATCCAGCCTTTCTTTATACCTCTAACCTTCCATACCCAGCAACGTCCTGGTAAATCTCTTGTGAACCCTTAACAGCTTAATAATAATGTGATACAAATGACAAAGAATTGTGAACATGAACCCCTCGAGCCCTCTGCTCCACAACACTACCCAAGGCCCCTATTATTAATTGTATAAGTCCAATCCCTGTTTTTTGTAGCAAAATGGAATACCTCCAGACTGAACTCTATCTGCCATTTTTTTGCCCATTTACTGATTTGACAAAGATCCATTTATAATCTTAGAGAACCTTCTTCATTGTCTACTTTGCCACTGATTACATCTTTTCTTTTGTTTTCAGTTCCTCTCACAATAAAAGAGAGCATCCAATTAGGCTTCACCGTGATGTGCTGTACCTGCATACCTACACATGCAAGTCGCTCGGCATCTCAGAATTCAGAAGTAATATTCTGTTCTTTTATTTTCCCAGCCATTTTCCCGCATTGCACTCCATCTGATTCCCCGTCAGCAGCTTCCTTATGTCTTATTCACAACATACTTTCCCACCTATCTTGGTGTTGTCTGCAAATTTAGCTACTGGGCCTTAGCTCCCTCATTTAAGTCATTGACGTAAATTGTAAGAAGTTGAAGCCTGAGCATAGACACTTACAAGACTCCACTCATTAGATCCTGCCCAGCAGATGAAGGCCCATTCATGCTTACTTCCTGTTTTCTTTCAGACAGCCAATCCCCTATCCATGCTACTGTGTTACCTACTGCACAATGAGTTTATATTCACTTGATCAAAGGCCCTTTTGAAATCCAAATACAGTCCATTTAAAAGGCTTCAGGATCATTGACTGTTCAAAGGAAAATCATCTTGGTTCTCCATTTCTAATTGCAATCTTGTGAAAAGAAAGTCTACACCAAAAGTACTGCCAGAGCATGAACTGAATCAGCTCAAACTCGCTGCGGGTTTGTTTAATCAAGCGATGTGAACTGAAAGAGAATTGCAAGATATTTTCAAGAGGATTGGAATTCAGATGTGGGATGTCTTACTGCAGTTATACAAGGCCTTGTGAAACTGCACCTGGAATACTGTGTGAAGTTTTGGTTCCCCAATCTAATGCCAGAGGTTGTTTCTTTACTCAGAGAGTAGTCGGGGCGTGGAACAGTAGTAGACTTGCCAACTTTAACCATTTAAATGGTTATTGGATAAACATATGGATGAAAATGGAATAGTGTAGGATAGATGGGCTTCAGACTGGTTCCACAGGTTGGCGCCGACATCGAGGGCCAAAGGGCCTGTACTGCGCTATAATGTCCTACGTTCTAAGTGAGGATTTATGAGGCTGATACTAGGGATGGCAGCACTGCAATATGAGGAGAGATTAGCTCAACTGGGCCTGAACTCGTCAGAGTTTAGAAGAATGAGAGGGGATTGGATTGAAGTGTGAAATATTCTAACAGGTGGAGACAATTGGATGCAGGGCGGATATTTCCCCTGGGTGGTGAATCAAGAATTGGGGGATAAAGTATCAGGGGATCAGGTAGGCTCTTTAGGATTGAAATGAGGAAACATTGCTTCACTCAGAGGGAGGGGTCAACCTTCAGAATTCACTTCCATGGAAAGCCTGTAGATACCTGCTCACTGAGTATATTAAAGAAATGAGATTGGTGCATTTTTAGATATTAAAGGTAACTGTGGAGAGAAAGTGGGAATATGGCATTGAGACAAAGCATCAGCTATGGTTCTATTGAATGATAGAGCAGGTTTGAAGGGCTGAAAGGCCTATTCCAGCACCTAGTTTGTACGTTTTCATATCTTGGATGTATTAAGTGGAGACAGTGAGCAAAGGAGAGTGGAGGTATGTTTGGATCAGCACAGCTAGAGTGTGCACGTTATCAGAAATTATGGCAGGGAGAGGCCAGTCAGTCAGAAACACACTACATTCACAATGTGGAGCTACACTGTGCACCCAGCCTTTCTTTTACAAAGCTCTGTCCACCCAACTACCTTTCTTCACTGAGGAGAATGATGGACAAAAAGACTGAGGAATATTTTGTGGAAGTTCCTCAAATGTTGCCCTTGAGTTTGCTTTCTCCCCACATGACAGTCAAGGGAAATGAAACGGTGAGGGAGAATAGGGAGGGGGAGGGACAGTTTGTTAGAGAGAGGGAAAATGGCACAGGATGGAGGACAAGCAGAGAGAGGAGTGAGAGAGAGGGTAGGCAGAGGGAGGGGGGGGATTGAGAAACAGAAGAGTAGAGAGAGAAGGATAGGCAGTGGGAGGATGGAAAGTGAGGAGGGGTGCAGAGAGAGAGGAGAAAAAAATACTAAGAGCAGGAAGTGCTGGAGAAATTCAACGGATCTGGTAACACCTATGGAGAGAGAAACAGAGTTAACATTTTGAGTCTGATATGACTCTTCTTTAGCTCTGTTTTTATTCGAGCAATGTGCAGTCTTTCTTGCAGGACTGGCTACATGGAAAACAGGTGATTTTCTTACTGTAATCCAGTTGGTATTTAATCCAAGTTTACCACCCCAAACAGAACCAAATGCTCTTTTTTGTAAGCAATTATTATTAGTCCTCTTGCCTTGCCTCCATGTCTCCAATTAACCATGCCATCATAGTTCTCTGAGGCCTACAAACCCTGGGGAACATTCACTGAGCCCCCTTCCTTCCTTTCTGCGATAAAGAGAAAATCTGCAATGATCTGTGCTACAACTTGAGTCAGACCGTAAATCCAGGTATTTTAACACCAAGGTTGCTTTTAAATGATTTACTTATTCAGTAGCTGAATATGTGAGGTAAAGTTAACATTAATATTGCATTCTACAATTGTATCTACTGAACATTACAGTGAAATAAAACCCTTTATATTAAGGCGCCCTTGCATCTAGAGTGGGTGGATGGAAGGAGAGATTTATAATCTGATTAAAAACCACATGCGATGATGTAGGTGCTAAAACTGTTTAACAACTTCGACTTGGAAACTTACTTTAAATCACTTATCAAATAAAGAAGAAGACTGAATTAGTACAGCAAGTATAAAATCTGATATATTTGATTTACCAAAGTTCTTGGGGCCACGAAACTATTTTGCTTTTGTCATCTTCCTTTATTGAAATTTAAATCTTCATGTTCTCCTTGTTCCTTTACAACTTTGCTTTTCTGGATTTTCGAATGAGACTTTTTGTATCAATTTACCTTCTCTTTCCTGTGCTTATCAGGGTAAAAGCCGATAGCATTGGGCATATGGTCCTGGGTCAGTATCTTGTCATTCCAGGTCCAGGTTTTATTGCAGAGTGAAGCTTCTCTTGTCTTAATAACATGCATCAGTCCAGAGTTTAATTGGAGGACCACTGTGTGACAATTTACCATCTCCCACGTCGCTACTAGATTGCCTTTCCCTGTGAATCTACCAGTTTGTGGTGAATTAGAGCCAATTTGGTGTGGTTCTGTTGCTAGGGCTCAGTACCTAGTACAAAGGTTAAGCTTACCTAAATGCGATCTACTATACTTTAATGAAAAGATTAGATTAGATTCCCTACAGTATGGAAACAGGCCCTTCAGCCCAACAAGTCCATACTGACCCACTGACAAGTAACCCACCCAGACGCTATATTTACTGCTGACTAATGCATCTAACATTATGGGCAATTTAGCACGGCCAATTCACCTGACCTGCACAGTTCTGGATTGTGGGAGGAAACTGGAGCACCCAGAGCAAACCCACACAGACACGGGGAGAATGTGCAAGCTCCACACAGACAGTCACCTGAGGCGGGAATCAATCCTGGGTCCCTGGCACTGTGAGGCAGCAGTGCTAACCACTGTGCCACCCATAAGGGGCTATGCAGAGGTGCAATCTTTCAGAACAGCAGTGCAGTGGTGGAACACAGGTTATTTTTTTCTTGGCTGACCCTTACCTCAACAGTTACTGCTGGGGAAACAAAACTCTGACTGCATCTGTGGAGAGAGAAAAACAGCTCAGGGACCTGATACATTAACGCAATTGCTCTGTCCACAGATGCTGTTGAGTTTTTCTTTTCCCAACACGTACTGTTGAGATAAGGGTCAGCCAAGAAAACAAAAGCCTGTGTCCCATCGCTGCACTACTGTTCTGAAAGACTGAATCTCTGCCAGACTAGCTGAGCATTTCCAACACCTTTTGACCCTATTTCAGATTTTCAGTGTCCACATTAATGTTCTTTCAGTGTGCTCTAATCTTCGTTTAGCTGAAGCAGGGAGGTTTTGAAACAGGGAGGCCACGGCGTGGTGGCAGGGGTGGGGAATCTTGAGACGGTGCGAGGTGGGGGGGTAACTGCATCTTCCTATAAATATGGAACAGGAGCAGAGAGGGATCTTTGGTCCATTCTCCTGTCATTCTGGACAGCAACGGTGAAAGGATGACAGCATTCAGTGATTTACACTCATGATTTAAGATGGTGTCTGGATTGGAATCGCAAGAACTAAAGGGAGGAGGGCTGTAAAAGGAGGATTCTGTTGAGTGTCACCTTTGCATTTCTTTTTATTCACTAAAAGGATGTGGGCCTCACCGCTGGGCCCACATTTATTGCCCACCCTAGTTGCCCTGGCGAAGGTGGGTGGTAAGCTGTCTTCTTCAACCGAAAGTGCTTAAACAGATATTTTGACACACTCCACTCACCGTGACAAGTGCTAACTGCAAATCCAATGCGTTTGCGAGCACGGTCAAAGACAACATAAAACCCCTCCATGATGACGGCGCCCATCACGGTTCCTGTGGTAGACTGGGAGATGGCAAACTTATAGCAGTCATCCTGAGAAGTGGCCACATCCTCCACTGGACGCAGATATTGCTGTGAATAAAAGGAATGGAGCTTCGGAAGTCAGTCACACACTTGTGACCAGGCTGTGATTGCCCAAACCTAGAACCCTCACAGCCCACATTGGGAATGGAGAGAGAAGCATAAGGCAGTGACAGAAGGAGGCTATTCAGTCTGTCCTGTTGATGCTATCTCTCTGCTAGAGCATCTCTGCTAGTTTCACTCTCTGACCCTTCCTTCTTCGCCTGTAATTTTATTTTCTCTTCAGGCGTTTACACAGTTATTAACCTCAATAAGGGAAACTAGCCAATCAGAAGGTCAGTGGTGTGGCTGTACAGTTATACAGCATGGAAACTGACCCTGAAGTCCAACCAGTCCATGTCAGCCATGTTCCCAAACTAAACTAGCTCCACATGCCTGCACTAGGCCCGTACCCTTCCAAACCTTTCCTCTTCATGAACCTATCCAAAAGTCTTTTAAATGTTGTAACCCACATCCACCACTTTCTCTGGCAGTTTATTCCACTCACTGTGCTAAAACGTTCCCCTTGTGTCCTTTTTAGATCTTTCTCCTCTCACCTTAATGTTTACTGTCACTGGGATAAAGGTTCGTAGTTTCAGTGTTTATATTTTTAATTAGTATTATTTTGTTCATTACATTTATAGTCATCTAACTGTCATGTTAAGATTTGATGTGTGGCACATTAGAGGTAAAAACAATGACTGCAGATGCTGGAAACCAGATTCTGGATTAGTGGTGCTGGAAGAGCACAGCAGTTCAGGCAGAATCCAAGGAACAGCGAAATCTAACCTGAGCCTCTGGATTACTGGTCTCATAGCAATACAACGGGCTACTGTGCCCCTAACTCCATGATGAGAATATGACAATTGACCTTGGTGTACTTGAGTGAGGAAGCCAGATTCATCTCAGCAAACTCCACAGTCCTTCAAGATATCAGCACTCTTCCAATTCTGGAATTCCTGATTTCAATCGCTCCACCATTGGTGGTGACCGTACTTCCAATTGTCTCGGTCCTAAGCTCTGGAATACCTGACATCTTTTTGCCTCTTCATCTTGTTTTCCTCTATTTAAGATGTACAACTCAGCAAGCTTACTGTCACCTGACATAATATCTCCCTATATAGCTGGTGTCATTTTGTTTTATAATGAGCACGGGAACATTTTATTATGTTAAAAGATGCGGCATAAATATAAGCTGTTGTGGTTGCTTAATAACCTGCCAAAATTCATTGTCTCAATTTGTCATCCTTGGCAAGCAAGGAAACATTGAGCTCGAGATATCACTGAGTTTCTAGCAGCAGTGAAATCTCCTTTCTGAGTCAGTGAAGGGACGTCCGTATGGGAGGAATGCTGAAATAATCCTCACCCTTCATTCTGCCTTTTTCCCTGTTCTCTCCATGATCCACTCATAAATCTCACTACTGGCTGAAGTATGAAAGGCAAAAGATAAGCAAGAGGAGTAGACAGAAGGCTGGGTTAATAATTCCAGCACTAACAAAGAGCCAGAGACCCAAAACTCTATTTCACTCTCTGCCAAAACAGCCTCTTGAGACTTTCCAGCATTCTCTATTTTTACTCTAGATTTACTGACCCCTCAATATTTTATTCTTGCTATATTCATGGTTCATCTGGACCATAAGAACTAGAAACAGTAGTAGGCCATTCAGTCCCTCTAGTCTACTGTAGCATTCAATGGCTGATCTGAATGTAGCTTCAACTCCACACTCCTGCCTTTTCTGTTTCCCAATCACTTAATTAACAAGTTACCTTTGTCTACCTTAGAAATATTCAATTACCCTCCTCAACTGCTGTCTGGAGAAGAGAGTTCTGAAGACTCACGACTCTCTGAGGCAAAAGAATCCTCTTCAAATGTGTTTTAAGTGAGTGACCCCTGATTTTTATTCTGTGCTCTCCTGTTCTACTCTCTCTCAAAATGGGAAAATATACTTTCAGCATCTGCTCAAGACGACATCCCATTTTCGAATAAACTCCAGCAGCCTATCCATCTCTACCTCCTAAGATTTCTACCTTCTACCACCTCCCCCCCCCCTCCATTTTTACAGAGCAGTGAGGAGAGAGGGCGGAGAGAAGCGAGGGCGGCCAGGAAGGGCATGTTTTCCCACTTAAAAAGGAATTTACCTCGGGAGTCAGGCCTCCATTTTTACAGAACGGTGAGGAGAGAGGGCGGAGAGAAGTGAGGGCTGCTGGGAAGGAAAAGCGTGAGAACCGTTTTTAAAGGAGCAAAAGAGGGAGAGGCCACAACGAGGTGCAGCCGGCTGCCAGGTATATATTTGGGCAGCGGCTGAATCCTGAGACACTACCTACCCGCCCTCCCCCTCTAACCAAAAAAAGGACTCTCGTGTGTTGCTAAGGTAAGGCGCTTCAATTGATATTTCTTGCGTATCATGTTATTGATTAAACGTTTACTGTTAGTTGGTTACTTGAATAAGACCATAGAAAAGTACTAGAAATTATTTAACTCATAAATTTGTATAAATTAATTAAAGAAGTAGAGATGGTTGGATAGGTGATGTGCTGTTGCTGTATGATGTGGGAGCTGGCTGATCCCATTGTGAATGGCAGTGACCACATCTGCAGCAAGTGTTGGTTGCTGGAAGAACTCCGGATCAGAGTTGATGATCTGGAATCTGAGCTTGAAACACTGCAGCACATCCGGGAGGGGGAGAGTTACCTGGACGCTTTGTTTCAGGAGGCAGTCACACCTGGGAGATTAAGTAATTCAAACTCAGTTAGTGATCAGGAATAACAGAGTGTGACTGTAAATGAGGCAGGTAGGGGGACTCTGAGTTCAGGAGTGCAGTAGCCTCAGCCCTTGACCTTGTCCAACAGGTATGAGATTCTTGCTCCCTATGCGGATGAGGAAAAGGGCTGTGGACAGGATGAGCCAGCTGACCATGGCACCATGGTGCAGAAGGCCACTCAAGAGGGGGGAGCAAAAAGATAAGTAGTTGTGGGGGATTCTACAATTAGGGGGACAGATAGTATCCTTTGCGAGTGAGATCGGGAGTCCCGCATGGTGTGTTGCCTGCCAGGGTGCAGGACACCTCTGACTGGCTTCGAAGGATACTGGAGCGGGAGGGGGAGGATCCAGTTGTTGTGGTCCACGTTGGCGCTAACAACATAGGCAAGGCACGGTGGCACAGCGGCACGGTGGCACAGTGGTTAGCACTGCTGCCTCACAGCGCCAGAGACCCGGGTTCAATTCCCGCCTCAGGCGACTGACTGTGTGGAGTTTGCATGTTCTCCCTGTGTCTGTGTGGGTTTCCTCCGGGTGCTCCGGTTTCCTCCCACAATCCAAAGATGTGCAGGGTCAGGTGAATTGGCCATGCTAAATTGCCCGTAGTGTTAGGTAAGGGGTAAATGTATGGGTGGGTTTCGCTTCGGCGGGTTGGTGTGGACTTGTTGGGCCAAAGGGCCTGTTTCCACACTGTAATCTAATCTCATCTAATCTAAAAGAGGCTAGGGTGGAGGACCTGTTTGGGGATTATCAAGCACTAGGAAGGAAATTGAAGAACAGGTCGTCGAGGGTCATAGTCTCCGGATTACTGCCCGAGCCACGTGCTAATTGGCATAGGGATAACAAAATTAGGGAAGTAAACATGTGGCTAAGAGGTTGGTGTGGGAAAGGGGGATTCTATTTCATGGGGCATTGGCATCAGTTTCGGAACCGGAGGGATCTGTACCGATGGGACGGTCTCCACCTGAACCGATCTGGAACCAGTGTTCTGGCGGAAAGGATAAATAGGGTGGTCAGTAGGACTTTAAACTTCTGAGTCGGGGTAAGGTAAAAAGAAAGTGACAGGGAGTATGGAGTCAAGTAGAAAGATAAGCAGCAGGTTAGAATGTGTGCAGGGTTAAAGTTCAAGTCACATTAGGAATGAAGCAAAAAGGAAGGATAACTTAGGACATATTACTAGAGATGTTGGAAACCATGAGGATAAGAAAATTAGCTTTAAGGCGCTTTACCTGAATGCTCATGGTATTCATAACAAGGTAGATTAATTAATGCACAAATCATCGTTAATGATTATGATGTGGTAGGCATCACAGAGATGAGGTTACAGGGGGTTCAGGACTGGCAGTTAAACATCCAAGGATTTACAATTTATCAAAAAGACAGGGAGGTGAGCAGAGGGGGCGGGGCTGCCTTGTTAGTTAAGAATAAAATTAAATCTATGACACTGAATGACATAAGGTCAGAGGATGTGGAGTCTGTGTGGGTGAAGTTGAGGAACCACAAAGGCTAAAAAACACCATAATGGGAGTTATGTACAGACCTCCCAGCAGTGGCCAGGACCAGGGGCACAAGATGTACCGGGAAATAGATAGAAGGCATGTCAGAAAGGCAAGGTCATGGTGATCATGGGGGACTTCAATATGCAGGTGGACTGGGTGAATAATATTGCCGGTGGAACCAAAGAAAGGGAATTTATGAAATGCTTACAGGATAAAGGATGGCTTTTTGGAACAGCTTGTGATGGAGCCCACAAGGGAGCAGGCTATTCTGGACTTCATGCTATGTAATGAACCAGACTTTATAAAAGATCTTAAAGTAAGGGAACACAGGAAGCAGCGATCATAATATGGTAGAGTTCAGTCTGCAGTTTGAAAGAGAGAAGGCAAAGTCGGATGTAATGGTGTTACAGTTAAATAAAGGTAATTACAGGGACATGAGAGAGGGACTGACCAAAATTGACTGGAAGCAGAGCCTAGTGGGGAAGACAGTACAGCAACAAAAGTAGGAGTTTCTGGGTGTAATTGAGGACACAGGACAAAGGCTCATCCCAAAGAAAAGAAAGATTATCCGGGGAGGGAGAAGCGATTAGAAAGCCATGGCTGACAAAGGAAGTTAGGAAATGTATCAAAGAAAAAGAGAGAGCCCATAAAGTGGCCAAGAGCACTGGGAAATCAGACAATTGGGAAGATTACAAAAACAAACAGAGGATAACAAAGAGAGAAATAAGGAGGATCAAATATGAAGGTAGGCTAGCCAGTAATATGAGGAATGATAGTAGGAGTTTCTTTCAATACATAAGAAACAAGCGAGAGGCAAAAGTAGACATTGGGCCACTCCAAATTGATGCAGGAAGGCTAGTGCTAGGAGATAAAGAAATGGCTGAAGAACTTAATAAATACTTTGTGTCAATCTTCACAATCGAAGACATGAGTAATATCCCAACAATTAAGGAGAGTCAAAGGGCAGAGTTGAGTATGGTAGCTATTACAAAAAAGGAAGTGCTAGAAAAGCTAAAAGGTCTAAAAATTGATAAATCTCCTGGCCCCGATGGGCTACATGCTAGAGTTCTGAGGGAGGTGGCTGAGGGAATAGCGGAGGCACTGACTGTGATCTTTCAAAAATCACTGGAGTCAGGGAAAGTCCCAGATGAATGGAAGACCGCTGTTGTAACCCCCTTGTTCAAGAAAGGATCAAGATAAAAGATGGAAAATTATATAGCTTGGTTGTTGGTAAAATTATAGAATCCATTGTTAAGGATGAGATTTCTAAATTCTTGGAAGTGCAGGACCGGATTACAACAAGTCAGCATGGATTTAGTTAGGGGAGGTCATGCCTAACAAACCTGTTAGAATTCTTTGAAGAGGTAACAAATAGGTTAGACCAGGGAAACCCAGTGGATGTTATCTATCTAGACTTCCAAAAGGCCTTTGATAAGGTGCCTCACGGGAGGCTGCTGAGTAAGGTGAGGGCCCATAGTGTTCGAGGTGAGCTACTAGCATGGATTGAGGATTGGCTGTCTGACAGAAGGCAGAGAGTTGGGATAAAAGGTTCTTTTTCAGAATGGCAGCTAGTGACAAGTGGTGTCCCTCAGGGTTCAGTGTTGGGGCCGCAGTTGTTCACTTTATAAATCAATGATCTAGATGAAGGGACTGGGGGTATTCTAGCTAAGTTCACCGATGATATGAAGTTAGGTGGGCAGGCAGGTAGTACTGAGGAGGTGGGGAGGCTACGGAAACATTTAGACAGTTTAGGAGAATGGTCCAGGAAATGGCTGATGAAATTCAATGTGAGCAAATGTGAGGTCTTGCACTTTGGAAAAAAGAATACAGGCATGGACTATTTTCTAAATGGTGAGAAAATCCATAAAGCCAAAGTACAAAGGGATCTGGGAGTGCTAGTCCAGGATTCTCTAAGGTTAACTTGCAAGTTGAGTCCGTGATTAAGAAAATGAATGTAATGTTGTCATTTATTTCAGGAGGGTTGGAATATAAAAGCAGCTTCTGAGACTTTTAAAGCTCTAATTTGGCCCCATTTAGAATACTGTGTCCAATTTTGGGCCCGGCACCTCAGAAAGGACAAACTGGCACTGGAGCGTGTCCAGCGGAGATTCACACGGATGATCCCTGGAATGGTAGGCCTAGCATACGATGAATGACTGAGGATCCTGGAATTGTATTCATTAGAGTTTAATAGGTTGAGGGGAGATCTAATAGAAACTTACAAGATAATGCATGGCTTAGGTGGTCGCTAGGAAGTTGTTTCTGTTAGGCAGGAGACTAGGACCCGTGGGCATAGTCTTAGAATTAGAGGGGGATCAATTTAGGACGAAAATGAGGAGATATGTCTTCAGTCAGAGAATAGTGGGCCTGTGGGATTCATTGCCACAGGATGCAGTGGAGGCAAGGACATTAAATGTCTTCAAGGCAGAGATCGATAAATTCTTGATCTTGCAAGGAATTACGGGCTATGGGGAGAATGTGCATAAGTGGTATTGAAATGCCCATCAGCCATAATTAAAAGGCAGAGTGGACTCGATGGGCCAAATGGCCTGACTTCCACTCCTATGTCTTATGGTCTTATAACCCTCCCCAGCCATTTGTGGCTACATGAGAGGGTTTTAGGTTGTTAGTTTTAATGAATTTGTTAATTTGGCCCAAACATAGAGTTCACAACCAAAATTCTCACACAGAAGATCTATCTGGTTTGCACTGAATTTGACCTAAGTGAATAAATTATCTAAGATAACAGTAAGTTTAGAGTACAGAACTTGAGTATTGTGTCTTGCACTCAGGACAATTCACAAGAATAGCAATTTAAGGGAAACACCATTGGTATTATTGAAAAGTGCCTGATGAGTGTAAGACGAAAGACTTCGACAAAATGTGTCATTTTTCAGCAGTATTAGAGAAAAATTAAGTCCATTGAATGTTAGAATTGCGAGGGGTAAACCCAGCTTGCATGCACTTACTTGTGGTAGGATAGTGATTTGGAAAGATTGATTAGTGGCCTCCCCCATGAGGTAGAGTGATATTGTCGGGAAGATATGCCAGGGCGTGGTGCCAATCTGCCAGCAAACCAGCTGCTCACCCAACCAAAAACCATCCGGGAATTTCTCTGTCTGTCAAAAGAGGAAAAAAAAGTTAAAAACCATGAAGGTAACAATGAGGATCATGAATATTTCATTGTCCCAGATGCCCTCAATAAAGAGCAGATGTTGTACATGTTTCGAAATAGTGTTATTTATCATTTAAACATGCATTTGTGTGTTACATATATTAAGTTATTAAGGCACATGGGAGTCTGACCATGGTCAATTCTCAAGAGCTAGACAATGAAGATCGCCACTTGGCTCAAGATATCTATAAAGTACTTATAATCGTGCCCCAACTGTAGAGTATCTCTGATTCCATGCTCAGGAGAGACCCTTGCAGATATTCATGGCTCTGTGTTTTTTTATTCATTCACAGTATGAGGGCATTGCTAGCTAGGCCAGTATTTATTGCCCATCCCTAATTACTCAGAAAGCAGTTAAGAGTCAACTGCATCACTGTGCGTCTGGAGTCATATGTTGGCCACATCAGGGAAGGAAACCAGATTTCTATTGAATTCAAATTCCAACATCTGCCATGGCAGAATTTGAACCAGGTCCCCAGAACATTATTGAGACTGGTAGTTCAGTCATAATACCATTAGGCCATCACCTTTGAGTATGAAGAGGAACTTCCTTAATCAGTCCCACTTTAACATATACTTCTTTTGTCTTTTATTACAAGCACTGTCCAAGACTGTCGTTTATTTTTATTTGTTTACAGGATGTGGCTGTCGCTGGCTGGGCCAGCATTTATTATCCATCCCCAACTGTCCGTGAGAAGATGGTAGTGAGCCGCCATCTTGACATTCTGCAATCCATGAAGGGAGAGAAGGGGAATGTCTGAGTGCTGTTGGAAAGGGAGTTCCAAGATATTTATCCAATGACAGTAAAGTGACAGCAATATTGTTCCAACTCTGGGTGGTGTGTGACTTGAGGGGGACCTGTACAGTTCCATGCATCTGCCAACCTAGTCCCTCCAGGTGGAAGAGGTCACCGCTTTGGAAGGCATGTTTGGAGGAGCCTTTGTGAGTTTCTCCTCCTGAAACAGTTCCTGTGAAGTCACTTCCTGGATGCTTCCATCAAGACTGAAAACCCAGGTTCCATAAATGTCAGTCATTTGATGTTTGAGACCAGCGTTCCTCATGGAGGAAACTAAGACCCCGGGGTCTCTCATTTAAGACACAGACGGGGAGGAAATCCTTCCTTCAGAGAGACTTTAATGCTTGGAATGCTCTTCTCTATTAACAATGTCATCAAACATAAGCTTCTCCTCCCTATTGGCATTATAAGTCTATGTACAGCACATGGACGCAGCAGTTCAAAAAAGCAGCTCACCAACACCTTCTCAAGGGCTATTACAGTCAGCCAGCAACACTCACAACCCATGAATGAATTTTTTACATTCCATAATTGCATAGCCTTCTGAGAGAAAATAATTCTCCTCATCCCTGTCCTGAAAGTGTAAACCTCCTCACTTCATAACTGCCACCCCACACCACACTGTTCTGGACTGACCCACGACAGGAAACATCCTTCCCATGTCCACCTTGTCAAGCCCTTTGAGAATATTATACACTCATTGAATGATGGTCTTCAGCTGATTCTCAGTAGCTATGCTGGTGAGGTCAAACTTGGGCAGTGTTTTTGCTTGACCTCCTCCATCGTCTACTGGTTTGATGAATACTGCTCCAAAACCATTGCGCATTTTGAGAAGAGGTCCGCTCATATTTATGCAGCCCTTCTAACATCACCTTTAGCTAATTTACTAACATTCATGGAGTCTGCATGAAGCCCATTATTGTTCTTACAAAATGAGGAATTTTACCCTGGGGTACTGCTCATTCACCGACATAGTTTAGTCCATATGTGAGGACTTTGTGATTAGGCTGGCACTTCTAGTTCAGAATCAGCTACAAGTTTTTTTTTTCCCAGGGTTGGGGAATTGGGGACTAGAGGGCATCAGTATAAAGGTAAGAGAGGAAACAATAAAAGGGAACCTGAGGGGCAACATTTTTACACAGAGGGTGGTGCGCATATGGAATAAGCTGTCAATGGAAGTGGTTGAGGTGGGTACATTAACAATATTTAAAAGGCATTTGGACAAATACATGGTTGGGAAAGGTTTAGAAGGATTTGGGCCACGTGCAGGGAAATGGAGTTAGCGTTGATGGACATTTTGGCCGGCATGGACCACTTAGGGCCAAAGGGCCTGTCTCCATGCTGTAGAACTCTATGACTCTAAGTTTGGCCTCTTTCTTGTTCCCTGATTTCAGGATGGTTTCGTTCATTTGCTCAGAAGTTACTTTTTAGTTTCTAATAATAGAATCAACCTTAAACTGTAAAGATGAACCAAAGCCTGAAAGGATGGAGAGTTCTCAGTACACCGAGATATTCCCTGATGCCATGAGCTGATTTTCTGACAGCTAAACAGACAATCCATCAAAAATATTTGTCAGAATGAGAGTCTGTGACTTCAAGCCCATTGCGTTTGGGATTCATCACTGTACTCAAGATGGTACTTCAAAAAATAATTCCTAACGGTCTCAAATTCTGCCCAAAAATAGAATTTGCTGCACAGTTTCCCATTGCAGGAAATTATTTGATCTGCAGCTAATGAAAGCAACAAAAAACTTATATTTTTACAGCATTTCTCACAACCTAAGGTAGTTCCAAAGTGTTTTTATAGCCAATGATGTACTGTGTAAAGTTTAGTCACTGTTACAGGATAGGAAACATAGCAAACTTCCAGAAATAGCTATGTGATTATGGCCATTGCTCTCTCTCTCTTTGTGATATTGGTATTGAGACCAATATTGGCCAATTCACTGGAGAGAACTTCCCTGCTCTCCAGGAAACTGTGCAGTGACCTTTTTTCAAAAAAAAAAGGCCAGATTGAATTTTGTATTAATGGCTCATCTGAAAGCTGCCATCTGTTCTGATAATTTGTTGCATTGTCATCAGTGGGAAGATTTAATGGGCATTTACTTTTCTCCATTGTTCCTACAAGTGCTGATAAATGGGTGTTCAGTTCCATGGGGGCTGATGCCCTCCTATGTCTTGTTACATACATCTTCTTTTCAACATAATTGCAGCACTCAGTGAACTGAGCTAGAGACTATGCACTGTACATGCAATCTCTGCCACTGCTGCTTTCAGACTGACTACAAGACAGGGGACTAGTACATCATATCTTGGATCAGTGGTAACTGTGATTGACAGCAGTTTAAGGCATGCCCCCTTAAATGTATATACACATCACATCTCACCCAAGTGCTGCTCTTCATTCACTAGAATCTGAATCTTGAGTGAACGTAATCAATTTTGAGAATCACCACATGTCAAAATCAACTTGAGAGAAGTCACAGAATTCCTATACTGTGGAAGCAGGCCATTCAGCCCATCAACTCCACAATGACCCTCCAAATCCTGGAGGGATCCCACCCAAATCCTGTCCCCTTTCCTATTCCTGCATTTCCCGTAGCGAATCCACACAGCCTGCACACTACAGGGCAATCTAGCATGACCAATCCACCTAACCTACACATCTTTGGATTGTGAGAGGAAACTGCAGGACCCGGAGGGAACCCACACAGACACAGAGAGAATGTGCAAACTCCATACAGACAGTTGTCCGAGGGTAGAATCAAACCCAGATCCCTGGCACTGTGAGGCAGAAGTGCTAACCACTGAGCCACCGTACCATCCCTACTGTATGATGATCAAATGTGGTGACAGCAGCAGAGGATACTCAGGGGACATTTGATTGAGAATGAACAAGATTATGACAGGTTTGAACGAGGTAGAAAAAGGAGAAGCTGCTCTCATGACCTGATCGTAGAGGGACTAGGGGGTCACAGCTTTAAGGTTTTGGGAAGAGTTGCAGGAGGAGAATGTTTTTGGAACAGCTTATACTTATTGATCTGAAACTCAGTGTTCACAAGTGTGGTGGATGTGGAAGTGATCAATAATTTCAAAAGGGAAATGTTTTGCGTACTCAATGGAAATAAATCTGCAAGCCCACGGGCTTCGATGGGGCTGGCTGGGTTGCTCCATGTCAAGCCTTCTTCTGTGCACCAACTGACTCTGACATCACCTCCAAAATGGGGCCAATTATAGTATTTCCTTTGTTGCTTGGTTAAAGAATCATCTCACTCTGCAATTTAACCCAGATCTGTAAAATGACCCGCTGCAGCATCATTCACCTGTATGTGCCTTTGAAGAAATGAGGCCATTTGGCCCATGATGCCTGTGCTATCCAATCAGTCACACCCATTTCCTCTAGCACTACAAATGACTGACTTCACGGTTATAAATCTAAATATACCTTCCTTGAGGAGGAGGAATGGAGAGCAATAAGGGTCTTTCAAAAATTGCATCATCTTTCCTTCATTTTACGAAACAATACTTAACAGAAGACGCAGCTTTGATAGATTTCACTGCAGCTTGGAACACCTTCTTGGGCAGCCGAAGGTTTGTAGTCCCACTGTCCACGATGCTCTTGTCGTAGTTATACTGGAGAAAATCAAACATGAAATGGAATTCATTTTCAAGGCAAACACATAATGGGGGTTATGCAGTTGTACATAAGTGAGCTGTTCTGGAAACACAAGCAGCAGTGAGGGTGGTAAATAAGACGGTACCTGCTCGCTCTGCTTCTGTTAGTGAGATGCTGGAGGCAGAAAGGCGCTTAATTGGTCAGGATGATGATGGGCCTGAAATGCAGCCTCATCCCCCAATACTGACCTGGGGTCTGGGTCACCCTGAGATCCTGGGACTTCAGTAAGTGTCCTCCCCAAGGGTGCTGCTGAGGGAAACATCTGCTGGCCACAAACTAAGTCTTGCTAAGCGTGACTTCTGCCCGTGGGGTGCTGATTGCAGTGAAGGGCTTGCTCCTGGCCTTGCCACTGCCTTATTGGTCTGGGGTTTGGCAGACCTTCAGAAAAAACAGAGGCAGCATATTTCCTCACTGCCTTCTTAGGTAGCAGAAGAGACACCTGACCCCTGGACAAGGTTCCACCCATGGATGCTGTTCAGTCCCTGTCATTAAATCACAAATACATCATACTCTAGTGAGAATAAGTTCCAATTCACAATGTGATTACAGTGCACTTCACACTGGGCTTGCTTCAGTGTGTGGGTCATGTGCTTCACTCTGTCGGTCTATCTCACCTCCTTACAGTCCAGGTTCAGGTCCTGTCCATTGATCTCAATCTTCACTATAATGACCTCGTAATACCACTCCTTCCTGATTGGCGTAAACCAGATGTTGCCCAGATAAAGGGAAGAGTCAATGCCACCAATTATCTACAACATGATGGAAGAAATGGTTAAGAGCATTGTGTAAAGCTGTCCCTAACCAACACTTACTACTTAAACATATCTGCAAATATTACTTGTAGCTATTTAGGAATCCTTGTTCCTCAGATGGTTCAGAAACTGATCAGAATTGATTTATAAGAACAATTGTAGGTCAATCTGGCTCCTCAATCATGTTCTGCCTTTCCATCAGATCTTGGCCGCTCTGTATCTTAACACCATCTAATCCGTGCAAACTAAATGGTCTTTATTTCCATTCCTGCTCTGGATACTGGGTTAGCTGATATCAATCAAAGTTGCAGAGAAGAGAGTAAAAATCAGCTTTCCTTTGTCCGTGTAATGGGAGAAATTAAGGTTTCAAACCTTGGTCTCCAGTTAGCACAGAGACCTGGTGAGGAAGATAACAACCTCCCTCCAACCCGTGGTCAACTCACAGTTAAACTGAATAAGGCACCTGAAAGCAGCTGTCATCAGTGAAGTCATACCCCAGTTGCTGTCACCTTCTTTAGGAGATGAAATACCATCAGAAATAGCAGCAGGTGCTGACCCTCGTTCCCCTTGAGCCTGCTCCGCTATTTAATGTGATCATGGTTAATCTGCTACGCAAGTCCACTTTCCCATCTGATCTCTGTAAACTTTGATTTCTGTAAAACTCAAAAATCCATATTCCTCAGCCTTGAATTTAACCAATGATTGAGTGAACGGAATCTCTTCTTATCTCAGCCTGAAATGCCTCACCCTCTATTTTCCTGAGACCCAAAGTCTAGACTTTCCAGGCAAGTGGTCCAGACTGTCGGTATTTCCCTTGTCAAACCCTGGCAGAATCTGATATGTATCAATGATAAGCTAAGGTGGCTGAATAGCTGGTTTCTCTTACTGAGCAGTATAGGTTTGCTGAGGTTAACATAAAGAACTCTCCTTCTCAACCTCCCTGCTTTGCCTGAGGAACGGTGACCCTCAGGGTAAACCACTGCCAGTAGTTTGTCTCTAATGAGATAGCAGCCCTATGGACTGTAGCAGTTTGATGACTTCACTTGAAAGCTCGTTTAACGCAATCTCCTCTTGTCCTCCAGCACTCTCTTTCCAAGCAATGGTATCTGTCTTATAGAAACTAGCAGACAAAGACAGTAACAGAGGGCTAGAATTATAATCTACCTTTTTCTGAGAGATGGTAATGGATTTCAGTTTGAGTTAACTGCAATTTTCTTTTCCTTTCTGAGCTACAAAGCAGAGTTGTGTGCTGACATCCGCAACACACATTATCAGGTGAAGGCCTCACTCACATTACCTTATGGAATTTGACACATATAGAGGCACAAATATTCTTGTCACGAAGTATGAGACCTGCAGATGTTTCTGTTTCCAGTATCTTGACTGTTTTTCAAGTTTTGTTTTAGCAATTTCTTCAATGACAAGACCATATCTTATCAAGGAAATCCAGGCAGTTATAAAAATAAAAAAATGCTGAAAATGTTCAACAGGTCTGGCAGCATTTGCAGAGAAAAACAGAATTAATATTTCAGGCCAATAACCTTTCTCACTCCACAGAAGCTGCCTGACCTGTTAAGGTTTTTATTTCTTTATTACGTCATGGGGGCTGGACATCGTAGGGTCAGCATTTATTATCCATCCCTAATTACCCCTGAACTGAGCGGCTCACTCAGCCATTTCAGGGGGTAGATAAGAGCCAATCAGGTTAATGTGGGTTTGGAGTTACATGTAAACCGGACTAGGTAAAGAGAGGCAGGAGGCTGGAAGAACACAGCAAGCCAGGCAGCATCAGGAGGTGGAGAAGTCGACGTTTTGTGTGTAACCCTTCTTCAGGACTGGGGGTGGGCATGGGAGGAGCCGCAGACAAAGGGGGTGGCGGAGGCAGGGTGGTGAAGTTGGATAGGTGAAGACAGGTAGGGGGTACAACCTGGTTGGTCAATGGGAGGAATGAATCCAGTTGGTGACAGGGCGCAGTAGAAGGGAGGGGAAGGGAGTCAGGGGATGGGGAAGGGAGGTTATTTGAAAGTGGAGAACTCAATGTTGAGTCCTCTGGGCTGTAGGCTGCCCAGGTGGAAGATGAGGTGTTGTTCCTCCAAATTGCGGTGTGGTTCATTGTGGCAATGGAGGAGGCCAAGGATGGTCATGTCAGAAAGGGAATTGAAATGGGCGGTGATTGGGAGGTCCGGTCAGCCCCTGTGGGCCTAACTGCAATGCTTGGTGAGCTGTTCCCTAAATTTATGCTCAGTCTCCCCAATGTAGAGAAGACCACATAGGGAGCATCTGATGCAGTAAACAATTTTGGAAGAGAGGCAGGTGAACTTCTGTCTCACCTGGAAGGACTGTCTGGGGTTTGGATGGAGCTGAGGTGGGTGGGGTACTGGCAGGTTTTACATGTTTTCCATTTGCAGGAGAGGGTACTGGTGGGTTCAGGGGAAGGGGGTTGGTGGGGAAAGTGGCACGAGCCGAGGACTATCGAAGGTAACCACCTTGCGGAAGGCTGAGAGGGGTGGGGAGGGGAAGATGTTCTTGGTGGTGGGATCTAGTTGGAGTGGGCGGAACTGTTTAAGGATGATACATTGGATGCAGAGACTGGTGGGGTGGTAGGTGAGGACAGGGGGAACTCTGTCTTTATTGTGTTTGTATAGGGTGTGGGTTAGACCAGTTGAATGGGGAATGGAGGTGGTAGGGTGGAGGGCTCTCTGGATGTACACCTGTTCCGGTTGCAGGGACCAAACTTTAACTTAGGTAATTTTTTGCTGAGCATCGCAGCTGGGCCCACAGGAGCCAACTGGACTTCCCGATCACTGCCCATTTCAATTCCCATTCCCACCCCTTTCCAACATGACCATCCTTGGGATCCTCCATTGCCACAATGAACCAGACTGCAGATTGGAGGAACACCTCATTTTCCGCCTGGGCAACCTACAGCCCAGAGGAGTCAACACTGAGTTCTCCAACTTCAAATAACCTCCCTTCCCATCCTCCAACTCCCTTCTCAGCCCCTCCCCCTCCCTTCCACTGCACCCTGTCGCTAACCGGATTCATTCCTCCCATTGACCAACCAGGTCGTACCCTCTACCTGTCTTCACCCATCCCACTTTAGCACCCTTCCCCCGGCACCCCCTTTATCTGCAGCTCCCCCCACACCCACCCCCAGTCCTGAAGAAGGGTTACACCCAAGACGTCGACTTCTCCACCTCCTGATGCTGCCTGGCTTGCTGTGTTCTTCCAGCCTCCTGCCTGTCTACTTTGGATTCCAGCATCTGCAGTTTTTTTTCCTTAAAGGGCAACGATGAAGCAGGTGGGTTTTTACAACAATCAGTGGTAGTTTCATGGTCACAATTACCGAGACTAGTGGTCAATTCCAGATTTATGTATTCAATTTAAATTCCGCCAGCCACCTTCGTCAGACTTGAACTCATATCCTGAAGTTTCCTGATGAAGGGCTTTTGCCTGAAATGTCGATTTTCCTGCTTCTCGGATGCTGCCTGACCTGCTGTGCTTTTCCAGCGCCACTCTAATCTTGAATTCATATCCCCAGAGTGAGTGCCCGAGCCCTCTACATTATTCTTCCTGTGATATTAATCAGCACTACGCTACCATCCCCTCCAAGTGCTCCTGATGTTTTTGTCTTTATTTCAAATTTCCAGCATCCAACAGCATCTTCTGTTTTCTAAGCTTAGGCTGTGCCTGGAGGAATAAGGAAGGTTATACATGTTCACAGAACAGTGGACCCCTGAGGCATTTAACTGCCAGTTGGGTCTGAACACAAAAGGTGCGTAGGTTGGGTTGGGTTCAAGGGTGGGTGGGGCTGGAGTTTGCTGCACTCACCATGCTCCCTCCCACAGACGATGCAGATTCTGAGTCATTCAAAGAGAAGCCTGTTCCGCAAAGCTGCAGTGAGAAGATGTTGGGCACCTGAGTCTGCTTCACCAGCGAGTCAAAGAACGGCTCCAGGGTTTCGTCAGGCTGTGGAGATATTAATGGAGTAAGACCCAGTCAGAGAGCAACTCAACACTGAAGCCATTCCTCCTTTAAAAGTAAATTCATTGAAGCCAAAATCCGCTTTACACTGTGCAAAGTGATCATAAATGACAATTAAAACTTCCCAAACTGTGACAGGAGTGTATAAATGGAGATAGGAACGGGCCACGAAACCCTCTAAGACATTATATCATTCATTGAGACTAGACCAGGTTGGCATCAGCAACTAAACTTCATTTCCATAGAATCCCTACAGTATGAAAGCAGGCCATTCAGCCCATCGAGTCCATATCAACTCTCCAAGACCCACACCCCCACTCAATCCTTGTAACCTTGCATTTCCCAAGGCTAATTGGCCCAACCTGCATTTCCCTGGACGCGATGGGCAATTTAGCATGGCCGACCACCTAACCTGCACATCTTTGGACCAAAACAGCTCTAAACAAGCAAAGATTCATTGGTTTCTCTGTGCCTGTAAGATATGAGGAGATTAGCACAAAAAAGGATCAGTGGAAAGATAGGAATGTTCGCTGGGTTAAACCTAAAAGAAAGCAACAGTAGGAACATGAATTGTGGATATGTGGATATATGAGAGCACAGCTTCCTGTCTGTCAGATTTTGGGAAACGTTTATCAAAATGTTTATTTTTCAATGTATTTTCTAACTCTGCATTGGATTAGAGCTGAGGCTGGCTAGTGGATTTGATCAGGTTTGGGAATTTTGCTACCCATTTCTAGTCTCAGTAAAAGTGTTGCCTTTTTAAATGAAGAAGTTTTTGGGAGCAGGTATATAAGATCACTGTCTCATGAGACAAAGTATTGCATCCCAGTACCTGCGCAGAGAATTTTCAAACAGTAATAAGGACTCCTCTGAAGGGAATAACACATTCTAGAACAGCTGTAGTAACACTAGACATTTGTAAGAAATAGTACCAAAACCGTAAAATACAATAATCTCATGAAAATCATAGAGGAGGAATTTAATCTCCAAAACCAACAATAATGTACCAAATTTGGAAATGATATAAAATATCAATGTAGGTAATGCAGATTCAGCTTCTTTCCTGTGCTATATGTCATGCAGTCTTTAATCTGATTGCATTGACCTGTTTAGAATCACCTATCTCAGCTACGTTGCAAATTTGGGGCACAAAGTTGCGCAGAAATTGTCCAAGATGTGCAAACTCACCTTGATGTCAAAAGGGTGACAGGGAAAGTATTCAAGATGAATGAGTTACTATCAATATTAAAAGATCACAGACAAAAGCCCAGCCTGGGAATTTCAACCCTCCAGTATAGAGTCCAAGAATCATACAGTGTGGAAACAGGCCCTTCAGCCCAGCATATCCATGCTGACTAGGTTTCCTAAATTGAACTAGTCCCATTTACCTGCATATGGCTCATATCCCTCTAAACCTTTCCTATCCATGTACCTATCCAAATGTCTTTTAAAATGTTGTAATTGTACCCACCTCTACCACTTCCTCTCACAGCTGGTTCCTTATATGAACCACCCTCTCAGTGAAAATGTTACCCCTCAGGTCCCCTTTACATCTTTCCCCTCGCGCCTTAAACTGTTGCCCTCAAGTTTTAGACTTCTCTACCCTGGGAGAAAGACCTTAACTATTCATCCTATCCATGCCCATCATCACTTTATAAACCTCTACAAAGTCACCCCTCAGCCTCATACTCTCCAGGGAAAGAAGTCTCAGTCTATCCAGCCTCTCCTCATAACTCAAACAAAATGTATATGGGGTACAAACTGAATGTAAGGTGCCGGATCTATACCTCTTGGCTTCAATCATTTTGATATTGAGGAAATGTTACAACAGGGAGTGAGTGGCCATATGTAAGGATCTAGGAAATAGCAGCTTGCATGGTCTGTTTGTGGTTGCACTATTGTCTTGTAAAATTCTGGTTGACCTTCCACTGCTTCACTTTCTGTCACATCCCCACAACTTGTGGTTCCCAAAATTCTACCAATGTCATGAATACAAGGTCTAGAACAAAGAATAATACAGCACAAGAACAGGCCCTTCGCCCTCCAAGCCTGCGTTGACACATTTTGCCCTTCATATTAAAAGTGTCTTCATTACGGGATCCATACCCCTCTGTTCCCTTCCTATTCATGTATTTGCTCATGAATGCTGCTTATTGTGTGTGCCTCCACCACCTCCTCTGGCAGCGAGTTCCAGGCATTCACCACCCTTTGTGTGAAAAACTTGTCTCACACATCTCTTTTAAACATTCCCCCCACGCACCTTGAACCTGTGTCCCCTAGTAATTGACCCTTGCACTCTGGAAAAAAAGCCTCATACTTTCCATTCTATCCATGCCATTCACAATCTTATAAACTTCTATCAGGTCATCCCTCAACCTCCTGCACTCCAGTGAAAACAAACCCAGTCTGTCCAATCTTCCTTCAGAACTAAAATCCCCCATACCAGGCAACATCCTGGTAAACCTTTTCTGTACTGTCTCCAAAGCATCCACATTCTTCTGGTAGCGCGATGGCCTGAACTGTACGCAATATTCCTAGTGTGGCTTAACTAAAGTTCTATACAGCTGCAGCATAACTTGGCTATCCTTATACTCAAAGCCCTTTCCGATGAAGGCAAGCATGCCATTGGCCTTTTTTACTACCTTATCTACCTGTGTTGCCACCTTCAGTGATCTGTGGGCATGCACACCCAGATCCCTCTGCATATCAATACTCTGAAGGGTTCTGCCATTCACTGTATAATTTCCACCTGTATTTGACCTTCCAAAGCCTATCACCTCATACGTGTCCAGATTAAATTCCATCTGCCATTTTTCTGCCCATGCCTCCAACTGATCTATATCCTGCTGCATCCTCTGACAATCCTCCTCATTATCTGCAACTCCAGCAGTCTTTGTATCGTCCAAAAACTTAGTAATTAGACCAGCTATGTTTTCCTCCAAATCATTTATGTAGATCATGAACAGCAGAAGTCCCAACACTGATCCCTGTGGAACACCACTAGTCACAGCCCTTCTGAAAAGCATCTTTCTACCACTACCCTTTGTCTCATATGACCAAGCCAGTTCTGTAACCAGCTTGCCAGCTTACACCTGATACCATATGACTTCACCTTTTGTACCAGTCTACCATGAGGGACCTTGTCAAAGGCTTCACTGCTGTCTAGTAAAGTAACCATAGTCTCAGAGCACCATACTCTCATTAGAAAGAGATGACTGGTGGGGAGTTTAACCTGAGGGTCACTATACTTCAGGTGAGGTCAAGAAGGCGGGACCTCCGTGATGACCTCAGCCAATACAGGACTTAAAATCATAAAGTCATACAGCATGGAAACAGACCATTCAGTCCAAGTCCTCAAACTAAACCAGTCCCACCTGCCCACACACTGCCCATATTCCTCTAAACCTTTCCTATTCATGGAGTTATCCAAATATCTTTTAAACTTTGTAACTGTACTTGCATCCATCGTTTCCTCTAGTAGTTCATTCCACACATGAATCACTCTGTGTAAAAAAAGTTGCCCATCATGTCTTTTTAAAAATTTTCTCCACTCACCTTAAAAATATGCCCCCTAGCTTTGAACTCCCCCACCTTGCTATTCACCTAATCTATACCCCTCATGGTTTTATAAACCTCTATAAGGTCACCCCTCAACATCCTATGCTCCAGTGAAAGAAGTCTCAGCCTACCCAATGTTTTTTTATAACTCAAACCCTCCATTCCTGGCAACAAACTGGTAAATCATTTTGAAATCCTTTCTAATTTAATAATATCCTTGCCACAGTAGTGTGACCAGAACTGCACACAATACTCCAGAACATCCTGTACAACGTCAACATGACGTTCCAAAGGACTGAGCAATGAAGGCAAGGTTGCTAAACATCTACTTAACCACCCTGCCTACCTGTGACGCAAACTTCAAAGAATTATGTACCTGAACCCCTAGGTCTCTCTGTTCTGCAACACTGCCCAGGGCCCTACATGAACATATAGTGTTGATATTACACCTTATTGTGCACCAGCCATCCAGCCAACTGAGTTAATCAACACCTGGCATGACTATAAACATACACAATAATCACGCAATCATCTCTCTCTGCAGGAGAGCATTCCAAAGACTCTCAACTTCTGCATGAAAAAATGTTTCCCCATTTCAATCCTAAAGGGCTGAGCCCTTATTCTGAAAGCGAGACCCCTATTTTAGACTTCTTAGCCAGCATCTACCCTACCAGATCATGCAGTAATGCTACCCATTTAAATGAGATTTCTTATGATTTCTAAACTCCACCAAGTTTCGGTCCATTCTACTCAATAAGATAATGCAGGAATCATTTTATTGAACTTTTGTTGCACCCCTCATCTCCTCCACTTCACCACCAACGCAACCCCACAAAACCAGGACAGTTTTCCTCAGGTAAGGAGACCAAAACTGTCCATGTTAGCCCAAAGGTAGACATACCAAACCTCAACATAACTGCAGTAAGACTTCTCTACACTTTTACCTCCTGACACTTTTACGTCTATTTACGTCAAGGCTAATGTGCTTTCTGAGTTATTTGCTTTGCTTTCATCTTGCTGTGATTCATGGACAAGGACCCCCAAATCTGTCTGAACACTAGGCTGTAGATCTCTACAGCCTCCCAAGGGTGACACGGTGGCTTAGTGGTTAGTACTGTTGCCTCACAGTGCCAGGGGTATGGGTTCAATTCCAGCCTTGGGTAACTGTCTGTGTGGAGTTTGCACATTCTCCCTGTATCTGTGAGGGTTTCCTCCCACAGTCCAAGGATGTGCAGGTTAGGTGAATTGGTCATGCTAAATTGCCCATTGTGTTCAAGGATGTGTAAGCTAGGTGCATTAGTCAGGGGTAAATATAGGGGAATGGATCTGGGTGGGTTACTCTTCAGAGGGCTGTTGGGCTGAAGGGCCTGTTTCCACACAGTAGGAATTCTAATTCTCTACCTTGTCTCTCCATCATAGAGAGCAATTGATCAGAATTCAAGAAAGCACACTATAAGAAAAGCCCATTTGAGGCATCATTCCTCACACTGCATCCTTTTGAGCTCTACTACCACATGGTTTAAGCCTTCAGAGAATGTTGGTTTCAGTATTGCTTTCTCATTCATCAAAAATTATCATCCCTCACGGTCTCTCCGTCCTCAATCTCTATCCCACACAGACGAATGAAGGAGATAATTGTATTTGATCATGTTTAATTTTAAATATTGTAAATGTAATTTAAAATGCTTTTAGCCAACACATCTAAATAAATTCCAATCTTTCTGCAGGACTAATGACCAATGTACATAACTGATCAAACATAACAGACTAACCAGGAAAGACAAGTCTGTCACATGTGGTTAAGTTCTGTTATTGTTGTATGTATTTATACTGTGTAAGCTATAAAGCTGTGAACATTGTAACATTCAGGGAACACGCAGCTCCAAGGCTTTGCTGCATCTGAATTCCATTCTCTACTCAATTCAAGCCTACCCGGAAACAAATGGGAACTTTGGCCAAGTTTTCAAAGGGTCATACAAAACAGTTCAAAGGTCGCTGAAGAAGGGTTCAGGATCCACGGAGTGGTTGGAAAAAGAGAGGGGGTAAGGAGCAGGCTCTTTGCAGAGAAGTGCAGTGCTCAGCTCAGCTATTGAGAAGTTACTGGATCTTGCGAAGTTGGGGCTTAGGAAGAAGAGCAGCTTACCAACTTTGTGCAGTTCAGACTCAGGACAACTGAAGGCTGGAATCAAACTCAGGTCCCTGGCGCTGTGAGGCAGGAGTGCTAGCCATTGTACCACCATGTTCTGATCCCAGGGAGGTAGCTCCAAAGGTAGGTCTTTGACAGATGAGAATTGGAATATCTTGTACAGGTTAAATGAGATTTGGAGAACCACAGTTTCATGACTGCATGAGGTTGAGGGAGTTGATGAAAAATACAAGCTTTTGACTACACTGCGATCTAATGTACTCTGTGAAGTGCTCAACTGTGCAGGATGGCATGGTGTCTCAGTGGTAAGCACTGCTGCCTCACAGAACCAGGGACTTGGATTCAATTCCACCCTTGGGCGACTGGCTGTGTGGAGTTTGCATATTCTCCCTGTGTCTGTGTGGGCTTCCTCCCAGTCCAAAGATGTGCAGGTTAGGTGGATTGGTCGTGGGAAATGCAGCCTTATGGTAAGGCTTTGGGTGGGATGCTCTTTGGAGGGTTGCTGTGGGCTGAATCGCCTGCTTCTACACTGTAGGATTCTATGTAAAAATCAACCACAGTTTGTCTATTACCCACATTTAACTTAAATGTGGTTGTCTGGTCTGAGACCATAATACATTTTCCTTCTAACTTGAAACAAAGAAAGAAAACTCCTGCATGACTCTTACTGAAATGTTAACATAACTGTACAATTATTATTTTTTCACTGTAAACAACTCGGGAGAATGGTTGAAGCATCATGAAATTATGCAAACAACAACAGTTTACCTGCATGCTTTATTCACGGTTTGATTGGAGCTTTCAAATAAATATCTGTAACATTGAAGGTTACCATGGCAGAATTCCAAGTCAGCTTAAACGTGAACTTCAGATTCCAATTCTATGGGTTCACTGAAAATTTCCACCAATATTGTTTTGTGAAGTTTCTTTCATTCAAAGGTTTTATTTATTCATTTACGGGATGTGGATGTTACTTGGAAGGCCAGTAATTGTTGCCCACCCACAAGTGCCATTGAGAAATGGGTGGTGAGGTTCCTTCTTGGACCACTGTACAGGGAAAATACACCAGGGAGTTCCAGGATTTTGACCCAGTCAAAATGATGGAACAGCAAAATAGTTCCAAAATAGGATGGTGTGTGAGTTGGAGAGCAATTTGCAAATTGTAGCGTTCCCATGGGTGTGCTGTCCTTGGTAGAGGTGAAGATTTGGAAAGTGCTACCAAAGAATGCAATTGCACTGGGGTGGGGGGGGTTACAAAGCAAATTCACCAGGATGTTGTCTGGGATGGAGCTTTTCAGAGATGAAGAGAAGCTGGATAAGCTCAAGTTGTTTTCTTTGTAGAAGAAAAGGTTGAGGTGGAAGTGGAGCGGAGGGTGGTGCAGCCTGATAGATGTTTATGACATTACGAAGGGGCCTGAACAAGGTGAATAGAAAGCAAAAACAGCAATTGCTGGAAAAGCTCAGCAGGTCTGGCAGCATCCGTGAGGCTATGGAAATCAGAGTTAACGTTTCGGGTCCAGTGACCCTTCCTCAGAACTTGCTCGGATGGAGTCAGAGGGAAGTGGAGGGGAAACCATGTTTCAGTGGGATGAGGTTGTTCTAGTGTTGAAATGTGTGGTGCTGGAAAAGCACAGCAGATTAGGCAGCATCCAAGGAGCAGGTGAGTCGACGTTCATACCCAAACACATTCCTGATGAAGGCTTATACCTGAAACGTTGACTCTCCTGCTCTTTGGATGCTGCCTGACCTGCTGTGCTTTTCCCGTGCCACCCTTTTCATCTCTTGACTCTCCGGCATCAGCAGTCCTCACTTTCTCCTCCTTCCTGAGGGTTGTGCCAGCTTGGCTGAATTGAAGAGTTAAAGTTCCTTGGTAGAAATCCAATGAGCTGGAGGATGTGGTGGAACTAGGGGGTGTAGGTCAGCTCTGAGCCAGTATGTGGCGCTGCTGATGGAGACAGAGGTCAAGAGGATGCTTATGGCGATACATGACACTGAGTGTGGATCTCAGGATGCAGCGAGAGCAGCTGTCTGAGGAGTGCTGTACATCATCGAGATACCTGAGATCCCTCGTGGACTCAAAATGCAAAGGATGAAACTTCAGTCAGAATCCACGTGGGGTGAGTCTGAGCTGGGGACAGTTACTGAGGAATGAGATATGGCTGTGGAAACGAATTTTGGCAAAGACTTTGTCAAATACTAGGAGAGAAAACGAAAGTAACGATGGCGAGCAAGCAGAAAGGCTAGACTGGAAATCCTGTCAGAGAGAGGAGCAGAACCTCTCTGAGGTGGAAGAGATCTGACAGTGAGTTAAACACTAAAATAAAACAAATCACTGTGGATGCTGGAGATCTGAACTAAGAACAGAAATTGCTGGAGAAACTCAGCAGATCTGGCAGCATTTGTGAAAAAAGCAGATAACATTTCGAGGTTGGTGACTCTTCATCAGCATGAAAATTCTACATCTCCAATTTAATGGAATTATGTAGTATATTGCAAATTTCTTTTGTGCAACATAGCCACTGTTCTTCAGTTTATGCATCTTTCTGATTAGCAGCAGAAGAGACAGTTGCTAACTAGAACTAACCAGAAAGCTACATAAACAATTTAAGAAGTGACTTGTAGCTTTAAATGGACATGTGATGAGGTTGTTATACAGAAAGAAGAGACTAACTTGTTAAACAGCTTTGAAATCTGGGAAGAGAATGGAAAGGATCAGTTCAACAGGTAAAGAAACAAAGGATGAAGCACCCTCGAGGGTTAATGAACACGGAAATTTGTTGGAAGTAATTACAAATAGAGAGGCTGGTAGATTATATCTTAAGACAAAATAGACTTCAAACGGAAGTGACAGAGAGAAGATTTCAGGCAGAAGAGAGGGAGAATATCAGTGTTGGAAGCCGACAAGGAAATGGTGTTTTCACAGAATCATAGAATCCCTACAGTGTAGAAGCAGGCCATTTGTCCCATTGAGTCCACACTGATACGCTGAAGAGTGTCTGATCCAGGCCCACCCCTTTACCCTATCTGTGTAACCCCACACTCTCCCATGGCTAATCCACCTAACCTACATAATCCTGAACACTGTGCAATTTAGCGTGGTCAATCAACCTAACTTGCACATCCTTAGACGTTTGAATAATGTATAGATTAAATAAAGGACCAAAATAATGGAAAAATTAATGGATAAGTAACATTGAAATAATAACTGGTTTTAAACAATGTTAGGGTCACACAGAGTTTTCACAGTATGGAAAAGGCCTTTCGGCCCATTGTATCTACAGTAGTCACCAAATATCTATTTATTCTAATCCTATTTCCCAGGACTTGGTCTGTGCCCTTGTATGTTGTCACCTTACAAGTACTAATCTCAATACTCTTAATTGTCTCTATCACCCCTGTAGACATTGAGTTCCAGATACACACCATCCTCTGGGTTAAAGAAAACCTCAAATCTCCCCTAAAACGCCTGCTCCTTACCTTAAAATTGATCCCTGGGTTTATTAATCCATCTACTAATAAGAGATCTTTTTCCCTATCGACCCTGTCCCAGCTCCTTATAACTTTATACACCTCAATCAGGACCACCTCAGTTTTTCAGGTTTGAAGGATACACAAGCCAGCCTATTTTTTCATCTAACCAACCTATTCAAAGATGTTATTACACACCTCTGAAGCAGGTGGAACTTCAGCCTATACCTCATTTCTAAATCACTCTTGCCCAGGCAACATTAATCTCCTCTGCACCCTCTCTACTGCAATCACATCCCTCTCTACTGTAGAGACCCGACTGCACACGGTGCTCCAACTCTGGCCTAACTAACTAACATTCCCAGCAAGCTGAATGCATGCATTGGTTGCACAGCATTCAGAGATAGTCGTGCAGTGCAACAATACGCTGCATACAAACAGACATTGCAGCGATCTTTGAGGGACTGGCACATATTGTACACTCAGAGAGTTTCAGGTCAACTTTGTTTCTGTCAGATCAATCTCAGTGAGCAGCACCGAAAAAAATCACACAGATTCAATCAGAACATCATCGATAAATTAATCCCAGCTCATACAATTCCATACTATTTTATTACTTTTCACAATATACAACCAATTATAAAAATAATAAAAACTAAAACCAAACCTAATTCAATTCACTGACTCCCACGCACTACTACTGAAGCCCAGCTGGGTGAGATGAGGCATAGTCCACAGAGAAAAAGAACAAAGCTACCTTACTCCGATAATAAAATACCTTACACAATAGCACAAATAAAAACTTAGAAATGAACTTTCCACTGTGGGAATTTATTTCTCTCTCATCTAGTTTCTTCTGTCCTCAATCTTTTGCCCTCAGTTTCTCTATCTTCCCCCAGCACCTGATGGATTCTCTCTCTCTCTCCCAGTTTGTTTTATTCTCTCTCCCTCATTCTCTTACTCTCAGGACTTAAGATGTTTGCAAGCAATTACCATTGGCTCTGACACCATTATTCCACAACCAGCAATATGTTTCTATATAATGGGTAGGGATGGGTACTTGAAGGGTTGGTTTGAAGACACCATAGCCAGGATACTGTACGTGAATACACAATGCACATCAGGACCATATCTCCAGAGTTGCCAACAGCAACACTTTGGACACCATAGTGATGACTCCCACCTAGAAGAATGGTATGGGGAATCCTCAGTACTGATCCATGGATGACAGCCATGGTTTTCACTTACTTAGACTCTGATACACCTTCCCTTACCCTTTCCAGTTCTTTATCTCCCATTCCTGAAAACCCAACACGTTTGGTCATCTGCCCCATTATCTCCATGAGGTGCCAGTGTCAAATGTTGTTTATGAACTATTGTTGGGATGTTTTACTGTACTAAATGTGTTAGATAAATGGAAAATGATGAATACAAAAACAAAACAATTTTCATTTATCCAACTTTCCTGGTTCCATCTATTTTAAAGCTAATCTGATGAAAGTTTAATATCAGTTTGCCACCATGAATAAACATCTCCAATATCTCTTTGGCAATTATATAATGCTTTAATTCTCTCTTTGATGTTGAGCTAGGAGTCTACTCTACAAGTTCATTTTAAGCATCTAATAGTTACTCTTTGAAAGAGTAATCAGCCATCATCAAAACCAATAGAATTTGAGTGATTGTTATGACCGGACATTGATTGAATAATGGCTTTTAAAACAAACTTTTATAGCAAGTAAATTTATTTTATTGACCAACTAAGAGTCTAAAATTATCTAGATGTCAGAGTCAGAAGTCCAACTAAGCTATCTTCCCAATACAACAACTTATCTTTCATTACATGAAAGTGGTTCATAAATTGTAAAATATTGATTCTAATGCAGAAAATCTAAGGATAATAATTCACGTGAATTTGTCAGTTTAGAGGGAGCTGTTTGTCCACATTTGTTGCATACAATGCTCCTAAACTTGCCCTTGTAACTTCTCTAGCTTCTAATCTGCCTTCCTCGGCTGCTTTAGCAAGAAACCTTCTTCTGTATCTACTGTATTTATTCCTTTCATTACTCTAGAAATTGGATTTTGTCTGTCTTCATCGTATCTTAATGACAATAGATTTAGCTTCTTCCATTTCTGCTAACATTTCAATGATTGTTGTTTAGAATTCACAGGATGTGAATTCACAGGATTTGCTGGCTAGGCTAGTGTTTATTGCCCATAGAGTAGTTAAGACCAACATCTAGGCCAGACGAAGTAGGATGGCAGATTTTCTTTCAGAAAGGACATTAGTTTTTACAGGAACAGGCACAAACTTAGCTTTTTTATTCCATGTGTTATCGAATTAAAGTTCCACCATGTGCTGTGGTGAGATTTGAACTCATCTTCCAAAAAAGCAGCATGGGGTTTTAGAGTACTAGTCTAGTGAGAGTACCATTAAGCCAACACTGGCCCATAATACCTATAAATCTAACATTTGAAGCACATTGGATTCTCTTTACTGATTTAATCACTTCTTCTGTACTAAGTATAGGTGGTAATCTTTAACTTTTCATTGTGTTACTATTGCTAGCTTCAACTCTGCACATTCAAATATAAAGATACAAACCTACCAACCAATGAAACATGGTGGAATGCCTTTGTTGAATGGAATTGCTGGGTGATACATTAATAGTTATTTCACAGTCATCCCATCATTTCTCACTTCCTCCGTAGGGTGATACTATTAGCTTTAAAAACAACATTGCCTCCTCTTTCTCCAGAGCGGTCCTGTCACTTCAGTTAGCCTGTTACAACCAACACAGTGGGATGTTTTGCAGCACATTGTCAGTGTCCTTATATCTCAGTGAGAAGCCCTGGGTTCGAGAACCACACCTGGGGTTGTTAGCTACAGAAAGAACATTCATGATGTGGTTCAATAGCTGATAATCAGTCTTGGAATCCCATCAATATTCCCCAAAAGGGGAGAAAGTATATGACCATACACTTAAAAATAGTGAATGCACTACAAGATAATGTTCCCAAGTACATGTCTGAAAAGCTATAGGATGTTTGTGAGCATGTCCAATATTGGTTTCAGCGCATGGGGACAATATCTCCAAATCCTGATTTTAATCAGAGTCATAGAGCATGGAAACATGGAAACTTCAGTCCAACTAATTCATGCTGACTAGGCATCCTATATTAATCTAGTCCCATTTACCAACATTTGGCCCATAGCCCTGTAAACCCTTCCTTTTCATACACCCATCCAGAACCTTTTAAATGTTGTAATTGTACCAGCCTCCACCACTTCCTTTAGCAGCTCATTCCATACATGCACCACCCTCTGCATGAAAATGTTGCCCCTTAGGTCCCTTTTATATCTTTCCTCTCTCACTTTAAACCTATGTCGTCGAGTTGTGGATTCCCCTATCCTGGGAAAAAAAGACCTTGGCTGTTCACCCTACCTGTGCCCCTCATGATTTTATAAACTTTTGTAAAGGCCACACTTCAGCCTCCAACTGAGCTCCAGAGAAAATAGCTCCAGCCTATTCAGCCTCTCCCTTTGCTTCACCATAACGCAGCAGAACTGCTAGGCATTGAACTCTGGAAGTCCCTCCATAAACCCGAATGCTCTTCCATCACTCGGTCCTCCTTCAATTACTCCTTCCTCTCTAACCAAACATTAGTCACCTGTCCTAATAACTATATATGACTAAGTGCCAAATCTTGCTTTTTAATACTCCCATGAACTTTTATTTATTAATTTATGGGATGTGGGCATCACTAGCCAAGCCAGAAAGCTAGCACCAAGGTGCAGCAGGTAATCGGGAAGGCTAATGGAATGCTGGCTGTTGTTTCAAGGGGGTTGGTGTATAATAGTAAGGAGGTCTTACTGCAACTATACAAGATGCTGGTGAGATCACATCTGGAGTACTATAAGCAGTTTTGGTTCCCTTATGTAAAGGAAGATATTATTTCATTGGAGATATTTAAGATGATCCCTGGTATGGAGGGATTGTCTTGTGAGCAAAGGTTAAAGAGGTTGGGACCCTACTCTCTGGTGTTTATAAGAATGAGAGATGATCACATTCAGACACAGGAGACTTGAGGGACTTGACAGGGTCAATGCTGAGAGGATGTTTCCCTTCATGGGAGAGACTAGGACCAGAGGGCTTGGTCTCAGAATAAATTTAAGACTGAGATGAGGAGGAATTTTGTCCCTGAGATGGCTATGAGCCTTTGGAACTCCTTGCCACACAGAGCTGTGGGGGGGAAGACTCCTCGTATATTTAAGGCTCAGATGGATAAATTCTTGATCAGGACAGGAATCAAGAGTTATGGGGAAAGGCAGGAAAGTGGACATGAGGAATATCAGATCAGCCATGATCCCACTGAATGGCAGTGTCAGCTCAAGGGGCCAAATGGCTTGCACCCGATCCTATTTCTCTGGTCTTCTTATTACAAAGTTAACATTACTTTTCTGCTGGTTTGGCTTCAAATTTGATACCAATGCTTATCTAGCACATAATAGATATCTGTAAAACTCACTTCCTTATCCATTGGCCATACTTCCCAAACTGGGCTCAGCTCCTGCCATATTCAGTGATCCCAGTACAATGGTATAAATCAATAGCTGAGCATTCAACACTCAGAAAGGAGAAAAGAAAGAAAAACCTTGTATTTGAATAGCAACATTCACAATTGCCAGATGGCACAAAGTGCTTTATCACCAATGGAGTGCTTTTGATATATAGTCACTGTTGTACTGTAGGATGCACAGCAGTTATTTTGGGCATGACTATTAGTAATTTCTGTGGGGTCTTACTCTGTTTAGTTTCCCACAGTACTTTTCTTTGTGTCCATTGTGTCCTGCAAAAGTCTTTTATTTACAGCTTCGTACTTTCACATTTGCTCACTATCCCTTCCAATTCTTTCCACATAATCATGTCACTGATGCCTCATACCTCATTAAGCATCTTCATCACACGTCCTCCCAAACTAGATTCCTGAAGGCTGCCTCCTAATTGGTGCTTCTGAGGCAGCTCAGAGAATGTGACAGCCTCTCTATTTTGAGAGGCATCATTTTAGAAAGCCAAATAGACTGATGTTTTCTAAGTGAAACCTTCTGCCTTGGATGGCCCACCCCTACATCCAAGATGACATCTCCATAGAGCAGGTGCTGCTCTACTACTGGCAGAATGCCCACGAGCCTTGCTAACTTTCTCAAATTGGAGCCTTAAAATTGTATATTGGCTGCCTACCACCAGTCAGCAGGCATCAGATCCAAGTCCCAGGCTGTCCTGAGAAATTTGCCTGAGTAGACAAGCAGGAGGCTGGAAGAGCACAGCAAGCCAGGCAGCATCAGGTGGTGGAGAAGTCAGCGTTTTGAGTGTAATCCTTCTTCAGATCCAGAGTTCAATATCTGTGTTCTTCCAACCTCCAGCTTGTCTACTTTAGATTCCAGCATCTGTAGTTTTTATTGTTTCTGGGAAAGTTGCCTGGCAAGGAGTCGGGAAACAGCTCCTGGCTATTTTCCTTGCCCTCTTCCCCATCACACCAGACTCATCTGCTGGAACAGGGAACATTCAGGCCTATATTATTTTTGCTAACTTCCTCTTGACTTCCTCAATCTGCCTCAATGCGTGAGGGCAATGAACATGGTCCCATGTTAATTCGAGTCTCTGAATGCACTTCACCTACTTTAAGGAGAATGGGTTAAAAAAATAAACAATGTTCATTTGTTTTCCACCTCTTAATCCAGAGAGAGGAAGCCAAGTAACCATTATAGGAAAACGAACACACGACAATTCAAATAGAAATGTCAACAGCAGGCAAATGTTAAGATTGATATTTGCGAGAAGTAAGAGTGATACAATCAGCCAACTGACTGAAACGCATGCTGTTGTTCACATGTTCAAGTCAATGTGGGTCACTCCTAATGAGTGGCATTTGATTTCCCTGGTTTGTAACATCAGGAAACATCAGCTGCTGTTTCAGAACATCTGATTGCAATACACATGCACACACACATATACACAAACACACACACACACTTTTAGTGCAAGCCTAACAATTGTTCGGGGGAAGATAGCCAGATCCACTTCTCCACAATTTGATCCCTGCATTCTGCTTCAAGTAACAGGACTGGGAAATTTGATTTGGTTTCTATAAATGAAGATTACCCTACTATAATTTTATTAGTGAAGCGACTAATTCCTAGGAACTGGGATTAACTGTTTTCACATCCCCACAAAAGGTTATTAATTATGAATGAGTCATGAATCCAATCTTGTTTATTTAAATATTTCTTCTATGCATCAAAGATTAAAACTTTGCTCAAAGAATTTGTTTCTCTGTTAATTTTCTTTTCCACTATTTCTGAAGCTGCTGATCTTGTGTGGCATGTTATTAAAGAAGCAGAAAATCTATTCCCCAGCACTTCAATCAAATCCTTCTTCTTCCTGTTGTGGGTCAGGACAGAAATGTGCAGCAGGCTATCCATCCTGGACAGGCTTTGGGACCAGAACGTGATCCTATCCCGATCTGAAATGCACATACTTTCATTAAGAATGGCCTGACATGATTAGGTTTTGGATCCCCAGTTATTTTGGTTTGTTTGATTAGAAACAGGCCCTTTGGCCCAACCAGTCCACACTGACCCTCCGAAGAGTAACCCACCCAGACCCATTTCCCTCTGACTAATACACCTAACACTATGGCAATTTAACATGGCCAATTCACCTGGCCTGCACATCTTTGGACTGTGGGAGGAAACTGGAGCACCCGGAGGAAACCCACACAGACAGTCGCCTGAGGCTGGAATCGAACCTGGGACCCTGGTGCTATGAGGCAGCAGTGCTAACCACTGAGCCACCACGTTCTTCCCTACCTGAAGACCTCAACCACTTTCAACTCTGAATCATATCCCATTCCAAAGACCTGTTCACATCATCAAGGCTGAGTTCAGTCCAGTTCTGATGAAGGGACACTTAACCTAAAACGTTAACTCTGATTTCTCTCCACAGATGCTGCCAGACTTGCTGAGCTTCTCCAGCAATTTCTGTTTTTGTTTCTGATTTACAGCACCTGCATTTCTTTTGGATTTTGCATAATCAAGGCTGACAGTGTGGGTGCAGTGCTGACAGGAGTCACATTGTTGGAGGCACTATATTTCAGATGAGACGGTAAAGCAAAGGCCAGCCTTGTCCTGTGTAAGGTAATACATGTGGGAGCCATTTAATACACTGCAAGCTCTAACAAACAGCCCTGTGATAATGGCCAGATAACATATTTTAGTGATGTTGCTTAAGGAATAAATTCCAGACAGGACATTTCAGAGCATTTCCCTGCTCTTCTTCAGCACAGAATGTAAAAACTGGGAGCAAGAGTAGGCCATTCAGCCCCTCAGATGTACTCTTCCATTGGATACGATCATGGCTGATCTCATCTCAACATCTGTTCCACTTTCCTGTCCACTCTCCACAACCCTTCAACCCATTACTCATTAAACATCTTGTCTATCCCCTCCTTAAATGTTGCAATGTTCCAGTATCCACCATGCTCCGGGGTGGTGAATCCCACAGATTCATGAGTCTTTGAGAGAAGTGATTTCTCCTCATCCCTGTTTTAAATCTGCTATCCTTTATCCTAAAAAAAATTGCCGATTGCTCCACATGAGGAAACATGTTTTTCATGTCAACTTTGTCAGTCCCCTTTAGCAAAGAGTGCCTTGACATTTTTCACAGTCGTCTGAGAACTGACAGAGCCTCAGTTTAAATTGAAAAAGTAGACTGCAACATTCCCCCAGTATTATATTGGGGCATTGACCTCAAGCTTTTAACTTAAACTAGAGATATTTTTCTAACCAACCTGCTGTGCAATAATATCACATATGCCTGCATTAGGTGGGGCCTGAGCTTGAGAACTCCTGGTTCAGAGGTGACCTCACTACCATTGCACCACAAGCACTCTTCTGCAAAGAAGATCCAGAGAGGGACTTGAATTTTCTGATTTGAAAGTTAGCATACTGCTCAATGGCTTTCAGCTTAAATGACAGAGATTGTGAAGTTTTTTGAAGCAAAGCTGTGGAGTTTCTCATCTGGTTTCCTGTCTAATACTTATCCTTCAATTAACATTACTAAAACAGATTAGTTTGCTATTACCCAAATGCATTGATATTTTTGGGAGCTTGCTGTGTGCAAATTAGCTGCCATGTTTCCTATTTTGTAATGTTGACTACAATTCAAACTAACTGAAGTGACTGTTAGGTATCTTGCAATATCCTACGATTGTGAATGGTGCCACATAAATGCACAGCTATCCTTTATTCTATTACTTCCACCACAGAAACTGCTGACACAGTATAAACTGCAGATCAAAACCAGTATCCCCACAATAGCAGCAGTGGGTAAAAACTCAGGGGTTAGCACTGCTGCCTTACATCACCAGGAGCGCTGGTTTGATTCTACGATTCCACCCTTGGGTGACCGTCTGTGTGGAGTTTGCATGTTCTCCCCGTGTCTGTGTGGGTTTCCTCTGGGTGCTCTGGTTTCCTCTCTTTGTCCAAAGATGTGCAGGTCAGGTGGATTGGCCGTGGGAAACATAGGGTAGGGTCTGGGTGGGATGCCCTATAGGAGGGTTGATTTGGACTTGATGGGCTGAATTGCCTGCTTCCTCACTCCACTATGATCTGAGGTAGTAAGAATGGGAGCTGGTCCACTCCTGTTATGCAAGAAAACAACTGTTTTGTTGATTAAACTAAAAGTGAATGGAGTTCACAAGATCGAAAAATTATGAATATATTTTTATATCAGCTCTGTTCTTTCTAGTCGTCATGATTAACTGTTCTATAAATAAAATGGAATAAATGATGGTAGGAAATGCTTACTAAACTCCAACTTAATTGAAAGCCTTGAGATATTATAAATGGAGCAAATTCCTAATGAACTACTTAGTAAGTAAACTAGTCCCGAGGATCTTTTTACGTTTTTAAAGTAACTGTTTGCATTGGAACCTTAGGATGAGAAATAAAATTGCAAATTAATACATAGCATTTACAGCACTGAAACAGACAATCCCCGCAGCAGTAACTATACCCCATAAAGTCTCCTCCTTTTTCTCTCTCTTCTATCTGCTTATATTACTTTCTCTTAAGATCTGTGCATGCTATTTATTTTAATCACCCTTTGTGATAGAAAGTTCTGCATTTTCTCCACATTCTTGAGTTAAGAAGACTTTCCTGAATTCCCAACCAGAATGATTAAATGGAAAGAGGCCATTCAACCCATCAAGTCTACACCGACCCTCCAAAGAGCATCCTAGCCAGACCCAATCTCCATCCTATCCCTGTAACCCTGCATTTACCATGGCTAGTCCAACTAGCCTGCACATCCCGAAACACTTTGGAGTATTTAACACAGCCAATCCACCCAAACTGCACATCTTTGGACATGGGGGAGAAGACCAGAACACTTGACAGAAACATAGAGAATATGCAAACTCCACGTGGTTGCCTGAGGCTGGTATTGAACCAGGGTCCTGGCACTGTGAGGCAGCAGTGCTAACCACTGTGCCGCCCAAAGCAAAGTAAAAACTATTCCAAGAATGTTCAATACATGCCAGATTAATACCAAGCCTGGGAGCAAAGATGAAAACAGTGCAATGTCTCAGGATAAAGAGGCTGTAACTGGGAGTGAGGAGGAGGATGCGGGGGGAGGGGCACAGTGGTCAGGCGAGATGGGTTGGCCTGTTCCCAGATTGAGGGGCTAAGATTTCTCTCCTTGCCTGGTTGAATCTTTTGCCCTTGCAAGTGAGAAACTGTGAGCTGTTGTGAGCAAGTGGTTGGCTTCCTGGGAGTTATTGTCATGAATCAGTGTTTGCTCATGCAGTGTAGAATTAAACTAACGGTGGCTGAGGAATCTTGACCAAGCGCAATGCTCACTCAATGTCAGACTTCTTGATACTCAGTCTCAGACAGGAAACCATCTTCATTATTGGTGATTGATGGAAATAATTGCTTGCCAAGCAAGCTCAGACCATATATCTGTCTCTTTCACTTTAGGAAAAGGCTCCAACTTGATATATATTCTTATTAATAAAATAATTACAGCTGTTTATTATATTCCAATTCTGCATGAACAGCTAAGTGCATTACTCTCACCTTGTCATATGAGATGGACAGCTAAATGGGTAATTTCACTGCTGTCAGCCATAGTAGCGCAGATAGCTACATGGGTCCTTTCAAGCTGTTTAGGCAAATAAATAGAGCCCTTTCATGCTGTCAACTATGATAGCACGGACAGCTAAATGGGTTGCTTTTACTCTATCAATTTTTGACAAAAGGCAAAAAAAATTGCCAGCCCATGCCATTTGCACAACCACAGGCAACCCCATTTAATTCATCGCCTTGCAACTCTCATTAAAATGTAAAACCAAGGTGTGACCTTCAAAGAAAGCAGACAGAGAGAGCGCTGAATCCATCCCTTCAGTAAATTAGTTACGTTTATGAGACATTTGCAATATTTTTCCTTCTTATTTGCACAGCCAGATTGCAAACTGAAAATACACAAGGACTAAATATGAAATAAGATTACAAATATCATCATAAAAATGAACAATTCTGTAAACAGATGAGCACAAGAGTGAAAGCCAGCTCATTAGAATCCTGTTCAATGCACATTGGTGCACCAGTGTTCTGGCCAATATTTATCCCTCAAATAACACTGCTCAAAAAAATGTATCTGGTCATTATCTCATCTAGATAATGACTTAGCTCAAGCTGTTTTTATACTAATGTTTATTTTAGATTGGAATTAGTGTTGCAGGCATTGAGAGCTGACTCCTGTCGTTTACACTATTGAGTCTGGTCATTCGATCCTGAGCGTTATCACATTTCTGTTCGTGGGTGTTGGTTGTGCTCAGAATTGTCTACGTTGCCACAGTGACTACATCTCAACAAATATTTCAAATCGCTGTAAATTTCAATAGCATTTCCAGACCATCCTTACGTTGTCAAATGCATTGTGTAAATACACTTTGCATTCGGCAAACAAAAACAGAAATTGCTCAAAAAGCTCTCAGCAGGTCTGACAGCGTTTGTGGAGAGAAATCAGAAGGGGGGGAGAACATGCAAAATCCACACAGTCACCCAAAGGAAGCTATGATGTGTAGGTGCTGGTGTTGGACTGGGGTGGACTAAATTAAAAATCACAAAATACCAAATTATAATCCAACAGGTTTATTTGAAAGTACAAGCTTTCAACTAAACCTGTTTGACTATAACTGGGCATCATGCAATTTCTAATTTCACCCACCCAAGGGTGGAACTGAACCCATGCCCTTGATGCTACAAGGCAGCCATGCTAACCACCATGCCACCAAGATCCAGTAGTTTAATTATATTTAGCATGAATTAAGAATTGAGGGGTCCACGGTTAGTCATGGGGACTGGTTGTCCTCACTGAGAAAAGGTGGTGAAATGTCCCAAGACAGTGGTAGAAAGTGCATGTGGCAGGGAGGGTTATTAATTTGCAGGGTTTGGGTGGGTGAAAGTCACTGAGAGAAGATGTTACTTGCATTTGCGAGAGCAGTAGACAACTGGCATTGTTGGGAGGTGTGTGTCACAGCAGAGTCAAAGTGAGTATGAGGTGGCAGAAAGGGGCACTTATTCTTGTGGAGCTCAGCAGGTCAATAATCTTGTTGATTGGTGTTAGTGATCCCGCTGCTGCTTCAGACCGTTGTGCCTGTCTTTGACACAACGCACGGCTAAGGGTCAAATACGGCATCAATGGCTGAAGCACTTAAGGTCCCAGCTGGCGGACATCTGATAGCCTAGGAGTGGTCATGAGGAGGTGTGGCTCACGTGTAATGAGATAAGCAAGAAAAGTCTCCAGGGCCTACAGAAGGAAGCTCTCCATGGAAGTCCCCAAAATTGACACTCAGCCAATTTGATTGGAAATTGAGCCCTGTCTGAGGATGGGAGCTGGGAGGGTTGCTGGGCCTAGACATAAAGGGGTGCTGTGAAATCTTTACAGTCCACCACACAGGGCATCATTTGAACATCTCAACAGAATGCTGGCACCTCCAACAATACAGCACTCCCTCAGGACTACATCGCTGGGCCTTCCTAGATTATACGGTGGAGCAAAATTTCAACCTAAAATTTACATCTCACAGAGTGATAGTATTAGCCCGCGTGATATGCAAAACATTTTGCTAAATAATAATTTATCATTTCTAATTTTCCCTACTATGCAGTGATATAGATCCACTGAGCAAATCTAGTGACAACATTGCTGGAAATGCTACAGTAATAAATGAGATTGATTCGTCTGTGCTGGCATTCTTCATATTGATGTTATTCCGAGAAAGCTCATTGGCATTTGCTGACAAGTTCAATCACAGCTTCACGTATTGTTTCTGAGCAGAGAAGTGGAATTAACTTTCCTCATGTGCAAGTCAGATAGGAGCGGAGCTGCCACTTTAGGAGTTCATTAACTGCATATTAACCGCATGAATCAAAGGAACCTTTATATTTGTATCTGGCTCAGTCTATTTCTCAGATAGTGAGACTTATTATGCTCCTATTACTGAAATCTGGACTTCAATTCATTCGTGTTTCAAAGTGATTCCACTCTATCCACTATACAACTTTATCCCATGCTACATGAAGGGGAGATGATGGTGCCATAGCTAAATCACTGAGTTTGTAATCTACAGGCTCAGATTAACATTCTGGATAAACAGGCTCAAGTCCCACTATGGCAGCTGGGTGGTTTAAGTTGAGCCAGTTATTTTAAAAATCTGGAATTGAAAGTGTGTAGTTTAGTAATGGAGACCATGATAAACATGATATTTTGTTGTAAAAACTCAACTGGTTCACTCATGTCCATTTAAGCAGGGCCATCTGCCCTCTTTACCTGTCTGGCTGCAGACTCATAGCAATGTAGTTGACTCTTAATGCTTTCTGAAGTGGCCTGGGAAACCACTCAGTTCAAAAGCAGTTAGGGATGGGCAATAAATGCTGACCTTGCCATGGACAGGCAGGTAAAAATGAGAAAAAGAATAATTGGATTTTAACTTTGGTGACAAACATCTCGTCTCACCCTTATTCTCCACTTAGAAACAAGACAAGAATTTCACTATATCTTACCTAGCCGTGAAAACAAGATTTCTGAGACATCTTCTCCTTATAAATACCTCTTGTACCACACCTTCATGTCTCTCCTTTAAAATTTTAAATGCCATTATTTGGTGCATTCTCCATGGCAACACCTCTACCAATCACAGTTCATTTACCAACCAATCAGTACTCTCCTCTCATCCATTATAAATGTTGTCTTCCTGTTACTTTGGTAATTCTTGTGTCTTGTCCAAATGAGTGCAACATTTAAAGGTTTGACAAATGTATATTTTTTCAGGAATATTTAGAAATTTCTATTTTATTGATAATCTCAACCTGCTGCTTGTCATCACAAGATCATCACTGTTTTCTTAACACAGCCTCTGCACCAAATGTCTTTTCATACTTGGTGATTTCAACTCCCTTGGCTGGCATCCCATCTTTCACCGTTTGTGAGTCTGAGCTCGTCTAAAACCTCTGCCATCCTTCCCCTAACTCGCATCAATTCACCCACCAGCAAGTTGGTCATCAATTGACCTCCACTAGCTCCCAATCCACCAATGCCTCAACCTTAAACATCTCACCCTCCTTTTCAATCCCTCAAAACTAAACTGCGACATATTCAGGTCAGACCTGAAATCTATGCACCTTATCCCATCTGCACTTGATGAGATGCAACTAATAGTCACAGATACAGCAGTACATTGTCAGCAGCTCATCTGGCTACAACTCTGAAAAAGCAATCACATCAGTGGTGGATTTCATTAGAATTTCCAACAATAATATCTCAGAATCACCCGGGAATGGATTAGTGCAGTTTTTGCTGTTAAGAGTGACAAATGTCCTCAGATATTCACAGATTCATTGTTGATTCTGTGGTCAATGGTGCATGAGTTTGTTTGTTTGCATATAGCTAATTTGCCTGAATTTCCATTCCTGGTGATAGTACAATTGGGATTGTGTTTGAGTTTATATTTGCCATTGCATCCATTGCTCAGTCGCACTTCTAATTGCAGTTCAAAATCCACTGATACAGTTTCACAGCTTGTGTTTCAAATTCACAGTCAGGACTCAATGGCTTCCTGGCAGCCTCCCAACTACCACGCCGAGCTCCTCCATACCTCTGCTGCCCACAGTTGTGATTTGCATCAAGCCCTGTTCGCTTGTCACCCCCTTGCTAATTGATGGACACTGGCTCCCAGTCTGACAGTGCTGTGGTTAAGAAACACTGAACATTGTTTTAAACACACTCCATGGCCTCATTCTTCCCTGTCTCCAAAGTCTCCCCCAGTACACCACCATTTCTGGCTCCCTGGTGATCCACATCCCCACAGATGACTTTTTATATCCACTCACACGATATAGGTGCCATTAGCTAGGTCATTTATTGCCCATCCCTAGTTGCCCAGAGGGCAGTTAAGAGTCAATCCCATTGCTGTGAGTCTGGAGTCACATGTAGGCCAGACCAGGTAAGGATGGCAGTTTCTTTTCCTAAAGGACATTAGTGAACCAGATGGGTTTTTCTGACAATCAACAATGGATTCATGGTCATCATTAGACTCTTCATTCCAGATTCTTTATTTGCAAAATGTGGCATGTAACAGCAGGAGAAGGGTAGGGCAATTGTAGGTGATTTGGATGCAGACACAATGGGGAAAGATCTCCATTTTCCAGACTACTAAATTTATGAAGAACAAAATTATGATTTTGCATACAGAAGAAGGAATTTTTCCCCATTAAGTCCGGACTGTGAGCAGGTCAGAGACTGCTTGCGATTATACTGACTGCCAAGAGCTCTTCTATTCTGTAGAGTTGTCTCGATAAGCACAAAAAATATTAAAAATTTAACGACTGCCAAGAATCTCTGTGCAGCAATCAATGGCAGCCCTCAGTAAGTAGAAAGTATCCAATCTAAAACTGATTTTCACTGCGCTGATTAAATTGTAAAAGTGAATTAATGCTTGGCCCTAGCTACTGAAGAAGCGCTCTGCATATTAACATCTGAATTGCTGCATAATCAGAATTAGTATCATGGTGGCGGGGGGGAACCATCATCACATTTAGTGATATCTCTCAGGCTTGTTTGGGTTCCACAACTCTTCCTTAAAAGAACACTGCCCTGGTGCAGTTGTGCCAAGTCTCTTATTTTGTTTATTCGCCAGTATGCCGTGTGTTTAAATAAATCACATTAAGGCACATTGATCTCCTGGCCCATCATTGTGACAATTACAAACACAAGTTGCTTCTTTCCCAGATACATATAAGTTTGTTAAACTTCTTTTTCACGCAGGGCAGGTTCACCCATCAATCCTAACCTTTAGTGGTTTCCAGTCGCTGAACGATTTGATTTAGAATTCTCATCCTCAAATCCTTCCATGGCCTCATTCCTCCCTATCTGACCTCCTCTGGGAAAATCATGCTTCGCCAAATCTGGCCTCTTGCTCAATCTAACTCCTCCTACTCCACCACTACCTGTCAAGCCATCAGCTACCTCAGCCCAAAAGGCTAGGGAATTCCCTTCTTAAACCTCTTAGCCTTGTAACCACTTTATCCTCCTCAGCATCCATACTTCCACAAGAAATCTAGGGGCCACCAACTGCACTGCCCCTTCTTTGGCTCAAGAGGCAATAGCTTTTGGTTTGAATACACCTCTCTAATGCACCTTGGAGTGATTTTCCATATTAAAGGCACAAAATTGATCTTCGTGTTGTAATATTCCTTCGAGATATTTCTGACAAAAAGCAGCCCAGAAGCTCAATTGTTGACATCAACAGCATTAAAAGTGCTTATGGAGTACAACACTCCTTATTCTTGATATCACTGAATGACTTCTCAGAAAATATTTGTGTTCATGCTGAAATGCAAACAGAAATCCAGGCTGCAAAAATATGTGTGAATAATGAATGAATGAGACATCAATATGCACAGAAACGTAAATAAATTCAAATAATATGTGCGGTAATTCAAATAATGCAGTTCCCCTTTAAATTGAAATTGGTTAGTGCTTTGTTTTCTCCCTATTTGGCCCATTCTGGGATAAGTTAACACATGGTTTACAATCTGCATAGTTGAGCTCAATCAGAACACTGCTGTTGCGATCTTGGAGTATACAGATTCCAGTTCTCACAAACTCGCACCAGCACCCAGCCTGGAATTGCTTCAATACAAAAACTCTCACCCTTGTTTTCAAATCTCCCCGTGCCTTCACCCCTCGCTACCTCTGGAATCATGTCTGTCTAGAACAGGACAGCCCAGGAACAGGTCTTCTGGCCCAAAATCTCTAAAGCTCACTGTGTCCTTCTAATTGTGGCCATCCCCGATTTTAATTAGTCCAGAAGTGACGAGCATGCACTCAGCTGCCTGAGTCTTAAGCATAGGATTTGCCTCTTTCTCTTCTCTTCTCTTAAGATGCTGTTTAAAACTTGCCCCTTTGACTACACTTTTGGTCCTCTGTCCCAATATCTCCTTACATGGCTCAATGCTAAATTTGCTTGATTATGTGGGATATTGTGTTGCACTTAAGACACTACATAAATCCAATTGCATTTTTTTCGACATTAGTGTTAAGATAATACCAAATTGAAAAGTCTAGGCCATAGTGGCACATGTCCTACCTGTCCATATTCCTTCCCACCTGTCCATCTTCCTTCCCACCTGTCTGCTCCACCCTCCTCACCGACCTATCACAGTCACCCCCTATCTGCATCCAGATAAAAACAATGATTGCAGATGCTGGAAACCAGATTCTGGATTAGAGTGGTGCTGGAAAAGCACAGCAGCATCTGAGGGGCATCAGGCAGCATTTGATGCCCAAAACATCGACTTTCCTGCTCCTTGAATGCTGCCTGAACTGCTGTGCTTTTCCAGCACCACTCTAATCCCCTATCTGCCTCCACCTACTTCCCTCCCACCTACCTTCCCCCCGCCCCCAACCCCCTATTTATCTCTCAGCCCCATTCCCCCTCCATATTCCTGATGAAGAGCTTATGCCCGAAACATCAACTCTCCTGCTCCTTGGATGCTGCCTGACCCGCTGTGCTTTTCCAGTGCCACACTTTTCAACTCTGACACATGAAGAAGGTTGAGTATCAATTTGGCTCAGATTCATTGCAGTTCTTCCATGTAAATAATTTGGTTTCTACGTAAACTCACCATCAATCTCAATATGGCTTTACACTGGCATCTTGGTTCATGTTGAGCTAAGAATGATAGGATTCTCATGATGATGGCTATAAAGGTCCTGTGTGAACTCCGTTTCCACAGCTCTAATATATTTCTTATTAGATACAGCACAAAACTGCCCTTAATGCAGCAGAAAATTGGCAATCTCACACAGAGAACACACAGGATAGATAGCATGGGAAATAAAAGCTCCATTCTGTTGCAGTAGTGATATGCTTCCAAGATTAGACATTGGAACAGTACAGAGGGAGCTTTTCTGTGCATAAGATAATCTTACAGTGGTTAATGTTGACTCTGGGTTGGGAGGAGGGACTGAAATATGAAATATTCTTCATGTCCTCCCCAGATGAGCACAGGCACAATAGAAAATAATCATCTCTCTTCTGTCACCAGATCATAGGCAACCTTTCAGCTAAGTGCTTTGCATTGTACCTTCCCCTAAGGCTACATTAGCTGAAACATCAGTGTATGATCTGCAGTACAAGATTGCCAGTTCAATGCGGGAAACACTCATTAGAACCTGATCCAGTTCTTCCAGCACTACAGCAGGGGAGGAAGGAGAGTATTGGTGTCAAAAATCAACAGATCCGCATGTGAGGAAAGCTATTACAGTCCCTCACTTTGCTGCTGTGGGGTATCAAAAGGAAAACTTGAAAGACACATACACAAGTCCAGTCTGCAACTGAGCACTCGGACACTTTCAATGAATGCAAGGAAAACCTTGATGCATCTGAGCAAATGTGGGGTGGCGGGGGGTGGGGAGGGAGTATGTCTTGGAGTGCTTTATGTTCACAACAGGTCAGGTGTCTCAAAGAGTTTACAACAGGCTTGTCCACATGTTTTTGTGTTACTGTTGTGCAGCTCCTCAAGATATAAATACTAACCATCTCTCATGATTAATCATGTAATTAAATACACAGTTAGAGTCTTTCTACAAGTTAATACAAAAATGTGAGTTGCTGCATTTTGGAAATTAGGGCAGGACTTATATACCTAATGGGAGTGTTGACGAAAAACGAGACCTTAGGAGGCAGGTTCATAGCTCCTTGAAAGTGGAGTCGTAGGTGAATAGGATAGCGAGGAAGGTGTTTGGTATGCTCTACTTTATTGGCCAGTGCATTGAGTATAGGAGCTGGGAGGTCATGTTGCAGCTGTACAGGACATTGGTTAGACCACCTTTGGAATATTATGTGCAAATTCCAATTTCCCTGCTATAAGAAGGATGTTGTGAAACTTAAAAGGGTTCAGAAAAGATTTACTCGGGTGTTGCCATGGTTGGAGAATTTGAGCTATAGGGAGAGGTTGAATAGGCTAGGGCTGTTTTCCCTAGAGTGTCAGAGGCTGAGGGGTGACCTTAGAAAGGTTTATAAAATCATGAGGGGATGGTAGTGTAAACAGACAAGGTCTTTTTCCCTGGGGTGGGGGAGTCCAGAACTAGAGCGCATAGATTTAAGATGAGAAGGGAAAGATATAAAAGGGACCTAAGAGGCAATAATTTCATGCAGAGGGTGGTGCGTGTATGGAATGAGCTGCCAGAGGAAGTGGTGGAGGCTGGTACAATTACAACATTTAAAAGACATCTGGGTGGGTATATCAATAGGAAGAGTTTAGAGGGATATAGGCCAAATGCTGGCAAATGGGACGAGATTAATTTAGGATTGGCATGGTTGACATGGACTAGTTGGACCGAATGGTCTGTTTCTGTGCTGTACATCTCTGTGACTCTAAGAACAAAATACTGGAAATCTGTAACGAAGACAGAAAGTGTTCAAAATGTTAAGCGGGTCTGGCAGCTTCTGTGCCAAATCGAGTCAATGGGTGGACTTTTCCAATTCTGGGCAAAAAGGTGATGAGGTAAGGAAATTATTGAGCTCTGGTGAAATACTCACCATCTTCTCACCACCTCACCAATTATGTTCTTGGTGAGAAGGTCCATTGTGGAGTTTCTCAACCCACCAGCAATTAAGGCCCTTACGTAGGAGATGAATGGGCAACTAAGGACCATAATGCACCAATGAGCTGCCTTCATGGTGGGCAAACACGTTGGCCAGAACGCTCCATGGGTTGTGACCATCTACTGACATCGTCACCAGTCAGGTACCAGCTTCACCACATCATCAGGCACATCTCAGACAAATGTACACTCTCCAATATGAACACTTCACGGGTGCGATGTGGAACACAGCGAGACCTGACACTGTAATGCTGCTGCCAGGCTACTTTGTAGGCAGGGACAGGCACTCACACCACGTGTTGGAACAAAGTATACCTTTGCACTTTTGGCTCACTTAAGTCATAGTCATAGAGATGTACAGCATGGAACCAGACCCTTCGGTCCAACCTGTCCATGCTGACCAGATATCCCAACCCTTTGCACTTACTTGGAAGTTCACAATATCTCTGGCATGCCTTTCTGCAAAAGGTAGAGGCCAGGCAGCTTGCCACACTCGTCAGAATTGAATAGTCAAGTCATATTGGTATATGGCATGTAGCATTGTGTCACATGACATGTAGCAGCATCCTATCTATTAAACAGAACACATGTGCTTCCACCAAACTGCCATGTCTGAAAGTCTAAGGGGAGTCATCCTTAACCTAGTCAAGGGGGACTGTAGTCAGCCAGAGTTCTGCTCCACACCGCACCTCCCCCACACCACACCTCCCCCCCACCGCACACCCACAAGTCAGGAAAGATGTCAGGAATGAGTAGGAAATACAGAGGGCATGTAGGGTGGTTGAGAACCATTGACCATGACTCCCCAAGATATAAGAGCAGAATATGGGCTAGTCAGCCTGTTAAGACTGCTCCTGCAAGGGGAAACAACCTCTCCATACCTGTTCTTATCTAGTCTCATCTGCACATGACTCCAGACCTACAACAACGTGGCTGACTCTTAACTGTCCTCCAGGTAATTAAAGATGGGCACTCAATGTTTGTCCAGCCAATGACATCCATGGACAAAACAGAAGTCACATTTTTCAGGAAATGAGGGTTAAACACTGCAATCCAGTAACATATAACCAAATCCATACGCTTTAGGGGAAACTCACAGTAATCAGTACTGTATTATTTCCTGATAATGACTTTAGAAATTAAATCTGATAAATAAGAATTGTTAATCGTACATTTTTACAGCATTTATGCTTCTCCTAAATATTTGATGGTAGGAACATTTTTTATAGGATTGAGCTGCAGAATTAAATTCTGTGATAACATCCTGTCTAGTTCTTGTCAGAGTATGGGTGCCAATCGGAACTTAATCTGGTTGGAGTATGAGATTCTCTCTCACTGCCCTGATTCCTGTAACTGGTATCCTGCAAGAGGAAGTCATTGTTCAGCACAGCACACTCTACACTTCCTCTCTCTCCCTCACTCCACAGTCAATGGTTCTGACGTCCAAAAATAACTGCACCGTCATCAAACCTGAGGCACAATGCCAGACTGCACGCAGAACAGACTCCAAGCAAGTGCTGCTCAAGGACAGACCTGGTTTATGATATCGAGCTGCTGCTCCTCAGGGATTCCAGGCAGAATTGTGAAGTTGCTAAAAAGTGAAAATTTGTGCATAGGCAGCAGTTTAACTTTCTTTTAGTTGTTTTCAGAATGTGGATGCTGTCAGTTCACACTGCTGATGTCCAGTTGCTCTCAGAGGAGGTGATTCTACTCCTTAGGCTAAGTGGCTTGCTAGACTACTTCAGTGAGCAGTTGGTCATAGAATCCGTAAAGAGGCCATACTGTCTGCACCAACCCTCTAAAGGGCATCCCACCCAATCCCTGTAACCCAACATTTCCCTCGGCTAATTCATTTAGCTGTCATATCCTTGGACGCTATGGGCAATTCAGATTGGCCAAACCACCGAACCTACACATCCCTGGACTGTGGGAGCAAACCCACACAGACACAGGGACAATGTGCAAACTCCACACAAACAGTCACCTGAGGCTGGAATGGAACTCAGGTTCCTGGTGCTGGGATGCAGCAGTACTAATCACTGAGCCACATGCCACCTCAAGTCCCATGAAAGACAAGTAGAATATCTTAAGGTGAACTGGTTAAGTGAATCTTACAGTTTCATAGTCACTTATAATGATACCAGTTTTTCAATCTCAAACTGATGTAGCAGGATTTCAAGTCATGTTTGCTGAATCGCTGTGAGAGACAATGTAATGAAATCAGACTTTATAATTCAGATGATTTGGTCATTAAAGTGATAGCCTGCTCTCCTCAAACTGGCTGCTATATTTTCCATATCATGACAGTGATGGCAATTCACTTGACTATAATGGCAGTAAAACACTTGGTGGGGGTGAGGTGTCCAGAGGTAATGTGTGGTAGCATCGAAATGCAATTTATATACGTTCGTTAGACAGCACCTTGCAAGCCCACAACTATCATGTTGAAGGACAAGGGCAGCTGAAACATGGCAACACCACCACCTGCATGTTCCCCACCAAACCATTCACCATTCTGACTTGGAAGTATATCACCTTTCCTTCACTGTCACTGAGCCAAAATCCTGGAATTTCCTCTTTAATAGCATTATGGGTCTACCTGCAGCTGGGCTACTTACCTACATGGACTGCAGCTATTCAAGAAGGTAGCTCACCACTCCCTTGTCCCTGTACCATGATTGAATAAAAAAGTTACTTTCATTATTAGTCAAGTAGCGTAACCATTATACTGCTATCGGCTTGTTTTAGAATGACCTAATGAATTTTACTTACAACTACAAGTAAAGGTACGTATACTTTTAATGACATTTCTACCTCTTAACTCCATGTATTTGCTTTATCAATCATGGCTTAATAAATGAAAAGGGAATGAAAACACAGCGATATAAGCTTTCACTTTTTGGGTGTTATCAGATATAAGTACCAAATCATTGCAGAATACTCAAAGCTTACCCTGGCAATTTCAGCATATGCCAGTCCCAGAATCCCCTCCCAGTTGGAGCCATTGATGAAGAATTTGTCTGACTCTGTGATGGCAGCAATGTTTGCTCTGACTGAGACGTTCGGGCCGTGTGGAACACAGACGATATCTGTCCCGAGCTCCCCTTCCCACTTCCCCTGGGTGTACGGCACATAGACACTCTTCCTCAGGTCTCGGTAAGTATTGGAGCTGAAACACAAAGTAATTTGTGTATTGCAAAACAAAGTGTACATGTTAAAGAAAAGCAAAAAGTAAAGGACTAGATTTGGAATGTTAATATGTGTAACACCAATGTTGACAGAATTCTAAGGCTCTCTCTATTGTCATCTGAATGGCCTGAGTGTGGTTTAAACATCGTTCATAGACCAGACACAATAAGGCAGAAACCTCCCAATTTCTTTTTTTTTGTCTTTTAAATAACCTTTCTCCCATTTTGGGAAGGTACGTAGAAAGCTCAATCAAAAACTTCAGTGATTCCCATAAAATGAAGTAAAATTGATAGAGGGAGAGAGAGACAGACACACATGACTGGTAATGAGTTTAACCTGAGGGTCACCACACCTCAGGTAAGGAGAGAGGTTGAGGAGGAGAATCCTTCATTGTAACCTCAGTGAGTGAAGAGATTGAACACATCCCGTTAACATCACTCTGCCAACTGACCAGCCAACTGAGCTAATCGACCCCCTGGCTCAGATACTAGCCTCAGGGCTGACACAGTTTTCAAATTTCCTTTGTGCTCATCCTTCTTAAACTATTGTGACAGTCACCATTCCTGCACCAGCCATCCTTATGCTCTCTCTCTTTCGTAATTGACAATTAATTGACAGGTTAGTTGACCACTATTTTCAGACTTCTCTTCTGGAAATGCATTTATGAAGGAGCTTTACATATAGCAGAAACCCAAGATTTTTATTCCTTCAGTGTGGGTTGGATTTATAATTAGTTTCTAATGATGAAACGTGAATCAGGTTTCAATTGTTTTTTAGTTCAAATGTGAGCATGGCCAACAGTGTTAACTTATTTTTTTTTTAAATTATAACAGACTGCTCATTTGGACATCTGTCTACCCTACATTTCTTTGCATTTAAACTTTTTCATCAGTTTGTCCAAGAGTTATTAGAAGCAAAAGGCCAGTCATCAAGTAGTTTTGGAAAGACCAAGGTGCTGTCCTTCCAGTTTTCTTCCCTTTCTCCTTCTTTGAAGAGACATTGATGTAAACATTCTGGCTAGTGGAAGCTCTCCGAAGGCTTATACAATACTCAGGGACTTGCTGGCAACATGTTGTCCAGCTGTCCAGGTTAATACTCTGGACACATGGGTGCCTATAGAACATAGAAGAATACAGCGCAGTACAGGCCCTTGGCCCTCGATGTTGCGCCGATCCAAGCCCACCTAACCTATACTAACCCACTATCCTCCATATACCTATCCAATGCCCGCTTAAATGCCCATAAAGAGGGAGAGTCCACCACTGCTACTGGCAGGGCATTCCATGAACTTACGACTCGCTGAGTGAAGAACCTACCCCTAACTTCAGTCCTATATCTACCCCCCCTTAATTTAAAGCTATGCCCCCTTGTAATACCCGACTCCATACGCGGGAAAAGGTTCACACTGTCAACCCTATCTAACCCCCTAATCATCTTGTACACCTCAATCAAGTCACCCCTAAACCTTCTTTTCTCTAATGAAAACAGCCCCAAGTGTCTCAGTCTTTCCTCATACGATCTTCCTTCCATACCAGGCAACATCCTGGTAAACCTCCTCTGCACCCGTTCCAGTGCCTCCACATCCTTCCTATAGTATGGCGACCAAAACTGCACACAATATTCCAGATGCGGCCGCACCAGAGTCTTATACAACTGCATCATGACCTCAGGACTCCGGAACTCAATTCCTCTACCAATAAAAGCCAGTACGCCATATGCCTTCCTCACCGCACTATTTACCTGGGTGGCAACTTTCAGAGATCTGTGTACATGGACACCAAGATCCCTCTGCTCATCCACACTACCAAGTATCCGACCATTAGCCCAGTACCCCATCTTTTTGTTATTCTTCCCAAAGTGAATCACCTCACATTTAGCTACATTGAATTCCATTTGCCACCTTTCTGCCCAGCTCTGCAGCTTCTCTATATCCTGCTGTAACCTGCCACATCCTTCCTCACTGTCAACAACTCCTCCGACTTTCTTATCATCCGCAAACTTGCTCACCCAACCTTCTAACCCCTCTTCCAGGTCATTTATAAAAATGACAAACAGCAATGGTCCCAAAACAGATCCTTGCGGAACACCGCTAGTGACGGCACTCCATGAAGAAACTTTGCCATCAACTATTACCCTCTGTCTTCTTCCATCCAGCCAATTCCTAATCCAAACCTCCAACTCACCCTCAATGCCATATCTCCGTATTTTCTGCAGTAGCCTACCATGGGGAACCTTATCAAATGCCTTACTAAAATCCATATATACCACATCTACCGCTTTCCCCTCATCAACCTCCTTCGTCACCTTTTCAAAGAATTCAGTAAGGTTTGTGAGGCACGACCTGCCCTTCACAAAACCATGCTGACTATCCTTGATCACATTATTCCTATCCAGATGTGCATAAATCCTATCCCTTACAATTCTCTCTAAGACTTTGCCCACAACAGAAGTGAGACTCACCGGCCTATAGTTACTAGGGTTATCCCTACTCCCCTTTTTGAACAAGGGAACCACATTTGCTATCCTCCAGTCTTCTGGGACTACTCCTGTAGACAAAGAGGACATATCCTTCATAGGAACATGAGTAGGCCATTCAGCCCCTCAAGCCTGCTCTGCTGATCTGTGACTTAACTCTGTGTGTCTGCCTTGGACCCATATCCCTTGATAACCTTGCTGAATAGAACGCCTCATCTTCCGCCTTGGAACACTTCAACCCCAGGGCATCAATGTGGACTTCGCCAGTTTCCTCATTTCCCCTCCCACCCACCTTACCCCAGTTCCAACCTTCCAGCTCAACACTGTCCTCATGACCTGTCCTACCTGCCAATCTCCCTTCCCACCTATCCACTCCACCCTCCCCTCTAACCTATCACCTCCATCCCCACTCCCATTCACCTACTGTACTCTTTGCTACCTTCCCCCACCCTCCTCTCTGACCTATCACATCCATTCCCACCCCCATTCACCTATTGTACTCTTTGCTACCTTCCCCCACCTTCCTCTCTGACCTATCACCTCCATCCCCACTCCCATTCACCTATTGTACTCTTTGCTACCTTCCCCCACCCTCCTCTCTGACCTATCACCTCCATCCTCACCCCCATTCAAGTACTGTACTCTTTGTAACCTTCCCCCACCCTCCTCTCTGACCTATCACCTCCATCCCCACCCCCATTCACCTATTGTACTCTTTGCTACCTTCTCCCCAGCCCACTTCCCCCACTTATCTCTCCACCCTGGAGGCTCCCTGCCTCCATTCCTGATGAAGGGCTTTTGCCCGAAACATCGATTTTCCTGCTCCTCGAATGCTGCCTGACCTGTTGTGCTTTTCCAGCACCACTCTAATCTAAGCTCTGGTTTCCAGCATTTGCAGTGCTCACTTTTGCCTTGCTTAATAAAATGTCTATTGCAGGTTTAAACTTAACAATTGAATTGGCATCGCCCACCATCTGAGGAAGAAAGTTCCATAACACCACTACTCTTTGTGTGTGGAAGTCTTTCTAACATCTCTCCTGAATGGCCTGGTCCTAATTCTTAGACTATGCCACTGGTTTTAGAATCTTCAATCAGTGGAAATAGTTTATCTTTGCCCACCCTGTCTCTCTCTATTAATATCTTAAAGACCTCAATTACATCACCCCTTAACCTTCTAAATTGTAGAGAATAAAGGCCTAGTTTGTCTAATCTCTCCTCTGAACTTAACCTTTACCATCCTTGTAAACCTGCTCACAGTGGGGGTCTAGCTAGTGTTTAGTATAACTGCAGCATAATGTCTTCATTGTTATACTCTAGCCCTTTATATATGAAGACCAGTATTGCAATAGCTTTCTGGACTATTTTCTGCACCTTTTTTGTGGCATTTTAAACAGTTATGCACCTGAACCCCTAAATCTCATTGGACATTCACTGTATTCAACTTTGTGCCTTCTAAAATATACTCTGATTTGTGCTTTTTCAGTCTGAAATAAACAGCCACATACTTGCTTATTTTAAAATCCATCTGTCACAGCTTTGCCCTTTCACCCAATCTATCAACATCCTGTTGTAATTTTACGCTGTTGTCAACACTGTCTACAATACTGTCCAATTTTGTGTTGTCAAAATATTTGGATATGTGACTTTCTATGCCATTATCCAAGCCTTCAATGAATATTGTGAATAATTGATGCCCCAACACAGGTTCCTGCAGGACACCATGAGTCAAGTCCTGCCAATTTGAGTATTTACCCATTATTCTAACCCTCTCCTTCCTAAAACTCAACCAATTTCTGCTCCATGTTAATAATGTTCCCTCAATTCCTTGTTCTTCCATCTTTTTCTTAGCAGTCCCTTGCATGGGACTTTCACAAAACCCTTTTGGAAGTCCATATGCACAACATCCAACGGCTTATCTCTGTCCACCTCTTCAAAAAACTCTAATGAGGCTGGTCAGGCATGTCTGACCCTTCATGAATCCATGCTGACTCTCCCTGATTAACTGGTAACTGGAGAAATTTAAATCCTATCAATAAAATCTGCCTTTTAAATGTTTTAATTGTACCAGCCTCCACCACTTTCTCGAGCAGCTTGTTCCATGCACACACCACCCTCTGTGTGAAAAAGTTGCCCTTTAGATGCCTCTTAAATCTTTCCCTTCTCATCTCAAATCTATGCCCTTTAGTTCTGGAATCCCCCATCCCAGGGAAAAGACCTTATCTATTTATCCTATCCAAGCCCCTCATGATTTTACTAACCTCTCTAAGTTCACCCCTTAGCCTCTGAAGCTCTGGGGAAAACAGCCCCAGTCTGTTCAGTCTCTCCCTATAGCTCCCCTCCAACCCTGTCAATATCCTTGTAAATCTTTTCTGAACCCTTTCAAGTTTCACAACATCTTTCCTATAGCTGACCCTCTCTGGTCCAAAGTACTGAGGTCAGATTAATGTGGCCAAACCTTCTGATAGGAACTTGGACAGAAAAGGGCAACATTTGGGTCTTCTGCATATGTATGGCTCAATGATACACTGCACTTAACCAGAAAACCATTTAAAGCTGAGCTTCACTTTTCACTTTCAGAATCACACCATGATTACAGAATGAGGCCATTCAGCCCACTAAGTCTGCACGGCTCCATGATCTAGTGCCAATCTCTGGCCTTTTCCCCCATGTCCGTGCACAAGTTTCCTATTTAAAGAAAGATCCAATGTCCTTTTGAATGCCTCAACTGAACCTGCCTCCACCACATTTGCAGGTAGTGCAGGTCAGACCCTGACAACGTGCTGCATGAGGAAAATGGTCTCATATCACCCTCTCATTTAGAATTTTACAACACAGAATGCTTTCGACCCCTTGTGAGTGTGTCAGGTCTCCGAAAGAGGCTAGTCTCACTTTCCTGCCTTTTAACAACTCCAAACGTCAAATGTCAGCAAGCCTGCCAATCTTTTGATGAATTAATAATGAGCAGATCAATCTCTGCTTTGCCCTTGCTGGCCTCGCCAAATTAATGCAAGATATTTCTCCCGTATAGTCAACAGACATGTCAACACAAACCTGGCTCATTCACAGTGACTTCATGCAAACAGCCTCGCTGTTTATTGGCACCGTGTGATTCTAGGTACGCACTGGCAACCTGCTGCCTTGCTGTCTTCCACGCATGGCGATTGCTGTCCCCTGACAATCTGTCGGGAACATCTGCTTTGCTCACATTGCTGCAGCCCTGTCTACAGGGACAGGGGTGTAAGATAGGTGAGGTGGAAATCTGAAATAAAAACACAAAGGGCTGGAGAAACCCAGCAGGTTTGGCAGCCACTGTGGGGAGAGAAGCAGAGTTAACTCTTCATGTCTGATATGACTGTTTTTTTAGGAAGTGAAGTGGAAAGCGTCTGACAAGAAGGATGAAGCATCACCCTTTGTTCCTCTGTCACACTGCGTACATGCTGCCAACAGAAAAGATGAATGGCTGCCATTTAGTTCATTGTGGTTTGAAGCAGGGCTGGCCTGAATTTTTCTTCCCCTCTACACAACCTGGCAGGGCCTTCACCCACAAGCATATTGTTACATGTTGTTCCTGATGCTCTGAACCTGATCCCCTAATGTGAATGGGATGAATCTAACTCATCAATAGTCTGACAATGTCACAGCTCTGCAGTTTAAGTGAGGCGTCAGTCGAAGCTGGGCATTCCTATTGTCAGCTCCATGGGAGCATTCTCAACTCTGAGTCACAGGGTTGTAAGCATTGCAAGGATTTTAGCACTTGATCAGGGCTGACAATTCAGTGCAGTGCTGAGGAAACACTGCACTTTCAGAGATGTCATCATTTGCCTGAAATGCAAAATAGAGGACCCCAATCCATTCAATGTGAAGGTTCACATCAATCATTGAACAGTTACAGCACAGAAGGAGGCCATTTGGCACATCATTTCCATGCTGGCTTTCTGCAAGAGTAACGTAGCTAGTTTCACTTCCAATTGGCATCAGTATGTTCTCAGACCATGTACTCCAGATCCTAATGACTCACTGCACTAAAAAGCTGCTCCTTATGTTGCTGTTGGTTATTTTACAAGTTATTTTAAATCAATGTCCTATGGTACTCAAACTTTCTGCCAATGGATACAGATTGTCTCTATCTGTTCTATTTAGGCCCCTCCCAATTTTGAACCTTTATTGAATTTCCCCACAACTTTCTTTTCTCAAGGTGAACAACTCAAGCATTTTTATTCTGTCTAGGAAACTGAAATATCTTAGCCTTAAGTCACTCTTTGAATCTTTCCTGTACTCTCTCTGAAGCCAGAGTTGAACTCTACTGTCTACCCGAGTTCAAATTAGTGATCCTTGCTTTTGAGCACTCCGCCTCTATGAGTAAAGTCCAATGTCTTGCATTCCTTTTTAGCCACTTTTGTCAACCTGATCTGATATCTGCAATATTTTATGCACATACCCCAACATCTCTCTGCTCCTGCAGCTCCCTGTAAGATTTCATCTTGCCTTTCTTCATTCTTCCTAACAAATCATACCACTTTGCACGTTTCAGCATCAAATTTAATTTGCCACCTGTCCATCCATTTCACTGGCTTTTCTTCAGGGATAGAAATCTATCCCTGACCTCCTTGGTTCTCAATACTCCATCATTAATCTGGATAAACTAAGGGAGGGGTCCTTACACCGACCCCTGGTGAACCTCACTATATACTGTCCTTTAGTCTGAAAAACAACTGTTCATCACAACTCATTGCTTCCTGCCAGTCAGCCAGCTTGGTATTCATGCTGTCACCATCACCCTTATTCCATAGACTTCAACTTCCTGGTAAATGCAGCTATAACAAATCAGGCAACACACATTCACAAAATTAAGTCTTGGTAGAAACCAATAATAAATAAACTTAAAATATATTACTGCCTTTCTTTAAAAGTCAACATGTAGACTATACTGTTGAAGACCTTTTTACATCTTCAGTTTACCACAAAACAAGGATGCTAATGCAAGAAGTCAGATCATAAAACTTTCACCCATTGGATTAGTACTAAATATCATTTTATTCAATCCTGATTAGTTACTTCATAAATAAAGCTGCCATGCTTCCAAAAAAGACAAGCCAAAAGTGATCCATTCACAATTTGATTATTTCTAAGTTACAAGTGCTACAACATGGGATGGCACAGTGGCTCAGTGGTTAGCACTGCTGCCTCACAGCGCCAGGGACCTTGGTTTGATTCCAACCTCAGGTGGCTCTCTGTGTGGAGTTTGCACATTGTTCCCGGGTCTGTGTGGGTTTCCTCAGTGTGGTCCGGTTTCCTCTCACAGCCCAAAGATGTGCAGGTGAGTTGGATTAGCCATGGGAAATGCAGGGTTATAGGGTATGGGGGTTGGTTTGGGTGGGATGCTGTTTGGAGGGGCAGTGTGCACTCAATGAGCTGATTGTTTCCACTGTAGGGATTCTATGAAATCCATTATGTTGTACTTTAGCGATTGTCTTTAGATGTCCATGTACACAACGTCAACTGCATTGCCCTCATTAAACTTCTCTATAAATGCATCAAAATCTCAACTAAGTTAATTAAATGCAATTAGTCTTTACCAAATAAGGAAAACCGTGGCAATCTCTTGGTTCCTATTTAATCTTCAAGTTAAATTGGTCAATTATCATTGCTACTTGTGACTGCGTGCTGTGTCCAAATTGGTTGCTGTGCTTCCTACTACAGTGACTGACTTCAATATAATTCACTAACTTTGAAATGTCCTAAGTACATGAAAGGTTGTGACAGAAATGCATGTTGTGATTTGGCCATGTTATTCCTAAAGCTTTTGACTGCCCTGATTACTAGTACACAAGTAGAGAGGATAGACAAGAAAAAGACTGAATTCTGGCAGACTCTGTCCTGGCTTGGTTGCTGCCTGATGGTCGGGTTTGATTTCAAGCAAAAGCAAACTGCCTGTCTTTTTTTAATCTCCGTAAGTAGCCAGACGTAGAGGTCAATTTATTTAATTTATGTTTGGATAATTTTAGTGAATTTCCTTGACTTTGACAATCAAAAAAACGATGGGGACAAGCATAGCATTCTACATCTGCCTCTCGCCTGTGAAGAATTAGAAAACAGCATTATCTTAATTAGACTGCAGTGACTGATGTGTATTAGTGAAGATTTATTTGGAGCACAGAGCTCCTGAGACTTTCAGCACATCAACAGATTGGTATTCACAAGACTCAGATCATACTGAATAATACTGATCTACCCTGGGGAGCTGGCACCCATGACAACCAGGAGCAGCTTTGTTTACTGCAGTGTTTTTTTTATTTTCACATTCGTGTCACTTAACCCCTTAATAGGCTGCTTCCATTTCAAGATTGCGAGCTTTCAAAGCACAAAATATAGTTCAAGACCTAACCAGAAATTCGCAAGTCACATGTAGCACATCAAGAAGGAAATTCCCCGCAAAAATCCCTTCACTGAGACCTTAATTAAGGGAAGTCATTGCAGCATTAAAACAGAGCTGGTGAAAGTGAACTAATTAAATTATGTTAAGGGATAGATCAACAGACATGCAGCAGCAGACATTAAAGGGGTTATTTCATAATTGACAAGCTTGATACATTCTATCAACAAAGAAAAAATCCAACCCCAACCATAACCCATGTGTGACTAACTAAAAAAGATAGTTTCAAACTTAATTTTAAAACCTGTGCAAAGATGTATGGCAGATCAGAAGACTGAACAGACACAAAAAACAGAAAATAATGACTAAAAGATTAATGAGGAGGGAAAATTTACAGTGCAAGAGAAAGCTAGCTAGAAATTTAACACAGGTAGTAAGAGTTTCTTCAGATATTTAAAACAGGAAAGAGTGTTAAGTGAGTGTTGGTCCTAAAGACAGTGAGTTTGGGTGTTAATAATAGAAAATAAGGATTTAGTAGATGAATTGAACAGGCACTTTGCCCTTTTTTTAACTGGAGAGGATACTAGTAATAAGTAATAATCAACGACAATAGCTGTAAATCCCAAATGGAAAGGAGAAAATCACAATCACCAGGAAGTGGTATTGAGCAAATTGTTTGAACCTCGACTGACACATCTCCAGTTCATGACCATAGAATTCCTACAGTGTGGAAAAGGCCAGACAGCCCACTGAGTCCACACTAACCCTCCAAACAGCATCCCACCCAATTCCTGTAACCCTGCATATTCCATCTCATCTACACATCCCTGGACACTACAGGGCAATTTAGCACAGTCATTGGACTGTAGGAGGAAACTAGAGCACCCAGAGGAAACCCACGCAGACATGGGGAGAATGTGCAAACTCCACACAGTCACCCAAGGGTGGGATCAAACCTGGGTCCCTGATGCTGTTTGGCAGCAGTGCTAACCACTGAGCCACTGTGCTGCCTGCTGGCGATGGACTTCACTCGAGGGTCTTAAATGAATTTGCTAGTAAGATAGATCATGCATTGAATTTTCTAAAATTCCTTAGATCTGGGGAAAGTTTCGTTAGTTTGGAAATTAGTGAATAGAATGCCTTTATTCAAAAGGAAGGGAGACAGAAAGCAGGAAACTTTAGGCCGGTTAGCATAATATTTGTCCTGTTAGAAGACAGAAATTATTATTAAAGATGTTATTGAAGGGTATTTAGAATTCAAATTCAAAACATTCCAGTGCAGTGAACATGGTTTTGAGTAGGGGAAATTACAGTAAATACATGGGAACACCATTACCTGCATGTTCCCCTCCAAACCACTCACCATCCTGATTTGGAAATCATTGATAGTGGGTCAAGATCCTGGAATTCCCTCCTTAATGGCATTGTGGGTCTCCCTTGAGCACATGGACTGCAGTAGTACAGAATAGAGCTCACCACCACCCTCTCAAGGGCAACTAGGGATGGGCAATAAATACTGGCCAGTCAACTCTCACGTTCCATGAGGAATACAAGAAAATAATTTATAGGTATTCTTTGCAGATGTAATAAATGGTGTGGAGGAAGGGGAATTGGTAGATATATTCAATTAGATTTTCAGAGGTATTTGGTAATGTGCCACATTAAAGGTTATTGATGAAACTAAAAGCTCATATTGTAGGACTTAAATATTTACACAGATAGAAGACTAGTTAATATGCACCAGAGTGCACGTATCATTGGATCATTTTCTGGTTGACAAGAAGTAATGAGTGTTGTGCCACAGGGATTAGTGCTGGATCTTAATGTTTTATCATTTATATCAATGAGTTGAAGGGACTGAAAGTATGTTTACTAACTATGGAAACACCAGAAAGGTAGATAGGAAAGTAAGTTGTAAAGTGGACAAAGGAATACAGGGGTATGGTTAGGAGAAGTGACTGGGGAAGAACATGGTCAATGGAATATAATGTAGGACATTGTAAAACTGTTTATTTTGGCAGGCAGGAGAAATAAAAAGTGCATTATCTACATAGTGAGAGACTACCCCACTCTGAGATACAGAGGGATCTGTGTGTTTGAATGCATGCATAGCAACAACTTGTCTATGGGCACAGCAAATAAGTAAGAAAACCAATAGAATGTTTTTGTTTATTCCAAGTGGAATTGAATACAAAAGTATGGAGGTTATGCTTCAGTTACAGAGCATTGATGAGACCATATATGGGATACTGCAGAAAGTATTGATCTCCTTATTTAAAGAAGTATGAAAATATGTTGGAAGCAGTTCAGAAGAGGCCTACTAAACTAATATCTGGAATGTTTATGTCTCTATCCACTGGAGTTAAAAGAGTAAGAAGGGTCAAAAGAGGTTGAAGGTGGAAAGAATATTACCACTTGAGGGAGAATCTAGAACTAGAATTATTTCAAAATAAGGGATGGCCCATTTGAGACAAAGATAAGGATGATTAATTTTTTGCTGAGGGTTGTGAGTCTTTAGCATTCTCTTCCTGAAAAGGCAGTGGAAGCAGGGTCTTTGATTATTTTTAAGGCAAAGGTAGAGTCATAGATTTGTACAGTTACAAAACAGACCCCTTGGTCTAACTTGTCTGTGCAGACCAGATATCCTAAATTAATCTAGTCCATTTGCCAGCACTCTAAACACTTCCAAATCACTTACCCATCTTTTAAGTGTCATTGTACCAGCCTCCACCAGCTCCTCTGGCAGCTCATTCCATACACGCACCACCCTCTGTGCGGAGAAGGTGCCCCTTAGGTCCTTTTTAAATCTTTCCTCTCTCACCTTAAACCTATATCCTCTAGTTTTAGACTCCTCTACTTTGGGATAAAGACATTGGCTATTCACCCTATCAATGTCCCTCATCATTTTATAAACCTCCAATGCTCCAGGGAAAATAGTCCCAGCCCATTCAGCCTCTCCCTATAGCACCAAACCCTCCAACCCTGGCAACATCCTTGTAAATCTTTCCTGCACTCTTTCAAATTTCACAACATCTTTCTTATAACAGGGATTCCAGAACTGGATGCACTATGTATTCCGAAAGTGGCCTAACCAATGTCCTGTACAGCTACAACATAAATCAATGTACTGACCAATGGGTTGAAAGATTCTCAGGGCAGGCAGGAATGGGAGTAATCAGATCAGCTATGACCTTTTTGAATTGTGCAATAGGTTTGAGGAGATGAGGAACCTCTCCTCCTCCTAATTTATAAATTTGCTTGCTTCATGTCTAGGATTTACATTATAAAAGATTCAGCAGGAATACTCCTTCTCATAAAATAACAAATCACTGCAGCATCAAAGGAGGACATTCAGTTCATCAAGTGCATGTCAGCTCTCTCTATATGCAACATGACCCTGCTTTCACCCTGAAGTGTACAAGATTTTTCATTGAGATTCCCTTTATAATTAATAATTGAATCTACCTCCACTATAGTCTCAGATAATGCAACCCAGATCCTCATCACTTATTACATAACAATGTATTTATTCATATTATCTTTGGTTCTTTTTTCATTCAGCTTAAACATTGTTCTTTGATTCTCAACCCTTCCACCATCAAGAACAATTCCTCTTTGTCTGCCCTGTCTAGATAGCTCATGATTTTGATCACTTCTATCAAATCTCTTTGCAAACTTCTCTTCTCAAAGAAGAATGACTCAATCTCTCCAAGCTACACAACTGAAGTTAGTCAGAGAGAGATAAAACATCGAAGCAGGCTCTTCGGCCCACCACGTCTGTGCTAACCAACAAACATCAAATTGCACTAATCCTATTTAACTGCACTTGGTCCATAAGGCATTGTAAGTGTTTGTCCAGTTACGTCTTAAATATTGTGAGAGTCCCCACCCTCTCAGAAAATATGTTCCATATAATTATGTGGCCAAATTCAGCTCTACCTCCATTTATAAATTTGCTCATGACACCACTGTGTTGGGGTAAAACAAAGATCAAAGCAAAGGAACTGGTCATCGATTTCAGGTGGAGTGGAGGACAAATCACTGTCTGCATCAATGGTGCTGAGGTGCTGAGGTGGAGGTGTTCAAGAGCTTCAAGTTCCTCGCAGTAAATATCATCAACAATCTGTCCTGATGCTATGATTAAGAAAGCACACCATCACTTCCACTTCCTCAGAAGGCTAAGGGTATTCAGTATGTCCACAATGACTCTTACTGATCTTTATAGATGTACCATAGAAGACATCCTATCTGGATGCATCACGCTTGGTATGGCAACTGCTCTGCCCAAGACCTCAAGGAAAGACAAAGAGTTGTGAACGCAACTCAGTCAATCATCCAAACCAGTCTTCCTTCCACTGATTCTATCTACACTATCCACTGCCTCAGGAAAGCAGCCAATATAATCAAAGACCCCTCGCACCCTGGTTATACTCTCTTCCACCCTCTTCCATTGGCGGAAGATCCAGAAGTTTGAAAATATGTACCAACACATTTAAGAACAACTTCTTCCCTGCTGTTATCAGACTTATGAATGGCCCTCTCAAATATTAGAGTTGATCTATCTCTGCACCTTCTCTGTTGCTGTAACACTATATTCTGCATTCTGTTCTGTTACCCTGATGTACTAATGTAAGGTATGATTTGGATGGACAGCATGCAAAACAATAATTTTCACTGCATCTCAGTACATGACAATAATAAATCAAATCAAATCAAATCAAATATTTCTACCAGCCTTTAAGTGAAAATCATTCCTTAGATCACTTCTTAACTAAATTCAATCATAGAATCCCTATAATGTGGAAACAGGCCCTTTGGCCCAACAAGTCTACACCGACCCTCCAAAGAGTAACCCACCAAAACCCACTCCTCTCCCCTATTATCCTATATTTGTCCCTGACCAATGCACCTAACCTACACATCCCTGAACACTATGGGCAATTTAGCATGGTCAATTCACCTAACCTGCACATCTTTGGATTGTGGGAGGAAACCAGAGCACCCCGAGGAAACACACATAGACACAGGCAGAATGTGAAACTCCACACAGACAGTCGCCTGGGGCTGGAATCAAATCCAGATCCTTGGTGCTGTGGGGTAGCAGAGCTAACCACTGAGCCACCGTGCCATCCCAAACTTCACTATTCGCTGTGGGTGGGATTTAAACTCATGTCCCTAGAAGATCAGCCTGGGATTCTGGATTAGTAGTCCAGTAACGATATCACAACACCAGCATCACCTCCCCTCTTGCAGCCAAACTTAACTGAGCTGAAGACAGGAACCATTCACTCCTCCCATCATTCTGCTAAATCTTTTTCAAACTCTTATGCCTTCATGTTCCTCCATTAGTGCAATGTCCAAAATTAAACTCAAGAACTCAAGTTGATGCAGAGCCTTTTGTAAATGTGCGCCTGAACTGCCTTGCTTTTGAAATTCTATGTGTCTACTTCTAAAGCCCTGAATTCTATACACCATATTAACCAATTACCTAACCAATTGCCTTCAACAATTGTGCACACCTCCCCACAGATCACCGTCTCCTGTACTCTTTAATGCTACTCCTCATTCTTCCTGCAAAAAGGTATCACATCAGACTTCTCTGCGTTAAATTTTATAATACCCTATTCTGAGCACTCCACCATCCTGTCAATCCTCTTGGGGACTATCGCTATTCTCACCATTCTCAATATTTCTGGATCCAGCTTAATCCACCAATTTTGAACTGCGAACCCAGAACAAGGTTGCAAGAATATATGAAGAACAATTACAACATTTAAAAGGCATCTGGATGGGTATATGAATAGGAAGGGTTTAGAGGGATATAGATTAGAGTGGTGCTGGATAAGCACAGCAGGTCAGGCAGCATCCGAGGAGCAGTAAAGTCGACGTTTCAGGCATCCTGATGAAGGGCTTTTGCCCGAAACGTTGATTTTACTGCTCCTCGGATGCTGCCTGAACTGCTGTGCTTTTCCAGCACCACTCTAATCTAGACTCTGGTTTCCAGCATCTGCAGTCATTGTTTTTACTCAAAGGGATATAGGCCAAATGCTGGCATGTGGGGCTCGATTGGGTTGGGATATCTGGTCGGCATGGACGGGGTTGGACCGTCGGGTCTGTTTCCATGCTGTACATCTCAATGACTCTGTAACTCTATGACTCTAAAAGTAATGGCCCTAATACTGATTCCACAATATACTTTGCTCCAGGTGTCAAATAATCACTCACTGCTACCCTCTGCTCCCTGTCATTCAACCAACATTATGTCCATGCTTTCTCTGAATTTTTTATTCCGTTAAAGTTACTTTTTTTTACAAGGTCTATTCTTCACCAATTTTGGAAGTCCACATAGACCTCATTACCCTCATCAACACTCTCTGTTGCCTGGTTAACAGACCTCTATGGCAGGCGATATTCCATCATGGCCCCTTTTAAAAGATGAGGAGATGCCGGTGTTGGTCTGGGGTGTACAAAGTTAAAAATCACACAACACCAGATATAGTCCAACAGGTTTATTGGAAGTACTAGCTTTTGGAGTGCTGCTTGTTCATCAGGTAACTAGTGGGGCAGGAGATAATCCTGATGAAGGAGCAGCGCTCCGAAAGCTCACACTTCCAAGTAAACCTGTTGGACTATAATCTGGTGTTGTGTGATTTTGTACCTTATAAAAGGGCATCATTGTAGTTATGTGCCTTGTAAGCCATTTTATCCCGTGCAGACACAGCTGTGATTCAGTGACATTAACTACAAACAAATTTATACTTTGCTGTAGGTTTATTTCAAGAGTTATCATACAGCAAAACTGCCTTTAGGAATAAAAAGAAATGAATAAAATTAATATGGGCAAAATTTTGTTTTGCTCCATTCATTACAGTCCATTTTTTAGAACAGAATTTGCTTAATAATGAGTATCTGCTTGATTGGTTTACTGATCTAAACTGTCAGGGAATGATTTATCATTCATAAGGATTTAGTCATAAACACAGCAATGATTTGGTATCAACTGAGCCTGTTAATTGACTCAATGTTCAGTAACTCCTCATGGCCATTGATATCATCAGGGCCCACTGTTTAAATCAATACTAGCCTCTGCGTGAGGACACCATCAGAATACCCTACAAAGAAGCCCTCTCTAATTACTGGCAGGTTTTGGCCATATGTTTATGTCTGGAAGAGATTTTAAATGGTGTGAACTTTCAGCAAAGGTCTATTCCAAATTGTAAAAATAAAATATTACTCTTTTGATTGCAAGTTCCTAGACTTTGCAAAATTAGATGTATCCATACTTGGCAGAACCTTTGTCAAGTAGAAAATTCTCATGTTTTTTCGAGCTTTGGTTTCAAGTAAGATTGTTTACCAGATGAAGGCACATTTAATTTTGAAGAAACTTTCTGATGCTCATTATTGGCAATACTTTGTTATTTTGATTTCCTACATCCAGCTCAATACAATCAATCCTAAGTAAAATAGGAACAGGAATGGGCCATTCAGCCCATCAAGTGTGTTCTGTCATTTAATACAAACATAGCTGATTGAACACTTCTATGCCTTTTATTACATGATCCAGGGGCAGCATAGCAGGTCAGTGGTTAGCACTGCTGCCTCACAGCACCAGCAACCCAGGTTTGATTCCAGCCTCGGGCGACTGCTTGTGTGGAGTTTGCATATTCTCCCCGTGTCTGTGTGGATTTCCTCTGGGTGCTCCAGTTTCCTCCCACAGTCCAAAGATGTACAGGTTAGGTAAATTGGCCATGCTAAATTTCCCATAGTGTTTAGGGATGTGTAGGTTAGATGCTTTAGTCAGGGGAAATGTAGAGCAATACGGTAGGGGAATGGATATGGGTCGGTTACTCTTTGGACGGTCGGTGTGGACTTGTTGGTCCAAATGGGCTGTTTCCACACTGTAGGGATTCTATTTAACTCTGTATGCTACTGGTAATCAGAAATCTTCCACTGTCCTTATTGCAGGTACTCAAGGATGAGTTTCCACAGCCTTCTGGGATACAGAATTCCAAAGATTAACAAGCCTCTGAGGAAACTCATTTCTATTCAACCTTGATCCTAAATGGCAGCTCCCTTATCTTTAAAGTGTGGCCCTTGACTCCACATTCAGAGGAAACATCTTAGCCTCATTCACCCTGTCTATCTCTTTCAGTATTTTGTAGGTTTCAATGAGATCATCTGTCATGTCTTATTCTTAGCATAAGTATATGGCCAAACACTATATAACTCAACAACTCTTAAATTTATTAGAGCTAAATGTTTCCCTTTCAAACCTTTCAGGACCAAGTGTACTAACAAATACTCACTTGCATCGATCCTTCTGGCTAAGGAAGCCAAAACTGTTGAAAGGTCATCTCAACCTGAAACATTAACTTCCTATTTCAGGTTTCTAGCCTCAGCAGTTTTGGTCTTTTGTATCTGTAAACCTCTCTCTCTCTCTCACTCCTGCATGTTTTTCCTTTTCCTTTTCCACTTATCTCAGGGGAGTTCTCTGTGTTGTTCTGACCAACATTACCACAGCACAACCAAAGCAGATTAATGGACAAGGTAAACAGGGTAGTGAAGAAGGTGTTTGGTACGCTTGCCTGCATTGGTCAGTGCATTAAGTATAGGAGTTAGGATATCATGTTGCGGCTGTACAAGACATTAGTGAGGTCTCTTTTTGAATACTGTGTTCACTTCTGGTCACGCTGGTATAAGAAAGATGTTGTTAAACATGAAAGGGTTCAGAAAAGAATTACAAGGAAGTTGCTCGGATTGGAGGATTTGAGCTTTGGGGAGAGGCTGAATAGGCTGAGGCTTTTATTTCCCTGGAGCGTTGGAGGCTGAGGTGTAACCTTATAGAGGTTCATAAAATCATGAGGGGCATGAATAGAGTGAGTAGACAAGGTCTTTTTCCCAAGACATGGGAATCCAAAACCAGAGGGCACAGGTTTAAGGTGAGATGGGAAAGACCTAGAAAGGACCTAAGGGGCAACTTTTTCATGCAGAGGGTAGAATGAGCTGCCAGAGGGCATGGTGGAGGCGGGTACATCCACATGTTATTTAAGAGACATGTGGATGGGTATGTAAAAAGAAAGTGTTGAGAGGGATATGGGCCAAATGCTGGCAGATGGGAGCTGATCAGTTTAGGATATCTGATCAGCATGAATGAGTTGGAACAACAGGTCTGTTTCCATGCTGTATAACTCTGACTCTACGACTCGTAATCTCTGATGTTTGTGAAGCCTTGCTCTGCACAAATTGTCAGGTGAAACTATACTTCAGAAATAATTAGTTGACTCTGAAGTGCTTTGGATGACAAGATTCTCTCATTCATGCAAGCCCTTCCTGCTCATTCTTGAATTTTCCAGTTAGAAAGTTATGTGAACCTGCCAAATCACAATAAGGGATCTCTACCCTGAGTCAGTCAATGTGTTGAGAACAGAAAAAAAATAGTCAAAATAAACTGTTGGAAAAATATGCAGCAGAAAAAATTCAACTGATGAACAGGACAAAACAGAAACACATGTTGATGCTTTAATTCAAAGCAGGCTTCTACTGATGAGTCTCGCTCTTTAGAAAAAACATCAAGTGTGATTATATATACAGTGCTCACCAACCATGGAAACATAGAAAATACAAACAAACCTTTTTCATCATGCACTATTTACATGGCTGATCATCCAACTCAGTAACTTGTTCCTGCTTTCACTCCATAGCCTTTGATCCTTTTAACCCTTAGAACTACATCTACCTCCTCCTTGAAAACATTCAATGTTTTGGCCTCAACTGCTTTAGGTGGTAGAGTACTCCAGAGACTCACCACTCTTTAAATGAAGACATTTCTCCTCATCTCAGTCCTAAATGCACTCCACATCCTTAGACTGTGACTCTTGGCTTTGGATTCCCCAGTCACTGGGATATCCTTACTGCATTTATTCTGTTCAGTCATGTTAAATCTTTATAGGTTTCTATAAGATCCTCCCTCATTCTTTTAAACTCCAGTGAACCTATTCCTAGCCAATCTAATTGTCATATGCCAGTCCTGCCATCCCAGAAATCAGAGTTGAGAGTTTGGCTGGAAGAGCACAGCAGGTCAGGCAGCATCCGAGGAGTAGGATCTCCTGTTCCTCGGATGCTGCCTGACTTTCTGTGATTTTTCAGCACAATACTCTTGACTCTGATCTCCAGCACCTGCAGTCCTCACTTTCTCCATCCCAGAAATCAGTCTGATAAAACTTTGTTGCACTCCCCCCATAGCCAGTATATCTTTCCTTAGATAAGAGCAAATTTTACATTATATTTCAAGTGTGGTCTCGCCAAGACCCTGCTGCTGTAGTCAAATCCTCTTGCTATGAAGGCCAATATACCATTGTCTTACTCACTGCCTGCTACACCTGCATGCTTACCTTCAGCGACTAGTGTACAAGGGACCCCCAGGTCTTGTTGCACCTTCCCATTTACCAATCCTTTGCCATTTAGATAATAACCTGCCATGCCTATTTTGCTATCAAAGTGGATAACCTCACATTTTTCCACATTACACTTCATCTGACATTCATTTGCCCACTTGCTCAACGTGTTCGAATCACACTGAAACATCTCTGCATCCTCCACACAGCTCACCCTCCCACCCAGCTTTGTGTTGTCTGCAGACTTGGAAAAATCACTCGTGTGAATGCTCTGCATGAAGGAGTGGTTAAGATATATTAATCTTAAACCCAATATGTTCTGTATTTCTGTCCCAATCAATTGAAGTAAATCTTGCTCTTTAATGTCTTTGCACTGAGTAGGGCTCCAAGCATAAAAAAACCCATTTACTTTCAATATTCAAATTAGACTGTGTATCATATATGGTAATGACATGTATCAACTGAAATCTTTCTACAACAAAAAAATAAGCTCAAGAGCATTATTTTGATATACTGTAGTCAGGCAGCAGGGAGATAAATGGATCTAGTGAAAAGACTTTTACTTGCCTACATGCATCCCAGAGCAGGTCTTACATCTTAATCAGATGAAAGTACGGCAGTCAGCTCAAGCTTCAGGGTTCTGACACCGGCCTTACATCAATAATATAAACAGAAAGTGCTGGAAATACTCTGCAGATCTGCAGCTTCTGTGCACAAAGAAACAGAGTTTACATTATGAGTTGAATATTACTTTGAAGCACAGTCATATTTGATGAGAAATGTGAACTCCGTTTCTCCCTCCACAGATGCTGTCAGATTTGCTGAATGTTTCCAATGCTTTCTGCTTTTGTTTCAGATTTGCAGACTTTGTGGCATTGTGCTTTTATTCATGAGCTTACGCCATTAGATCCAGTGTGTTTCTTTTCATAATTCTCTGCTCCTGCCTTGTGGATAAGTATTGCGACCCCTATCTGGCAATCCCAAATGTGATGTGATTGCAGTCAAATGGCTTCACCATGCTCAAACTGTGCACAGGGGTTGGACAAGAATGGGGAAAGTGAAGTGGCTAAGATGCTCAGCTTGCATTGGAAACCAATGTGAATGCCCAAGTAACTAAAGAAGTAGAAATAAGCGTTGACGTCCTTTGCTACCCATTTGGCATGTTAAAGATGAAAAGGGAGTTCGGTTTCACTGAAACTATATCATGAATAGGATTGACAGGACAGGGCACCATTGCCCATTCATGAAGCAGCAACAGAAAGTTCTGGTGTCAATGTTAAAAATACAGCCCACTTAAAACCCCAACCTTTCCTCATAATGCCACAATATGGGCAAAGAGCCTTGAAGCAAGTTCCCTCCAGCTAGCGTTCACTCAGCTGCTGCGACTTGCTCGACCTGTTAAATGATTCATATCTGATTTGTGCCTCAATTCCATTTACCTGCCTTACCTCTATATCTCTCGATACCCATAACCAACAGAAATCTATTTATCTCATTCTTCATAGATCCATTTTCAGTAGCAGGCTTTATAGCCCAGAAGAGGCTCACAGTTCTGCAACTTTGAGTGAAAAACTGCTTATAGATTCTCCTCCTGATTGGTGTGACTCTAATTTTAAGACAGTGGTCCCATGCTCTTGCTATTCCTCCCACCCCCGCAAGAGGAAATAGTTTCCTTCTTGTGTTTTCATTTTAAATGTCCAGCACTTGAGGATAGTTGGTCATTTGCAATTCAGTACCTATGCAAGTCTTGGTACATAGAAACTGGGAGCAGGAATAGGCCATTCAGCCCATTGAGCCTGCTCTGCCATTCAATATGATCATGGCTGGTTCTCTATCTCAAAGCCATATTCTCACTTTCTCTCCAAACCCCTTGATGTCTTTAATATCTAAAGCTTTATTAATTTCTTTCTTGTATATACCCAGTGATTCAGCCTCCACAGCCTTCTGTGGTAGTGAATTTCACATGATCACTATCTTGTGAGTGAGGAAATAGTTCTCAGCTTGAAATGGCCTTCCCTGTATTCTGCGGCTGTGTCCCCTGGTTCTAGAGCTCCTTATCTAAGGAAACATCCTCCCTGCATCTATTCTGTCCAGCCCTGTTAGAATTTCTTGTGTTACAGTTAGATCTTCTCTCATTCCTTTCAACTGTAGTGAATACAGATCCAGTTGAATCAATCTCTCCTCATGTGACAGTGCTGTCCTCCCTGGTATTAGTGAGTGAACCTTTACTGCACTCCCTCTAGGACATGTATATCCTCACTTAGGTAAGGAAACCAAACCTTTACACAATGTGCCAGGTGCAATCACACCAAGGTCCTGTATAACTGCAGAAAGACATCTCAATGCCTGAACAAATGTCCTCTCGCAACATTATTTTCTAATCAATCAGTTCTAAGATGCTATTACATACCTCTATACAAGGTGGGACTTGGATCCATTGGGACTTGCATCCAGGTCTCCTGACTCAGAGGTAGGGACACTACCATTGCACCTCAATGTTCTTCTAACTGTTCTTCTTATTGCTTGCCTCCACGGCCTGCCTATTTTCATTGACTGGTTACAAGGATGCCCAGATCCCTTTATACATCCATCTTTCCCAATATATCACTATTTAAATAATACCCTGCCTTTCTATTTTTCACAGGGCCAAGTATATAACTTCACAGAGATAGTGGAAGGAACTTGCCCCTGGAGTTGGAGGAAGTAGGGGAGGTCCTTAATGAATACTTTGCTTCAGTATTCACTACTCAGAAGGACCTTGGTGATCCTGAGGACAGCATGAAACAGACTGATATGCTAGAACAGGTTGATGTTAGGAAGGAGGATGTGTTGGAAATTTTGAAAAACATCAGGATAGATAAATCCCCTAAGCCAGATGGGCCATGACCTTGTTTACTGCAGGAAGTGAGGGAAGAGATTGCTGCGCCTTTGGCGTTGATCTTTGTGTCCTCACTGTCCACTAGTAGTGCCAGACGATTGGAGGGTGGCAAATGCTATTCCCTTGTTCAAATCCTGGGAATTACAGACCAGTCAGTCTTACATTAATGGTGGGCAAAGTATTGGAGAGGGTTCTGAGGGACCGGGTTTATGATTACTTGGAAAGCCATAGTTTGATTAGAGATAGTCAACATGGCTTTCTGAGGAGCAGGTCATGCCTCACAAATCTTATTGAATTCTTTGAGGATGTGACAAAACACATTGATAAAGGTAGAGTAGTGGATGTCGTGTAAGTGGATTTTAGCAAGTTATTTGATAATGTTCGCCATGGAAGCTCGTGCAGAAAGTAAAGAGGCACGGGATGCAGGGATACCTGTCTGTCTGCATATAGAATTAGCTGGCCCATAGAAGACAGAATGTGGTGGTAGATGGAAAGTATTCAGCCTGGAGCTCGGTGACCAGTGGTGTTCCACAGGAATTAGTTCTGGGGCCTCTGCTCTTTGTGATTTTTGTCAATGACTTGAATGAGAAAGTGGAAGGGTCAGTTTGTAAGGTTGCTGATGACACAAAGTGTTGGTAGAGTTGTGGATAGTGTAGAGGGCTGTTGTAAGTCGCAATGGGACACTGACAGGGATGCAGAACTGGGCTGATAAGTAGCAGATGGTGTTCAACCTGGAAAAGTGTGAAGTCATTCACTTTGGAAGGTCAAATCTGAATGTAGAATACAGGGTTAACAGCAGGATTTTTGGCAGTGTGGAAGAATAGCGGGATCTTGGGGTCCATGTCCAAAGATCCCTCAAAGTTGCCATCCAGGTTGTTAAGAAGACGTGTGGTGTGTTGGCTTTCATTAGCAGGGGGATTGAGTTTAAGGACTGCGGGTTATGCTGCAGCTCTATAGAGCCCTGGCTAGACCACACTTGGAATATTCTGTTCAGCTCTGGTCGCCTCATTATAGGAAAGATGTGGAAGCTTTAGAGAGAGTGCAGAGGAGATTTACCAGGATGCTGCCTGGACTGGAGAGCATGTCTTTTGAAGAAAGGTTGAGGTAGCTAGGGCTTTTCTCATTGGAGCAAAGAAGGATGAGAGGTGACTTGATAGAGGTGTACAAGATGTTGAGAGGCATAGATAGAGTGGATAGTCAGAGACTTTTTCCCAGGGTGGAAATGGCTATCACAAGGGGGCATAATTTTAAGGTGATTAGAGGAAGGTTATGGGGAGATGTAGGTTCTTTAGACAGTCAGTAGTGGGTGCGTGGAATGCACTGCCAGCACTGGTAGTAGAGTCAGATCCATTAGGGACACTTAAGTGACTCTTGGATTGGCACATGGAAGATCGTACAATTCAGGGTATATAGGTTAGTATGATCTTAGAGTAGGATAAAAGGCTGGCACAACATTCAGGGCCAAAGGGCCTGTACTGTGCCGTACTGTTCTATGTTCACATTTATTCATCTTATACTGCACCTGCAATTTGTTGGTCCATTCCCTGAAGTTAGAGTCATAGAGACATACAGTCACACAGTATGGAGATAGGCCCGTTGGCCCAAACTGGTCCATGCTGACCAAAATGTCTATCCACACGAACCCCATTTGCCTGCACTTGGCCCATACCATTGTAAACCTTTCCTATCCATGTATTTGTCCAAATGCCTTTTAAATGTTGTCAACGTACCCACCTCAACCACTTCCGCTGGCAGCTCATTCCATATGCATAACCCTCGGTGTAAAAAACATTGCCCCTCAGGTTCCCATTTATTCTTTCCCCTCTAACCTTAACCTGATGCCCTCTAGTCCTTGATTCCCCAACCCTGGGAAAAATACTGAGTGCATTCACCCTATCTATGCCTCTCATGATCTTACACACCTCTATAAGGTCCCCCTTCAGCCTTCTACGCTCTAAAGAAAAAGTCCTAGCTTGTCCAGCGTCTTCATATAACTCTGACCCTTGAGTCCTGGCAACACTCTTGTAAATTTCATCTACGCTCTTGTCAGTTTAATAACATCCTTCCTATAGCAAGGTGACCAAAACTGAACACAATACTTGTCTAAATCATCTTGAAGCTTCCTTGAATCCTCCCCACAACTCACAATCCCACCTCATTTTGTGCTGTCAGCAAACTAAATATTGCATTTAGTTTCCTCATCCAGGTATGTTATACATATATCGCGAACAGCTGGGACCCAAGCACCAATCCCAGGGGCATATCACTAGTCACTGACTTATCACTTGGAAAAAGACTCATTTATTTCACTCTGTCTTTCTGGCCTGTCAAGCAATTCTCAATCCGTGCTATAATATTACTATTATTCCCGTGTTTTCCACATGTGTTTGCGTCTGGAACCACCAGTAATTTCAGATGTTTGAACTCAAATTAGCTGAGTCCCAGATGAACGATTTGTTCCTATTGACATGTGATTTACTCCCTTCAGATTCATTCATATGAAATCCAAATTAAGAGCAGGAGTAGACCATTCAGCTCCTTGAACCTTAGACTGTGGATGCTCTGATCACTTCACATTCCTGTGTCCCCCAATAACATTTCAACTCCTTGATGGTCAAGAATCTACACCTCTTCTAAAAAAGTAGTCAAGCACTCTGCTTCCAACATTTTTTTTGGGAGAGTTCCAAAAACTTACTACCTGCAAAAAGAAAAAAAAAGTGTTCACATATTTAAGATAGCGGCAACCATCAGTGAGTGCACTGACTGTTTGCAATGTTCCACCATGTTCATTGAAATGTAGCAAGTGAGATGAAGGCACCATAGTTTTATCAGACCATTGGGCTATTCTCTCATTAGCGAGAGATGACCGGTGGTGGTTTAACCTGAGGATCATCACACATCAGGAGAAGGGAGAGGTTGAGAAGGGTAGTGGTAACCTCAGCTGGTGTGAGAAATGAACCTGTGCTGTTGATATCTCACTGCATAACAAACCAACTACCTCGCCAACTGAGCTAACCAACCCCCGATGAGAACTTGGAAGTGTATGGTAAAATAGGGCAAAGTCAGCATGGTTTTATCAAGGGGAGGTCATGCCTGACAAATCTGTTAGAATTCTTTGAGGAAATAACAAGCAGGTTAGACCAAGGTGAGCCAATGGATGTTATCTTTGACAAGGTGCTGCACAGGAGGCTACTGAGTAAGATAAGGGCCCATGGTGTCAGAGGGAAGGTGCTAGCATGGATATAAGCTTGGCTATCTGGCAGAAAGCAGAGAGTGGGGATAAAGGGTTCCTTCTCAGGATAGCAGCCAGTGACAAGTGGTGTTTCACAAGTCTCAATGTTGGAACCACAACTTTTCACTTTATACATTAACAATCTAGATGAAGGAACTGAGGGCATACTGGCTAAGTTTGCAGATGATACAAAGATGAGTAAAGGGATAGGTGGCATTGAGGAGGCGGGGAAGCTGCAGAAGGATTTGGACAGTTTAGGAGAATTGGTAGATGGAGTACAACATGGGAAAGTGTGAGGTCATGCACATCATTGGGAAGAATAGAGGCATGGACTATTTTCTGAATGGGGAGGAAGTTCAGAAGTCTGAAGTGCAAAGAGCCTTGGGAGTTCTAGTCCAGGATTCTCTCAAGGTAAACATGCAGATTGAGTCAGTAGTTAGAAAGGCAAATGCAATGATGGCAGGTATTTTGAGAGGACTTGAATATAAAAGTAGGGATGTACTTCTGAGGCTCTATAAGGCTCTGGTCAGACCACATTTGGAGTATTGTGTGCTGTTTTGGGCCCCATATCTCAGGAAGGATATACTGGCCCTGGAGTGTGTTCAGAGGATGTTCATGAGAATGGTCCCAGGAATAAAAGCTTAACATTCCAGGACTCTAGGTCTATACTCGATGGAGTTCAGAAGGATGTCGGGGTGGGGAGGATCTAATTGAAACATACAGAATACTGAATGGCCCGGACAGAGTAGATGTTGGGAAGCTGTTTCCATTGGTAGAAGAGACTAGGATCTGAGGGCACAGCCTTAAAGTAAAGGGAAGACCTTGTAGAAGGAAGATAAGGAGAAACTTATTCATCCAGAGAATTTGCTGCCATAGAAGGCTGTGTAGGTCAGGTCTTTGAGTATATTTAAGACTGAGATAAATAGGTTCTTAATTGTCAAGAGGATTAAGAGCTACAGGGAGAAGGTGGGAGAATGGGGATGAAAAACTTATCAGCCATGATTGAATGGCAGAGCAGACTCGATGGGCTGAATGGCCTAATTTCTGCTTCTATGTCTTATGGTCTTAGGAAAGGTACTGCAGCAGGCATGAATCAATGTTACTTTTGATCTGAAGCATCTCCACATTTAATATTTCCCCTCCAATGATTAAGTAACCAATGTGCAAGAGGGCATTTCCATCTGGAAAACTGAGATTCATCTCCAACCTGTGCCTACATTTGTAGACTTTAGCAAAAACGTGCTTCAATTTCTATGATTGCATCAACATTCCCGCACCTACGAAATAACTGAGCTCCTGATTACTGATTTTTGAGTCAGAGACACCAACTGAGAAAGTATTGGTATGATGGATCTCTGGTAGGGACTGGATCACACATGGGAATGATGTCCTGTGTGACCCAATATCTGATTTTGGTGAACTAGGTATGTGGAACACATCACGCATAGATTAGACTTGGCCACAGCAACTTTTTGGGTTTGTTTGGATAACCATGGTATTGTAGTGGAGAGATAAGCTACCCCTTTGGTTACAGACCTGGGTTTTCTTAAGGGAAATCAGATGCCCTTTGGGGAGGTCAACTGCCATTTAGGAGAATAAGATACCATTAAAGATTATTAGAAGTTGACATGAATGTGTGTTTTAAACAGTATAGAAACCTAGTAACTGTCAAATTCATTAGAACTGTCAAGAATGTCAAACGATCTGTCAAAAGCAAGTGTAAAAGTCTCAAAAGGAACTGTCAAAGGGAACTTTCAAGCTGTAAGTTCTTTGAAACTCCCGCCCTTTAAATCTCTAAAGATCCCTGTAGAGTTTAAAACAAAATGTTTTAAATGTTTCAAGGGCGGTACAGTGGCTCAGTGGTTAGCGCTGCTACCTCACAGCATCAAGGACCTGGATTTGATTCCAGCCTCAGGTGACTGTCTGTGTGGAGATTGTACATTCTCCTCAAGTGTGCATAGATTTCCTTCCACATTCCAAAAGATGTGCAGGTCAGGTGAATTGGCCATGCTAAATTGCCTATAGTGTTAGGTGCGCTAGTCAGGGGTAAATGTAGGGAAATGAGTCTGGGTGGGTTACTTTTCGAAGGGCTGGTGTGCACCTGTTGGGCCGAAGGGCCTGCTTCCACGCTGTAGGGAATCTAATCTTATTTTACGTTGGCAGTTGACATTAGATTGGATTGATGCAACAGGACTGATTTCATTATTGTCCATTATCCTTGTAGGGTGCCTCCCATTTCACAGTATGTTTGACAGCTTCAAGTAGTTATAGACTTGTTGAAGTGGGACTATGAATTCCAATGCGTATTTTATAAGGGACTCAAGTTAATTTTTTAAAATAGAGTCATAGAGATGTACAGCATGGAAACAGACCCTTCGGTCCAACCCGTCCATGCCAATCAGATATCCCAACCCAATCTTGACTCCTCTGTCAGCACCCGGCCCATTTCCCTCCAAACCCTTCCTATTCATATACCCATCCAAATGCTTCTTAAATGTTGCAATTGTACCAGCCTCCACCACTTCCTCTGGTAGCTCATTCCATACAAGTACCATCCTCTGTGTGAAAAAGTTGCCCCATGGGTCTCTTTTATATATTTCCCCTCTCACCCTAAACCCATGCCCTCTAGTTCCGGACTCCCTGACCCCAGGGAAAAGACTTTGTCAATTTACCCTATCCATGCCCCTCATAATTTTGTAGATCTCTATAAGGTCACCCCTCAGCCTCCGATGCTCCGGGACAACAGCCCCAGCCTGTTCAGCCTCTCCCTATAGCTCAAATCCTCCAACCCTGGCAACATCCTTATAAATCTTTTCTGAACCCTTTCAAGTTTCACAACATCTTTCCGATAGGAAAGAGACCAGAATTGCACACAATATTCCAACAGTGGCCTAACCAATGTCCTGCACAGCCGCAACATGACCTCCCAACTCCTGTACTCAATACTCTGACCAATAAAGCAAAGCATACCAAACACCTTCTTCACTATCCTATCTACGTGCGACTCTACTTTCAAGGAACTATGAATCTGCACTCTAAGGTCTCTTTGTTCAGCAACACTCCCTAGGACCTTACCATTAAATGTATAAGTCCTGCTAAGATTTGCTTTCCCAAAATGCAGGCACCTCGCATTATCTGAATTAAACTTCATCTGCCACTTCTCAGCCCTTTGGCCCATCTGGTCAAGGTACTGTTGTAATATAAGGTAACCCTCTTCGCTGTCCACTACACCTTCAATTTTTGAGTGAGGGGATGGAAATGCAGTCAATAGACTTTTATGAATGAATTTTTTTTTAAATTATGAAGTCTGCAACAGACACTTAGAATTGTATAATATTTTATCTCAGGTTATTTTATCTCTGCCAATCGTGGACACTGATTGAGTTGGCATGGCAGGTTTATCAGGAAAGGGTGGCAAGTGAGTTAGCATGATGTGGCACATGGGCTATAAAGGGCCTTGGGGGTGGGAACAGAGGCTTAGGTTGACAAAAGAATGGAGTTAGTGAGTCATATGTTGCCATCGAGAGGATGTGGGGTCACAGGGTGAGGATGAGAGGGTATAGGTTGGCACAGGGATTATGAGGGGCAATGATATGTATTTGAGGATATGAGGTTTATGGATTGATACATTTTGGGCATTTGTGGTGGAGGGGGGTGTGGGAATGTGAAGGGTAATGGCTGGAGGGACATTTTATGCTTTTTAAAAATGTTTTGGCCTCAGCTCCAGAGTGCCAAAACAGGCCTTCTGCGGAGTCCACTCTCTACCCAGCAGCCTTTGCAATCATTACGGCTCTCCACTAATTCCCGGACAACCAGGCCACCCCAGAATGAAAATCTCAATTTCTGGGGGTCTTTCTTCCACGTTGGACTTGTGGAGCTGAAAAATGTACCGACTGTGTAAATCCAGGCCTCATAGAGTCATACAGCAGAGAAACAGACCCTTCAGACCAACTCATCCATGCTGACCAGGTTTCTCAAACTGGTCCTACTTGGCTGCATCTGACTCACATTCCTCTAAACCTTTCTTTTTCATGTATCTCTTGTCTAAGTTGATACAATAAAAATGACAGCAATGAGCAGAGTCATGGAGTCATACAGCACAGAAACAGACCCTTCGGTCCAACCAGTCCATGCCGACCATAATCCCAACCTAATCTAGTTCCATCTGCCTGCGCTTGGCCCATATCCCTCCAAACATTTCTTATTCATGAACTTACCCAAATGCCTTTTAAATGTTGTAACTGTACCTGCATCCACCACTTCCTCCAGCGGTTCATTCCACACACAAGCCATCCTCTGTTTAAAAAAAATTGCCCCTTATGTCTTTTTTAAATCTTTCTCCTCTCACCTTAGAAATATGTCCCCTAGTCTTGAAATCCCCACCCTAAGGAAAAGACATCTGCCATTCACCTGATCTATACCCCTCATGATTTTATAAACATCTATAAGGTCACCTCTCAAACTATTGTACTCCAGTTGAAAAAATGATTGTGGAGTTATTCTATTTTATGAGGCACCACAATCAGGTAAAGGCAAAAATTGGACAAAAGAAATTGTTTGGAAAGTTGTTGAAAAAAACTGGTTGGGAACCTACTGCAAGGAAGAACAGATAATCCAATCTTCCACCCTATTTCTTTCAGAAATTGGCAAGTGATCACAGTTAGCTTACAAAGAAATATTTGTCAGGCAATTCCCAAAATAAGGAGAGAAAACACGATATTTATCATCTTTACATAGTTTCTTATCTTGGATCACAGTATCTCAGATTGAGTTGTCCCCTGAGCCTATACTTACAGAAATGCTGCCTTAGGTCCTAATGACTGTTTTCCTAAGTGAATTAGCAGGTCAAGCTCATTAATTCACGTGATTAACTTAAAGTGTAATGAGTATTTTGTTCTACGCTGCAGTTCGTACTGTTCCTCAGAGAGAAGTGTTCATTATTCCTTGAAGAAAATCCTTCAACTGCCTAACTTTCAACTTGCAATTTTCTAAATGGCTGGCTCTCTTGTCCTCCTCTTGTTGAAGAAATATAGGGAACAATTTTAACCTGACCTGCAGCGCTTGTTTTATACCTCACCCAATCTTAGTTCCTATTGAAGTCAATGGAGGCAACTTTGTGGCATAATTGCCATTGCAAGCCTCCGGGCCTACACACTCACAAATCCTGTACGTTTTCTAACCAGTGAATCAAATGAAAATTGCTCTCAGTTCCTCAGGCCTTCTTATAAGTGGCTAATTTTCAGTCTAGACTGTGACGACCATTGACTCTTAGACTATGAGAGGAATCACAGCAGAGCCAGATACCATTCTATTTTCCCTCTCGGCTAGATGTAAAAGATCCTATTTTGAAGAAGAGTAGGACCTCCCCAGTGTTCTGACCAATATTTAGCCCTCAACCCACATCACTGGTACAGATTACCCAATCATTATAATTTTGCAGATTGTGGCTCTTCTTTATATTCATTCATGGGGTGAGGGCATTGCTGGCCAGGTTAGCATTTATTACCCATCTCTAATTGCCCAGCAAGCAGTTAAGAGTCAACTAGATTGCTGTGGGTTTGGAGTCACAGGCCAGACCCAGTAAAGATAGCAGACTTCCTACTGGAAGGTTGTTAGTGAAGTAGATAGACAATAGGTGCAGGAGTAGGCCATTCTGCCCTTCGAGCCTGCACTACCATTCAATATGATCATGGCTAATCATCCTTAATCAATATCCTGTTCCTACCTTATCTCCATAACCCTTGATTCCACTATCCTTGAGAGCTCTATCCAACTCTTTCTTAAATGAATCCAGAGACTGGCCTCCACTATCCTCTGGGGCAGAGCATTCCACACAGCCACCACTCTCTGGGTGAAGAAGTTTCTCCTCATCTCTGTCCTAAATGGTCTACCCTGTATTTTTAAGCTGTGTCCTCTGGTTCGGGACTCACCCATCAGCGGAAACATGTTCCTGCCTCCAGAGTGTCCAATCCTTTAATAATCTTATATGCCTCAATCAGATCCCCTCTCAGTCTTCTAAACTCAAGGGTATACAAGCCCAGTCGCTCCAGTCTTTCAACGTAAGGTAGTCCCGCCATTCCAGGAATTGACCTCGTGAACCTACGCTGCACTCCCTCAATAGCCAGAATGTCTTTCCTCAAATTTGGAGACCAGAACTGCACACAATACTCCAGGTGTGGTCTCACCAGGGCCCTGTATAGCTGCAGAAGAACCTCTTTGCTTCTATACTCAATCCCTCTTGTTATGAAGGCCAGCATGCTATTAGCCTTCTTCACTACCTGCTGTACCTGCATGCTTGCCTTCATTGACTGGTGTACAAGACCACCCAGATCTCTTTGTACTGCCCCTTTACCTAAATTGATTCCATTTAGGTAGTAATCTGCCTTCCTGTTCTTGCCACCAAAGTGGATAACCATACATTTATCCACATTAAACTGCATCTGCCATGCATCTGACCGCTCACCTAACCTGTCCAGGTCACCCTGTAATCTCCTAATATCCTCCTCACATTTCACCCTGCCACCCAGCTTAGTATCATCAGCAAATTTGCTAATGTTATTACTAATACCATCTTCTATATCATTAATATCTAAATATTGGTCAGAACACTGGGGAGGTCCTACTCTTCTTCAAAAAGCTGCGGTCCCAGCACTGATCCCTGCGGTACCCCACTGGTCACTGCCTGCCATTCTGAAATGGAGCCGTTTATCACTACTCTTTGTTTCCTGTCAGCCAACCAACTTTCAATCCAAGTTAGTACTTTGCCCCCAATACCATGCACCCTAATTTTGCTCACTAACCTCCTATGTGGGACTTTATCTAAAGCTTTCTGAAAGTCCAGGTACACTACATCTACTGGATCTCCCTCGTCCATCTTCAGAGTTACATCAAATAGGCTGTACGGACAATGATACCGCAGTTTCTTTCCATAGGGGACATGAGTGAACCAGATTTGCCTTTCCTGACAATCGATTCGTGGTCACCATGAGACTCTTAATTCCAGATTTTACTGAGTTCACATTCCACCATCTGCCATGGCGGGATTTGAACCCAAGTCCCTAGAATGTTAACTGTGTCTCTGCCTAAGTGCAGAAAACCAGGCCACCCCACAATGCTGCTGTGTGCAAAGTGCACCCCTTGCTCCCTGCATCAAATAAAAGCTGCGTTCAGTGTAAAAGAACATGGCATGTACTAAGGTCATGAAAGGTGCACTGTAAATGACTTTTATTAATGAGTCTGATCAAAGAGAACAAGTTAGATTACATTATCATACAAGAGCCTTTGTTCACGTAACCTTGGTGGCTTCTGTCTAGTTCTACATTTAAAGTGGAGTTGCTATTGTAATGAAAGTGTATTTAATGTTATCACTGAATTATGTAATTCACTACCTCATGGTGTGTCTTTTTGATTATGTTAATTACCTAATGACACCTTTAAGGTTGTGTTATCTAACACGGTAACCTTACTCCAGGTTTTTTGGAGTAAACGGAAGTGGGTGCACTGCCTCTTTAATCCAGTAATAACTCTTTAATATTTATAATTTAGCTACAATCATTTTACTTCCAAGTAATACAACATGTCAAAATCTGTAGTAGGTTATTATATCTTCTTTTACCTTGCGGAGGCCACATTACTGACACACACAGCCTGAGACAGCTGAATATTTTCTTCAAACATATAATTTAGCAATATGATGATCTGATTGTGTAAATATAAAAATCTTCTCTGGTATTTGGCTCTATTCATTGTGTTGTAAGGTGTCATAAGCACCGTGTTTAATTTCTAAATCTAGTTTCAGGACTGTTTTCATATGGGTTCTATGAAGCTTTCCAAATTATAAACTGCTTGCAATTGCAAATAATTACAGTTAATTTGTTGCTCGTGTTTTGTCTGGGATTAGGAGGCACAGCCAGTAACTTCCCTCTGGGTTTCAAAGAACTTTGACCAACATTGGAACAAACACTGCAACTCTATTATACTCCCATCCATCATTCTATCTCCACCTGGAAACTGGATTTGTTATGCTCAGTCAGATACCATCCCTGTTCATGCGTAGCAAGTTTCACTCTGACCTCGAAAAGACTCGCACTTTGTCAAGCATTTCCGTTTAATTTAATTCAAGTCCTCAAGCATAACCACAAAGGTATGATGCACACCAAGATATGCTGTGGTTGCGGCATGATCAGGTAATGATTGTTTTAAGATAACAAATTGTCATCAGATTTGGGAGCATGGAATCCCAGAATATTTCTACCCTTGCCTGACTTGTTGTTGATTCAAATCAAGAGCTGATCAGATGGAAGTCTTCACTGTCTTCTAATGTTTATTTCTTCCCTTTCCCCAAATAATTGCCTCTTACCAAGATAGGATTCCGTGCAAGCCAGAAGAGCCGCAGTATCTTGGTAAAACTGGGCAGTTAAGGTTTGTATACAAAATAGGGCATCACAATTAAGATTCTTCAGTTACCATCAACATGGAAGGTAATGGTCTAGTGGTATTGTCACTGGACTGTTAACCTAGACACCTAGATAATGTTCTGGGGACCTGGGTTCAAAATCCTGCCATGCAGATGGTGAAATCTGAATCCAATAAATATCTGGAATTAAGAGTCTGATAATGACCATTGTTAGGGGAAAAACCCAACTAGTTCGCTAATGTCCTTTAGGGAAGGAAACTGCCATGCTTACCTGGTCTGGCCTACGTGTGACTCCAGACCCACAGTGATGTGGTTGACTCAACTGCCTTCTGAGTAATTAGGGACGAACAATAAGTGCTACCTGGCCATTGATGCCCTCATCTAGCAAAGGAAAAAAAAATTCAGAGGCCAACAAAGGTGCATTTTTTTAACAGGCAACAGAGTCAAGTCATCAGGAGCAGGATCCTCAATACTCTGAAGGCTTATAATAGCAGAATATCCACTACACCATCACAGCACAGCCTAGGAATCAACCTGAGACCTTCCAACCCGTACCGTGCAGACTAATTATTGCTTTGTTTGTGAACAGTAATTTTAATTCTTATATAGCAAATATGGTGTTCATTTCTGATGTAACAAAAGCCAATATCTGGGCTGAACTATGTTGGCTTTAATAACCTGCTGCTTAATTACCAAAATCTAATTTTTTTCACAGCTTGCACTATTAATTGGCAGGGGCTCGCAAGAGGTTCATTAGCAAGAAACAAACTGGATGACTTGCTTTTAAAAGTAATGTGACTGTTTTAGTGTTCAACTGAACTAATTTGTTGCTGAGAAATAAAATCTATACTATTGAGATGCATCTGTGTGAATGTTTATCAGTTGTGCCATAGAATGTACATTTATGTAGGTTTAGAATAATGTCTATTTGTATTATGTTTGTGGAACATGAAGATGAATATGCATCATGTCATAATAGTCAAGATTAGAGTGGTGCTGGAAAAGCACAGCAGGTCAGGCAGAATCCGAGGAGCAGGAAAATCGACGTTTCGGGCAAAAGCCCTTCATCATTTGCCAGAAACATCGATTCTCCTGCTCCTCGGATGCTGCCTGACCTGCTGTGCTTTTCCAGCAATACACTAATCTTGACTCTAATCTCCGGCATCTGCAGTTCCCACTTTCGCCTAGTTGATTTTAACCTTCATGTCATAATATGCATGTCCATGATGTATAACATTTCTTCAAGCTATAGAATGCATGACTGTACCACTGCATTACTGTAGCCTCCTTGCAATTATTAAAATTGAACCAGCTCCACCTCAAACCTTCAATTCAATTTCCAAACCAGTCACATTTCATGAGGGTTAAATCAGGGGAATGCATATAAATGTGACAAGGTCCTCTAGGTTGGACATACTTAAAGTTGTAGTGACAGCAGTGGCTAAGGAATACTGATGACTGAACGATGCGATTCAAAAGATATCGAACAAATATTGATAGGTTCTGCAAGCTTCTACAAGCAATGCCACAAGAGACCAGCTAATAGTGAGATGTGATTAGATATTTGACAGGAACAAGGCAGAAAGGATGACAAATCTCTTTGTCCAGATGTGCAAACTAGGCTGATGTTGCTGAAGACCTTCGCTGAAACATTTCTGGAGCAACTTCTGACCAGTTGTATTCAGATGTCATCAATTTCCAAGCTGCGTCAATGTGAGGGCATGATATCTGAATAAGTGACAACACTTTCTCCAGAGTTTAAATATTCCACTTTGTAGCTGCCACAAAAAACAGGATGGCTTCTAAGCAGAAGCTGAGAGCAAACTGTTTGTCTGAACCTCTCACTATACCGTCTGGGTCTGCAAGTTCACTCCTGCTTAGATTAGATTAGATTAGATTACTTACAGTGTGGAAACAGGCCCTTCGGCCCAACAAGTCCACACCGACCCGCCGAAGCGCAACCCACACGTACTCCTACATTTACCCCTCACCTAACACTACTGGCAATTTAGCATGGCCAATTCACCTGACCTGCACATCTTTGTGACTGTGGGAGGAAACCGGAGCATCCGGAGGAAATCCACGCAGACACGGGGAGAACGTGCAAACTCCACACAGTCAGTCGCCTGGTCCTGCTGTGACCAACTCTCGCACATTCATGATGAATGATTAACAGTGTTTTAAAAGGACCACCCTTACTCTGCCCATTTCCAAATGCCTTCCTCCTGTCCTGAAAATGTTTTTTTCTTGGCTGAAGAACAATTAGTATCAGGTGCTATTTGTATCTTACCTGAATAACCTGTCCTTATCCAACAGAGAGAGGGGCTTGGTGGGAATGTGAGATCTCCATTGAGCTTTTTAGCAGGGGTGACACCACAATCCAGGAGGAGAAAGTGAGGACTGCAGATGCTGGAGATCAGAGTTGAGAGTGTGGCGCTGGAAAAGCCCAGCAGCTCAGGCAGCATCCGAGGAACAGGAGAATCAATGTTACAGGCATAAGCCCTGATGAAGGGCTTATGCCTGAAACATCGACTCTCCTGCTCCTTGGAAACTGCCTGACCTGCTGTGCTTTTTCAGCACTACACTCTTGACTCTGACACCACAGTCCAACCTAACCCTGCATGCTTCATTAACAAATTCATCTTTTTAAGCGGGAATCAATTCACTGCGATGAGGAGCAATCAATGAGTTTGCCAATTAACAATAACAACAACAGCTTGCATTTATAAAGAACCTTTGACAAATGAAATGCACTTTATTAGAGGGTTCCAGTACAAAGTATGACACTGGATCAGTGGTGCTGGAAGAGCACAGCAATTCAGGCAGCATCCGAGGACAGGCAAAATCGACGTTTCGGGCAAAAGCCCTTCATCAGGAATACTGACTCACATAAGGAGTTGTAAGGACATGAGACCATAAAGCTTGGTAAGATGTTTCAAGGAGCATCTTAAGAGGAGAGAAGAGAAAAAGAGAGGCAAAAATGTTTAGGGAGGGAATTGCAAAGCTGAGGGGCTTGGTAGCTGAAGGCACAATCACCAACGTTGGATTAACTACAATTGGAGATGCGGAAGAATTCGAGAAAGGCAGACATTTCTAGGGTTGGTAACGATCACAGAGTCAGGTGAGACCATGGAGAGATTTGAAAACAAAGTTGTGAATTTGAAACTTCTGATTTGTTTAGTACTTTTATAGAATCAACTGAACACTGTACAATGATGGTTTAATGTAAACCATCATTTCTCTGATTCCTCATGCAAATAACTGTCTCTGAAGAGGTGAATTCAACATACACAACTCTAAGACAATTAGAAAGAAAGAACTTGCATTCATATGTTTCCTTAATGTTTCCTTTCCAACCGATTACCTTTAATGTGCTTGGCTACATTCGCAGATGCTACTTTGTTCAATTTGCACCCTGCAAGGCTTTACAAACAGAAAATGCAGGTGTTTAACCAGTCAAACTGTTTTTAGCTGCTTTGGTTAATGGAGAAATGTTGGCCAGAACACTTGGTGAATTCCCTTCTCATCCTTACATCATGCAGTATCATTTACATCCATCAGCCCAAGCAGGCAGGATTATCCATTTACAGTCTTACTGAAAGTTATGATTGGAGATGCCGGTGAAAGTTGGCAGCTTTATCCATGCAGCACTCCCTCACTAATGTGCTTAAGGGTCAGCCCAGACAATTATAGCACATTTGCATTTATAATCATCTTTGGTAAACTTCAACCAGTTGACTTCTGGCATCAGAACAAGTGGAATCCTCAAATGATGAAGAAATTAGTCTTCTCAGCATTGACTGACAGATTACTCTCAGGCAGTAAGTGTAGCCCTACTTGAGCAGAAGCACATGGTTCATTTAGTGAGTTATTCTCAGAGATATAGGTTGACACTCAATATAGCTGCTATACTTGTTGGTAGCGCTGTGTTTGGACAAGACGTTAAGCTGACATCCTATCTGCCTTCTCACTATACGGAATAGATTTGGTCCGAGAACTGCAGGTAAGTATTCTCGGATGTCCTGGTCAACACTTAACCTTCTCCAACATGACTGAACTATATTATCTAATCATTGTCGCATTGTCGTTCGAGGGACTTTGCTGTGTGGAGGAGATTCCTGCTGGCTGTTCTTCATTACAGCGATAACTATATTTCAAATATACTTCACTGCCCGCACATCCTTCCTTAGATATGGGGCCCAGACTGCTCACAATATTCCAAACCCTTATAAAGACTCAGCAGTAAATCACTGCTATTGTATTCCAGTCATCTTGAAATGATTGCTAACATTGCATTTGCTTTCCTAACTTCCAAATGAACCTGTATGTTAGTCTTAAGAGAATCCTGAATGAGGGCTTCCAAGTCTCTTTGTGCTTTAGATTTCTAAAACCTTTCCAAATTTAGTAAATAGTCTACACCTCTATTCTTCCTACAAAAAGTACATTACCTCACATTGCTCAGCACTGTATTCCATTTGCCACATTTTTGCCCATTTTCCTAACCTGTCCAGGTCCTTCTGCAGCCTCCTCGCTTCCTCAACACTACCTGTCCCTCCACTTATGTCTGTGTCATCTGCAAACTTAGCAACAATGCCCTCAGTTCCATCATTAAGATCATTAATGTATAATGTGAACAGTTGTGATCTCAACACTGATCCTGGCAGAACTCCATTAGTCAATGTCTGCCATCCTGAAAAAGATCCCTTTATCTCTACTTTCTGCCTTCTGCCATTCAGCCAATTCTCTATCTATGCCAGTACTTTGTTCCTAACAACATGGGCTCTCGCCTTATTTAGCAGCCTCCAGTTCAGCATCTTCTCAAATGCCTTCTGGAAATCCAAATCGATCATGCCCATGGGCTCTCTCTTGTCTAACTTGCTTGTTACTTCCTCAAAGAAATCTAACAGATTTGTCAGGCATGACCTCCCCTTGACAAAGCTTTGCTGACAGAGCCTTATTTTACCAGGCACTTCCAAGTACTCCACAATATCATCATTAATAGCGGACTCTAAAATTTCACTGACGACTCAGCTTAGGCAAACCAGCCGATGGTTTCCTGCTTTTTACCTTCTTCTCTTCTTAAATATTAACCTCTTCAATGATTCCTGAAAGATCACTACAATCTCCTCAGCTATCTACTTCAGAACTCTGGGGGGTGGTCCACCCATTACCAATTAGGGTTCACCCTTTCATACAGCACTAAGATGAATGAGGAGAGAGTAGGGTGAATTTGGAACTCTGCCTCAGAAGATGACGTCATTGAATATGTTTAATCTGGAGGTAGAGAGGTTCTGGTTAGCTTTGTTCATCATGGCATCTCATGTTCATGACAGCAGCTTCTGAAATCAGAAGTCAATGTGTCGTCATGTCAACTAGTATACAAGAAACTCCAAGTGGTTGTGAGTTTACAGAGAACGCTTCTTGTTAGGCAAAGGAATCAAAGATGAATGGAGGTTGACAGAAACGTGGAATTCAGAATACCAAAAGGTCAGCCACAATTTCACTGATCAAGTTCAAGGGACCAACGGCCTATTTCTGTTCCTAATTCAAATCTTTGCGCGTTCTTCCTCCCAATCCCCTGGCAAATAAAAATATGATTTTAACCAGGTTATTGATGCAGCTTATGGAAGAGGGACAAGCTATTCTGTGAGCACTGCAGAAATTCATTTGTGTGCAAGTGAAGAGGTTATACTCACAGATTACGGCGATAGTATCTCTTCAGGAATGGATGGGCTGCAGCACCAACAGCAAAGTTACTGCTACCGGTGTCCACGAGAATATTCAGCTGATACAGAAAGAGAAAGCAATTATTAACTCAAATAGGATCACTCATCGTGTTCTGAATGTTAAAGGACACACCTACTGGTGTTTATATACTCTTGAGCTTTTTGATTGTTTTGATAACAGTGTATAATTGCAAAAATCAGAATAACGCCAATACAATACTCAGCCATTGTTGTTCATCTCATAGAGGAAAGGTTTTGTGTTCAAACCATAACTTGCATTTGTGAAGAAAGTTTGGAGGAGCAGAAGATCAGGAGGAGTCCATCCTAAGGAGGGATGTAGAGAGAGTGCTTCCTATCATGGAAGAATTTAGAACTAGCCATCACTGTTTACAAATCAGAGGTCACCCATTTAAGGCACAGAGGAGATGATATTTATTTCTCTGAGATGAGTGCAAGTCTTTGGAACTCTCTTCCTCAAAATGGTGGAAACCGAGTCTCTGAATATTTTTCTGGCAGGGTACTTGGATTCTTATTAAGCCATGAGGTGAACAGTTATCAGGAGTAAGAATATGATGATATTCAAGGTTGTGGTAGACATATTTTTAATCAGTAAGAGAATCAAGGGTTATAGGGAAAGGCAGGAAAGTGGGGTTAAGGGTTATCAGATCAGCCATGATCTCAATGAATGGCAGATTGGACTTGATGGTCTGAATGGTCTACTGCTTTTCCAATGTCTTATAGACTTATGGGTAGGCATGAATGTGGATTTGAGGTTGTAATCAGATCAGCCATGATCTAAAGTGGTGGTAGAGGGGCTGAGTGGCCTTCACCTACTCTTTGATTGTATGTTCCATGGAGCATTACCAGGCACAATGTGACACTGAGCCATGTTTGGAGATATTAGGACAAATGAGCAAAGCTTAGCCCTGGTTTCTAAAGAGCGTCAGTGGAGGGGGGACAAAGATGCAGAGGATTATGGAGGGAATTGTCAAGTTTATGGCTCCTGGCAAGTAGGCTTTACACAGATGGTGGTGATTCCAATGCAAACGCTGTCAGCTGCACTGAGTCAGAATACTGCACAGGCTCACTTTTAAAACCGGATCCTCCTGACAATTGATTTGTAAATCTGGCAAGCTTCTAAGTGAGGTAGTGAGCAGCTTTGCTTCCGGAATCAACCACCTAAATTTGCCACTGGCATGGAAACAAATGGAGCCGACAACATTGTCCGAAGTTACTCATACATTGCTTCAAATCATTTGCACCATCACTGTCTATACATAGGCCCATAACCAATTTCAACTGACTGCTTCACTGCCCAAAGAGTTTCCCATGACCCAACCCAAGGCCAGGTGGAGAAAAACGTAGAGGAGGGATTTCATTTAGCTGAACATAGAAGAATTGAACAAATCCTCCATTTGACTGAAATCCTAGGGATGCAGAAAGGCAATTGGGCTAAGATCATAAGTTGGGGGTCTACAGATTGCTGAAGCAAGGTGCAAGTCAAATCAATCAGGCCTCTTGGATAATATCATTCACAACAGGACTCTGAGATCACCAATTTGACACCTGAGATCTAGTTGCACCCTGGAAGTCTAGACCTATAAACAATCAACCTCAATGCTTACTTTGAAGCATATAAGTCAGTCCCAATACTGCAGCATTCATCATTCAGGAACCACACCAGGGTTGTTTGAAGATGCTTGCTGTTTTTTTTAACCACAATAGGAATCAATGGGTATAAAAATGTCCTCATTCTATCTAATCGAGAAGTGAAACTGAAAGTCTGAGGATCATGATATTTAACCACCAAAGTTATATGAAGTGTCAGGTAAATCAGAAATGGGAGCAGAGTGAAGAGAGGTTTTTATTTAAAATGGGTAGTGGCCCTGTTCCGAACCTCTAGAACATTCCTGCAGTTTCTGATGTTTATGAGAAGTGGCAGTGATTGTTCAATTACACTTAGAGTCACAGAGTCATAGAGATGTACAGCACAGAAACAGACCCTTCAGTCCAACCCGTCCATGCCGACCAGATATCCCAACCCAATCTAGTCCCACCTGCCAGCACCCGGCCCATATCCCTCCAAACCCTTTTTATTCATATACCCATCCAGATGCCTTTTAAATGTTGCATTTGTACCAGCCTCCACCACATCCTCTGGCAGCTCATTCCATACACATACCACCCTCTGTGTGAAAAAGTTGCCCCTCAGGTCTCTTTTGTATCTTTCCCCTCTCACCCTAAACCTATGCGCTCTAGTTCTGGACTCCCCGACCCCAGGGAAAAGACTTTGTTTATTCATCATATCCATGCCCCTCATAATTCTGTAAATCTCTATAAGGTCACCCCTCAGCCTCTGACGCTCCAGGGAAAACAGCCCCAGTCTGTTCAGCCTCTCCCTATAGCTTAAATCCTCCAACCCTGGCAACATCCTTGTGAATCTTTTCTGAACCCTCTCAAGTTTCACAACATCTTTCCGATAGGAAGGAGACCAGAATTGCACAGAATATTCCAACAGAAGCCTAACCAATGTCCTGTACAGCCACAACATGACCTCCCAACTCCTGTACTCAATACTCTGACCAGTAAAGGAAAGCATACCAAATGCCTTCTTCACTATCCTATCTATCTGCGACTCCACTTTCAAGGAGCTATGAACCTGCACTCCAAGGTCTGTTTGTTCAACAACACTCCCTAGGACCTTACCATTAAATGTATAAGTCCTGCTAAGATTTGTTTTCACAAAATGCAGCACCTCAAATTTATCTGAATTAAACTCCATCTGCCACTTCTCAGCCCATTGGCCCATCTGACCAAGATCCTGTTGTAATCTGAGGTAACCTTCTTCGCTGTCCACTATACCTCTAATTTTGGTGTCATCTGCAAACTTACTAACTGTACCTCTTATGCTCGCATCCAAATCATTTATATAAATGACAAAAAGTAGAGGACCCAGCACCGATCCTTGTGGCACTCCACTGGTCACAGGCCTCCAGTCTGAAAAACAATCCTCCATTACCACCCTCTGTCTTCTACCTTTGAGCCAGTTCTGTATCCAAATGGCTAATTCTCCCTGTATTCTATGAGATCTAACCTTGCTAACCAGTCTACCATGAGGAACCTTGTCGAACGCCTTACTGAAGTCCATATAGATCACATCCACCACTCTGCTCTCATCAACTCTCTTTGTTACTTCTTCAAAAAACTCAATCAAGTTTGTGAGCCATGATTTCCCATGCACAAAGCCATGTTGACTATCCCTAATCAGTCCTTGCCTTTCCCAATACATGTACATCCTGTCCCTCAGGATTCCCTCCAACAACTTGCCCACCACCGAGGTCAGGCTCACTGGTCTATAGTTCCCTGGCTTGTCCTTACCACTCTTATTAAACAGTGGCACTACGCTAGCCAACCTTCAGTCTTCTGGCACCTCATCTGAGGCTATCAATGATACAAATATCTCAGCAAGAGGCCCTTAAATATTCTAAAACTGTTAAAATGCTCTGAGGCAGAACTAGTGACTTAGATTGCTACATAGAATCCCTACAGTGTGGAAACGCACTCTTTGGGCCAACAAATTCACACCAACCCTCCAAACAGTAACCCACCCAGATTCATTCCCCTACTCTATTGTCCTATATGTACCCCTGACTAATGCACCTAACCTACATATCCCTGAACACTATGGACAATTTAGTATGGCTAATTTACCCAACCTGCACATCTTTGGATTGTGGGAGGAAACCAGAGCACCCAGGGGAAACCCACACAGATACAGGGTGAATGTGGAAGCTCCACACAGACAGTTGCCCAAGGCTGGAATCAAACCTGGATCGCTGGCACTGTGAGGCAGCAGTACTAACCACTGAGCCACCGCGCCACCCATTAGCAGCTTGCCTCAGTTACCTGTGGGTAGATGTTCCAGGTTTGTTGATGTGGTTGGTGGCAAAATGACGGATGCAGCTGATGTAAATCGCCTAACTCTCACTGATCTCCAAATCCTTGCTAATCTCCAAACCCCTGCAAATCCATTCTGATTAAGATACTAGACGAAGAAATGCCAATGGGCTGAATAGCCTTTTATTTTAAAAATCATAGAGTACCAGCAGAAACCAAAGCAGACTCCATGGGGAGAATGTGCAAACTCCACACAGATGGTGATCTGGGGATGGAATCGAACCCAGGTTCACAGTGCCGTGAGGCAACAATGCTAATGACTGAGCCACTGTGCTTCCCACAGAGAACCCCGATGATACAACACAGAAAGCATTAAATGATATTGGCATCTAGTGTGGATCTAGAAAATAGCACAGTCATCACTTTGTCTGTGTTAAGAGACAGCAGCGTAGCTCACCTCTCTACTACCCTAATGTTTGTTCAGAGAATTTAATTCGGCCTGGAAGCAAGTATCTCACAGAATTGTGAAAAGGCACAGCAGAGATAGAGGTCATTCAGCCCATCGAGCCTGCGTTAGGTGTGTAGGAAGGGAAATGATTATCCTTTCCTGGCACATACTCTCTGCACCAAAGTGTCAGGATTGTAATAGGGTTAACCTTATAAGTGGAAGGAAACAAGATATGCAAATGAGTATGAAAGTAATTAATCTGTATCTGCACTTATACCTGAGCCTCAATCTTTTGGGTGGTTAAGCTTGTCGAAAAATATATCCTATTCTGTTGAGGGAGCAGACTTTTATTCGATAAATGTTTTTAATTTCCTTCAGATAACAAAGGATTTGCCTTTTAATTGTTCATTCTGTCAACATCACCTACCTGTCATTCTCGCTCAGTAGATATTCCAGTCTTACCATTTTACAATTAATAGCATCAAGTAAGCAGCTTTATACCAACGAAATGAGAGACACTTATGCAGTGCCTTATCATGTCTGCCAGAAACGTTTCAAAGTGCTTTGCATAATGTGAATTACTTTGAGGTGTACCGACTATTGTTACCTATGTAAATGTGGCAACTATTTTGTGCTCAGCAATATCCCATAATTCAGTCCTACATTCTTTTATTTTGAGGATAAGGAAGACACGTTGGCCTAGATGCACTGAAGCAAGGGTTTTGATTCATTTGTGGAGTTTAGCCAGCATTATTGTCCATCTCTTGTTGACCATTGAGAAGATGGCGGTGAACCGCTACAATCTATGTTCTGCAGGTAGACCCACAATGCTCATGGGGAGGGAATTCCAGGTTTTTGACCTGGTGACAATGAAAGATTGGTGATATATCTCCAAGTCAGGAAGGTGATGGCTTTGAGGGGAACTTGAAGGTGGTGGTGTTCCCATATATTTGTTGACCTTGTCCTTCTAGAGGGAAGTGGTCGTGGGTTTCAAAGGTGCTGTCCAAGGATCTTTGGTGAGGTTCTGCAGTACATCTTCTGGATGATGCACACTGCTGCTACTAAACGTTTGTGGTAGAGGGAGTGGATGCTTATGGATGTGGTGCCAATCAAGTGGGCTGCTTTGTTCTAGATGGTATCAAGCTTCCTGAGTGTTGCTGGAGCTGCACCCGAACGGGCATGTGAGGAGTATTCCACCACACTCCTGACTTGTGCCTTGTAGATGATAGAGAGCCTTTAGGGAGTAAGGTGATGAGTGACTCGCCACAGTATTCCTGCTATTGTTATGGAGTCATAGAGTTATACAGCATAGAAACAAGCCCTTTGGCCCCACTCGTCAATGCTGACCAGGTATTCTAAACTGAACTAATCCCATTTGCCTGCATTTGGCTCACATCCCTCTGAACCTTTCCTATCTATATACCTGCCCAAATGTCATTTAAGTGTTGTAATTGTACCAACCTCCATCACTTCCTCTGGCAGCTCATTCCATACATGCACCACTGAGTGAAATGCTTGCCACTCAGGTCCCTTTTAAATCTTTCCCCTCTCACCTTAAACTTCTACCTTCTAGTTTTGGACTCCCCTACCCTGGGGGAAAGACCTTGGCTATACACCCTATCAATGCCCCTCATGATTTTATAAACCTTCATAAGGTCACTCCTCAGTCTGCTATTCTCCAGGGGATAAAAGGCCCAGTCTTTCCTTGTAACTCAAACTCTCCAATCTCAGTAACATTCTTATAAACCTTTTATGCACCCTTTCCAGTTTAATAGCATATTTCCTACAACAGGGTGACCAGAATTGTACACAGTACTCCAAAGACAGCCTTACCAATGTCTTGTACAGTTGTAACATTATGCAAAATGCAGCATGCTTGCAGTCTCTAGCCCCTCTCGGACATACACTATCACAACTATTGTGTGAGATCCTCACATCGAATGATATCTAACCTTTTTGTGATTAGTCTCCTGTCATATCCCCGAGAAACCCTCAAGAATATTCAAAATTTATTTTAAGGTATGACTTTTGTTTGAAGCATGAATTATATTGAGAAAAACTCCAGGATATTAATCGCACCTCATAACCTGTTACAAATCTGCAGGGTTTACAGAATTGTCTACACTCTCGATCAATTCACAGTGGTCCTTAAGCGCCAATATATTAAGTCTGCAAACATTCAGACACCTTTAACAACTTCCTATCAATGGCCTGGTCAATTATTGTAATGTATCACTTGGAACTGGAAGATTTAAATGGTCTGTTTCTTTAACCAGGAAGAAAACAATCCAATTGTAAAGTTGTGGCACAACCTTACTTGGAGGAGCTCTCATCGTGGTCTCGAAATCCCTGTCTTCTGTACATCTCTAGCCATCGTGCAACACTGGATCCATTCATCTAACATTTCAGAAGGAACAAATCTTTATTTGTATTGTGCCCTTAACATCATAAAGCCTCCACAGAGACAAAAAAAAACACAGAATATGGCACAAGCCTGGAGGGAAAAGATTCTTCTAACCTGTAGTCTGCAAATCAAATAATAGTTTCTCTTTTATTTCCCTCCTGTGAACAATGTATTAGGTCATCCTAGTCATGGGACATAAATCGTACGGTATAGTTCATCCTCGTTACAGATGGAAATTGCTTTGGGTGCATCTGTTAATGTATTTCTGTCAAACGGCAATATGTAATATTTTTATAAAGTCATTACTCGGTTTACCTTAAATAGGTTAACAACTTGGTTAGAATTTGCACACAAGAATTGGAGGGAAACTCATTAATCATTAAAAATGTCTCTGTGGCTCTGACATCCAAGTGTGAAGACTCCTTTATCTAGAGCGTTGAGAATGTGGAACTCAGTGCAACATGAAGCAATTGAGGAGAGCGATGAAGCTGGGGAGCTGGAGGATAGCACTTAAGGGGAAGCTGACTGAACACACGAGGGAGAAAGAATTGGAAAATATGTTGACAGATTGAGATGAAATTGGGTAGGAGGTAACTTATTTGCTGCAGAAACATCAGCATAGACCAGACTGACATAAATTTGATGTACTGTAACTCTGTGTAAAATTGTACTTAACAGTGACACAGAGGCTCAGTAGTTAGCACTGCTACCTCATAGTGCCAGGCACGTGGGTTTGATTCCAGCCTTGGATGATTGACATTCTCCCTGCATTTGCGTGGGTTTCCTCCCACAGTCCATAGTTGTACAGGTTAGGTAGCATGGTCATGCTAAATTGCCCATGATGTGCAGGCTAAGTGGATTAGCCATTCGGAATGCAGGGATAGGGTGTGGGTAGATCTGGATGGGATGCTCTTCAGGGTTGGAGTAGACTCGATAGGCCGAATGGCCTGCTTTTGAATTGTAGGGATTCTATAAAAAAAATATTATTAGTACCAGTAGTTCTATATATAACCTTGGATTTCCAGTGTTGAGACACTAGCTGTGTTTTTATTTGGTTGCAGATAATTATTTATGACTTAATTTTAACTCTGGCAAACTTTCTTCCTTACGTGGGGATGGTTTGTAAAAGCTGGTGATTAGAAAAGTGAAGCACTGGTCTATAGGTTTACAGTAAGTAGGTGATCCACAGCCAGTCCTCTTCAGTACTCATCCAGTAACCTAACCATTATACTGCCATACCCACATATGTCTATAGGCAATCACACTGTTTCTTACAGCACTGACTCTAGCCTTGGAGCCACAAAGCTGTCAGATAAAAACATCTTTCACTGACCAACACCACCCTCCAAAGTTAATGAAGAAATTTTAAGGATAGCATGTATCACACATATCTGCAGCCTTTCGTTAATCATGCTCTCAAGGTTTTCATCTGTTCAACTGCACAGATTTTTTTTTCTTTGCGCTTTCACACAACAGAAACTGTCACTGGGTTTATTTAGTGTATCGATTCTGGTACAGTGAAGCAAAAATTGCACTTCAGACAATACGCTTCTTGCGTGCTGGCCCCTTATTCATCATCTGAATTGGTTCCCCTGTCAGTGATTAGCCTGTACTCCGATCTAGTGTTATATATTTTAACTATTGGTTCTCAGGGTGTTTGCACCATTGGCAAGGTTGGTATACATCATGATCTTCAGTTGCCCTGTGAAGATAGTGGTGGGCATTCTTCTTGAAACTTGGCTACTGGTGACTTTTTGAGACCAGTTCAGAAGATAATTCAGACTCAGTCTTGTTATGTGGGCTTAGAGTCACATACAGGCCCAGAGCCAGTAAGGGCAACAAATTTCCTTCCTCCAAAGGAGATTGATGAAGCAGATGAGTTTGTACAAGAGTCCACCATAATTAAATATCAAACATGTGAAAAGTCATTAACTGTTATCAGCTTTTTGAGATTTCTTTCTAAATGAGTTTGAATTCTCAAGATTTGAACTCAATTAGAATGTTTCATCTAGCCCATGATTAATGTGTTAATTATCAGCCATCATGTTGCTGTGCCCAATGTCACTCGAGTTGATGAGGAAGGAATGAAAGATATACATAAAGCCCCTTTTGTATCTTGAGGCCATCTCTAAGAGCCGAAGAATTATTTTGAAGGGCACTCATTAGATTTACCTCAGAAAGTGAAGCATCAATTGTAAGCAAAGCAAGATCCCACCAGCAACAAAAAGATAAACAATAGGATAATTCTTTGTTGATGTCTGAGAGATGAATACTATCTAATTCTCCAGGAAGAATTCTCCTGCTCTTCTCATAGTGTCGGATGGTGTTTTCATTCAACAATGCCTGAGTTGAGTAATTGACCCCATTTCTAATGTTTTGTGAATGTTCAGCAGCAATGTGGTTGCAAATCACATACTATTAACAGTTGAGAAACAGGCCATTTGGCCCAACAAGTCTAGTGTTTATGCTCCATACGTGTCTCCTCCCACACTACTTCAACTCTTCATAAATACTTCTGTCCTTTCCTCTATCATGTGCTTAACAATCCCCACTTAAATGCACTTATGCTATTCACCTCAATTACTCCTTGTGGCATTGTTCCACAATTTAACTAGTCATTGAATTCCCGAATAGATTTATGAGTGATTACCTTATAATCATGATCCCTAGTTCTGCTCCCTCCTTCAAATTAGTGGCACAGCACAACTTGGGATTAGATCTATTCGACAAGGAACCTCATCGTGTTCCAGGTTTCCCTGAACCTCTGCCTTTCATGTACCTCTAGCCACCATTTTTGTACCCAGTTTAACCAATATTTCGTAAGGAACAAATCCTGTGTTTATATTGTGTCTTTAATGTTATAAAGCTTCCAGAGATGAAAAACAACACAGAATCTTCTCTGTATCTACCCTATTGAAACATTCATAATATTAAAGACATTGAACAGACCACTCCCACTCCCAGTCTTTCCTTTTAAAGGTAAAAGAGCCCCAGGTTCAGTTAATCAATTGTGCACTTTTGTCCATGCTTTTGTATCCTTTCTATAACATGGAGATCCGAATTCTGCACAGCACTCCAAGTGTTGTGTAATGAAATGCTGGAACATGGAGTGATGGAAGAGGGCATTTCCATGGTGCTTAGCAACAGTGGATTAACTTTTGGATGCAGATGGGTTTTGTGCACTGCTGAGCAATTGGCATTCAAATATTAAATGCAGTTTGGATTCCTGTTGTTACAGGTAACATATCAATGTTACCACACCTCATGAAATCAAAGGTGATGGACATGCTCATGGAATCACAGAATAGATGCTGAACTGTGCCGTGCTATGTTTAATTGAGCTATTTCATTAGTTCTACTCTCCCCTTTTTTCCCTTTGTAAATGATCTCCCCTTTAAGTATTTATCTTCGAGATAATTTTTCTTTTGAGAAATGTGCTTGAATATCTAAATATCCATCCTATTCCAAGAACCCTCCCATGATTTTTAATGCTCTGCTCACTGGGCCAATATATGTGTGAGGCATAGGACATGAGGAAGGAGGGAGGTTTTTGTCAATAATGGTGCACTCCAGAAAAATTGTTGAGACACTCTGAGGGTGTGACTTGGAACTGTGTTAATGCGAGCAAGGGGATGACTTCCTTTGAGCAACAAATAATTGATTGAATTTATGTAACAGTAGAACACCTCCAGGCTCTTCAGAGAAGCAATAATTATCAAATTAAATTTGACTTTGAGTCACATAAGTAAATACTAGAGGACAAGAGATCAAAAATTTTGTTATTGAGGTGGATTTTAAGCATCTTAAAGGGGAAAAGAAAGTTGGGGAGGCAGAGTGATGTAGGGATAGAATTCCAGAGCCTAAGACTTGAGAAATTGAAGGTACAGCCCCTGAGGGAGTGTAGCAAAATGTGCAAAATGCTGGAACCTGAGGAGAAAAGAGATCTCGAAAGGACTGTGAGGCAGGAGATAAGTAGAGATCGCTAAGTCCATGGAGGAATTTGGAAACCGAGATGAGAATTTTAAAGTTGAGACAATGTGCAAACAGAAGCTAATGTAGGTTAGCGAGCACAGGGCTGATGGGTAAGCAGAACTTGGAGCAAGTTAAGACTCAGGCAGCGGGGGCTTAGATTACCTCAAGTTTACAGAGAATAGAATATGGCAGGTTGTCCAGGATAGCATTGGAATAGACAATTTTAATGGTAACAGTAACAAAGGCATGAATGAGGTTTTAGAGATAGACATAACTTCCAACTCTCAAAGAAGTATCTTCGTATGCTTAAGACCGGACTTGCTGTGAATGCTAGAGTTTGTCCCTGCTGTGTAGCTATAACAGTATCTTCTGCATTCTGTTCTATAACCCTGATGTACTTACATAAGGTATGATTTGTCTGTATAGCATGCAAAACAATACTTTTTGCTGTATCTCAGCACATGACAATAATAAATCAAATCAAATCAAAAACAAAAGTCAATGGAAAAGCTCAGCAGGTCTGACACCATGATGAAGAGAAATCAAAATTAATGTTTCGGTCCGGTGACCTTTCCTCAGAACCTGATTTACCAACATCTCCAGTTCTTTCAGTTCAAATCAAATCTAAGTTTGTTGATAAACAGGGAAGGTGATGACCTAGTCGTTTGCTGCTGGGGCTGTTAATCCAGAGCCCCCATGGTTCAAATCCCACCATGGTAGATGTAGAAGGTGAATTTGATTTATTAAAACATACCTGGAATTAAGAATCTAATGACTATGAATCCATTATAGATTGTAAGGGAAAAACCCATCTGGTTCGCTAATGTCCTTTAGGGAAGGAAATCTGCCATCCTTACTGGTCTAGCCTACAAGTGACTCCAATCCTAGAGCTATGTGGTTGACTCTTAACTACCTTCTGGCCAATTAGGGATGAGCAAGAAGTGCTGGTCTATTCCATGAATGAACAAAAAAAAAAATTCAACCATGCATGTGCATTTATTATGTTCAAAATTTTATCCTTGAAATGTCCCAATTTATTCTATGAAAAATCATGTTGCTGATTTGTACCCCATTAGATCGTACAAACAGCAGATCAATGAACAACCAGATAATCTATTTTTTGTGAAGACTGTGGGATGACTGCTAGCTAAAATGATAGGACAAACTCTCCTCTGTCTGTTGGCTATATGAATCTTTTGCGAAATGAAATTGCACAGTACCAGTCCAGCTCATCAAAGGGCATGGAGCCACAGCAAGCGAATGTCCTTAATTTAGCAACTCATTAATACTCTCACATGAACAGGCCACAGGATAGATGGTGCAGGAAATGGAAAAGTGTTAGCCCTGGGCATTTTATTAAGTGCGAAGAGAAATATGAAAGCAGAGGTCCTATCTGTACTCTGTATCTGGTTGCAGAGAGAATGCATGGTGTACAGATGCTGCATACAAAGCGACAGTGAGCACTCAGTTGGATGCACAAGGCACAGTTCTGTTGACTCAGCTACATTTATGTGGTGCAAAGGATAGAGTTAAATTTAAACACCTTTTAAGGCAATGGAGCTGTATTGCCGATGGTGACTTGGTGATACTGCCAGCTTCTTCCGTGTTATTTAAGCCAGAATAGGATATGGAGTGCACAGCCCTGAAATGGGCCATTCAATCCAACTGGTCTAGGCTGGTGTTTCTGTTCTGCCTGCTCCCTCTCCCACACCTCTTCATTTCAGCATGATCCTCTCACCTGCACATGGTTATGTTGTTTGTCTTTAAATGCAACAAAGCGATTCACCTCATCTGTTCCATCTGGCAGTGAGTTCCACATTCTCACCGGTAAACAGATCCCAAACCAGATGATGAAATATCAAACTAAATAAAATCATTTTATTGATATTATTTATCAAATACAGCTTAACATATTTGGGCAGCATGGTGACTCAGTAGTTAGCGTTGTTGCCTCACAGCACCAGGGAGCTAGTTTGATTCTACCCTCAGGTGACTGTCTTTGTGGAGTTTGCACACTCTCTCCGTGTCTGTGTGGGTTTCCTCCAGGTGCTCCAGTTTCCTCCCAAAGTCCAGGGATGCGCAGGTTAGGCGGACTAGCCATGGGGAACGCAGGGTTCCAGAGATGGAATGGGTCTGGCTGGGATGCTCTTCGGCACATCCGTGTGGATTTGATGGGCAGAATGGCCTGCTTCCACACTGTAGGGATTCTATCTATGTCTGCTTACTATCTCCAACTCAGTATCCCAGCAGTCTCTCTTGACACTACCTTAAAAATAAATAATTAAATGTGCTTAAACCTAACAAACAAATTAATATCCCCATTGTAGGGCATGACAACAAGAATCAGAAGTTGAACTTAAATTTACAAATTTAAATTTTTAAGTTATTTTTTGGGGTGATTACACACACCAGCCCATACACAATCTCTTTTTATTTGTTCTCTAAACTTATTATAGATATTTTCTAATCAACCTGTATAGGCATGTTTTTATACACCTCTGGAGCAGGACTTTAACCTGGGCCTCCTGGTCCAAAGACAGGGTCACTACCACTGCACCACAAGCATTCTTAGTAACTGCTCTAAGATATTTTCATAATCAATCCATAGTGAGTGCTCTAAGCACCTCATTAAACAATGCCCTTCACTTGCCTGTGTATCCTATCAATATAATTAACATATCATTAATATTTACCACTCTCCTCAGGCTTATTGTGGTGCAGTGGTAGTGTCCCTAATTCTGCACAGGAGGCCCACCTGCTCCAGAGGAGTATAATAACAATTCTGAATAGGTTGATTAAAAATATTAAAATGTACCTATATTGGAAAGGCTCTTGTGGTGGAGTGGTAGTGTCTGTACCTCTGAGGCAGGAGGCTTGGGTTCAAGTCTTACCTGTGCCAGAGGCATGTAATAACATCTCTACACAGGTCAATAAGAAAATACCTTACCACTATCCCAAAGCTCATCCTCATTCCTATTTGGATTTATGAATGACTATTTCGTATTTATGGCCCTCAGTTCTGCCCCTCCCATAAGTGGAACCACCTTCTCCACACTTTTCTTCTCTCTCAGTTCCTGAGTCCCAAAGACCTCTATGTCAGTGCTGCCAAAACAATTTTTTCCATTGTGACACCGTTTACTTGAAAATTGTCATGAGCTTTCTTCAGGGAGAAGTGGACAACTAGTGGGGGGTGGGGGGTGAGATCTAATTGAGCAGGTGAGGGGTGTTCACCTATTCTTATATATCTCCTTCTCTCTCCTCCACTGCCCTGGAGCTCATGACCCCAAAATTTCTGCTCATGACCCACTTGGGTTGCCCGCTCCCACTTTCGAAAACCCAGCTCTATGAGATCATTCCAATGTTCTCTTTTCTAGAGACCAAAGCCACCCTCCAAACTTGTCCTATATTGCAGACTAACTACAACCTCTCAGTTTCTGGTATCCTTGTTACTACGCAATTCGGAAGAAAAGCAAGTGACAGAAATAAGGCCGTTAGAATCAGAAAGGAGCATCAGGGGAGATACGTGTGTGTGCACATCAGATAAAAAATCTGACCTCCTTCATCATACATCAAACATCACGGTCACCCACTTTCTGCTCAAAGGACATTTTTTTCACACTCACATATAATTTAGTTTTAGATTAGATTTAGACTCATATTTTATTGTCATGTGTATAGGAATATATGAATACAGTGAAAGTATTCAAAGTTGCCAGTCTCTGGCACCATCTTAGTACTTAAAAGTCAGGATTAAAAACAGAAGCAGAAATAAAAGAAACAGCACAAACAAATATGTATAACACTGAGGAAAAGCCAATATTCTTTTAATATTAACATTCTTAATTCATTATTCCAGATTGCACCAGCAGTGATGAAACAATAACCACCAATATTTCATTCTAATATTCTGCAGCTCAAAAAGGTTCTTCCCGTGTAATTGCTGAACTGAGTGACTTATTTGGAGGTCTTGTGCAGCCAAAGAGAAATACTAAAATATAATAATGCAAAAAATTGCAATCTCATGAAGCGTAAAACAGAACATCTTCTGTTGAGTCTATTTAACATTTAATGACTTAAAGGCCCTACAACTTTCCAAGTTTCCCTCACACATCCCCAATTTTCCATGCTTCACCATGCCTTCAGCAGCCAAGTCCCTAAGTTCTGGAATTCTGTCCCTAAATGTTTTCACCTCCCTACCTCCCTTCTTTCTTAGATTAGATTACTTACAGTGTGGAAACAGGCCCTTCGGCCCAACAAGTCCACACCAACCCACACCCCTATATTTACCCCTTCACCTAACACTACAGGCAATTTAGCATGGCCAATTCACCTGACCTGCACATCTTTGGACTGTGGGAGGAAACCACAGCACCCGGAGGAAATCCACACAGACACGGGGAGAATGTGCAAACTCCACACAGTCACCTGAGGCGGGAATTGAACCCAGGTCTCTGGTGCTGTGAGGCAGCAGTGCTAACCACTGTGACACTGTGCCGCCCACTGAGCTTTCAAGATGCTCCTCAAAATCTATTGTAATTTTCTGTAACTAAACTTACAATAACCAGGTCCATTTCTCCTTCTGTGGCTCAATATCCAAGCGCCCGCTGCGAGAAACCTGAGGGTATTTTCACAGCACTAAAGACACTACATAAATACAAATGGTTGTTTTTGGTTGCTCATGTCCAGGTTAGAGTATTAATGGGGGATATAATTGTTGGGATGGTGTTGAGGGGTGCTGCCCAAGGGGAAAGCCCAAAGTTTCCTTGTGAGGTGAGAGGAGCACATTATTATCGCGGCATTCAAGGCAATCCTAAGATAGTTTTATGCACATCCCACATCACTGCTCTGATTTTCACCACAACATTCTCAACTCCCACAGGGAGCAATAAGGTGGCTGATGGTGGAGAGTTGGTGTGCAGGTAGCTAATATTGAGCTTTGTATTCTGGCATGAAAGGTAGAATGTACTTGTTAGATTCTGAAGACTGGGAAGGTTGTTAGATGCCTGCAGAGTGCTGACAGGGATGTACTGTCTTGCAGTTCTGTAGCTAGAATGTGACCTGCTAAAAGGCAAGTGCAGCATTTAACTCTGCACAAAACTGGCAAGATAGTGATTGATGCTGACAGGAAAATAACAATCTTTCCATTCCCATTACCTACTCCTGTGGACCTCCTCACAGCCAGAGTGACTAACCTTGGAAATTTCTGGAAAATTATGTACGGCACTTCCTGGAAGTTGCCTGATTACCCATGTGGGGTGTGAGAGAAACTTTACTGAAGATCCTTGAATTGGATACACATTTCTGTTTCTCTAACTTGCCTTCATCTGATCTAGGCTGGAGGAGGTTACAGAGCTGCAGACACTTTCTAAATGCAAATTGTTGTACGGTTGCTACCATGTTTGTGTCACTTTAGTTTTACCGATAACACTGAGTTGTAGTTCTTTCTTGGCTTACTCTTGCTAAGTTTTGAATACTCCATATCAAATATCCACCATACTTGCCACATCCCCAGTGTGTTAATTGAAATTGAAAGGTTTTTGATCAGTCTCCAACTCTTAACCTACACCTATTCAGGAGTGTGGAAAAAGTGAACTCTCTGCCTTCCCTTCCAACTACCATCCAAAACCCCAAACTTGGTGTTATCCATGTTTTTTTACTTTATTCATCTTCTCTCCTATTTTTTCCAGACCTGGTGTTGTTCTGCACTGTGAGCCATCCCTCAGATGTTTCAATTAAAGAACAAAATTAACAAATCTGTAAAGATCTGTTCATGATCAGTCAGTTACTGCCTTATCTCACTCATGAAAAAAACTTTGCATTACTTTGATCTGAACAAGAATATTTATTCAGCTGCATACATAAGGGACTTCTGAGAGGACATACGGTTCTGTGTGTTGAAAGGTCACACAAAAATCTATGACTAATGAATATTTATTTGCTTTAAACAGGTTGGCTTCTGGAAGTTCAGCTAATTCTTTGAAATGATGCAAATGGTTAAAGTCTTTGATGCAGTAAAGGAGATCGAGGAGGTTGATTTTGGGAGATGCAGGGGAAATTGAATTAGATTGATTAAAGGGCTTCAGTTATGCATTGCTTCACGATTAATGCTACTATATAAAGTGATCCTGGATGATTGCATTGCAGGCTCAAGATGGCAGCAAATATTGTCAATAGCACGGAGTGTGCTGCCTGGGCCAGCAACACCCAAAGTAAAAAACATAGAGCGCTGGAGAAAGTCAGTGGGTCTGGCAGCATCTGTGGAGGGAGAAGCAGGGTTAACATTTTGAGTCTGACATGACTTTTTTGGAACTGGAGAGCCCAAGTGTCCCCGTTCCAGGTGGCACCATACTGCGCCATTCACTTAAACTCCTTTCCACAGTTAAAAGTCCTCCTTTCAGGTTTACCTCCACAAACACAGCTGACTCTTGCTTTGCATCAGTTTCTACTCTTTCTCCATTAATGTTAATTTTTATCACGCATCATCATTTATTTCTTCCTCCCTCTACACTCTGTGTTGCCCTTACTTAATTTTAGCATCTAAACCACGACTTGTGAGAGACAGGACCTTTCATTTTCATGGAAATTCTCGCCTGCAGAATGCTGTAGTTGATCGCTACCACTAGAGGCAGAATTCTCATTGGAATCGGCAATGGAGAGTAGGGGAGAGACACCAGCTGTGCTTCCAAACTGGTGATACTGGTGTGAAACACTAATGATGAGCACTGTTCAATTTTGGAAAGGTTCTAGCCAGAGCAGGTAGGGGACTCATGAAATGATCAAGAACAAGGGGGCACGATTTAAAGAAATTGGTAAGAGAAGCCAAGGTAACATGGGAAAACTTTTGTCACGCAGCAAGTGGCACATTCAAAATGGAATTACACTATCGCCTATAAAGTAAGAAAGTGTGAGGCTATAGGGAGAAAGCACAAAATAAATTGCTCGTTTGGAGAGCCAGTGCTGATAGGATGGGTCCAAATACCTCTCTGTACTGAGAAATTTCTATGGTTTTTCTGTCATGTACATTAGAGTAGGATATATTTTAAACTTTTTATGCACTCATGGGATGTAGGCATCATTAGCAAGGCCAGCATTTGTTGCCTTTCACTAAATGACCTTGAAATGGCGCTGTGAGCTGCCTCCAAAACATGCTGCAGTCAGTGTGGTGTACGTCCAGGGCAGGACTTCCTGGAATTTAATTCAGTGACAGTGAAGTTCCACCATTATACTTCCAAGGTAATAGTGAGGACTGCAGACGCTGGAGATCAGAATCAAAAAGTGTGGCCCCTGACCAACTGTGCTTTTCCAGCACCACACTCTTTGACTTGTTATATTTCAAAGTCAGGACAGTGTGAGGCAGTGTGAGGGGAACTTGCAAGTAGTGTATCCCCATATATCTGCTGCAGTTGCTCTTTTCGATGGTAGGGGGTCACAGGTTTTGAAAGTACTGTTTAAGAAGTGTTTGTAGGTTACAGCATTGGGTCTTATTGGTGGTACACCCTACTGCCTCAGTGCATCTGTGGTGAAAGAAATAAATGATGATGGTGGTGGATACAGTTCCTATTAAACTGGCTAGGAGAAAGTGAGGACTGCAGATACTGGAGATCACAGTCGAGAATGTGGTGCTGGAAAAGCACAGCAGGTCAAGCAGCATCAGAGGAGCAGGAATACCAATGTTTGGGCATAAGCCCTTCATGCTACCTGACCTGCTATACTTTGTCAGCACCACACTCTTGACTATTAAGCTGGCTGCTTTGTTCTGGATGGTGTTGAGTTTCAAGTTGCATTCATCCAGGCAAGTGGGGAGTATTTCATCACACTCCCAACTTGTGCCTTGTAGATGGACAAAAGGTTTTCAGCAACTGAGAGATGGATTAGCTGCACTAACTTCAGGGATTGACAAAATAGACAAGGAAAGGGGCAATCTAGAACAAGGGGTTATAGTTTTAGGGTAAGGTCTAAGCAGATTTAAAATAGAGATGAGGAGAAATTACTTCTCTCAAAGTGTGGTTAATCTGTGGAATTCATTATCCCAGAGTATGGTGGATGTTGAGACACTGAGTAAATTTAAGGAGGAAATAAACATATCTCATGAGTAACAGGTTGAAGGGTTACGGAACTGGGCAAGAAAATGGAGTTGAGGCCGAGTTGAGATCAAGCGTGATCACAGCAAATTTAGTTAGAGACAAAAAAAACTGCAGATGCTGGAATCCAAGGTAGACAAGCAGCAGGCTGGAAGAATACAAGTCAGGCAGTATCAGGAGGTGGAAAAGTCAACGTTTTGGGTGTAACCATTCTTCAGGATGAGTGGTGGGTGTAAGGGGAGCTGCAGATTATGTGGGTGGTGGGGGGAGGGCTTTGGTGGGGAGACAGCCGGGATGGTGAGGTAGTGATAGGTGAACACAGGTAGAGTTTGCCGAGCATTTCAGCCAGGACCGCAGGAGCTGACCTGACCAACCAGACACTGCCCATTTTAATTCCCCCCTCCCACTCCCTTTCTGACATGATCATCCTTGGCCTCTTCCATTACCACAGTGAATCAGACTGCAAATTGGAGGAACAACACCAGCTTCCACCTGGGCAGCCTCTGGCCTGGAGGACTCAACATTGAGGTCTCCAATTTCAAATAACCTCCCTTCCCATCCCCCAACTCCCTTTCCAGTCCCTCTCCCTCCCTTCCATTCCCTCTGACCGACACTTCCTTCCAGCTACCAAACGGAGTCATTCCTCCCATCGACCAACCAGGTTGTACCCTCTACCTGTGTTCACTTAGCACTTTTTCACCATTCCACTCCATCCCCATCCAAAACCCTCCCCAACACCCTCTTTATCTATAGCTCTCCTTACACCCATCCCAGTCCTGAAGAAGGGTTACACCCAAAACGTTGACTTCTCTACTTTCTGATGCTGCCTGGCTTGCTGTGTTCTTCCAGGCTCCTGCTTGTCTGCCTATGATCACATCAAATAGTAGAGCAAGCTTGAGGGGCTGAATGGCCTATTCCTGCTCTTCATTCTCATGTTCCTGTTGGTTAAGGTTTTTACAAATTAATTTCATGTGGAATCCGTAGAAGGTAGTGTGACGAATTCTGGTTTCCCTGCTCTAGGAAATACGCTGTAAAACCAGAAAAAGTCCGAAAAAGATTTACAAGGATGTTGCCAGTATGGAGGGTTTAAGATATAGGGAGACGTTGAATTGGCTGGGGCTATTTTCCCTGGAGCATCAGAGACTGAGGGGTGACCTTACAAAGATTTTAAAAATCATGAGGAGCAAGGATAGGGTGAATAGCCAAGGCCATTTTCCCAGGAAATGGGAGTTCAAAACTAGAGGGCATAGGTTTAAGTTGAGAAGGGAAATATTTAAAAGGGAGCTGAGGGGGCAGATTTTCCATGCAGAGGGTGGTGCGTGTATGGAATGAGCTGCCAGAGGGAGCGGTGGAGGCTGGTGCAATTACAACATTTAATCTGGATGGGTTTATGAATAGGAAGGGTTTAGAGGGATATGGGCTGGGTGTTGGCAAATGGGACTGGATTAGTTTAGGATATTTGGTTGGCATGGTCAAGTTGGACTGAAAGGTCTGTTTCCGTGTTGTATAACTCTATAACTGTTATTTTATTCCACTGATCTTAGCTAGATTCAAGCAAAAACAATCATAAAAGAACAATGCCATGATGTAATGCCTCATGTTGTCCAAAAAAACACAATGAAGATAATAATTTGATATTTAATCATGGCTTTAAAGGTGGTACTCAATTTTTCCATTTAGCAAAACTGTCAAATATTAACTCATGAGTCAACATTTTGCAATATTATTTTAAAATGACTGAGTGAACTGACCTCAGTTTAGTATCAACTAAAATGAACAAAGGTCATTGATTAAACTTAAAAGTATTGGACCAAAAATTCTGTTCACAACTACTGAGAGGTTTTCCACTAATTACTGTGGTGTTAAATGTATGATTTACAACAATGTCTACGTAATAAGTCCTAAAACTAACCTCTCTCCCGAAGAACAATAATCAAAACAAGAACATTCTTTGATTGTAGACTGTTTAAAGGGTTGGAACATTGGGTCAGATGGGATAATTTCTTATTAGGAAATGAGAAAAGTGGATCGCTAAGTTGTTTAGAAAGAGATGCAGAAGATTAAAAAGAGATACAGAGATTAAAAATATGCCCTCTTGAAATTATTAATTAAAATTACACTAAAAACAACAGCAGGATTAAAATTAATGTTTGAAACCAGACAATGGCAGTGGCATAAGCTAGCTAGTATTTGCCCTCCATCACTCAGCAGCAGAAGTTACTGCAGAGAAATGAGTAATGGGGATTCTGGCTGATTTCTTTACTGTTTTCCCTGCACAGAAGACCTGAGGCCTTCTGGTATGACCCTAGAATTGTAAGTGTAGACAAGTGATCAAACCTGGTTTTTGATGAATATGGTTGAGTTCTTCGGTGGATAAAATGCTTACCACCTGAACCATTAGAGACACAAGTCCCTCTTACCCAAGCCGAATCTTTGTTTTGGTTTTACACTCAATTCCAAGGAGTCTTACTGAAAAGATTTTTTTCCATCAACTGAAGGAAATCCTCTTTGCATCATGAAGACAAATGGAAATGAGCAGGCTGCATTCTGGTTCAGTACAAACATTGATTTTGGGCGGAACTGAGGTGTAATTATTCCCAAATCTATTTGTCAATTTTATGTTGGTTTCAGAAAAGAAGACTTCCAGTTAAAGGGGTATTCTCTTGAATAAATGTTTGACAAATCTTTTCAAGAAACAAAACAAAGTATTTAGGAAAGAAAGAAGGTCGTATTTTGGTACATTATATTTGTAATCTTTACATGGAAGAGACTAAGTGATGCGTTCTGAAGCGGTTTCTCCCACGCTCCCGTAGAAAAAGGTTGGACAAACACCTTTTGCACATTTAAGTGGCACGGTTTATTCAAAACCAAGCTGGAACTAATGTGCTACTTTCAAAATAAAAGATATTCCTCTGTAAAATTAACAGAAATGTAAGAAAAATAGTTTTCTGCTGTCTATTTAAATGAAGGGCTTTACTGATATACAGTATTAAAAATAGCGAACATTGTTACTGTATTTTGATACAGGTTATTATCATTATTCTTGGATACAATTTACAATGCAGAACATATATAATTATCGATGCCAATTTATATATACGTAGATGCATAGATACATGAATTTAAAACATAATTTACATAGTAAACACCGTTCCACTCTTACCTTCTGAGGGGGTGTTCCTATGGTCATCTCCACATAATATCCCTGTCCAGATTTCCCTCTCAGATTATCAACCATATCCATAAAATTTATACTTTGTCTCCGACCAGTCTCATCGGCAGCTCTGGGCAACCTGCTGGGGATCCCGATATCATTTTTCAGAGGGACCTTGATCCCTGACGGCTCTCCGTTGCAATACAACCATTCAGTCAAAGAGCAAAGCAACAGCAGAAAACGAGAAAGGGGACAAAAATTCATTTCGAAACACTTTCTTCCCTCTCTTTTGTTTAAAAGGAAAAGACAAGTGCGATTGCACAGCAGCTGCCTGCAAATGATATTTATTTAACCCCCTCTCGCACTACATTGAGACATGTGGGGGGGAAGGCAAGCACACGGTGTCGGATGCTTCATTGATGGGTTTAAAAGGAACGGCATTTAAAAAAAAAGGCAGTGAGTTCATTACTGGTTTACATGAATGGATCTTCGTGGAGAGTCTGGGAAGCTGTAGAAAATGCCATTATTGTTCATGACTCTACTATTTGAGATTGTAAATCGATGCTTGATGGAATAAATGGTGATGGGTTTCGGTAGAGGCAGCATCAGCAGAGACTGAACAATCTTCCGACTGTCTCTCTGCTTCCCCACTCCAACGGAAGAACTATTGTACATACAGTAAAATACAGGAATGACGCTGGGAAAAGCAGGGGGAGCAAGGTTGATAAAGCCCTCTGGGTGTTGTAGTTTCTCATCTTATTGCTATAATGATTGGAAACTCTGCTGTGCATCCTCGTGTCTCCTCCTGGTGCCTTTCTATGCATCCCACAGAAAGAAAATCTAGAAAGGAGCACAGTCTGCTATTGCACACAGAGGGATGCATTTAAACACATCTCTCAATTCAACCACTTTGAACAGTCATTTTTACTTTGAAAAGATTTGCTTGCAATAAGGCTCAGAGAGATAGTTCTGGAGCCACAGGTGCTGAAATGCCTTTGCCCTCAAATTCTGTATCGCTTCAATTCTCTACAAGTTGCAGTGGGTCTGGGCTGGGGAAACTACAACTCCCGGCGGGCGTTGCGGCAGTGCTACGCATGCGTACCTATCACAGCCGTAGGGGGCGGTGGCCACAGTTTTGATCGACGGTCGGAATGGACCAATCAGATACCAGGTACCGTTGACTGTAGGCATTATGGGCCAATCGGATAGAGGAGAGGTGAGGAGCGGGACGGGAGGCTGCGTTGCTTGAAGTGTGGCGCCGGAAGTGACCTTTTAGCTGAATTTATTTAGTGTTTTTCTGTTCTAATCCTGGGAAGTGTCAAAGTGGCAGTGGTGGTGTCTGAGGAGCGGGGGCTGGTTCATGGAGGCGGCTCTCCCCGCGCCTGAGGGCAGCGCGGGCCCAGCGGCTCAGGTACGCGACCTGGTTGCTATGGAGCCGGCGGCGGAGGTGGAGGGGAATGAGGGGGGGGAGGGAGAATGAGGAGGGGGGAGGGAGAGGGAGAATGGGGGGGGGAGGAGAATGGGGGGGGAGGGAGAATGAGGGGGGGGGAGAGAGGGAGAATGGGGGGGGGAGGAGAATGGGGGGGGGAGGAGAATGGGGGGGGAGGGAGAATGAGGGGGGGAAATGATGAGGGGGGGAGGAAATGAGGAGGGGGTGGAATGAGGAGGGGGGGGGAGGAAATGAGGGGGGGGAATGAGGAGTGGAGGGGGGGGGAATGAGGAGTGGAGGGGGGGGGAATGAGGAGGAGGGGGGGAATGAGGAGGAGGGGGGGAATGAGGAGGAGGGGGGGGGACTGAGGAGAAGTGGGGGGGACTGAGGAGAAGTGGGGGGGACTGAGGAGGAGTGGGGGAATGAGGAGAAGAGGGGGGGACTGAGGAGAAGTGGGGGGGGGGACTGAGGAGAAGAGGAGGGGGGGAATGAGGAGGAGGGGGGGGGACTGAGGAGAAGTGGGGGGGACTGAGGAGAAGTGGGGGGGACTGAGGAGGAGTGGGGGAATGAGGAGAAGAGGGGGGGACTGAGGAGAAGTGGGGGGGGGGACTGAGGAGAAGTGGAGGGGGGGACTGAGGAGAAGTGGAGGGGGGGACTGAGGAGAAGTGGGGGGGGGACTGAGGAGAAGTGGGGGGGGGGGGGACTGAGGAGAAGTGGGGGGGGGGACTGAGGAGAAGTGGGGGGGGGGGGACTGAGGAGAAGTGGGGGGGGGACTGAGGAGAAGTGGGGGGGGACTGAGGAGAAGTGGGGGGGGGGACTGAGGAGAAGTGGGGGGGGGACTGAGGAGAAGTGGGGGGGGACTGAGGAGAAGTGGGGGGGGGGACTGAGGAGAAGTGGGGGGGGGACTGAGGAGAAGTGGGGGACTGAGAAGAGGGGGGGACTGAGGAGAAGGGGGGGAGAATGAGGAGAAGGGGGGGAGAATGAGGAGAAGGGGGGAGAATGAGGAGAAGGGGGGGAGAATGAGGAGAAGGGGGGGAGAATGAGGAGAAGGGGGGGAGAATGAGGAGAAGGGGGGGAGAATGAGGAGAAGGGGGGGAGAATGAGGAGAAGGGGGGGGAGAATGAGGAGAAGGGGGGGGAGAATGAGGAGAAGGGGGGGAGAATGAGGAGAAGGGGGGGGACTGAGGAGAAGGGGGGGAGAATGAGGAGAAGGGGGGGGGACTGAGGAGAAGGGGGGGGGACTGAGGAGAAGGGGGGGAGAATGAGGAGAAGGGGGGGAGAATGAGGAGAAGGGGGGGAGAATGAGGAGAAGGGGGGGAGAATGAGGAGAAGGGGGGGAGAATGAGGAGAAGGGGGGGGAGAATGAGGAGAAGGGGGGGGGAGAATGAGGAGAAGGGGGGGGAGAATGAGGAGAAGGGGGGGGACTGAGGAGAAGGGGGGGGACTGAGGAGAAGGGGGGGGGACTGAGGAGAAGAGGAGGGGGGGGACTGAGGAGAAGAGGAGGGGGGGGACTGAGGAGAAGAGGAGGGGGGGGACTGAGGAGAAGAGGAGGGGGGGGACTGAGGAGAAGAGGAGGGGGGGGAATGAGGAGAAGAGGAGGGGGGGGAATGAGGAGAGGAGGAGGAGGGGGGAATGAGGAGAAGAGGAGGGGGGGAATGAGGAGAAGAGGAGGGGGGGGAATGAGGAGGAGGGGGGAATGAGGAGAGGAGGAGGAGGGGGGAATGAGGGGAGGAGGAGGGGGGAATGAGGAGAGGAGGAGGAGGGGGGAATGAGGAGAGGAGGAGGAGGGGGGAATGAGGAGAGGAGGAGGGGGGGGAATGAGGAGAGGAGGAGGGGGGGGAATGAGGAGAGGAGGAGGGGGGGGAATGAGGAGAGGAGGAGGGGGGGGAATGAGGAGAGGAGGAGGGGGGGGAATGAGGAGAGGAGGAGGGGGGGGAATGAGGAGAGGAGGAGGGGGGGGAATGAGGAGAGGAGGAGGGGGGGGAATGAGGAGAGGAGGGGGGGGGGAATGAGGAGAGGAGGAGGGGGGGGAATGAGGAGAGGAGGAGGGGGGGGAATGAGGAGAGGAGGAGGGGGGGGAATGAGGAGAGGGGGGGAATGAGGAGAGGAGGAGGGGGGGGAATATGAGGAGAGGGGGGGAATGAGGAGAGGAGGAGAGGGGGGGAATGAGGAGAGGAGGAGAGGGGGGAATGAGGAGAGGAGGAGAGGGGGGAATGAGGAGAGGAGGAGAGGGGGGAATGAGGAGAGGAGGGGGGGGAAATGAGGAGAGGAGGAGGGGGGGAAATGAGGAGAGGAGGGGGGGGAAATGAGAGGAGGGGGGGGAAATGAGGAGAGGAGGAGGGGGGGAAATGAGGAGAGGAGGAGGGGGGGAAATGAGGAGAGGAGGAGGGGGGGAAATGAGGAGAGGAGGAGGGGGGGAAATGAGGAGAGGAGGAGGGGGGGAATGAGGAGAGGAGGAGAGGGGGGGAATGAGGAGAGGAGGAGAGGGGGGGAATGAGGAGAGGAGGAGAGGGGGGGAATGAGGAGAGGAGGAGAGGGGGGGAATGAGGAGAGGAGGAGAGGGGGGGAATGAGGAGAGGAGGAGAGGGGGGGAATGAGGAGAGGAGGAGAGGGGGGGAATGAGGAGAGGAGGAGAGGGGGGGAATGAGGAGAGGAGGAGAGGGGGGGAATGAGGAGAGGAGGAGGGGGGGGAAATGAGGAGAGGAGGAGGGGGGGGAAATGAGGAGAGGAGGAGGGGGGGGAATGAGGAGGGGGGGAATGAGGAGAGGAGAAGAGAGGGGGGGGATGAGGAGAAGAGGGGGGGGAGAATAAGAAGGGGGGGGGACTGAGGAGAAGGGGGGGGGACTGAGGAGAAGGGGGGGGGGACTGAGGAGAAGGGGGGGGGGACTGAGGAGAAGGGGGGGGGGGACTGAGGAGAAGTGGGGGGGGGACTGAGGAGAAGTGGGGGGGGGACTGAGGAGAAGTGGGGGGGGGACTGAGGAGAAGTGGGGGGGGGACTGAGGAGAAGTGGGGGGGGGACTGAGGAGAAGTGGGGGGGGGACTGAGGAGAAGTGGGGGGGGGACTGAGGAGAAGTGGGGGGGGGGACTGAGGAGAAGTGGGGGGGGGGGACTGAGGAGAAGTGGGGGGGGGGACTGAGGAGAAGTGGGGGGGGGGACTGAGGAGAAGTGGGGGGGGGGACTGAGGAGAAGTGGGGGTACTGAGGAGAAGGGGGGGGAGAATGAGGAGAAGGGGGGGGGACTGAGGAGAAGGGGGGGAGAATGAGGAGAAGGGGGGGGAGAATGAGGAGAAGGGGGGGGAGAATGAGGAGAAGGGGGGGAGAATGAGGAGAAGGGGGGGAGAATGAGGAGAAGGGGGGGGGGAGAATGAGGAGAAGGGGGGGGAGAATGAGGAGAAGGGGGGGAGAATGAGGAGAAGGGGGGGGAGAATGAGGAGAAGGGGGGGAGAATGAGGAGAAGGGGGGGGAGAATGAGGAGAAGGGGGGGGAGAATGAGGAGAAGGGGGGCGGACTGAGGAGAAGGGGGGCGGACTGAGGAGAAGGGGGGCGGACTGAGGAGAAGGGGGGCGGACTGAGGAGAAGGGGGGCGGACTGAGGAGAAGGGGGGCGGACTGAGGAGAAGGGGGGCGGACTGAGGAGAAGGGGGGCGGACTGAGGAGAAGGGGGGCGGACTGAGGAGAAGGGGGGGGGAATGAGAAGTGGGGGGGAATGAGGAGAAGAGGGGGGGGAATGAGGAGAAGAAGAGGGGGGGGAATGAGGAGAAGAGGAGGGGGGGAATGAGGAGAGGAGAAGAGAGGGGGGGATGAGGAGAAGAGGGGGGGACAATAAGAAGGGGGGGGACTGAGGAGAAGGGGGGCGGACTGAGGAGAAGGGGGGCGGACTGAGGAGAAGGGGGGCGGACTGAGGAGAAGGGGGGCGGACTGAGGAGAAGGGGGGGGGAATGAGAAGTGGGGGGGAATGAGGAGAAGAGGGGGGGGAATGAGGAGAAGAAGAGGGGGGGGAATGAGGAGAAGAGGAGGGGGGGAATGAGGAGAGGAGAAGAGAGGGGGGGATGAGGAGAAGAGGGGGGGAGAATAAGAAGGGGGGGGACTGAGGAGAAGGGGGGGGGACTGAGGAGAAAGGGGGGACTGAGGAGAAGTGGGGGACTGAGGAGAAGGAGGGGGGGACTGAGGAGAAGGAGGGGGGGACTGAGGAGAAGTGGGGGGGGGACTGAGGAGAAGTGGGGGGGGGACTGAGGAGAAGTGGGGGGGTACTGAGGAGAAGGGGGGGGGAGAATGAGGAGAAGGGGGGGGAGAATGAGGAGAAGGGGGGGGACTGAGGAGAAGGGGGGGGAGAATGAGGAGAAGGGGGGGGGGCTGAGGAGAAGGGGGGGGACTGAGGAGAAGGGGGGGGACTGAGGAGAAGGGGGGGGGACTGAGAAGGGGGGGGGACTGAGAAGTGGGGGGGAATGAGGAGAAGAGGAGGGGGGAATGAGGAGAAGAGGAGGGGGGGGGAATGAGGAGAAGAGGAGGGGGGGGGAATGAGGAGAAGAGGAGGGGGGGAATGAGGAGAGGAGGAGGGGGGGGAATGAGGAGAGGAGGAGGGGGGGGAATGAGGAGAGGAGGAGGGGGGGGGAATGAGGAGAGGAGGAGGGGGGGAAATGAGGAGAGGAGGAGGGGGTGGAATGAGGAGAGGAGGAGGGGGTGGAATGAGAGGAGGAGGAGGGGGTGGAATGAGGAGAGGAGGAGGGGGTGGAATGAGGAGAGGAGGAGGGGGGGGAATGAGGAGAGGAGGACGGGGGGGAATGAGGAGAGGAGGAGGGGGGGGAATATGAGGAGAGGGGGGGAATGAGGAGAGGAGGAGAGGGGGGGAATGAGGAGAGGAGGAGGGGGGGGAATGAGGAGAGGAGGAGGGGGGGAAATGAGGAGAGGAGGAGGGGGGGGGAATGAGGAGGGGGGGAATGAGGAGAGGAGAAGAGAGGGGGGGAATGAGGAGAGGAGAAGAGAGGGGGGGGATGAGGAGAAGAGGGGGGAGAATAAGAAGGGGGGGGGACTGAGGAGAAGGGGGGGGACTGAGGAGAAGGGGGGGGGACTGAGGAGAAGGAGGGGGGGACTGAGGAGAAGTGGGGGGGGGGACTGAGGAGAAGTGGGGGGGGGGGACTGAGGAGAAGTGGGGGACTGAGGAGAAGAGGGGGACTGAGGAGAAGAGGGGGGGGACTGAGGAGAAGGGGGGGGAGAATGAGGAGAAGGGGGTGGACTGAGGAGAAGGGGGGGGGGGACTGAGGAGAAGGGGGGGGGACTGAGGAGAAGGGGGGGGGGAATGAGAAGGGGGGGGAATGAGAAGTGGAGGGGAAATGAGGAGAAGAGGAGGGGGGGAATGAGGAGAAGAGGAGGGGGGGAATGAGGAGAAGAGGAGGGGGGGAATGAGGAGAAGAGGAGGGGGGGGAATGAGGAGAAGAGGAGGGGGGGGAATGAGGAGAAGAGGAGGGGGGGGGAATGAGGAGAGGAGGAGGGGGGGGGAATGAGGAGAGGAGGAGGGGGGGGAATGAGGAGAGGAGGAGGGGGGGGAATGAGGAGAGGAGGAGGGGGGGGAATGAGGAGAGGAGGAGGGGGGGAATGAGAGGAGGAGGAGGGGGTGGAATGAGAGGAGGAGGAGGGGGTGGAATGAGAGGAGGAGGAGGGGGGGGACTGAGGAGAGGAGGACGGGGGGGAATGAGGAGAGGAGGAGGGGGGGGAATATGAGGAGAGGGGGGGAATGAGGAGAGGAGGAGAGGGGGGGAATGAGGAGAGGAGGAGAGGGGGGGAATGAGGAGAGGAGGAGAGGGGGGGAATGAGGAGAGGAGGAGAGGGGGGGAATGAGGAGAGGAGGAGAGGGGGGGAATGAGGAGAGGAGGAGAGGGGGGGAATGAGGAGAGGAGGAGGGGGGGGAATGAGGAGAGGAGGAGGGGGGGAAATGAGGAGAGGAGGAGGGGGGGGAATGAGGAGGGGGGGGAATGAGGAGAGGAGAAGAGAGGGGGGGAATGAGGAGAGGAGAAGAGAGGGGGGGGATGAGGAGAAGAGGGGGGAGAATAAGAAGGGGGGGGGACTGAGGAGAAGGGGGGGGGACTGAGGAGAAGGGGGGGGGGACTGAGGAGAAGGAGGGGGGGACTGAGGAGAAGTGGGGGGGGGGACTGAGGAGAAGTGGGGGGGGGACTGAGGAGAAGTGGGGGACTGAGGAGAAGAGGGGGGGGACTGAGGAGAAGGGGGGGGAGAATGAGGAGAAGGGGGTGGACTGAGAAGAAGGGGGGGGGGGGACTGAGGAGAAGGGGGGGGGGACTGAGGAGAAGGGGGGGGGAATGAGAAGGGGGGGGGGAATGAGAAGTGGAGGGGAAATGAGGAGAAGAGGAGGGGGGGAATGAGGAGAAGAGGAGGGGGGGAATGAGGAGAAGAGGAGGGGGGGAATGAGGAGAAGAGGAGGGGGGGGAATGAGGAGAAGAGGAGGGGGGGGAATGAGGAGAAGAGGAGGGGGGGGGGAATGAGGAGAAGAGGAGGGGGGGAATGAGGAGAAGAGGAGGGGGAGAAATGAGGAGAGGAGGAGGGGGGGAAATGAGGAGAGGAGGAGGGGGGGAAATGAGGAGAGGAGGAGGGGGGGAATGAGGAGAGGAGGAGGGGGGGTAATGAGGAGAGGAGGAGGGGGGAAATGAGGAGAGGAGGAGGGGGGGAAATGAGGAGAGGAGGAGGGGGGGAAATGAGGAGAGGAGGAGGGGGGGAAATGAGGAGAGGAGGAGGGGGGGAAATGAGGAGAGGAGGAGGGGGGGAAATGAGGAGAGGAGGAGGGGGGGAAATGAGGAGAGGAGGAGGGGGTGGAATGAGGAGAGGAGGAGGGGGGGGAATGAGGAGAGGAGGACGGGGGGGAATGAGGAGAGGAGGAGGGGGGGGAATATGAGGAGAGGGGGGGAATGAGGAGAGGAGGAGAGGGGGGGAATGAGGAGAGGAGGAGGGGGGGGAATGAGGAGAGGAGGAGGGGGGGAAATGAGGAGAGGAGGAGGGGGGGGGAATGAGGAGGGGGGGAATGAGGAGAGGAGAAGAGAGGGGGGGAATGAGGAGAGGAGAAGAGAGGGGGGGGATGAGGAGAAGAGGGGGGAGAATAAGAAGGGGGGGGGGACTGAGGAGAAGGGGGGGGACTGAGGAGAAGGGGGGGGGACTGAGGAGAAGGAGGGGGGGACTGAGGAGAAGTGGGGGGGGGGACTGAGGAGAAGTGGGGGGGGGGGGACTGAGGAGAAGTGGGGGACTGAGGAGAAGAGGGGGACTGAGGAGAAGAGGGGGGGGACTGAGGAGAAGGGGGGGGAGAATGAGGAGAAGGGGGTGGACTGAGGAGAAGGGGGGGGGGGGACTGAGGAGAAGGGGGGGGGACTGAGGAGAAGGGGGGGGGGAATGAGAAGGGGGGGGAATGAGAAGTGGAGGGGAAATGAGGAGAAGAGGAGGGGGGGAATGAGGAGAAGAGGAGGGGGGGAATGAGGAGAAGAGGAGGGGGGGAATGAGGAGAAGAGGAGGGGGGGGAATGAGGAGAAGAGGAGGGGGGGGAATGAGGAGAAGAGGAGGGGGGGGGAATGAGGAGAGGAGGAGGGGGGGGGAATGAGGAGAGGAGGAGGGGGGGGGAATGAGGAGAGGAGGAGGGGGGGGAATGAGGAGAGGAGGAGGGGGGGAAATGAGGAGAGGAGGAGGGGGGGAATGAGAGGAGGAGGAGGGGGTGGAATGAGAGGAGGAGGAGGGGGTGGAATGAGAGGAGGAGGAGGGGGGGGACTGAGGAGAGGAGGACGGGGGGGAATGAGGAGAGGAGGAGGGGGGGGAATATGAGGAGAGGGGGGGGAATGAGGAGAGGAGGAGAGGGGGGGAATGAGGAGAGGAGGAGAGGGGGGGGAATGAGGAGAGGAGGAGAGGGGGGGAATGAGGAGAGGAGGAGAGGGGGGGAATGAGGAGAGGAGGAGAGGGGGGGAATGAGGAGAGGAGGAGAGGGGGGGAATGAGGAGAGGAGGAGGGGGGGGAATGAGGAGAGGAGGAGGGGGGGAAATGAGGAGAGGAGGAGGGGGGGGAATGAGGAGAGGAGGAGGGGGGGTAATGAGGAGAGGAGGAGGGGGGAAATGAGGAGAGGAGGAGGGGGGGAAATGAGGAGAGGAGGAGGGGGGGAAATGAGGAGAGGAGGAGGGGGGGAAATGAGGAGAGGAGGAGGGGGGGAAATGAGGAGAGGAGGAGGGGGGGAAATGAGGAGAGGAGGAGGGGGGGAAATGAGGAGAGGAGGAGGGGGGGAAATGAGGAGAGGAGGAGGGGGGGAAATGAGGAGAGGAGGAGGGGGGGAATGAGGAGAGGAGGAGGGGGGGAAATGAGGAGAGGAGGAGGGGGGGGAAATGAGGAGAGGAGGGGGGGGGGAAATGAGGAGAGGAGGGGGGGGGGGAAATGAGGAGAGGAGGAGGGGGGGGAAATGAGAGGAGGAGGGGGGGGGAATGAGAGGAGGAGGAGGGGGGAAATGAGGAGAGGAGGAGGAGGGGGGAATGAGGAGAGGAGGAGGAGGGGGGAATGAGGAGAGGAGGAGGAGGGGGGAATGAGGAGAGGAGGAGGAGGGGGGAATGAGGAGAGGAGGAGGAGGGGGGAATGAGGAGAGGAGGAGGAGGGGGGAATGAGGAGAGGAGGAGGAGGGGGGAATGAGGAGAGGAGGAGGAGGGGGGAATGAGGAGAGGAGGAGGAGGGGGGAATGAGGAGAGGAGGAGGAGGGGGGAATGAGGAGAGGAGGAGGGGGTGGAATGAGGAGAGGAGGAGGGGGGTGGAATGAGAGGAGGGGGGGGAATGAGGAGAGGAGGAGGGGGGGAAATGAGGAGAGGGGGAATGAGGAGAGGAGAAGAGAGGGGGGGATGAGGAGAAGGGGGGGGGACTGAGGAGAAGGGGGGGGACTGAGGAGAAGGGGGGGGACTGAGGAGAAGAGGGGGGGGGACTGAGGAGAAGAGGGGGGGGACTGAGGAGAAGAGGGGGGGAGGGCTGAGGAGAAGAGGGGGGGGAGGGCTGAGGAGAAGAGGGGGGGAGGACTGAGGAGAAGGGGGGAGGACTGAGGAGAAGGGGGGAGGACTGAGGAGAAGGGGGGAGGACTGAGGAGAAGAGGGGGGGGACTGAGGAGAAGAGGGGGGGGACTGAGGAGAAGAGGGGGGGGACTGAGGAGAAGAGGGGGGGGGACTGAGGAGAAGAGGGGGGGAGCTGAGGAGAAGAGGGGGGGAGGGCTGAGGAGAAGAGGGGGGGGAATGAGGAGAAGGGGGGAATGAGGAGAAGGGGGGGGGAATGAGGAGAGGAGGGGGGGGGGAATGAGGAGAGGAGGGGGGGGGAATGAGGAGAGGAGGGGGGGGGAATGAGGAGAGGAGGGGGGGGGGAATGAGGAGAGGAGGGGGGGGGGAATGAGGAGAGGAGGGGGTGGAATGAGGAGAGGAGGAGGAGGGGGGTGGAATGAGGAGAGGAGGAGGGGGGGGGAATGAGGAGAGGAGGGGGGGGGGGAATATGAGGAGGGGGGGGAATGAGGAGAGGAGGAGGGGTGGGAAATGAGGAGAGGGGGAATGAGGAGAGGAGAAGAGAGGGGGGGAATGAGGAGAGGAGAAGAGAGGGGGGGGACTGAGGAGAAGGGGGGGGACTGAGGAGAAGGGGGGGGACTGAGGAGAAAAGGGGGGGGACTGAGGAGAAGAGGGGGGGGGACTGAGGAGAAGAGGGGGGGAGCTGAGGAGAAGAGGGGGGGAGGGCTGAGGAGAAGAGGGGGGGAGGACTGAGGAGAGGGGGGGAGGACTGAGGAGAAGGGGGGAGGACTGAGGAGAAGGGGGGAGGACTGAGGAGAAGGGGGGAGGACTGAGGAGAAGGGGGGAGGACTGAGGAGAAGAGGGGGAGGACTGAGGAGAAGAGGGGGAGGACTGAGGAGAAGAGGGGGAGGACTGAGGAGAAGAGGGGGGGGGACTGAGGAGAAGAGGGGGGGGACTGAGGAGAAGAGGGGGGGGGGACTGAGGAGAAGAGGGGGGGGGACTGAGGAGAAGAGGGGGGGGGACTGAGGAGAAGAGGGGGGGGGACTGAGGAGAAGAGGGGGGGGACTGAGGAGAAGAGGGGGGGGGCTGAGGAGAAGAGGGGGGGAGCTGAGGAGAAGAGGGGGGGGGGAGCTGAGGAGAAGAGGGGGGGAGGGCTGAGGAGAAGAGGGGGGGGAATGAGGAGAAGGGGGGAATGAGGAGAAGGGGGGGGAATGAGGAGAGGAGGGGGGGGGGAATGAGGAGAGGAGGGGGGGGGGAATGAGGAGAGGGGGGGGGGGGAATGAGGAGACGAGGGGGGGGAATGAGGAGAGGAGGAGGAGGGGGGGAATGAGGAGAGGAGGAGGGGGGGGGGAATGAGGAGAGGAGGAGGGGGGGGAATGAGGAGAGGAGGAGGGGGGGGAATGAGGAGAGGAGGAGGGGGGGAAATGAGGAGAGGAGGAGGGGGGGGGAATGAGGAGAGGAGGAGGGGGGGGGAATGAG